>NC_083365.1:69417086-70101253 GCF_030254825.1 Meriones unguiculatus
TCTACTGCTTCAAGTACCAGGCTTTTATGAGACAGATTTTATCTTCATTTGTGTGTATACAATATATACTTGTGGAGGCCAGAGAAGGCGTTGGATACCCTAAAGCTGAGGGACACATGGTTGGGAGTCACCTTACTTAGGAGCTGGGAACTGAACTGAGGTCCTCTCTAGGAGCAGCTTGTGCCTGGCGATGGAAACCCACACCTTTACTCTCAGCTCTTGGGAGACAGAGGGAGGAGGATCTCTCAGTTTGAGCCCCGTCTGGCCCGCAGAAAAAAAAATCAAGACAGTCATGGCTACACAGAGAAACCCTGTCTTAAGAAACAAAAAACAAAAAACAAAAACAAACAAAAACAAAAAACAGCAATAACAACAAAAAAAGCAGCACATGGTCTTAACTATTGAGCCATGAGACAACTCTCTAGCCCTGGGGACTATCTTACTTCTCATCACTCTCCCTCCTACTGCTATCCCAAACACCCTCTAACCTCTTGCCTTTCACTATGCATGGAGCTTCATTAGGATTGAAGAACTACACTGACTTCTTTTGTATGAACCAAACTGCTTTCTCTTCCTTTCTTCACCACCTGAACTTTATGTACCATTAAACACAAGATACTGAAAAGTATTAATGGAAATGTATGTGGAATATAATGGTATGAATAACTCAGGGAGAACACTCCGCTGCCTAGTGCCTATACACTGCAGCTGAAATTGACTCTCTTAAAATAACACACATCCAAGTAAGGTGAGAGCCATGTATGGAATTTGTGGCAAAATAACACACTGTACTGAAATACATGAGTGACAGCTGAACATTCCCAATGATTCAAACTCTGAACAAAACACTTTTATAAATCTACATTATATGTAATTAATTCTATATAGACACTAGAGATGGTATTGAAAGCCATCTGAGGATTTATTTTTAACTGAGGTAGTCCAATTTGTGCCATCAATAATCAGAATAAATAAAACATAAGAACTTATAATAAAATCTTCATTAAGAATTTCCCTGCACAGATGTAGCCCATGGCAGTTCAGTATCCAAGTGGGTTCCATTGTGATAGGAACAGGGACTGTCTCTGACATGAACTGATTGGCCTGCTCTTTCATTACCTCCCTCTGAGGGGGAAGCAACATTACCAGGCCACAGAAGAAGACAATGCAGCCACTCCTGATGAGACTTAACACACTAAGATCAGAAGGAAGGAAAAGAAGACCTCCCCTATCAGTGGACTTGGGGAGGAGCATGCATGCAGAGGGTGTAGGAAGAGAGAGATTGGGATGGGAGGAGGGAGGGAACCACAGGGGGGATACAAAATGAATAAAGTGTAATTAATAAAGAAAAAAAAGAATTTTATTTTAAGAGTAGGAAGAAATGGTTTAGCAGGTAATGCACTTGAAATATAAATGTGAAGACCAGAGTTTAGGTTCTCACCTCTCATATCAATGTCCAGTGAGAGAAAGGCCTCCAAAGCCCCAGCATGTGGAGACAAGTGTGGAATTCTTAGAGTAAAATGAGTAGCTACATTAGCTAATTGGTGAGCTCTGGGTTCAGGAGAGATACTCTGCCTCAGTTTATAAGGTAGAGCATGACAGAGGTAGAAACCTGGTGTCAATCTCTAGCCTACATGTACATTTACACACACACATACACACACAGTTGCAAACATGCATATACATACATGCATATACCACACACAAAATAACTTTCATTACAAAAGGGAAGTTATTGCAAAGGAGACCGTCATCATTGCATTGAAGGGCACTGGTTGGCTTTCTAATGAGGAGTTCTCTGTTCTGGGTGACTCTGGTGGTGTGCTCAGTTCCTCTTGTGCATGACTCAGAATGTGCAGGATCTTCACTATGTCCATCAGGTGCTTTTGCCCCTCCTCCCCGAATTTGATGCAAAAATCCCAAATCTTTCTTATAAAGTAACTATAAATACTACCCATGTACTTTTTTCAATATTTCTGTGTGTGTGTGTGTGTGTGTGTGTGTGTGTGTGTGTGTGTGTGTGTGTGTGTGTGTTTATGAGCACATGCTTGCAGATGTCCAGGGTCCAGAAGGGTCTCTGGTTCCCTGGGGCTACAGTTACAGGTTGTTGTAAGCGTCTTGGTGGGAACAAAATTCAGGCCAGTTAGAAGAGCAGTGAATGTTCTTAACCACTGAACTATTTCTCCAGCTCCTGGGTGTACAGATTTCTATTAGTGTAAAGGTTAATTTTGATTGTCAACCTGACAAAATCTGGAATCACTAGGAGATCAATCTTTGGGTAAACCTGTAGGGCATTCTTTAGATTAGGTTAAATGAGGTTGGAGGCCTCCCATATGTATGCATCCTATTGGATGGCGTCCTGGGCTCCATGAAATGGGGATAGCGAGCTGATTGCCAGCACCCATCTCTCCCTTCTTCCTGACTATAGAAGCAATGTGTCCAGCTGCTTCTGTTGCTGCCATATGTCTTCCCTTCTGTGATGGACTACACTCTTGAAGTTTGAGCCAAAATAATTGTTTTTGCCATGTATTTTGTCTGACAACAAGGAAGGCCACTGCTACGATGATGAAAATGATTCTGATAGGTGAACATGCTTAGCAAGCTCATAATGGATTTTTCAGAGCCATCAGATTTAATACATTTAGAGAGAAACTAACATGATTTTCATTTATGTCATTTTAGAATATGTCTCACAATCATATTCCATGAATGTGGAGAGAGACTGCATATTTACCTTTTCAAGGGGATTCGTTATCCATTATCTTAACTGTGTGACAGCTTCAGCTGTATACATGTGATTTCTTGTTTCAATTTTGCTCCAACCACTGTTGGGGGTTGGTCTGAGGCTTGTATTGTGACGCTAATTACTGGCCCTCAAGATGTGGTTACTGTCAGGATACACCTATATTTGTTGTGTAAACCTGCATAAGACATTATACCTGATTGGTTGATTCAAAGGCCTAAAACCTGAGCAAAGCAAAATGAAGTAACTGTGGCTAAGGGTTTTGAGAACAGGAGACTCACGGAAAACAGAAAGAGAGGAAGAAAGGACATGATGGGTTATCTTGGAAAGGGATTCACATGGGCTGGGAAGAAGGACTCCAATAATGGCATGGAAAGACCCAGCTGAAGAGTAAAATCAAGTATTTATAAAACTATGGGTGAAAGGGGGCCCAGATAAGGATGGTTAAGGCTGATGGCAGTGGGTGGGGGCTGGGAGGTGGATTGGTGAGGTTATTGAAACAGTGTAGGTGAAATATCTGCCTGGCACAAGGTAAATAAGGCAAATATAAAATTTAACAGGTATCTATTAATTGTGAAAGCAGGTTAAAGAATACCACCACGATAAACACAGGACTAATAATGAACATTATATAGCCTAATACTATTTTATATACCAATAACAATCCACTAAGTAAAATACAAGTTATATTAAAAATTGGTGGGGTATTTCTTTCACATTCAGGTCTAATGTCACACTCTTCAACAAAAATTACAGGACACAAACTCCATATATACCCCATTTTTTTCTGTTTTTCTCCTCCTTGCACCTTGTGTCTCCAAGTCAGTTTCTTTACTCGTACTTTATTAAAGTGTCACTTTCTCCAGGTGTGGTGATAAAAGCCTACAATGCATACAGTCAGGAAGTAGTGACCCAGAAATCATAAATTTAAGGTAATCTTTGGCTTCTCACTGAATACAGGTTACCCGGGGCCATATGAGACCCTGTCTGAAACATACAAACAAGAAATGTCTAACTGTTTCTCACTTTTTTTTCTATCTCCTCCCCACTACCTTTGACCCTGACACTGAGGATAGTCTTCTCTCTCTGACTCAAATAAGTCCCTCTGAGTCTGTTTGTATACACTCTATCCATAAGCTCATGAACCTGCATGTGGGACTCATATGTCCCATAATTCATTCAATGAGAGCATTATTAGGACTGGGGTCATGATGACTCTGCTAACAATGTGTTCGCTGCACAAGCATAAAGATGACCGTTAGTACCTACCCACACTCCATATGCTTAGCCCAGCATTGCAGGTCTATAACCTTAGCAGTGCAGTGAAGTGGTGCAGAGACAGGTGTATCCTGGGATTCCCTGCTCAGCTCTCCTAGCCAACTGATGAACACCAGATGCAGGGAGAGAATCTCTCCAAAAATATGTTGGAGAACAACGAAGGAAGGCACATGACGTTAACTTCTACACTCCCCCACCAGGGCCACCACCACCAAATCCATCTTCCTAGTAGAAGCTGGAGAGGTGAAGTGATAATGTGAGTCATGCCTTTTACAGGGCTCTCTAAGAGGCAACACAACACTGAAGAACAATTAGGAGAAAGCCTTACCAGCTAATGGTGGATGAGTTATGCTTAGGAAAGTTACCTAAAAGAGGTAGCTTAGAACACATTAAAGAATGGCTCAGTTATGAAGTTGAAAAAAAATGTCTCTTGACACTGCACATAATGTGTGGAAGACATCAGTTTGGGAGAATAACAAGTTTTTTTTTGGGGGGGGCTGCATGTGGGAAGAAGAAGTGGTCATGGGCGAATTCAACAGAGACAAATGTGACTGTGCATGATGAGACATAATTCTGCATTTTGTATCAAAACGTCCTATGTTATTTTATTTTATTTCACTATCAATAAGATACTGTAAAACATTTGACAAGAGTCAGCTTACAGGGTCCACTCTCATAACTTCTGCATAAAGTTTTGTCTCTTCATAAGCTTTGAGATTCGTATAACCAAATGTGCAAAAGAAGTCTATTTTAAAAGAGTTATAACGAAAACCTAGCTAGAAGACAGATGGTACTCACATCTGCCTCCTGTAGGACAGAGTGTGGTGTTTTGGGTGAGAAAAGTATCCCGTGGGCTTATGGATTTGAAAACTTGAACCCAGTTGGTAGTGGTATTTGGAAAGGTTATGAAGCTTTTAGATGGCAGAGTCTTGCTGAGAGAAGTACACAATGAGGGATGAGCTTTGAGCGTTTATAGCCTCACATTCCTCCCTGTTCTTTTTCTCCCTTGGTCCCCTGAATGACTACTACAATATGATCATCCAGCTTCGCACAGCTGCCACCATGCCATGCCTGCCATGATGGATGCTGCCCTCCTGGTGCTGTAAGCCAGGATGGACCCCTTTCTCCTCAAAGTTGGTCATGGTATATTATCATAGCTATACAAATGAGACTACTGCACCCCAAATTGTATACTGACTCTGAGTGTCTCTCCTACAGTAGTCTGTCCCTATGGTTATACTCTGAATTAAAATTTTAAAATTCTAGAGTTCTTAGATTAATAGGATCCTAAAATATCACATCTGGACATGAAGGTCTCAAATCATCAAGTTTAGCTCCATTTGCATATGAGAAAATATAGAACAGAAAGAGGAGAATTCCCCAATGTCAGTTAGGAACTGATAAAACAGGAACCCTAGCATGTAACTTCTGTCCCTGATGCTGAGTTTCTTTAACATCTGCTAAATTGACTGTTCTAGTGTTTCAGCAGCCGTTAGTGTAAGTTAATGGAAAAAGTATTATTGATGGTCATTTGAAAAATTCTTGTTGCAATTTTCAACATGTAAAAATCTCAGGAAGCGATTTTAAAACCTTAAATATAGATGTTTGACAAGAATATAAAACAACTCACCAAAGGTCCTTGCCACAATGGTTCAATTCTACTTTTGAACACTTTACATATTGAAACAAGTTGACACATTTATAAAACAGATACAAATGTAGGCTTCTAGGTCAAGATGTCAGGGCCTCTATTTTCTGTACAAAGTCAGTCAAGGGGATAGTCAAGAAATAAAACATTAAGGGGCTTGGGCAGTATCTCAGTTAGTGGATCCTTCTAAGTCTGCATTTGGAGGGCATAAGAAAGAGGTGTAGCAGCATTCTTTTGGAATCTCAAGACTGGAGAAACAGACACAAGGATCACTGAGGCTCCCAGGCAGTCTAGCCTATTTCATGAACTCTAGGTCAACAAGAGATCCTGCTTCCAAACAAGGTGGAAGGCAACTTTCCAGGGACATCTTAGGTTGATCTCTGCCTTCCACAAGTACAGATGTGTACCTGGATACACACTGATGCACACACACACACACACACACACACACAGAGAGAGAGAGAGAGAGAGAGAGAGACACAGACTACACAGAGAAAGGAATAAAAAATAATAATGATAGCAGTTTAAATAGGAGTTTTGTTAAGTCTTAGAAAGAAGCAATGGTTAATGAAATTGATCAAGTTCTGAGCACATAAATCATGCTGATAGAAGAGAAAAAAAATAGAAAGAAAATAATATACTGAAGGGCTGGATTGGGACTCAAGAGTAGAACATGGGGTTAGCATGCAAGTCAATGAGCTAACTTCCAGGATCATCAATGGAAAACAAAACAAAACAAAATTCAATTAAACAAACACAAATCAATAAAGAAGAGACTATATCAGTGGTCTCAACTGATCCTTTCCCAGGTGTCACATATCAGATATACTATATATCACATATTTACATTATGACTCATAACAGTAGCAAAGTTATTGCTATGCCGTAGCAACGGAAATTTTATGGTTGGGGTCACCACAACGTGTGGAAATGTATTAAAGGGTCACAGCACTAGGAACATTGAGAACTACTGCTCTATTTGATCTCATGCAACACCCTTCTCTTGAGAATTTTAGTCATAGCTTACTTTTCAGACAATAATGAAGGTAATATGCTACTTAGAGATATGCATGACAGTTCATCCCTCCAAGCCTCCTGCATCACTTTACTGTAAGAACAGACTGATGAAAAAGCAGCGTTCAGCTGTCACACAGCACACCTGGCTAAGTTTTCTCTAGATGAGCTCACTTATTTACCCACAGACAGACCACGGAAGGAGTCTGGAAACAGGAGGTCTGACACTCTTCAAAGCTAGATGGTTAGCCCTTCATGTTTAACTCATTACCACCCCCTTGGATGAGAATAAATATTGCTGCTTATAGGTCCTACTGGCACATACAGAGCTCAAGATCTACTTTCCAAGTTTTGGAAAAATATAGATTTGTAAAAATGGTGAATACACTAAGTTAGGAAATCATACTGGTGGCTGCTAACTAACAGCCTAGTTAATCATTTTAAAGAGTGAAAACAACTGTACCCAAGAAGGACAGAATTAACCACACTGCACTGAATCTGTCAGCGCTCATTATGTTGAATGAACCTCAAACCTAAAATGATTCTGTCCCCTGTCCTTTTCCCTTACCCCTTACCCCTTTTTCCCATCTCTTCCCCTTTGCCCTTCTGCTCTCCCTCTCTGCATGTTAGTAGGGGCCAGATGTCAATGCCAGATGTCTTCTTTTGTCAAAAGCTACCTTTTCTTTCTTAGAGACTGCATTTCCTCACTGAATCTGAAATTCGCTTGAAGCTGACACTCATTTTGTCAGGCCTACCTAAGTAGTTAGTTGCTGAGATCTGCCTTCTTCATCCCCCTTCCTGCCACCTGCTGAGATTGTAGGTGGAATTCCATGCCAAGATTTTATGTGGGTGCTAGGAACCTGAACTCAGATCTTCACGGTTTCTCAGCAAGCCCTTTACCCATTGACCATCTCTTCAGCCCAACCACTCTCATCTTAAACATGGCTTGTTAATCTTATCAAAGTAAAAATGCATATGTCTATAGGTGAGAGAAAAATAATGGGGGGGAGGGTAATAGGAAGAGTCAGGGAAGAAAGATGGAAAAAAAAGAAAAGAGGGGAGGGAGGGGGGAGGAGGAAAGGAGGAAGAGAGGAAGGAACAGAGAGAAGGAGGGAGAAAAGGAAAAGAGAAAGAAAAATAAAATAAAAGAAGGAAAGGAAGGCAGAAGGGAACAAGGGAGGAGCAACAGAGAAAGAAAGGCCTCATGTGGAGGAAACAAAATAATTCTTACAAATGTCCTCTGATTTGTACACACACAGGGATACTCTTCCCCATATAACCATGTGTAAAAGGTATTTTTCATTAATTAATTTATTTTATATCTCAATTGCAGCTTCCCTTCCCTCCTCTCCCCACAGTTCCTCTCCTGTCCCCTCGCCACCATCCTCAAATCCTCCCTTTTTCCTCAGAAAAGGCTCAGAAAAAGGGAGGCCTCCCGTGGATATCAACACATCTTGGTATAACAAGTTGTATTAGGACTTGTGTTATTGTGGCTTGACAAGGCAGCCCAGTTAGAGAAAGAAATCTGAAGTTGGAAAAATGGAACAGAGTCAGCTACAACTCCTGCTCATGCTGGTAGGAGTCCCACATGAAGACAGAGCTGCACGACTGTTATATATACGGTCTACGCCTATCCCATGTATCTTTCTGTTTGGGAGTTCAGTCTCTGCGGGCCCCTATGTGCCTAGGTTAGTTGGTTCGGTATGTTTTCTGGTGATGTCCTTGACTTCTGTCTCCTTCAGTCCTTAGTCCCACTCTTGCATGGAATTCCCCAAGTTCTGCCTATTGTTTGGCTGAGGGTCTCTGCATCTCTTTCCATCAGCTGCTGGGTGAAGCCTTTCAGATGACAGTTATGCTAGGAACCAGTCTGGAAGTATAGCAGAATATCACTAATAGTGTCAAGGCTAGGGTTTCCCTCATGGGATGGGTCTCAAGGTAGGCCAGTAAACAGTTGGCCATTCAATTTTTGCTCCACCTTTACCCCTTGTCTTATTGACAAGAAAATTGTGGGTCTACGGTTTTGTGGCTGGGTTGATGTCCCAGTCCCTCCACTGAAGTCCTTTCTGATTACAGGAGATTACAGGCCATTTTCAGGCTCCATATAGTTGACAGGAGTTTTAGCTAAGGTCACCCTCATAGATTTCTGGAGTTGTAAAAGGTATTTAAGGAATGACATCACAAACATGAAAGGCTCCTTTCAGAACATTTTGTTCATCACTTTGAAATATTCCTTCCTAAAGTGTAAAAGTGATGGAAAGTTTTTGTTGTAGTTATTATTGTTGTTTGTTTTGTTTTGTTGTCAATTTGAAATAAACTAAAATCATGGGAATAAGTGACTGTAGGCAAGTCTGGAAGGGCATTTTTCTTAATTAGTGATTGACATAGGGGGACTCATGATACTATGTGTGACATGAGTTTAAAATAAACGGAACTTATTAAATCACGGCTTCCTTCAAGATAAAGAAATAGAAGGGTTAGAAAGAGGTGGGTTATTACAAACCACAAAATATTAGCTCCATGAAGATTTTTTTAAACAGCAACAAACAAATAAACAAAAAACCCAAAAAGGTAAATCCTGGGACACAAAATGCATGATGAGAAACGAGAGATCCTAAATGACATATTAAAGTACTTATTGGCTTTATCTCAAAGAAAACAAAATAACAGTAGTTTCTAAAGTTAAACACAAAGTTATGCAAGTGAAAAGCAGCCACAGTGAATAAGAACCGTGTTTAAGTGGTTGGAGAAATGGCTCAGCAGGTTATGTGTGAACTGGTCTTGAAGATTTGAGTCTAGTTCTCAGCACCCACATACAGTTCTTCATAACCACCTGTAAGTAGTGGTAGGTACTCCGGAACCCTGGGTTAGGTGGGCTTCTACACTCATGTGTACAAATCCACATGAGTATTATGTGTACTCATGACATACATAATTAAAAATAAAATAAATCTTTTTAAAGACCTATATTTTTATATTTATGTCAGTGAGATAATTCATTCTCCTTTTCCCTTAAATGTATCTTTGAACTGCTGTACAGTTAAAATAAGCTTTTGGAAGGCACACTGTGGAGCTTTATGTTAAATTTACAGCGTTGATCAACTATTCTCCAACATGGGACCACTATTCAGTATCTTCAATAGGCCCCATAACATTCCATTAACTAAGTTCCCTCTCCATGAAGGGATAAATTTGTCCTTCAGGAGTAAAGATCCCGAATGGTGAGGTATCGAGTGGGAGTTCTGAGTACGAAAACTAAGAGACAAAAGCTATAGATGGTATCAGAAAGTCTTACATAAGATGATTGACTATGCCAAGAAAGTTCATTAAGTACAGCATTTTATGTACTGTTTGCAAGAGGAAACAAGACAAGGTCATCCAGAGCTAAATCAGACGAAGACAAAGAGAACACATTCTATCTCAGACACAGCTGCCTAGGGACTGAACCACAGCCATTCAGAGAAGAAATTTGCTTCTCAGAAACTAAAAGTGTTTCCAGTCTCAGGCTCAAGCCACATACTGCACCATGCCTACTGCACCGTGCTAAGTCTGCTCCTGAACATGGACACAGAATTATCATTCTCTTTGTCCTTTCCTTAGGGCCTCTGAGAAAGTCTTCAGTCATTCTGGATCCCAAGAGCAAGAGTAAATAGCTTCTTGTATAGGGATGGGACTTTGCCCAGATCCTCCAACAAAGACCCTCCCCAACCCCATATTGGGATTTTGTGTGGTTTGAACTTGTACAGTTCTTGTGCATGCTATCACAGTTTCTATGAGTTCACAGTCTGTGTGTGTGTGAGCACGCACGCATTTTGGTTTGTTTTGTTTGAGGGATTAGGATTTTTTTAAGAGAAAAAAATAAGTGTTGTTTTTTTTTTTTTTTTGTGTGTGTGTGTGTGTGTGTGTGTGTGTGGTGGAGAATATCTTGGAGGATTACATGGAGGTGGGAGAATATGATTAAAATATATTATTTTTAAAATTTTTAAAATAAAGTTAAAATGACTGTCAAAAATTAAAAATAAATATTTATTTTTTTAAAATATCATATTTTAGTATTAAATATGTTTTATACACTTAATTACTACCAAAAGTAAAAACTCTGTGACAGTCCTGGAACCAGACAAACAATTGGTTTCGTATCCTCTTATAGCCCGGTGTCCATTGCCTGTATTCATTTCTACTCATCACCTTAGAAGTGCACTAAGATGTATAGATTTTGGGTCTGTTTAATCTTGGTGTGCTATGTTTTATTTGTAAGAAATTTTATCAACATTTCATAAAATTAAAATTGTGTGTTCACAGGCTCAAAAAAATGACTCAGTGGCGAGGAGTGTTCCCTTTCCTTCTGTAGCATCTGAGTTTGGTAGCCAGCACCCATATCAGCTGGCCCACAACCACCTATGGCCCACAACCACCTATAACCTGAGCTTCAGGGAATTTACTACCTTGCTGTGGACTCCCAAACCACTAGGCCCATGTGCACACACCCACAATCCCACAAATAAATTGGTTAAAAAAAAAACTAAGGCAAAACAAAGAACAACAAAAAAGCCAAAGAAAAACACAAGAAAGACATATAGATACAGACAAAAAGATGCAAAATCAGACACCATATTAAAAGACCTATAGGATTAAAGAAAAATCCAAATCACTATTTAGTTTGCTGGGGTTTGGTCTTCTACTGCTGGGCACTGGGCCTATCCTTATGTATGGTTTGTATACCCAATGAGACTCAGTTGCAGAAAATTATCTTTCCTTTGAGAGTGGGTATCAGTGGGAGATAGTTACTAGGTTAGGGATGGGGGCTTGTATTTACTTTTATTCTCAACAGTAGAACAACATCTAGTGTAGGTCCTGTGCATGCTATTGGCATAAAAACAGACATGTTGATGAACTGAATCAGTTGAAGACCCAGACATAAGTCCACATACCTATTGACATTTAATTTTTTATAAAGGAGCCAGAGATACACACTGGTGTAGGTGCTATTTTTTGAAACTTTATTTTATTTGGGGCTTCTTAATACCTCAACCTACCTTCTAACCCCACAACCATAGATAAGAGAGAAAGAAGTTTAAAAGGGAAAGGGTACATAGACCTTGTTAGACTTAGTTCTGGCTGGTTAGGGTCATTGGGTTCTGTGGGAAAATACCAATCTCAGTCATCAGGATATCCAGCAGTCCTGCATCCAGCAACAGCAAACGGCAAAGGCAGCATGGTGAACAAGCAGCCTTCTTCCTCCTCCATCCATCTCCTCAAAGCCTTTTCCTCTCTCTCTCAGAGTCCCTGGACATGTCCTTTTTCCTCTCTCTGGGCTCTTGTGTTTATACCCTCTTGGAGTCCTCAGAGTTCCACTAACTGTAGCTGGCAAAGACCATGCTCCTCTTTGAGCCACACAAGGCAATTATCAGCTGTGTATAAACTAAGATCGTCCCATATTCCACACTTGGATTAAAACAAAAACTTGTTTGAATAACGTAACTGAGTTTTTAAGGAAAGCAAAACTTCCACTTTACACTGGAATAAATATAGTGTTTTCAACAAAATGATGCTGGTCAGCTGGATTGCTGCACATAGAAGAATGCAAATAGATTCATGTATCATTCACCGTGCATAAAGCTCAAGTCCAAATGGATCACGGACCTCAGTATAATATCAGATGTTCTTAATATTATATAAGAAAAAGTGACATCACACTGTCAATTCTTTGCCTGCCTGGGCCTCCAGTGGAACAGTCAGCAGAGGTAAGTAACAGGCTGTTCCCTGAGCTCCATTGTCAGGCCCAAGGCTCTGTTTGCCTTACTGAGAAGTCCTGCTGACATCAGGAACATCCAGCCAACACCAAGGACAACCAGATGGTTAAAGGCCAGTGTAAGAACACAATCAATAAGAGCCAAGGTAATATGGCACCACGAGAGACCAGCTAGCTACTAAGCAAGCCCTAGATATCCTAACATGCTGAAGCACAAAAAGATAACTAAATTCAACCTAAGAAAGATGATAGAAGTCTTT
This sequence comes from Meriones unguiculatus, assembly GCF_030254825.1. Taxonomy (NCBI): domain Eukaryota; kingdom Metazoa; phylum Chordata; class Mammalia; order Rodentia; family Muridae; genus Meriones; species Meriones unguiculatus. The sequence continues at coordinate 69,429,779 of NC_083365.1, forward strand.
AAAGAAGAAATTAATACATTCCTTAAAGAAATACAGGAAAATATAATCAAACAAGTAAAGGAAAATAATAAAATACGTCAAGACTTGAAAACAAAAGTAGAAACAATAAGGAAAACACAAACCGAGGGAATCCTGGAGATGGGAAACCCAAGGAAGAGGACAAGAAATATAGACACAATCATCACCAACAGAATTCAAGAAATGGAAGATAGAATCTCAGGCAGAGAAGATGAATAAAGAAACAGATACGCTGGTCAAAGAAAACGTGAAATCTAAAAAGATCCTGATGCAAAACATCCAAGTAATCTGAGACACAATGAAAAGAGTAAACCTGAGAATAATAAGACATGGAAAATGGACTAGATGGCTTCTTGATCAATGTGACCTTCTCCCCCTGGGATATGAGAGGTCACAGAGAGGCTGAGAGTCATGCTACTACTCTGATGTGTTTTCTATGAGAACCCCAACTTAGAATTCCTGTGGTCTTTTAACAACCTATTTCCTGAGGTGAAAATGATGGGGAACAGTTCTATTGCTGGAAGCAGACATCATTCTCTTGTAGTCAGGAGAATGGTGGTGGCAAAAGCAGGTGAAAGCAGAAAGCTTGACATTTTATTTGCCTTTTCAGAAAACACCTTGGGGAATAAGCAAAGAAAATCACCTCTCATTTCTAGTGTGCAATTGTGTAAGAAAATACAATTGTAGGGCATCTGAGAGGTTTCTATTTCTGTTTGCAGCCCCTTGGTAAGCTTCTTATGACAATACAGTCAGAGAATGGCTGACATTCTCATGAAAAATACAAACGTTAATGATACGTTAGTGGTGTGTGATTGAGGGGCTCAGCCTGGAGTGTGCATAGTGCCCCAAATCATTGTTGTTTGGGCATGAAGATATGATGGAAAGTAAGGAATATGTCTGTGTTTTCTGCATCTCCAACTTTTAGCTTTTGACATTGGATTCTCACACATATACTAAATGTATGCTATTACTCTGGAGGAAAGAATACTCAGAAAATTGGGGACTATACTATTCGATGCAGGGATTTATAGTTTGCATAAAATTACCTCCTGCAACATGATGTTTTTGAGAGACTGAAAACGTCTCATACCCCCTGAAAGAACCAAACTTATGAAACAAATCGAGATATGCTCAGATTTATAGCATGCCTTTACTGCGTTTTTCATTTGGGTTGTTTGCACCTCTTTTGATCTCTGATCCCCACAGACACAATGCAGTGCAGCACCATTTCAAAATGAAACACATTTGTATTTTCATACTCAATGAGATGCAACTTTGAAAAACAGAACACTAGTCCACAAAATGCCTCATGAGAACAGAAAAGAAAAAAAAAAACTTCATAAAATACACCCATAAAGGTCATTTCTACATTTCAAACAGATTTATTGCTATTTTTATAGAACCTACAATGGAAAGAGAACCATCATCCCTGGATTGTTAGACAACCTTCACCCTACCCACAAATAGCAGAAAAATAGAAATGACCAACTTTGTGTAATATAGGCTCTGTCACCTAATTTAGCAATAAACGTTTTTATTAAACTTTTAGCATTATGCCCCATTATAGTTTTGTACAATAGAGATAATATCTTAGAGTTTAAATAGTCACAATTAAAAAGGTTAGAAGATCCCACATGGAAATAATTTTATAAATCCTGATATTATCTCACCTTGTACTGGCTAAATTTTTTATTGTCAGTTAGACACCGAAGTGTCTTCTGGGGTAAGGAAACCCAGCTGAAGAATTGCATGGGCATATGCATGCAGAAGGTCTGGATTGCTCATCAAGGCAGAAAGGTCCAGTCCACTCTGGGCACATCGCCCCTTGGCAGCTGGGCCCAAGCAGTATAAGAAAAGTAGCAGAACCTGGGCCAAGAAGCAGCATCTCTCCTCAGCTTCCTGACTTGAGTTTCCTTGATTGTGGACTGTAGCAGCATGGTGAGGTAAACCCTTTCCTACTTAAGTTCCTCTGGGTTATAGTTTCCATTACAGCAACAGGAAAGCAAAATAGAACGTGTGTGTGTGTGTGTGTGTGTGTGTGTGTGTGTGTGTGTGTGTGTGTTTATATGGAAACCAGGGGTCAAACTGGAGCTCACCCATTTAGATAGATTGCCTGGCCAGAAAGTGTCAGAAATCTTACTGTCCCCATATCCCCAACATCATACACTATTGAAAGTACTTGATCAGAGTGGGATTTTGGCTTGCTTGTTTGTTTGTTTAAGTTGTGTAGATTGGACCCAGGTCTTTAGGCTTCCAAGGCAAATAGTTTATTAACTGAGCCATCTCCCAGTCCAAAATTAATGTGTGTCAAGAAAATTTAAAGGATATTGTATCATTACTGGGCTGATGCACAGCACAATAGTCAGAGAGCATTAACAGCTAGCATCAATATTATGTTCAGATATTATGTTCACAAGCCCTGCCTATCATGTTGGCCAGCATGATCATTCAGACTTCAGTTGAATATAATTAACCCTACCCAAATAAAAACATTGTTGTCAGAATTCTTTGTTGAGAGAAAAAAAAAACTACATAAGCATGAACTTACTAAATATTGAGGATAAAGGCATCGATGAGAAAACGTTCCCTATTCTCATACCACAGCAATCACCTTCCCTTTCAGAATAACTGTCAATAGCGCATCGGTGAACAATGAACAGTTTGAACATTTCCCTGCTCCATACCTATATTAGAGTTACCAATTAGAATTGGGGGTGGGATAAAATCTTTATAAAACAAATGAGACTGCTAATGAAACAAAAAAATGAATTGACCCAAGGGGATGTAGAGACAGGCCATTCGGTGAAGTGTTGCTTTCCAAGCATGAGTACTTGTAGCTGTGTTCTCAGACTCCACATATAAAAGCCCGACTTGGTGGGGGGGGAGTGCTTATAATCCTGTACTGAGGTGGCAGAGAGAGTTAGATCCCCAGGGCTTGCTGACCAGCAGACCTATCGTACACAGTGAGTTCCAAGCCAGGGAGAGACCCTGTCTAAGACCATCTACCTACCAACCTACCTAGAAATAAGCATGTCACAAGTCATGCTTCAACTGAAGTTGACCACCTGCCTCCATACATATGTATCTTGTACATCATCACGCAAGCTCCACAAAGATAAATGTATCAGCTTCATGTATGCACAATGCCAGTGAAGCAGGTAGTCACAAAAGTAAACATTAAAATATGAGTGATAGAAAGCCAACCACATGAGGAAAGACAACTGCATGCAAACTAAGAACCAGGAGATTGTGCAGAAAAATGAGTTAGGAAATGAAATGCCAGTACACAGAAGTTTCCCAAAGACAGACTGAGAAGAGAATGAGGGGGAAAGCATGAAAACTATAATTGAGATGAATTCATCACAACCAAAGGGAATCAGAATTCAAAGTAAATACAAGGGTACACAGCAAGAAAGTTGGAAGTTCAGATACAATTTAATTAAGTAACTAAGCAAATAATTAAAAGATTTAACTTTTTAATTGTGTGTCTTTGTATGCAGGTATGCACACGTGTGTGAGTGCACATGGAGTCAGAAGAGGCTGTTGCATCCCGAGGAGCTGGAGGGACAGGCAGCTGTTAGTAGCCAGTGGCTGAGAACTTAACTCTGCTCTTCAGGGAGAGGAGCATGTGCTCCTAATCCCTGAACCATCTCATCTCTCCAGCCCCTTCTATTTTTTTTCCTCTAGTATCAGCATTAAATTGCAGAGTATTAAGGATAATCAAAGCCATTATGAAGCACGAGAAATGTGAAAGTTCTGGTTCTTTCTTTTAGTACCAATGAGGATAAGAAAGAAAAGAAAAAAATCGGCTTTAGAATTATGAGATGGAACTATTTCCAACCCAGAATAGAATACTTTTTCAAGCCCCTGTAAGTTAAAAAACAGACTAAAGTTATTCTGTGTCCTGAGAGACTTACAGAATTGCCTTTCATGCACTTGGGAACCCCCTTGAGGATGTATCAGGAAGACCAGAGACTGGGGCAATTAAAAGAAGGATGTGACTTTGTGAAGCCAGGAAAGGCAGCCAAGAAGCAGGCGTGGAGAGTTCAAATGGAAGCAGAAGAAAGCCTGTCAGAGAAACCTGTCTCTTGAAGGAAAGTAGATTTACTGAAAGGAGATCTTGAAAGTATTTTAACGGGTAAAAAAAGATGGAAGTCAAAGAATCCTACTTCAAGTGGAAAAAGTGGCCAAAATGGAAGCATGGATTAAAAACAAAACAAAAACAAATATGAAAAGCAGTAACAACAACATCAGCAAAACAAAAACCATGAAACTTATTGAGTGATAAAATGAGCCTTTTCAGAATGTGATTTAAGCTTCTTTACAGGGAAATTATTTATGAAATTTTTCTTTAAAAAATAAAGATTAATTTTATGATTGTCATATGTCTTATGTCTGTGTGGATGTTTGTACATGAAAAATCCCAGAAAAAAGGTGTTAATCCCATGGAGATTGAATCATAGGGAGTTGTGAGCTGTCTGATATGGCTGCTGGGAACCAACTCAAGTCTTTTGCAAAGGAAACAAGTGTTCATAATTGCTGACCCTTCTCTCCCAGGCCTCCCCGTCTCTCTCTGTCTTTCTGCGTGTGTCTCCCTATCTCTCTTCCTTTCTGTTTCTCTGTTTCTATTTTTTTTTAAACAGGAATAAGTAGTGATAAACATAAGTTAAAGTAATGCACAGGTGTAGCCCATGACAACTCAGTGTCCAAGTGGGTTCCCTAGTAATGGGAACAGGGACTGTCTCTGACATGAACTGATTGGCCTGTTCTTTGATCACCTCCCCCTCAGGGGGTTACAGCCTTACCAGGCCACAGAGGAAGAAAATGCAGCCACTCCTGATGAGACTTGATAGGCTAGGGTCAGAGGTAAGGGGAGGAGGACCTCCCCTATCAGTGGACTTGGGGAGGGGCAGTGGTGGGGAATAGGGAGGGAGGGTGTGTTTGGGAAGGGAGGAGAGAGGGAGCTACAGGTGGGATACAAAGTGAATAAACTGTAAGTAAAAAAATAAAATAAAATGCAAGCATAAAAAATAAAGTAATTATGTCATTAAATGGCATAAAAAAACAATTATAAAACTGAAGCACAACAAAATGATTGTTTGTGTTGCCTAACCACTGAGATCCAGGCTCACTGAGACATGCTGTCTCAGAAGCTGGGTGAAAGAGCTAAAGAGATGGATAGACAGCTCGGAATCCTTTCTCCTGCAGCGGCTGCTGCTGCTGCTGCTGCTACAGTTGGCCCAAGTTTGGTTCCTAGCATTCATGTCAAACATTTCACAAAAGCAGGGAACTAACACCTTCCTCTGGCTTCCATGAGCACCTGTATTCATGTGTGCAAACATAGACACAGACACATGCATCAAGTTAACTAAGAAGTTAAAAAGGTGGAGAATTACAGAGGAAATAGTTAATATGGATCTCTGAACAAACATGCCTATTCACATTCATGCTCTACACACACAAAAACCTGCACAGTATACACACATAAAACGCATCATTGATCTCTTCTTAGTTGCTCTAAAAGAACCCCATGCATTAAATTATAGGTAATGTATTAAAGATTTTTATAATATATGATCTCAAGAGTGTTGTGACCGGATAATGGGATTACATGGTGGTTTCAAAACAGGAGTGATATGATGTTTTAAGAAATGCACTAAATGGAGTTGACCCTGGAGTTAAAACATGGGCAAGTCTAGGTACTAGTACTGTGATATCTAAAAATGTACTTTAAAGCAGTATGGCTGACAAAAATGGTGCAATGGGTAAAGGCATTTGCTGCCAAGCCTGGTGTCTGGCGTTGGATCCCTAGGATGGATATGAGAGAAGGGTGGAAACCACCCCTACAAGCTCTCCTCTGACTTCCATATTTGTCCCTTTGCATGCATGCCCATGAATATAATAAAAATAATTTTATGTAAAAAATATTCTTGAGTTTAAAATTGATTCAATTAAATAAATATTTCAATTGATTAACTTTGAACAAACAGGCAAGGTGACTTTGAAAATAATAGTTCTCACCAAAAAGAGCTAAGAAACACAGAAATGTGAGCCTTCCACCCCAATGTATAATAAAACAAAAAAGCACATTTCTTTTTTGTTTATTTAATTGAAAATAGATTTTTTTTTCAATGCAGTTTATTCAGGAACCTTGAACAATCATCTGACCCTGGGGAAAGCCAGCCCACAGCTTAAATAGCCTCTGGGTAGCCAACCCAGGCGTGCCACGTGGGCAATGCAGATAGGTCCACATACATGGAAGCAAGCCAGATCCTCAGCCTTAGCCAAATGTGGAATTGTTTGTGACAGAGAGCACTCACCATTGGGAAGGTGGAAGGCAGAAACCAGCTCCATCTTTAAGGCATAGCATTCCGCAGCTCTCTACAGTTCCCCCTTTTTGTTTTAGACACATCAGGCAAGAGTAGAGGTCTGATCTCTGATATTAGAAATAAATTGGGACTTTGTACCGATGTTCATTTAGGTGTCATCAACCCAAAGAGCATCAGACCCGTCTGATACCTTTTTCTCAGAGGCGGGACCTGGGACATCAACCCGCATGCAATCAGACATGCTCTTCTCTGGGTCCAAAGCGGCTGACTCTGAGTGCAGTGCTTAGCCTCACATCCTGAGCATAACATTTTAGCTTTTTATGGTAGCCAACCATGCTTGGGGAGACTGTCCTGCTTCAATGGCTGTAAAGGCCTGAATGGTCATGGCTGCATTACGCTGTTGTGAGACTCTAATCTTGCATATATACCACAGGCAAACCAAGGAGACCAACACCAGAAGGCCTGCTAATGCTCCCATGCCCGCCCATTCCTTCAGATGATTCATGGCTGCAGCAATCCATGATGATAATCCTGTGGCTAGTCCTGCGTCCACTCTGGTAGAATTTACTGTGACAATGGCCACTCTCAGCTGCTCCATCGTAGTATCGAATTCTCCAGTCCAATTACCTAAAATATAGCTTGACAATTGTTTAGACAGATTTGCAGCACAGGAAAAATTCTCATGTTATATGCTAGTGACTCAAAGTCCAGCATATTTTCATTGACAGCCAAGTTGAGCGATTTGCCATAGGGTATCAATTTGCTCCTGCACGAGGTCAATCCTCTGATTGAACACCATCAAGCTTCCTTTTAGTTGAGCATTAATTCATTTTTGTACAACTAAGGCATGAGCTACATTGGCTAAATGATTATTCAGGGTCTGAGCAGTCTGCCCAGTATGACTCATGGCTAATGCCCCGGTGGTAGCTCCAACAGCCGAACCTGATTTAAAGTTTTCTTTCCTTCTAATCTTCTCAGTTTCTCCTCATCTTCCCTCATATCCAGATCCATTCCCCTTTCTGTCTCTCATAGGAAACAAACAGACTTCAAAGGGATAAAAATAAAATATAATAAGAGAAACTAATCAGAACAGGACAAACTAACACACAGACAGGAAAAAAAAAAAACAAGAAAAGGCACAAGAATCAGATACAGCTGCAGAAACACTCTGCTTCACACACTTAGGAATCTCATAAACTCACAAAAACACAAGCCAAAGTATATATGCAAAGGACCTACAGGGTAAAAAGGAGGAGACAAAATTTTAAACAGAGAAAGAAAAACAAACATACAAAAAGGCTCTGACAGAACAGCATGAAAAAAGGACCCTCCAAAGATGTCTTTGAGTTCATTTTCTGTTGGTCATTTACTGCAGCCTTTACTTAAGACTCGTTTGTTTCCCCAGCGATACTCCCTTGGAAAACACTACATATTCACTTGCAAGTGGTTATCAATTGGAGATCACTTGTGTTTTAGGGATGGGGGTGGGTGTTCATTTCTCCTTTCAGCTCTGGGACCCCATCTGCTGCAGACTCATGCAGGCCTTGTGCATGCTGCCTCGGTTTGTTAGTTTCTATGTACTTCTGTTTTCTTGTCTTCAGGTCTTGTTTTCTTGGCATACTCCACCCACTCTGGTTCTTACATTCTTTCTGGCTCCTCTTCTAGCCATGAGGGAAGGGATTTCATGGAGACATCTCATTTGGGGGTGAGTGTTCTAAGATTTCTCACTCTCAACCTATTATCTGGCTGTAGGTCTCTGTATTTGCTCACATCTCCTACAGAAGGAAGCTTTTCCGATGATGGCTGAAGAATGCACTGATCTACAAGTATAGAAGAATTCATTAGGAGTCATTTCATTTGCTTTGTTCCTTTAGTAGAACAGTAGTATTTAGTTTTACCCTAGGTCCATGGACTGTATCTAGTCTCAGGTTTTTGGTCACCCAAATAGTGTCAGGTATACATTTCATCTTGTGCTATGGACCTTAAGTCAAAGAAGATATTGGCTGCTTACTCCTACAAGGTTTGTGCCACCATTGCACTGCCATATCTTGCAGGCAGGACGTCACTGTAGATCAAAGGGTTTGTAGCTGGCTTGCTGTTAATCTTTTTCCTGTGGTAATGTGCAGAATGTGTCATGAATACTAGTAGGCGTGAATACTAGTAGCATCAGCTCAATTTCTCCATGTTCAATGAGTTGTGTTGGTGTTGTCTTCAGTAATAGAGCCTTCCTGCCAGTATGTGGAATACAAACAATAATCTTGGCAACAACCTGGGTATTTGAAGAGTCCATGGGATGCCTTTGGCCAATGATTCAATCAGATGGAACCAATTTACCAATTTCTGGTATTGGAAGCTTTATTTGGTGACAAGAGATAGCCAGTTGGGGCTCTGTCTCCTCTAATACCTGGCATTTTTTTAAGGTTGCCTTTACATATTTTTAGGAAGATTCTACTGTATTAGGTTTCCTCAATGTCCCTTAGTTTCAACTATCCATTCCTTTATCCCTACCCCCTTGCCTCCCTCTTTACTCTCTGCTTCATGCATGAGCCAGACACTCAGCTTCTGTTATGTGTAAGAAACATTAATTTTCTTTTTTGAAGGCTACATGGAAATACTGGGCAGGCCCATTTTTTTTTCTTGTTCTACAACTTGGAAAATTGGTGGTAGTTGGTCTGGAGCACTGTGCATTCAGATGCTGAATTCTGTGCCCCAAGAACTGGGCACTATCACATTTATTAATCAATATTGTATACGTGGGCACTGTCACATTTATTAATCAATATTGTATAAACTTTGCTCCCCAGTTATCTATGATTAGTTATTAAAGTTATCGACAGCCTATAATTGAACCAGTGAGGACAGTAGGTGGAACTTCTGTTCCAGGTCTTGGAATCTCAGGTAGGGACCATGAGGTAAGGGAGTAGAGGAAAGTGAACAAAGAAGCAGAGGAAGAGAAAAGATGTAGCCATGAGGACTGATGTGATGGAGCAGAACCAGCCCATGCAGAACCAATATGGCAAGTAACTTCCAGTGTGTTGCTAGAACGTAGCCAGACTATCTTACAGGATTAGAATAGATCATATCTGTCCATCTCTAGTTACTTAAAGACTGTTGAATAAATCTATAGGTCTCTGTGTCACTTATTTGGGAGTTAGAACAGGTGATTAGAAGATGTCCTCCAAAAAATAACATATCATTTCAGAAAATGCATATGAATTAAAAGGTCATCAACTGTCCCAAATGCTACAGCTCAAAACTACTGAAGAGAAAAAAAAATTAGAACACAAAGTGGCTCCTATTTGACTATTGTAATGTCAGGGCAAGTCTACGTCTATGTTGAGTTTTCTATGCCTGAAACTCTGTTTACGTCACATACATGGCTCAGTATTATAATCATCCCATGTTACATGGAAAATAAGGGAGCAGAGAGATGAAATATTTTCTCAATGTTACACAACGAGGGGACAAACTCTGTGGTTCAACAGGATGAGCTACTATGTTGTCATATAAACTAAATAGGAGCTTTTTCCTTAACAACAAATGTCCTTCCAGCTAACTCGGAGTCCAAACCATGCTTGGAGATGATATTTTTATCTTAAACAATCCTTTTAAAATGACAGAGAAAAAGATAACCCTTACACGATTATGTCATTGACACCACTTTGCACCACTGATGGCATACCCAATCACTTTGTATTTTTCTCAGGGCAGCTAGACTATGTAAATATTACATTCTGTTTCCTTGACATGGACACAATGCTGTGATGATGTGGGGATGCTTTCCTCAAATTAAAAGCTGTACCATGAGGCCTGGAAGTTAGTTCAGGTAGCAAAGTGCTTGCCAATCAAGCATTAGAATCATACTTCCATCTCTAGAACCTATGTAAACAATGTTGCAATGGTAGTGCATGTTTTCCAACCCAGTACTAAGGTATGACTGCCAGCCAGTCTAGCATAAGCTACTTGGCAAGCCCTAAGCCAGTGAAAGACCTAAGATATTGCCTTCAATAACAGGGAAGGCAGGCATTGCTAGAGAGATGGCTCAGTGGTTAAGAGCTGGTGCTACTTATCTCAGAGGATTCTAGTTCAGTTCCCAGGATCTCTATCAGGCTACTCAGAAATGCCTATAATTTCTGATCCAGGGAATCTGATACCCTCTTTCATTCAGCCTCTGTGAGTATCTGCAGTCATGTACACATACCCACACAGACACACTCACTTACACCTGTAGTTGAAAACTAATAAAATCTTTTGGAAAAAGAAAGGTGGATGCATTGAAGATAATATGTCCACACACACACTTACACCTGTTCACACACTTACACCTGCACACACATATGCACATGAATACATATGAATGTACAGACACTGAATACATCTGAAAGCAAAGTTTAAAATTGTACATTTAGACCATAAATTCCTCATCATGGTTTGTTTCTTTAAGTACAGATATAAAAAAGCATTACATTCTAGACAGATGTAAATCTATGGATCCACAGCTTGGAGAGCACATGCTCTTTTACCAGGGAGGCAGAGATGGTTCTTCTTTTGACCTTCTCAGTTCACCCAAGTGTCACATCACCCTTGGATACCTTTGCTTGAGTCATGTCAGTAACTAACTCCCACCAGGCATCAAGGGGAAAATAAAATCTGCAAACCACAGGATCAAAGTGTTTTCCATTGCAGGCATATAAACCTTGCTAGGCTTACCAGCTAGGTAGGAAACAGAGCCTTTAGTAACTGTGAGCTGATGGGTGGGAAAGGGGAAGTTATTAATTTCCCTGTGTAGTAGAGTGCTGCCCTCTAAGCAAAACATCCAGCATCACCAGCTATGCCTATTTGCAGGAGTCAGTCACAACCAGGCCTGTGGATAGAAGGATGAGATGGGTCATTGGTCCCTAACATGGGATTTCATGCAGTCCTCCAAGCTATTTGTGTGCTGGTCTGCTCTAATTGCCTATGCCCTCAGGGAGAGTTGGGAGGAGATTACAAGAGATTATGTGACCCTATATGACTACAGGGAAGCCATGCTCTGACCGAAAGCCCTATAAATTCCCTGGTTCCCCAGCATAAACTTTGGTGGCCTCACACTTGGACTTGTTATTGAGGCCTTATGAGTAATATGTAGACATTGCTTATGTCTCCCAGAGAAGGACTCGCAAAACACTTTAGATATTGTGATAAGAATTACTTCAAAACGAGAGAATAGAGGAGAAAATACTAAATATAAATAGACTTTGATTTTGAAATCAAAACCACACTTTATTCAGTTGGCTGTGATTTAGAAGTGCAAAAAAAATTGAAGCATTTATTTCAATTTTAGCACTGAGAAAATCATTAAAGGGAAAAAAGAATCCAATTCAGAAGAACACAACTTTTGCATAAACTTTCCAAAGGAGTTCACACCCATTCTTATTTAAAGACCTTAAATGCACACTGTAATAAAACTGAAAGTATTGCTTAGTTTCTTAGAAGAATGTATTGATGAAAGAAAAGCTGCTGGAATTAAAAGGTGACAAATGAATCAGGAAGTTGCCAGGAGAACCACAGACAACCATTTTTTTCACAGATAGCTACTCACTCAATTTACTTATTTACACATATCTTATCCATAGACAAAAAAGAGAATCCTTTGGGCTCCCTTGATATTATCTCAAGCTAGGACACAGAAAGGTGATGCACAGTACAAAGTGTTAAATACTGGAAATGTTAAATCCCTTAAATACCTGTGAACCTGCGAACCAAAAAATAACCTGCCTACAAAAAGTGCAGGAATAACGAAAGAACAAAGGGAGAAGTAAAGTCCAAATAATAATTGGCCCAACCTGAGACCCACCCCGTAGAAGAGGGCCAGCCCCTGACACTAATAATGATACTCAGCTATGTTTTCAGACATGAGTCTAACTCGACTGTTCTCTGGAATGCTGTGTCGATCTGGCCAACAGCAAGTCGACACAGACGGTGGGACTTGCAGCCAAGCATAGGGCAGAATTCTGGGGGTCCTGCAAAAGTGTTGGGGGAAGGGTAAAAGAAACTGGAGGAGACAGGAACCTCATAAGAAGACTGACAGAGCAAACTAACCCAGTTACATCGGAGTTTTCAAAGAATGAGACATCAACTAAGGAGCGTGCATGTTCTGGAACTGGACCCTGCACACATGCAGATGGGTGGCTTGGTCTTCATGTGGGGCGCCTGGTGAGTGCCTGTTTCTAGCATGGACTCTATTGCCTGCTTTTGGAGCACATCCCCCTGGTAGGACTGCCTTGCCTGGCCTCAGGGGATGAAGATGTCTATAGTCCTTATGTTGCCTGATGTGGGGAAATGAGCTCCCCTTTTCTTGGGGGTAAGAGGGATAGAGGGGAAGTGTGGAAGACCAGGAAGATGGGAGGGAGGGGGCATGCTTAGGATGCTTAGCATGTAAAGTAAACAAACTAATATAAAATTAAAAAAAAAAACATTAACTATTTTGGAACCAAAGAAAGAGATATGGTCTCACTCTACTAACATGAAGAAGTGCTATTTGGAAACGGGCTGTAGCTCTGTAGATACAATGATTCCCTAGCATGCATAAAGCCCAGGTTTTAGGACCTAGCACTGCACAAAACCAGGTGTGGTTTTGTGATTTGAGGTCTGGGAAGGTTGAAGCAAGATCAGAAGTTCAAGGTCATCACCAGATAAGAATTACTTCAAAACAAGAGAATAGAGGAGAAAATACTAAATATAAATAGACTTCGATTTTGAAATCAAAACCACACTTTATTCAGTTGGCTGTGATTTAGAAGTGCAAAAAAAAATTGAAGCATTTATTTAGTTCCAGGCCATCCCATCTCAAAACAAAAAAAGTCAAATTGATTTAACTAACACTGAAAACACACGATCCTCTTTTGGGGCAAATAATTTTTATGAGTACCTATTGTAGATGCCATGTGGCTACTATCAAAACTTCTGTTGGCAACTGAAAGAATTCTCAAAGCATCTGAGTTCTAGGCATGGAACATGCATCCAGCCTAATTCCAAAAGTACATCCTGCCAACCAGCTCACACTCTTCTCCTTAATAGGGACATGTGACCATTTCCTGATGCATTTCTATTGCATTTTTGTATATACGTGCTGTGTCTGTATGAATTTATGCTACCTGAGGGAACAGAAGAGCTAAAGTTACACTTAGTAAGTCCAATGTGAACTCCTCAGGAAGAGCAGGAAATACATCTAACCACTGAGTTATCTCTCAAGCTACTTGATCTAACTCTCTTTTAGTGAATATGAGGACATAAGAAAGCAATATTCGGAAAGCACAGCAAGACATATAAGGCCTTATACTTATTCCTCACAGTGCTCAGTACGGTGATAAGCCTGCCAAGGCAAGAATCAACAGAACAGAATACAGCTTGAATGCTGACACATCTGAAGCTTCTATCTATTAATCTTTAATTACTTTTACAGTTCAGCTCGGCTTGAGCTGAGGGTTCTATACGTAAAACACTTTTTGTAATACTTAGTTAAAATGAAGACTGTTGTAAAAGAGAACTCTTCAGTTGAAATCTGGAGGAAGTGATGGGGCAGGGAGAGAGGTTCATTGGGTAAGAGTGCTTGCACTGGAAGCAAGAAAATCCATGTCAGGTCATAGCACTTGTATACAAAATGGGCATGACCATGAATAGCTGTAAACCCAGTCTTTTGGGGGATAAGAGACAGGCCCTGGGGCTTGCTGACCACCAGCCTGGATTCAGATTTAGTGAGAGACAGTGTTGAGTAAATATAGATCCATAGAGCAGGGCACTCTTTACCATCTCCCACTGGCCTATGAGGGTGCACCTACTCACATATATGCATACATAGGTCAGGAGAGGTATACATTCTCAAGTAAGAAGAGAAATTACTGATAATTACTCTATATTAGGAAAATAAGGGTGCATTTATGGGATAATATTTGGTCATAATTGGTTTGAATTGGTGCCTTGACATCCATTTTTTACATCTGACATAAGTTGCCTTAAATTCAATTGCACCCCATAATCATTGTTTTAGTTAAAATGCCACCTTCCTAAAAAGGCAAGAACATCTACTCCTTCTCTCAATGCCCTCAAAGCCAACATAATGGACAGCTGACCATGTGATCATGTGATCATGATAAAATTCAAAGGTCAACAGAAGTAAAGAGAATAAGTTTCCACCTTCTCAAGTGTTTCAGTTATCCAAACAATATCCTTCTCTGAGTAGCCAGAAAGATGTTGTCTGTGGACTTTAACAAACATATAGGCAAGAGGTTCTTCCCAGTATGGATTTTTAGGTACCTCTGGACTTCCTGTTGCCCATGCTTAACTTCTCTGGGAGCCTGTGAAAAGAGGTTTCTCTATATTCTATTTCAACCATTTTGGTTGCATTTTGTATATACTCAGGGGAACTTGCCTTCTGTTGCTTTCCTTGAGTGTGCTGTTTTGAGTTTAACCACATTCCAGAACAAGTCCTCAAAATTCCATTAGAAAACAACAACAACAAACCCAACATATCATGTCATGGTTCTTTTCTGTTAAAAGGCTGCCACCAGTTTGTTAATTCTATTTTGTTAATAAGATCTTCTTACTTTGATTGCAGAAATGGGTCTCATGTATCTGAGGCTTGTCTCCAACTTTGAGCCAAGAACGAGCATGGCTCCCTGATCTACCCTATCACTGGGGTTAGAGCTCTGTGTCCCAAGCTTAGTGCAGGTCAGAGCTAAAAACTAAACCTGGGATGTACTCCATTTCAAGCAAATATACTGGCATCTGAGCCACACCCACAACCCTTGTAAGTACAAATGCAGTGTTAATGAGCAGTTTAGAATTTGTCTGTGGCAAAGCTCAGGAAAGTGTGTAGCTTTTCTGTAATAGATCTGTGGCCTACAGACTCTGCTGATGAAACTTTGACAATAGGGTAACTGACAGATTAGAATAAGAGATCTTCTACCCCAACTCCTAACCATAGTTCTGGCAAAATGTGAAAGTCAAATATGGCAGGTTCAGGACTGAAGCCAGGGAAAATCCTGATCCCCAAGGACTCCCCACCCAACCCTAGTAGAGTGATCTTTCAACAGAAATGAATGGTTCTCTTCAGTGTGAGGAAAAGCTGGCCATCAGCCTCTGGTGAAGAAAAGGCTGAGCTTTACACTACTTTCCAGCCCCACACCGGTTAGTGCATCAGAATGGCACTGAAGTTAAAGGTTAACATAATATGCTGTAACATATTACTACCTGACAAAAGCAGTTTAGAGAAGGAAGGGTTGACCTTGGTTCCCGTTTGAAGAAACATTATACAGGGGAAAGAGTGATGACAGGAGCTTGAGGTAGCTGGTATCCACAGTCAGGAAAAGATTGGTGAGTGCTAGCGTTCATCTTGCTTTGTCTTCTTACTCAGGAGATGACTATGATGGAAGATGCCATCAACATCTCGGGTGGATCCTCCCACCTCAGTTGTTAATCCAGAAACCCTTCTAGAGCCCAGATGCTTGTTTACTAAGTGATTGTGGGTCCTCTGAGGTTGACAGTGATTATTAACCATCTCATGCATCATTTACACTGAGTTAATATCACTGTCTCTCTGTGATACTGCAAGTAAAACTCCCAACAAGCATTAGAAACACTACAGTCTTTGTTTACTCACAAAATAGCTAAGAATGAAAAGACATCAACCTCCAAGTTAACACTCCATTTCTATAATATCTAAGCATCTTAAAGCAGATAGTAAAATTAGTACCTATTAAACTTGACTATGTTACTAATGTCTGTCTGAGACTTGCTTTTTCTCCCACCTTACCAGCAAACCTCACTGCTAGTCTTTAAAGGGCAATGCTACAATGTTTCCTTGGATCTATCTCTTCCCTCCAGTCCTCATGCATGACCCAAGAGTGTTGGAAGTGAATTTAACATCTGAATGGCTTTCATTTTTCTCCATCTGCTAGCATCAGCTGTAATTGGTTCCTTTCTGACCTGACTCCCAAGGTCAGCATTCATTCTTCTAACTGACTTCTCCCGTCCCTGCACAGCCAACTTTCCACTGCTCAGATCTGGAATTGTCATTGTCTGTTGGACACTCTATTCCGAGTTGTTGTTTTGTTTTTTTTTTTCCTAGAGATAAAATCAAAGGTGATATTGCACATGATCTGCAAGAGGGGAGCTGAGAATCTCTGGCTGGTATGCAATTCTCATTCTGCACTGATCTCTATGGCTGCATCTCAACCTCAGTTGCCTCCTGTGGTCTCCTATCCTAACCTTCAGCTTCTGGGAGATGATTTTGGTGCTCTATCCACTGACTGGAGGAGAGGATTACTCACCAACTGTAAGATGATCTCTCACTTCTCTCCCCCTTGAAATAGGTTTTTCTCAGTTTATCAGAGAGTGAAAGCATCTTTTTTTTCTAAAAATGTCATTTATCTATGTATGTATTCTATAGTTAAAGTTCCATGAGTTCTAGATAAATGTCTACTTTTCTACATATTGTAGTCGAACAATGATTGCCTGCGTTAATAAGGATATTCTCTCTCTCTCTTTCTCTGTCCTCTATCCCCACTCAGTCTCTGTCTCACTCTCACTCTCTCTCTTCTCTCCCTCAGGTGTGTGTGTGTGTGTGTGTGTGTGTGTGTGTGTGCATGTGTATCATATGTGTATGGTATGTTCTTCCATTATTCTCTGCCTTACTCCCTTATTACAAGGTCTCTCACTGAACGGGGTACTAGGCTATTATCCAGCCATCTGCAGAGATTCCCTTTTTTCTTTGTGCCACAGTTGTGGAGTGTTAGATGGAAGTCACTGTCAGGTCTTACTCCTAGGACTCCATCCAAGGGACTCCCGCTAGGACTCCAAGTTTACTCATTAAACAGTCCTCCTGTTTCTCTTCTCCTTTGTAGCTGCCATTTGCTACTTTGTGAGTTCTTTCCCCCCTGCTCTTCTCTACCCTTTCTTCTACCATTTCAACCCCCTAACACCAGATAAGAAAGAAAAAAATATATAAAGAGAAAGTGAAAGAGATTCCTGAACAAAATCACTGGGAGGAAAAGGAGGAATATAACTGTTAGACTAATTCTTATGATTAGGGCATCAAGCTCCCTGGTGCAAGTTTGATCTTCACTGTCATAATATCTAATTTCTTCTTGTTGTTTCTTCTTTGGGCACAAACTACTCACAAACCATGACCAAAAGCCACCAACAGCAAACAAGAATCATCCAACAGCCTCTCATTTCTCTCAAGGAAATAGTATTTATATACTTTGTCAAAACTTCCCAGAATTACGAATTTCAAACAATTGCAGAAAGTGTCTGCAGGTGGCAAATCTTCTAGAACAGAAGGCAAATCCTAGTCAGCTGCTGCAAAGAAGCCCCATTTAATCCCACACCTGGGATTAAAATGAAAACATGTTCTTATATTTCTGTGTTTTTAAAGAAACCAAATTTCTAAAATTCTCACTACATCCCCAACACTGTGTGGTGGTACTATACTTGGCTTTCAAAAAGTGTGGTCCAGAGAATTAGCTCAAGTTTCCATATTTGCCCAAGAAGTACTTCATGCTACACCATTTCCTTAGCTCCAAGGAACCTCCCTGCCCCCCTTTTTTCATCAGTTATTACTAGATAATTTTTCCTAAGCTCACATCATGGGTATTTATATTTTGCACTAAACTGTTACTTTAACAAGATTCTGAGTTAAGTTTTTAATCATCATGTCTCAGGAAAACAATTGGACAAGCAGTGCCTACTTGGCTCTGCACATACCAACAGTTCTATAAACAATCACTGAATGTGATTGTCATGAAATTCAACAGGGTTGTATAATGGAAGCTATTTAATCCATGATAACTCATGGATGGATTACAGTATTTATGAACAAGGTTAATTTAAGATCTAGCAGAAGTAAGATGTAATGAAGTGATCATCAGTCTAAATTGGTTATTAATAATGATAACAACTGGAGCAGTCAAGGTTTTAATGTCCTAAGGAGATGAGCTAAGGGACAAGACTCAAATTATCAATATTTGAATTATGAGAGGCAGTAAATGAACCTTGAAAAAATTAGCCTTTCTGTACTAGCCAGTTATAAAGGTGATAAGAATATCTATCAGTTTGGAGAAGAGAACCATTACAGTCTAGCACAACAGTGTGTTCAAGAGAAGGCATAAGGAAGAAAAAGACTGAAGAAGATAGGTACAGATCATGAATTGAACTGTCATCCCCTAAATGTATGATAGCATAATAGTGATCTCATGGTGTGTGAGATATTAGGGTGTGTGCCTGCATACATAGAAGCCAGAAGATCACTTCACTTCAGGTGTTCTTCTTCAGGACATAACTATATTTTTTTGAGACAGGGTCTCTCTCCTGGCCCAGAGCTCAATAATTTGGCCCGGCTGGGTGGCTGGCCAGTGATTCCAACAGATGCATTTGTCTCAGCTTTTCAGTGCTGAGATTATAACAACAGGTCACCATGCTTAGAACTTGTCTGTGAAGTGGGCCCTGATGCTTACTTGGCTAGAATTTCATCAGCTGAGCCATTCCCTAGCTCTGCACTATCTTGAGATCTTCCTGGCTTATCAGTGGGTCATAAATACAATGTCATGTGTCCTTATAGAATGTGAGACTCATGGAAAGACATATGAGAGAATTTTATTGTGACAAAAGCATCAGTACAACAAATACTGACATGCCAGAAACCGGTAGTGAGGAGAAGGCAGGAGAGATGCAGGGGCCAGGCCCTTGAAAGCCTCTAACACAGTGGTTCACAACTTCCTAATGCTGAAAACCCTTAATATAATTCTTCATGTTGTGGTGACCCAAAACCATAAAATTAATCTGTTGCTACTTCATAACTGCAATTTTGTTATGAATCATGTGTGAATCTGAAATGTGTCTCCTGTGGGGATTATGACCTACAGTTTGAAAACCACCACTCTTTCGGTGAGGATATTGAGGCGATTCTAGCAGAGATTCCTACTAGCAGAGGACATGGATACTGAAGAGGCCACCCTCTAGCCAGACAGGATTCCAAGTAGAGCAAGGGGAACACCAAACCATCTACAAAAACATGGACTCAAAATTTACCCTGATTATGAGATGTGCAGGAATAAAAATAGAACAGAGATTGAGGGAATGTCCAACCAATGCCAGACCACACCATGGGAGAGAGCCAACCCATAACACTATTAACAGTACTACTATGCTTGCAGACTGGTGCTTAACATAGCTGTATTTTGAGAGGTTCCACACAGCAGCAGATTGAAACAGATTCTGAGACTCACAGCCAAACACTGAGTGGAGTACAGGGAGCCTTGTGGAAGAGTGGAAGGAAGGATAGAAGGACCAGGAGAAAATAGGATCTCCACAAGAAAAACAAGATAGCCAACTAACCTGGACCCAGGTTATGAATGAAATACCAACCAAGTACCACATATGGACTGGACCTAAGCTCCCAACACATATGTACATGGTGGACAGCTTGGTCTTCATGTGGGTTCCTTTGCAAGGGGAGCAAGGGTTGCTGCTACCAAGACCTCTCTTGCATGCTTTTCAATCACTTCCCCCTAGAGGGCTGCTTTTCCAGTACACCATGGTAGAGGATGCCCTCAGTCTTGATAAGACTTGTGCTGGAATGGATGGGTGGTGTCTCCCTTTTTCTGACAGGAAGGGTGATAAGATTGGGATGCAAAGTGAATAAACAAACAAACAAATAAACATTTATTTTCCATCAAAATAAAGAAAAGAAAACTGCTGCTCTAAACAGATAGAACCCTAATATCACCACGATTTTAGAAATGGCCTCTAAGATTTCTGAAGACTGTTTTTCTGTCACTTTAAGCCTCTCAAATTATGGTAAAGTGTTAGCTCTAGAAAATTAATATGGAAGAATAAAATAAAAATCAAATATACTTACTTGTGCTAAGAATTATAATATATATATTATAATATATATAATATATATTATATATATATATATATATATATATATATATATATATATATATATATATATAACATTTTTTTCCTACCTCAATGATACAGCACAAACATTCTATCAGGGGATAGGCAGGCTGTTACAGTTCCAGTGTGTTGATTTGGCTTTGTTGGGACCGGCTTCTGTCTTTAAGGAGCTGAGCTCTCCTTTGCCTTTCATCTTACACTGGTCAATTAGCTTGAGTGTTTCAGCTGGGCACTGCATTATCTGTTAAAAAGTCTAAACTCTGTGCTCTCTGTACCTACATATAACACCAGCATTCCTGTGCGGAGAAGGGAGTTGGAGAGAGGATAATCCTTAAAGCTTGAGGGTCGGTTGCCTAGGGGACATAGTGATGAACTGGAGACAATGTCTAAAGGTGACAGAGAAAGAGAGAATGCTGGGGGTTTCAGCTGCTTGAAATGCATGTGCTACAGTATGCCCATACCTATAAAGAGAAACTGACAACACACGCATACACACATAAAGATAATTATGTTCAGATAAATATTAGTCTTAAGTTGAAATGTGATATCCTATTTATGTATATTTTTATGTAGCACACAAAAGATAAAGAATAATGAGGTGGTGTGTGTGTGTGTGTGTGTTTAATGTAAGTTATGATTTTTGAGGACAACATAACAAAATTACAGGCCATTTGCTATGAAAGTCATTAAACCAACCACAACCAAGAAAGAAAATAAACAATGCCATTGGCAGTAGAAAAGGACTTCATCATCTAACAAGTTTCTACATGAGAATTCTATAAGGGCTTCAAAGGGAATAACTATTATAATATAAATTAGACTTCAAGTCACTCTCTATGGTAGGATTTTTAAAAATCCATTGATATGCCAATTTACTGGTATTTCCTTAAGAGAAGTAAAAGTAATACAACAACTACAGACAGAAAGGTAAAAGAAAACTCTCAAAGGCTCACTGTATTTTCTCCTTTATATTTTATAATACCAGGAGAAAAGCTTAATAACTTTTCAAGAAAGAATAAAACAATCATAAAGAAATGACAGTAGGATTGACTTTGAAGAATGCAATCTTGACATATTTATAGCTCAATCAGAAAATAGATGGATTCAAACATACTTCAATCTATGAAGCTATTTTAAGTAGAAAATCCTATAAAGGAGAGCTATTTGTCAATCCCCCACCTACATCTTGTTTATTAGGAAGACAAGTGTCACATGGGAATGTACAAATCTAAGGACCTCAGGAAATCCCAGGCTAGTAAGAATTAAGTGAATGTTAATACATATCTTGAGACCTTCAATTTCATAGATTTCTGCAATGTCATTTTGTTCCTCATCAAATGGTTGCAGATTTGTTCTTCACACCAGTATCATGTAATATGCTTTCTACATGAGTCCAATGGATTGTGATTTGGGGACAAGGTTGGTGAGGCAGATCTGTAAAAAAAAAAAAAAAATTGCTGTTTGACAGTGCCTCTTACTAATTCCAAATATAAAGATTTTGGCTATTTGCACTTGTTCAGTAGTTAATACTTTTATCGTCAAGAAGAATAATAGATTATAGTAGAATGTATTTCCAGTGCTCAGGGAAGCTTTAGCAGAAAAATCATAAATTCAAGGTCAGTGCAGACTGCAGAACAAGATCCAGACTAGTCTGGGCTACATAGAGACTTCAGGACTGAAAAAGGGCGAAATTTTTTCCTTAATGTTTATTATTATTATTATTATTATTATTATTATTATTCACTTTACATCCCTGTTGTAGCTCCATCTCTTCTTCCCTCCCAGTCCCACTCTTTCTGCCTCCTCCTTTCCCACTCTCCCTTTCTGAGGAAAAGGGGTGCTCCCATTCTCATCCACCCTAGCTCATCAAGGTGCATCAGACTGAGTGTGTCCTGTGGCCTGGCAAAGCAGACCCACCAAAGGGAAGTGATCCAAAAGCTGGTAAATGAGTCCATGTCCAATGCAGTCCCTAGTTCTCTTATTGGAGGACCCACATGAAGCCTAAGCTACCCTTTTGCTACATCTTTGTAGGGGTTCTCGGTCTAGTTCATGCATGGTAAAAAGGGCAAAATTTTAAAGTACAGCTATATCTTTTTTTTATAATGCATGTGCACACATATAATGTAATAAAAAAATAAACCAAAGTACTACAATTTTATGCATATTCTTTTTAAAGTGGCATTAAGTGGCCTTAAGTGTTAAATGTTTCATTTCAATATAATTTAATTGGGGAGAGGGTCATATAAGTATTATGATAGAGGAAATTATCCTTTGTAAAAAGTAATTCAAATGCCATTGCTCTTGCCATACAAACTGACCTTAGAATTATTAGTTTGTGCTACATGAGAGCTCTTTTATGTATCAACTTGACTGGGACACTGCCATCCAGATGGTATGATCAAACTCTACTGTGTTCTGGGAGGAGTTTAATATTGAAGCTGATGGATTATAGTTCAATGTGATGGGCATGAATAAAACCAGAGGCTACTACTCTTCTGAATAATGAATTCTTTCTGTATATCAGGGACATTGTTTGCTTCCTGCCTTAGGAGAAAAACTGTAACATCCTTTGGTCTTACACCTCATGAACTTCAGAGTGGAGTTATGATTTAAGGTCACATGGGCCTTCCCCAGCCAGAAAACTTATTCCTGAGACTTATCATCCTCCCTTAACTATGTACAGGAATGCCTTGCAATGTGCCTCTTCACACCAATGTCTTCAGAGTCTTTCTGTTTGTTATGCATGGTGAAATCATTGTTTTTGTTTGTCTCTGTTTATATACCTGCACAAGCCTTCATGGATGCATGAATACACGTATGCATGACGTGGAAGCCAGTTTTTCATGTTAGATATCTTTCTCAGTAGTCCCCTACATAGTTTCTGTTTGTTTGTTTGTTTGTTTGTTTGTTTGTTTGTTTGTTTGAGACAGAGTCTCCCTCTGAACCCACTTACTGCTTGGGCTAAGTTCTCCTGCCAGTAAGGTCAGGGGGATCATCTTGTTCTCACCTCCCTATTACTAGCATCCAAGACATTCACCACCATTGCACTCTCTTATTTTGACATGGGTCCTGTAAGATACAACTCAGATTTTCAGAGTTGTACAAGAATCACTACACTACATGAGGCATCTGTACAGCCGTTAAGTCATCTGATGAAGAATTATACAGATTCTGATTTAGTCTGGATATTCTACTCTGTCCAGAATGTCTGACTTGGTCACATTTTCAAAACACTTTGCAACTATGAAAAACAGAAATACCAGCTGAAGACAACTAAGAATGCATTTTCTTTCTCTCAGTGTTTACATGATGGATAATTCAAGCTATTACTTGGATTTTCTATCCATTAAATCAAGAGTTGGCAGACAATGGTCACAAACATGTAATTGTTAATACAATTTTATTGGTCTACACTCACGCACATATTATACTGATGCTTTACCTTTATAAAAATAGTTGAACAATTGCAAAAGAAATTATCTTCAACAAAGGCAAACATACTTCTGACATAACCTTTTATAGAAACAAGCTTGATGATGCTCAAATTAAGTCAGTATGCATTTAGTTCACTTAACCCTCTCTAGGAACACATACTGGATACTTGAGGGAAACAGATCTATCTTATACACATTCTGCATGCACATAAGTGCCTCATGGAAGTATGGCTTGGGAGATGCTTAAAATGAGAATTATTTCATTTGTTGACTTTATCATGAGAAAATAAAATAGATAGAAAATAAAATAAATGTGGTAAAGAACACAGTTTCCTTGGCTACTAGTAAGATGCTGGGGTGCTAAGTCACATTCCTGTCCTTTGACTTTCTTTCATTAAATAATAAGCTTTTTTTCTTTTGAATAGGAATAATGTACACATTTTTTAACTTTCCAGTATATATCTTTGTGCAAGGTGGTGGGGTTTGTACAATGTGAGAACAGTTTCAGTGGAGTCCAGAAGAGAGTGTCATATCTGCTGGAGCTGAAATAAGTCACAAATGGTTATAAGCTGCCTGATACAGGTGCTGGTAACCTAACTTGGGTCTTATGCAGATGCAATATGTGCACTCAAACATTTTCCAGCCCCAAATCAAACTGTTAAAATGTGCCAAACGCAAAACTAGCTTGCTTGTTCAGAGTAAGTCTTGAAGAAACACATGAAATGAAGTTTTTAAAAGCGAATAACCTAGGCCAGCAGTCAGAAACCAGGGAGACTGTAGCTGAGTGCGCAGGGTTGCTGGAGCATAAAATGAGAAACGGAGTGAAATCAAGTGAGAAAGCCAAGCAAAGATCAGACTATATGAAACACCCAGAAAGCAAAATTAAAGTCTTTGATTTTATCATTTAGGTAGTGAAGTGAGCACTGGAGACTATTAATTAGAGAAAAATTATGGGTAGAATTGTATTCAGAAAGCTCAATATGAGAACATTAGGATAAATTCTATAAAATAATCAGAGGATCAGAAAAATACCATTTGATTCCCAAAGCAATTAGATTTATATTATGTAATTTACATGCAAGTAAATAAAAATATTAAAGTATAATTTAAACTCACATATAAATTTATTTAGAAAACCAAATAAGTTATCTTAATAAAGAAAAAAATGAAAAAAAAAACCACTCAATCCACTGTATATTTAGGGAAATGTTCTATAATTAAGAAAATCTATGTTTCTATGACTCCATGTATAAATTCCATTGCCATTCTGAAAATATGTTATAAAGATGCTTTTCTGGTAATAATTTTGTACATCAGACAGACGCACATATCTTGAAATTCATAGAATGTCTTGTTCAATTTTTGTGTAATAGTCCAACTTCCCTAAATGTCACTTTGATTTCTAAATAATGAGACTATTACAGACACTTAGTGTTCAGGACTTAGGAAGTTCATACTCAGGAGGGAAAGTGTGTGTTCTGAATTAAAGTTCAAGGAACCACAGTCAATTAATGAAGAGAAGGCACGGCAATAGAAACAGGAGACAAGAAGCTGGTCAGATTGCGTCAGTATTCAGCAAACAGAAAGACAACAGGAGGTAGAACCTACCTGTAGAATATCAAGACCTGTTCCCAAAACCAACTTCCTCCAGTGAGGCTCTGTACTGGCTGGTTTGTGTCAACTTGACATAAGCTAGAGGAAGAAGCCTCAGCTCAAGAAATGCCTCTTAAGATCTGTTTGTAAGGTATTTTCTCAATTAGTGATCAATGGAGGAGAGCCCAGCCCATTGTGGGTGGTGGCATCCCTGGGTTATGGTCATGGGTTCTATAAGGAAGCAGGCTGAATATGCAAGGGGAGCCAGCCAGTAAGCAGCACCTCTCCATTGCCTCTAAATCAGCCCCTGCATCCAAGCTCCTGCTCTGTTTGAGCTCCTGCTCTTGTCTTCCTTTGTTAACAGCAATATGGAAATGTTATTCAAATAAACCCTTTCCTCTTTAATTTGCCTTACTGATGTGGTGTTTCCTCACAAGAATAGTAACCCTAACTAGACAGGCTCCATCACCTAAAGGTTCCCTAAATTTTACAAAAAACACCACTAGCTAGAGAGTATTCAATATGTGAACCTGCAGAGAACATACATACACACATACACATACACACACACACACACACATACACACCACAGCAGGACTTACATAATAGTTAAGACATCAACTTTTCTTTATACACAATTTCATTGCAGAAAAAGTAAGTGATGTTTGAATTTTCATCAAAGAGGTAAATGCTGTATAGCTGCCTCACGGATTTGTATTTTTTTCCTAGTGTAACATATAGATTGACCTATGGAAACTATCTTATTAGTATGTTATAAAGATATATCATCCAATGCTAATAAAGTCTATGTGACTAGTATGAACATAACTTTGGCAGAATAATAGCTTAAAACATACTTTCAAAACATGTTTATGGAAGCCAGGTGTTTAGTTTTAAATTGTTGTTGTTGTTAAGGAAGTATCACATTGTCCCTTTTTCATTTTAGAAAGTGAGACATGGAAAAGTAACTTATTTGCCCAAGATGAAACAGGGTGATTCTGATACAACACAAGTTATGCGTAGTTGCCTGCCCCTGCCTGCCCCTTCCTCTTCAACTCTGCATTATCCCTCTAGTTGTTTAAATATGACTTCTTATGCAAGTGACCCGGGTTTCATGCAGATAATTTCATTAAAATATCAGCATGATATCAGCTTCAATGACACAAAGAGCAAATGTCCAAGTTGAAAACAGTTTTCTTCATTAAATAAGCTTCAATGAAAAACTGCTTAGGACACAATGATGAGGGAAAAGAAACTGTCAGAGTAGTATAATCAGGGGACTGGCCAGGTGGTAAAGAATCCTCGCTCTTCTTCCAAAGGACCTGAGATCAATTCCCAGCATCCAACTCGGGTACTCAATACTGCCTGTAACTACAGTTCCAGGGGAATCTCAAGAGGTAAAACTATCTGTCTGGCCTGTGCAGGTACTCATATTCATATACATACACACACACATGCAAACAATAAATCAATCACACACACACACACACAATTATTTTGAAAAGTATAGTTAGAAAGGGACATAGTTTCACCAGCCATAGAACTTGGCATTAATTTTTAGCATAAATGCAGTCTACTTGGGTCAATATTGGGTATGTTATTTTCACTATTTTTTTTATAAAAGTTTCTACATGCCAAATGATATATCTACTCTCAGGATTCTCACATAGATGAGAAGGTAGATGAAGAACACTTCTTGTTGAGTGAAAACTAAACAAATGTAAAATATCTAGTGTATAACAGACTTTCAAAACATACTAATTATACAAATGCACAATGATTTGTGATTCAGCATAATTTTATATAAGAAAATATATAAAATTAACACTGAACAACATAATGAGTTTTCTCATGGATAATTTGAGCACATTATTCATCTCTATAACTAAATTCCAAAGTCCATTAGTGCAATTGTTTTCACTGGTTCTAAACAAACACAGAGTTCTGCATTACTAGGAAGAATCAATGTGCTCCACATGACCTCCTAAGTAATTTCAGGAGGAAGTGGAAACCATGCCAATGCAATCAGAGACAATCTGAGTCTCTTCTTCCGAAGGACTGAAGTTCTGTACCACTGCTATTGGCAAAGTCATTACACAAAAGTGAGAGCAAATGTGAGGTGCTCTCTTACATTTTCTCATTTTCTGTTTAGAAGTGCTCAGGGGGCAACAATGAAATCTCTCTGTGCTTAATCTCCATGGTCTGAATTTTTTATTTCATTTCCTTTCTCCAAATATAACCATTTTATATGGTTTGGTGGATTCTTTTTTTTTCTTTTTTAACTTTTTGTTAAGTTTTATTTAGCCAGGCACGAGCAGGTGTGCCACTGTGTGTGTGCCCCTATGCCTGTGTGTCCGTGTGTATGTGTGTGTGTGTGTGTGTGTGTGTATAGTTCAGAGGATAATTTACAGAAGTCAGTTCTCTTCTTCCACTACGTAGAACAGAGGTTATCAGGCCTAGCAGCAAGCATCTTTATCTCCAGCGCCATCCCAGCAGTCCTGTTCCTAAATGTTCTGAATTCTGAATCCACTGCAACTATCGGGCTCGTCTTGCAATGTCAACAAGATCGCTGATAATTATTATCTTTGAAACTCAAGCTTTATATTTTCATTTACTACAAAACAAAGCTTTGAAATACAAATAAAATAAGTTAGTGGAAATGCAAAGCAACTGAACTGGGTACTATAAATGTCAGGATCTGGAGATACCTTATGTGGTAAGGTCCTTGCCGTACAAGTATAACAGTCTAGTTTATGCCTCAGAATTCATGTAAGAAATTCCATGTGGTGGGTCTTGCTTGTAATCACAGCACAAAGCAAAATTAAAGTGATCTTGAGACTCATGGCTTATGTAGCCTAAATTATTTTGTGAGTGTAGGGCCAGTGACAGACACTGTCTTAAAAGAGAAGACAGATGGAAAACTGACATCTTAGGTTGGCCTCTGGCCTCCACAAGCACATGTGTACAAACATTTGTGCAGCCACAGACATATAAACATTCACATGCATAAAGAGTTCCCAGTTTCATTCCCTCTGCTCAACAGCCATACTAAAGTTTAGTGTGATAGAACTATGACAGGAAAATAGATATGTATAGTATATAGCTGACTAACACGTGAAATGGCAGAGGTGTCCCTTTTCTCCATCTCAGTTGTAACTGAGTGAGAACATTTGAGGGACATATGAGTTTTCCACAGTAAAATGCTTCAAACTCTAAATAATAGTGGAATAGACATTCACTCATTGTCTTATTTATCCTAGGTTTCAACTTACAGGAAACACTGAACTACATAGAGTTAGGTGCAAAGGTGCTTCCGGTAGACAGCCAGTCGCTAGTAATTCAGCTGGTAAGAAGAGCTTATGAAGTGATTTCAACATGGTTATAAGTGAGTTCAACTTCCTGGGTATTGAAGTAGCAGAACCCATGAAATAGAAAAGTAATCAGCATGTAAATAGTAAGAATGCAATGTCCTCTGTGATGCTCTAAGGCTTCAGGATGGCCATCCTTGTAGCACTTCCCTGAGCTGGACAGAGCTCGGGACTGAACAAATGTCTGACCAGATTCCTTACACCAGCTATGTGATGTCTTTATATGTGAGCTACTTAGAATAAAGTGACTCTATTAAAAAAACTAAAGTGATTTCAAAGAGCTTGGATTATTTTGATAAAACATTCATCAAAAAGTGATTTGATAGAGACGTGATGTTTTAATTTTACATTTTCAGGCTGGGTGTAGGGGGTGCACATCTTTAACCCCAGCAGCAAGAGGAAGAAAAGATGTATCTCTGTGAGTTTGAGATCAGGCCTGGTCTACCTGGCAAGTTCCAAGACAACCAGGGATACAAAGTGAGATTTATCTCAGTTTTTTTTTTAGTTGTTTTTTGTTTGTTTGTATGTTTTTATTTTCTATTTTTAATATTTCATCAGTAAATTTTCCTAGAAATTTATCTTATTAAATCAGTGAGGGGCTGGAGAGATGGCTTAGAAGTCAAGAGCACTAGGTATTCTTCTAGAGGACCTGAGATCAGATCATAATGTCCTGAGTCGAGGCTCCCTACTGACTGTAATTCCTGTTGCAGGGGAGTGAATGCCTCCTTCTGAACCCTGCAGACACCTACATGGACATGTAGATGCAAGCACGCGCGAGCACACACACACGGCACACACACAGGGCACACACACACGGCACACACACGCGAGCGCACACACACACGGCACACACACGCGAGCGCACACACACACGGCACACACACACGGCACACACTTTTTAAAATAAAATCAGAGTATAAAAATCAAGTTGCTTTTGAATAAATACATTTTTATAATAAATTTCATGGGCACAAATCTTATGTTACTGGAAATTAATTCAAAATATTTGCAATATTTCTAAGATTCTTAGTGGTAATTTTCACACACATGTAATACTTCATTGATAATTACTTAATTTCACTTATTATATAATTATTTAATAGCACTTCATAACTTTATGTCAAACACTGCTCAAACTTTCCAGTCTCTAAACTTTACTTTTGCCCTTTTACTCTCACACACCAGGTACAAATGTTCTCAGAAGTTCAAGTTCAGACTGGGATGCAAAACGAGAGTCTGTCTCAAAGCTGGGGAGTGAACTCTAATACTTATGTATCTGAAGAAACTGGAACTCCATGGCTTGAAATGAAAAGTGAAAAAAGAAATAGTCTGGATTCTGTACCAACATTTTATCTATTATTGTGGACTGCTCCTTTATTTAAATGTGTGTGCAAGTGTGTATGCTTATGTATGTCTGTGTTGAAAGAGAGAGAATGAGTGTGCATGCTACAGCACATGTATGTACAGAGGGCAACTTTGTGGATCAGATCCTCTATTGCCACTTTTACATGGATTCCAGGGAAAGAACTCCAGTCTACAGGCATATGCATTATGGACCTTTACCTGCAGGATATATCATTGACTCCTATGACGCATCTAAATTTAACCAAAGACATGCACTCCAAACGGACTTTGAGCACTATATAGAATTCTGTCTGAAGTTATTCCTTCAGTTTGACAATTTCTCTCAGATATGGCTAGCAAGTATACCTGTTTAGTTATACTTTATGAAAAATATTTGGCAAGAAAAACAGCACTTTACTTTTGTATATGATAAATAAATTCTGGCTGGATATATAAGCACAAACAGAAACAAATATATAAATACCACCTATGACCGACTCAATCACAATTTATTTAATAATGAGTGACATGTTATTGACCTAAAATACTTAGTAAATTACACATCTAATTCCTCTAAAGAGCTTTACCATTCTCCTACTTTTCGTCAATCTTAGACAGCCACTCTCACATGGATAGCTGAGTTTTCTCAATTCTTTCTGCTGTTGTTATAAACTTTTTCAACAACCAAAATCATCTTTCACATCCTTATTACAAAGAATCAAGTACTGCCTGTATGATTTTTTTTTTCTTCTGATTTTCAGATGCTCTGGAAAACATCTGAGTAAAACAACTTAAGGGAGAAACAGTATGTTTGGCTTACAGTTTGGAGGAGTAGGGTCCTCCATGGTAGAAAAACATTGCAACAGGCAAGGAAGGCATGCTAACAGGAGCAGGAAGGTGGCTGATCATGTTGTATGGGTATTCAGGTTGCAGAAAGAGAACAGAAAGTCCAGTCAAGCCCTAAACCGTCAAAGCCTGCCTCCAGTGTCATACTTCCTCAAGTAAGGTTCAACGTGCTTAAGATTCCTTAACCTTCTTGAATAGTACCACTAACTGGCACCCACTGTTCAGACACAAGGATGAGGAGAAAATTCATACTTGAGCCACAGCATTGACATTGCTGTGAAGTTGGTCCTGCATGTCCTCCATCTTTTCCAGAAAAAAATGGGTTTCACTATTACTAATTCTCTTTTATCTTTCATTTATTTGTCTACTTTTTCTTTTTAGTCATGCTGGAAAACTTAAATAATATTCTTGACGAATTCAATTCTTAACAATTAGGCCTTTTTATGTTAGGTATCATGTCTCATAAAATATTGTTGATATTGTTTTCTGCATTTAAGTGTCACAGAGATCAAAACTGCCTAGAAGTCTCTGCTATTTTATCTAACGTTTTCTTCACAATTTATGATGGTTCAGTTCTCATTTTCATAAAAAAATTAAAAGGCTTTTTAATAGAATTGAACTGTCAAATTTAATTAGTATTCTTATGCTTCATATTAATGAAACTCTATTCTTGATCACTCCCTGCTTTAGAAAAATCAAGTCTTGTCTAACAGCCATTTCTAAAATATTCATGAGGATTATTAATACCAGGGTTCTTACATTTTGATTTTGAGTTCACACCTCTCTTTGTGTGTCTCTCTTTCTCTTTCTGTCTAGTATTTCCTCACTACGACCTCATTCTGCAGTTTTGGAGTGGTAATGTATAATCTGTGCTATTGTATGTTGGAAACATGGCTACTTTCCTCAACTCCTTTCTTTGGATAGTTTAATATGTGTAGTTTCACATGCTCTTGTGTGCACATGCATTTGGAATTAGAAGTCAATGTCAGATAGCCTCTTCAATTTCTCTCAGTTCATATTTGAGATAGAGTCTCTCACTGAACGTAAAGGTCAGCATTATGGCTAGGTGGGCCAGACAGCAAGCACCAATGTATTCACCCTTGTGGTCATGGGATTATAAGCATGTTACCACCCCTAGCTTTTTAGCTAGGTTCTAGTCATGTGAATTCAGTCTTTCATACTTAAACTGCAAAGAGTTTACCAACTGAACTATCTTTATGGTTCCATAATTTCAGTTTGGCTCTGGAGGCTAATGATTCCCAAATCCCTACCTCATCTCTCTTCCCTCTCTATGCAGCTTTAGTTATGTGACCTCATTGCCCAATGTTAAATTAGTTTTGAAATCTCTGCAGCTTTTTCGTAATGTTCAGATTCTAATTAAAGTTAATTTCCTTCACCTACTTGATCCCACCTCATATTTTATTAAGTCAGTCAACAATATCACCATTTAATAAGTCCACATCTTAAACACCTTTGACCAAGACATTCATCACTCCCACTATTAACTATTCTGTGCTCTGTACCAGTTATAAATCCAATCAAGAGAATGAAACTACACATTAATTTAAAGTGAAAAATTATGATGAAGAAGTAACAACCATATTAGCAAAATGAAAAGACAGGGTAACTCAAATGATACCCAGGACTTGGGAGTATATTTAAAGAATTAAACCAAGAAGTTGAGCTTCCTGGCCAATACCCCAACACTATGACTGAGACCTTCATTCATTCTGTTCGTCAAGTAATAGCATAGTTCTCTGGGATAAACTTGGCCTCAGCTGTTTAAATCCTCCAGAGACCACAACAAAGCATACAAAGTTATCCAGGGCCAACTTGGAACTGCTTGTAGCACAGCATAAAGACAGGTGAATATTAGAAATATAATATACGATAAACAAACTAAACTCTGTACACCTAAAGAAGGAGGACCCTGGGTATAATGATTAATCCTCATTCAGAAAGGCAAATGGGATGGACATTGGAAGAGGGAGAAAACAGGGAAAAAGACAGGAGCCTACCACAAAGGGCCTCTGAAAGACTCTATCCAGTAGGGTAATAAAGCAGATGCTGAGACTCATAGCCAAACTTTGGACAAGGTGCAGGAAATCTTATGAAAGAAGGTGGAGATGAAAGACCTGGAAGAAACAGGAACATCACAAGGAGAGCAATAGAACTAAAATATCTGGGCACAGGGGTCTTTTCTGAGATTGATACTCCAGCCAAGGACCATGCGTGGAGATAACCTAGAACCCCTGCATAGATGTAGCCTGTGGCAGCTCACTGTCCAAATGAGCTCACTAGTAAGAGGAACAGGGACTATCTCTGACATGAATTCAGAGTGGATGGCTCTTTGATCACCTCCCCCTGAGCGGGGAGCAGCCTTACCATGCCATAAAGGAAGACGATGCAGCCAGTCCTGATGAGACCTGATAGGCCAGGGTAGATGGAAGGGGAGGTGGACCGCCCCTACCTCTGAATTGAACAATTTTCTTTCATAAACATTAGAGATGCTCAAAGAAAATAAGCAAGGCTCAAGAAACTCAGAAACTTACAAGGTTCACAAGGCATGGCATGGAGATTATGTAAGCAAGAACAACTGCTAGGAAGGGAAAAGAAAAGTCTGTTCAGCGATGTTTTAATTCCATTTTCAGTAGCACATGGAAAAATTTCCAGGAAATCCCAAAGGCACACACCAAAATATGACTTAAGGGGTTTAAAATATGTGACTAATGTAATCTACTCTCAGAACAAGGAACTAAAACTAGAAATAAATAACAAGAACAATTTGGAAACTCCATAAATATAGAGAAATTAAAAATAATACTAAAAATTAATGAATCAGTAAATAAATTAAGAGGGAAATACAAAAAAAATTGTTGGGACAAATAATAATAGAATGCCATATGCAAAACATAAAATAAGCAGAATTAAGGAGAATTCTAACAAGGAAAGCCTACAGCAGTAAATCAGAAAAAGAAATAAAGAAAACCAGAAAGAGGTGTTTTGTTTCTGTTTTTGTTTTGTTGCTGTTGTTGTTTTAACAAGCTAGTAAGTTTCTGTGACTTTAAAAAATGTGTATGGAGGTTTTTCAAAGACAACACTGGATGAACATATGATCTAGCCTTAACATCCCTGGACATATATAAACATCTGTGTCATTGCTTTCTCCACAATGGGCAGGAAATGGATTCAGTCCACATATCCATCAAGTGCTCATCAGATAATAAAATTATGGCATATATACAAAAAGTAATTTTACTTGGCTATTAAAAAGACTTCATCCTTCTCTTTTCTCCCTCTCTCCACTTGGGCCTCCCATTCCAGTAGGCCCAACCACATATAATAACCTAGTTCCCTTTCTAGGTAAATCTGTCTCTTCCCATCTGTGCCCCTTACTTTATACCTAACCTATATGGTTCTATAGATTGTATCTTGATTATCATGTGCTGGCTGATATATATACTTACAGCATATTTATATATTTATAAATATATATTTATAACATATATATTAATAACATAGCATATATAACATAACATATTTATCTTGTTGGGTCTGGTTACATCAATCAGGATGATTTTTTTTTTCCTTCTCCATTTTCCTGCAAATTTCATGATGTCATGTTTTACATGGTCAAGTAATACTCATTGTATAAATGTGCCACATTTTCTTCATCCATTCTCTACTGAGGAATATCTATTGTTTCCATTTTCTGGCTATTATGAATAAAGTGGCAATTAATGTGCTTGAACAAGTGTCACTGTGGAAAGGTGAAGTGGCCTAGGGTATGAGCCCAACAATGGTATAACTGGATGGTATTGGTCACCCAATACCATCACATGATCGAATGTTTTACATATCATGGTGGGAAACAAATAGGAAAGAATATTTCCAAGAACCCATTTACATTTGTAACTAAGCAACTTTTTAAATATTAACAAAGTGGAGCAAGTAAGGTGATTTTTCAGCCAGCTTTTCTTTACAGGCTACAACTTAGGTTTCAAAGAAAGAATCAACTATCTGGAAAGGTAATCTTATAAAAAATGGGTACAAGAAACTTAATCATTGTTTCCATCACTAGCTCACCTTGAAAGAGTCAAGTCAGCCCGTTCCATTCGGGGCTACTTTTCTTGCTCACCAACCTCAAAAAGTCTCTAACTTTACTATTAAGCCTGTACTTGTTCTTAAGTTCAAATTGTCCTCTAAGATTTGCTATAGCAGAACCACTGACAAAAGTCTTTACCTAACCTTGCTGAGTCCAAGAACCATTTGGAGTTCCTCTAGCATGCCCCTCCACCCACCCCAGACAGTTGTCCAAGTTTATACTCCAGCCAGCAAAGGAAAAGTGCTTCCCTTCATTCCACCATTGCCAGCGTTGGCTGTCACTTATTTCATTTATCTAAGCCGTTTCTTACCCATGTAAGAAGCGATCTCAAAGTAGTTTTGAATTGCACTTTTCCGATGACTAACAATGTCAATTCTTTAAGGGAATTCAAGCCTTTAAATTTCCCCTTTTCAGAACTCTCTATTTAGATAGGTACCCCATTTTTAATCGCATTATTTGTTTTCTTGATATTTAGTGTGTTGTTGTGTATATAGTTTGGGTGTGAGCCCTGTTTCAGATGTGTGGTTGGTAAAAGTCTTCACCCTCCTGTAGACTACCACTCTGTCCAATTGACAGTGCCCTTTGTTGTACTCCCTGGTAGGTTGTTCACACTCCAGTGAATAATGATCTCCCATGCATACTCACATGAACAACCCTAATTAAACTTAATGAACCTAAAAAATAAATACAAGTAGGAATAGATTTGTTAAAAAAAAAAAGGCTTGGGATAGGAGAGGGATGAGGAAGAAGGAATGATGTAAAGTAACAGAAATGAAAATGACTCAAAAAAATATACAGACATATAAAGGTTATTTTTATTGCTTATAAAATTAGCTATAAAATAACTTTTATTAAAATTGAACATGATCTATCTATATAAACATGGCTAAAATAGTGGAAAACACAAAGAAGACACACATAATATGAATTATTTTATCATCATAGGTTGGAAGAATTAATATTATAAAAAAATCATCAAACTTACCCCAAACAATCTGATTGTTTAAGGCAATCCTAACTAAAATCAATGACATCAAAACCAGAACAAAAACTCTTAAAAATGGGGAAAAAAATCCCTGAATCCTTAATGAATTTTATTTAGAAAGTATAGAATAGGGCATGACTTCAGTTCCAAATACACGATGGAATCCAACACAGACTGGTAGCATTATGAAAAGGGGACAGATAATAGAGATTAGAAATAAACTCAGCCTTGAACTCATTGGCACAGGAGACAACTTCCTGAACAGAACATCAACAGCACAGGCTCTAAGAGCAACAATCAATAAATAGGACCTCATGAAACTGAAAAGCTTCTGTAAAACAAAGGACACTGTCGTCAGAACAAAACAACTGCCTACATATTGGGAAAGAATCTTCACCAACCCTCTATCTGACAGAGGGCTAATATCCAGTATATATAAAGAACTCAAGAAGTTAAACAGCAACAAATCAAGTAATCCAATTAAAAAATGGAGTACAGAGCTAAACAGAGAATTCTCAATAGAGGAATATCGAATGGCAGAAAAACACTTAAAGAAATGCTCAATGTCTTTAGTCATAAGGGAAATGCAAATCAAAACGACCCTAAGATTTCACCTTACACCCATCAGAATGGCTAAGATAAAAAACTTAAGAGACAACACATGCTGGAGAGGTTGTGGAGAAAGGGGAACCCTCCTCCACTGCTGGTGGGAATGTAAACTTTTACAACCACTCTGGAAATCAATCTGGCGCTTCCTCAGACCACTAGGAATAGCACTTCCTCAAGATCCAGCTATACCACTCCGAGACATATATCCAAAAGATTCTCAAGTACACAATAAGGACATTTGCTAAAACATGTTTGTAGCAGCCTTATTTGTAATAGCCAGAAGCTGGAAACAGCCCAGATGCCCCTCAGTGGAAGAATGGATACAGAAATTGTGGTACATCTACACAATGGAATATTACACAGCAATGAAAAATAAGAAAATCATGAAATTTGCAGGTAAATGGTGGAATCTGGAAAAGATCACCCTGAGTGAGCTATCCCAGAAGCAGAAAGACGCACACAGTATATACTCACTCATATAGACATATAATATAGGACAAACCTACGAAAATCTGTACATCTAAAGAAACTAATCAAGAGGGAGGACTCTTGCTAAAATGCTCAATTCCTATCCAGAAAGGCAAAGAGGATGGACATCAGAGGAAGGAGAAAAGAGGGAACAAGTCAGGAGCCTGCCACAGAGGGCCTCTGAAAGGCTCTGCCCTGCAGACTATCAATGCAGATAGTGAGAATTATGGGCAGTCTTTGGGCAGAGTTCAGGTACTCTTATGAAAGAAGTGGGAAACAGTAAGATTTGGAGAGGTCCTCCTCTCCTTCCTTCTGATCTTAGTCTATCAGATCTCATCAGGAATGGCTGCATTGTCATCTTCTGTGGCCTGGTAAGGCTGCTCCCCTCTCAAGGGAAGGGGAGGGGATGAGAGAGGGGCTTATGGGGGATACAAAGTGAATAAAGTGTAATTAATAAAAATTAAAAAAATAATAAATAAATACATAAATAGAACAATAGTGTACAGGTGAAAAAAAAAAGATCTGGAGAGGACAGGAACTCCACAAGGAGAGCAACAGAACCAAAAACATCTGAGCACAGGGGTCTTTCCTGAGACTGATACTCCAACCAAGGACCATGCATGCAGATAACCTAAGACCTCTGCACAGATGTAGCCCATGGTAGTTCAGTATCCAAGTGGATTCCATTGTAATAGGAACAGAGACTGTCTCTGACATGAACTGATTGGTCTGTTCTTTAATTACCTCCCCCTGAGGGGGAAGCAGCATTACCAGACCACAGAAGACACTGCAGCCACTCCTGATGAGACCTAATTGACTAGGATCAGAAGGAAGGAGAGGAAGACCTCCTCTATCAGTGGACTTGGGGAGGGGCATGCATGCAGAGAGGGGGGGAAGGGAGGGATTGGTACAGGAGGAGAGAGGGAACCACAGGGGCAAAACAAATTGAATAAAGTGTAATTAATAAAGAAAAAAAAAGAAATAAACTCTGGCTTCTGTGGCCACCTGACACAGGAAACAGGTGCTGATAAACATGCTGGGAGAAGGATGTTGCCTTTAATAAACTACACTGGGAAAATTAGATATCCATAAGCACAGAACAACAACACTAGATTCCTCTTTCTCATTCTAATTTATCTAGGATATATAAAGAACTCAATATAATGGCCAAAAAAAAAAAAAAAAAAACAAAAACAGTTTGATTGAATAATGTACAGAAAACGTAATTTGCATTTCTCGAATACAAAGGCATCAAGTCATTGAATAAATGAGGAAAAACACCTCAACCTCACCAATAGTATGTGAAATATTAATAAAATCACTGAGATTAGCAACTCATCCTGCTTAAAAAGGCTAGTGTCAAAAAGACAAAGCACAAGTACTGGAAGAGAGGAGAAAAGGAATGTTGGCAAGAATTAAAATTAGTATATATATTATGTGAAACAATAGAGAATCCTCCAAATATTAAGATCATTAAAAACAGAACGACCATATGACCCAAATGCCCACACATGGGCCTAAATCAAAATACAATGAAGTCAGTATGTAAAAAACAAAAAAAACAAAAAAACAAAAGACAGCTTCAGTGTTCATTAGTGCTAATTATAATAATGAAGAAATAAAATCAATTATGTACCAAACAATTTATAGATAGAACAAATATGCCTATTCTCATAATACACACACACGCCTCATGACTGGCTTTCCTCACTTGTGGAATCTTAAAATGTTGATCTCGTAGAAGCTGAAAGTAGAATAGTAATTACCAGAGCTTGCAAGTGCATAGATTAGAGTCACATAGGCAAAACCATTTCTCAAATGCCACCTACTGTACAGAAAAGATGCTCTGGATAACAATATAGTGTGTATTTGATGAAGCTGTCAATGATAAGATTTTGGACATTCTAAAATGACAGGTGAATATTTTGGTAGATAACATAAATGTGTCAAAATATGACGTTGCATATCTATATACAATTTTCATGTATCAGTTCCATAAATACATTTTAAACGGTATCATTTCTTGCTTTATTCTTCAGCCTATCCCCAACCTATTAAAATGATGTGCCCTTTATAGTACATAGAAGCTATATCTCCATGTCATGCTAATGCCATTCTTATGCAATGTAGTGTAGATTTGCCATAGTACATGGACACTTGTCACGGCCAAATGTCTATTTTATTATAGTCCATGACAACCATTTAGTCTTCCGCATTTGGTTCCGGTGTCTCCTCCACTTAGAGCCAACTGCAGCTGAAGCAAAGTGTTCACTGTTCATCTCTTTCCTCTTTGGTTTGTTCTCTATTGACAGTGTATCCATTCACCCAAGTTCTACATTTCCCAGATAATACATTCTCGGGTGCTAATGAGCCTGTTCTCATTTTAAAAGCCAGGACGAGAGACTTAACCACCACAAAATATGCATGTGAATTGTGCTGCTTTCTGGCTAATTACTTCTTAATAGCAACTATCAAACAGAGACCTTTATGTTACTAATCCAGGAGAATAGTCTTTTAAAAATTAAACAGGGCTTGAAATATGGCTGAATTATTTATTGGCCTTTTACACAAAATATAACTTACCTCTGAAGAGACCAAGAACTTAAGTCTAGGTAAAGGGGATGGTCAAAGTAAGCTCAATAGAGAGTCCACAATGTCCTGACTCTCCTTTACCAAAGGGCTTATAAAGATGTCCTGGATCTATATGTGTCAAAGATAAAAGATGAACCCTTTCAACAAGAGATATCGCATCCATCAGGAGTTTTCTGATGACTGAAATCTGTGTCATGTTGTCTTTAGCCAAGACAACCTGTCCTGAGGCATTCTCCTTCAACATGGTCTTCTATCCCTTCCCACAGTGAGGAACAATCCTTTCTCCTTAGGTATAGCTCTGGAAGGAAGAATGAATGGTTATTTAGGAACTACCAACAGAAGGGAAGGGAGAGTAATACAATCCATTCTTCCTAGGACCCAAACAGATCTTAGCTAAATAGGAAAA
The DNA here is from genome assembly GCF_030254825.1 of Meriones unguiculatus. Classification (NCBI taxonomy): domain Eukaryota; kingdom Metazoa; phylum Chordata; class Mammalia; order Rodentia; family Muridae; genus Meriones; species Meriones unguiculatus. Next base: position 69,469,820 of record NC_083365.1, read on the forward strand.
AGGCTTAAAATAACCCTGTCAATTAACTGAAATTTTAATCACCTGTTTTATAAAGAACAATGGGAAATGGTAGATCAGTATCCTATCTCAATGCACTTAAATTAATTTTTTAATATACAAAAGTATAGTTGTTACTCGGTCATAGTCATTCACAATGCTTACCTTGTGTCTAATGTTATCAATCAAGAAGAATGCTAAGATGTCAATAAACAATTTGATGAAAAGAACAAGGAAATTAAAACTATATTGATTTCATCCCTCATAGAATGCTAAAATTATAAGAGATATACATTTCTCCTATGTTTGAATTCTTTGTAAAATCTATGTATAAATTTGTGAAATGTTTCCTTCATGTGAGTTAGTTAATAGAACTATTCTTATGATCTGCTGAACCAATAAAAATCAGTGTTTTCTTGTAAAACAAAAAAAAAAAAGAAGAAATGTTCAATGTCTTAGTCATCAGGAGAACACAAATCAAAATGATTCTGAGATTCCATCTTAAATCAGACAGAATGGCCAAGATCAAAATGTCAAGTGACTGCACATGCTGGCTAGGATATGGAGCAAGGGAAACACTCTTCCATTGCTTGTTGGAGTGCAAACTTGTACAAACACTTTGGAAATCAATCTGTAGTTTCTTAGATAATTGGAAATAGCTCTACTTCAAGATCCAGCTATACCACTCATGGGCATAAATCCAAAAGATGCTCTGCCATACCACAAGGACACTTGATCTTCTATGTTCATAGCATCTTTATTTATAATAGCCAGAAACTGGAAACAACCTAGATGTCCCTCAGCCAAAGAACAGATGAAGAAAATATGTACATTTACACAGTGGAAAACTGCTCAGCTATTAAACATAAAGACATTGTGCAATTTGCCGGTAAATGGATGGAACTAGAAAAGTTCTTCCTGAGTGAGGTAACCCAGACTCAGAAAGACATGCATGGTATGTATTCACTCATAAGTGGATATTAGCCATAAAGTGAAGAATAACTCTACCAGAAACCACAGACCCAAAGAAGCTAAGTAAAAAGGAGAGTCCAAGGGAGGATGTTTGAATCTCACTCAGGAGAAATAAAAAAGACATCTGAAATAGATGGAGGGAAGGAACTAGGTGGGAAATGGGATGGGAGAAACAGGGGTGAAGGTCAGGTGTGGAGATTACATTTTTAAAGACTTTTATGTTAAGAATAGCTAAGGAGATAGATCAGAGAAAATAATATAGTTTCCTGAGGTTGAATTTGTAGCACCCAGTTAAAAGTCTGGTCATGGCTACAACTACCAAACCCCCAATGCTACAGGGTAGTTGGAGACAGAAGAATTCTTGAGTTTGCTCCCTAGCTTCAGGTTTAGTTGGAGAAAACCTGTCTCAGGGGAATATGAGAGAACGTGAGTACTACAGTGAGCCAATCTGATGTCATTCATTCCTGGTTATGAGTACACACAATGTGTAGGCACTCCTGATACACATAGCACACAAACAAATAAATAAATAAATAAATATAGAAGCCTTTATTAATGTTTATTATGTGAGTGAATTGGGAGCTGGCAAAATGGTTCAGCTGGTAAAACCACTTGCTACCGAGCCTGATGACCTAAATTTGATTCGCAGAACTAGCATGGTGTAAGTCATTGTAATGGCATGTACTTGTTTTAGTGACATAATTCTCGCTCTCTTTCTCTCTCTCTCTCTCTCTTGCTCTTTCTCTCTTCCTCTGTGTGTGTGTCTGTGTTTTTCCTTCACTCTCTTTCTCCCTCTCCCTCTGTATCTCCCTGTTCCCTTCCTCCTCTTTCTCTCATATGCACAAATAAATAAATGTAACAACATATTTTACTATATAAAGTCCACTTCCTTCCCACTTATGGGAGGCAGAAATTTGGTGACTATATATCCAACAAGCCTCTAACATCGCCTATATACTATCTTGTTATTTACCATCTCCATTTTCTGTGTGAAAAATTGCTACATTGAAGTATAAGAGGCTCTTGGCAAATTCCATTGAACCTGTTAATACCCAGGACATAACACATTTGATTTTCTGCGATAAAAATGCACTGCTGTTAATTAAAATGATAAAACAAAGATTGTTCTAATAAGCATAAACCTCCAACCATAGGTATTAAATTGTCTCTTGTTCTATCTCTACTAAATGAGGCACTAAAATTGCTAGGGATATTTGTTGAGAATATAGAAGACTTCCAGGAAGAAAAATACAAAATAGGCTGAAATGGTGTAATGTTTGCACATCTAAACTTCCACGTATCTTATGTAATGTATGGGTGACTTATAATATCTGAAATGGCTTGAATGGGTAATGTTCCCCCAGGATGTGTTTGCATACTTCATCCTCAGTGGTATTGTTTGGAAAGGTTACATAGCATGTGGTAGGTAGAACCTTGCTGGAAGACGTGAGTTACTGGGGGTGGGATTGAGGGTTGGCCACCTCACTCCAGTTCCTGTTCATTCTGTTTCCTGTGCAGATGGAAATGTGATCTCTACCCACGCTCCTCCTGCCAACCTTTCCTGCCATTAGGAACTTTATATCTCTAGAAGTTTAAGCTAAAATAACCCCTTTCTCCCTCATGTTGCTTTTTGTCATAGTATTTTTTCAAAGTGACATAAAAGTAACTAATGCAGCATTATCTAATCTTATATAAATACTATATGTGCAGATGGAATAATGTATTATTTAGAGAATGAGATGCAATTTGTTTGTTTGTTTTGATACATGATTACTTCAATGCATGAATATAGAATGTAAGGACATATAGGTTCAATTATTTACTGATTACTCTTACTAAGTAGAGAGAATCACAGTGGAAATCCACTAATACAAGAAGATCCATATATCATGACTAAATGAATTTGAAATGTAAGATTGACTCAAGTTTTAAAAGAAGGGGTAGGGTGACGTTTTAGTGCCAAAGAACACTTATTGCTCTTCCAGAGAACCAGGATTCAGTTCCCAGTACCCACATTAGAAGTTGCACAACCACCTGCATCTCCAGCTTCTGTTGTTTAGATGCCCTTCTCCAGGCTCCACAGGTATTCACTTGCATATTCATAGAAACAGAGACAAACAAAGACACAGATAAAAAAATTAAGCCCTGAAGGTAAGAAGGTTGAGAAGAGGAAGGAGAGTGGTGGGTATTGGAGAAGGACAAGAAAGGGTAACAGACGCAGGTATGATCAAATAACATACACATAGATAAAATACTATATTGGAATTCATTGCCTATGATTAATATATGCTAATAAATAAATATGAAAAGTCACTGTATTTGACCTCATGAATAGAATATAGACTAAACAGGAGATGTATGGATAGATTATAGAAAGGGAGAGAATGTAGTATGAATAGTCAATCTTGATTGTCCACTGACCTGGATCTGGTGTTAACTATGAAACAAACCTCAGTCTAATACATGATAATGACGAAAACACTAGAATTGCTACTGTTCTTGAAGTATGAAACATTTTTCCCATTCAAGTTTCTACTGTATTGGATTATTTTCAAAAGATTTTTTATCTCATGCTCATCTTGTGCAGAACTCAAGGAAGCTATAACAAACTAAAATAAACCAGACAGTATTTTTTTCTTAAACTATTAGACACTGACCACTACTAATGGGATACAAAGTATTGAAATGAAATTTTAAATTAATTAAATAAGTAATAGTTAAATAAAAACTAGTCTTTAGAAAAGAGTAATACAGTAAAGATCAATGCCCTAAAAATGGAAGAGGAAAATGAACACTTATTTCTTAGATACCTGTGGCTAACCACAGCTGTGAGTGAATTAAGAATATGCAACCCCCAAATACACATCTAGAAAACAGTAGGCTGGGGATGTAGCTAAATGGTTGTGTGTGCATCAGGTGTGCAAGAATCTTGATTCAATCATTATTATACAATTTACAAAAAGGAGCAGACTTTGTCTAAGTAAAATTTTAAATATTAGCAGGGGGTATAGCTCAGTGGTAGAGCATTTGACTGCAGATTAAGAGGTCCCTGGTTCAAACCCAGGTGCCCCCTTAACCTCCTGTTGGTATGGGTTGACCATTTGTATATCTAGTATTATTGGGAGGGGGGAGGTGAGGGTGGGAAGTGATGATAGTGGGAAAACAAGGGGGAGATTTTTTTAATATTTTATTTAACTTTAATTAATTATACTTTATTCATTTTGTATCCCCCCATAAGCCCTTCCCTCCTCCCCTCCCAGCCCCACCCGCCCTCCCCCTTTCTGCATGCACACCACTCCCCAAGTCCACTGATAGGGGAGGTCCTCCTCTCCTTCTTTCTGATCTTAGTCTATCAGTTTTCATCAGAAGTGGCTGCATTGTCAGGGTTCTAGGTTATCTCCATGAATTGGTTGGAGCATGAGTCTCTGGGAAGTTCCCTGTGTTCAAATTTTCTTGTTCTATAGCTCTCCTTGTGGAATTCCTGTCCTCTCCAGCTCTTGATATTTCCCACTTCTTACCTAAGATTCCATTCACTCTGCCCGACAGTTGGCCATCAGGCTCAGTATTTGCTTTGACAGTCTGCACGGCAGAGGCTTTCAGAGGCCCTCTGTGGCAGGTTTCGAGGTTGTTTCCTGTTTTCTTTTTCTTCTGATGTCCATCCTCTTTGCCTTTCAGGATGGGGATTGAACATTTTAGTTAGGGTCCTCTCTTTTGCTTAGTTTGTTTAGATGTACAGATTTTAGTGGGTTTATTCTATGTTGTATGTTTATATGAGTGAGTATATACCTTGTGTGTCTTTTTGCTTCTGGGACAAATCACTCAGGATGATCCTTTCCAGGTCCCACCATTTACCTGCAAATTTCATGATTTCCTTATTTTTCATTGCTGAATAATACTCCATTTTATACATGTACCACAGTTTCTGCATCCATTCTTCAGTTGAGGGGCATCTGGGCTGTTTCCAGCTTCTGGCTATTACAAATAAAGCTGCTACAATCATGGTTGAGCAAATGTCCTTTTTGTGTACTTGAGCCTCTTTTGGGTATATGCCTAGGAGTGGTATGGCTGAATCTTGAGGAAGTGCTATTCCTAGTTGTCTGAGAAAGCGCCAGATTGATTTCCAGAGTGGTTGTACAAGTTAACACTCCCAACAGCAGTGGAGAAGGGAGCTGAAGAAACAGAATCAATAAGTAGGTGACCACCAGAGGGAGCGACCAAAAGGTTGGAACCAGAAAAAAAAAAATGTAGAATCTAAGTGTATTTTCAAATTTCTTCAACAAAGGGAATGCAAATAAGACTTAAACATTCAAAAACCGTCCACAGTCAGAAAAAGTTGGATTAGTGGCTTTTATTTAAAAAATAGATCATTATCATTCAAATTTTTTTAGCTCATAAATTTTATTATTTTTTTTCTTGAGTTTTTATTTTTTATTTTTTTAAACTTTTATTAATTACACTTTATTCACTTTGTATCCTCCTCCCTTCCTAATCCTACCTTCCCTCCCCCTTCTTCATGCATGCCCCTCCCCAAGTCCACTGCTAGGGGAGGTCCCCCCCATCCTTCCTTCTGATCTTAGTCTATCAGATCTCATCAGGAGTGGCTGCTTTGTCATCTTCTGTGGCCTGGTAAGGTGGCTCACCCCTCAGGGGGAGGTGATCAAAGAGCAGGCCAATCAGTTTATGTCAGAGGTAGTCCTTGTTGCCATTACTATGTAACCCACTTGGACACTGAACTGCCATGGACTACATTTGTGCAGGGGTTCTAGGTTATCTCCATGCATGGTACTTGGTTGGAGTATGAATCTGGAAAGACCCCTGTGTTCAAATTTTCTGGTTCTGTTGCTCTCCTTTTGGAGTTCCTATCCTCTCCAGATCTTACTATTTCCCACTTATTTCATAAGATTCCATGTTCTCTGCCCGACAGTTGGCCATAGACTCAGCATCTGCTTTGAAAGTCTGCAGGGCAGAGGCTTGCAGAGGCCCGCTGTGGCAGGTTCCTAACTTGTTTCCAGTTTTCTTTTTCTTCTGATATCCATCCTTTTTGCCTTTTGGGATGAGGATTGAGCATTTTAGTCAGAGTCCTCCCTCTCGATTAGTTCTTTAGATGTAAAGATTTTAGTAGGTTTATCCTATATTATGTCTATATGAGTGAGTATATACTGTGTGTGTCTTTCTGCTTCTAGGACAGCTCACTCAGGAAAATCATTTTCAGGTCCCACCATTTACTTGCAAATTTCATGATTTCCTTATTTTTCATTGCTGAGTAATATTGCATTGTGTAGATGTAGTACAATTTCTGCATCCATTCTTCAATTGAGGGGAATATGGGTTGTTTTCAGCTCCTGGTTATTACAAATAAAGCTGCTACCAAACATAGTTGAGCAAATGTCCTTATTGTGCACTTGAGCCTCTTTTGCCTAGGCTTGATCTTGAGGAAGTGCTATTCCTAGTTGCCTGAGAAAGTGCCAGATTGATTTCCAGAGCGATTGTACAAGTTTACATTCCCACCATCAGTGGAGAAGGGTTCCCCTTTCTCCACAGCCTCTCCAGCATGTCACTTGAGTTTTTGATCTTGGCCATTCTGATGGGTGTAGGTGAAATCTCAGGGTCGTTTTGATTTGCATTTCCCTGATGGCTAATGAGGTTGATCATTTCTTTAAGTGTTTCTTGCCATTTGATATTTCTTTATTGAGAATTCTGTTTAGCTCTGTTCCCCATTCAAATTTTTATCCAACAAATAGTAAACAATTAATATACTATTTCATGATATTGTATAAAATTCCCTTTAAAAGCAATAAAGAAAGTGAAAATAAACCAATCATCCTTATTATACTTTGTGAATGAACTCATTATGTAGCTATGGCTGGAATGGAAACTCACTACATGGACTAAACTGGTCTCAAGCTCACAGACAGGCACTTACACCCACTTCTGTAGCACCAGTACTAAAGGTGTGTGTCACGGTGCCTAGCTTAGACCAATCTCGTGTTGTGTTAAGACACCTAAATTTCAAACACAGCATCTGAACTAGATAAAAAACTTCTCAAAGGGTTTCAGCCATGAGCATTGCCATTCCTGGACACACTGCTCTCCTAGGGTCAGCAATGACCCTTACCTGAGCAGTCTATCTGACTCCCCTGTCTCTCCTGGTTCATTTTGCTTCTTAATATAACCAGTACATGTAAGTGTATGTGTCCATCTCTGTGTGTATAATTGTGTGAGGGTATATTTATGTGTGTGTATATTTGTGTCTGTGTCTGCATGAATACCTCTGTATGTGTGAAAGTTGTGTGTGTGTCCATGCTTCTGTGTATGACCATGCTATGCAGCATCACTTCCCTCCATGCCGTTAGTGAATGTAACTAAAAACAAATATCTACCTCTTCTACTCACTACTGAGTGCTATTCAGCCACTTCCTACTATGCAGTGAGGCAGGATTTCTTTTTTTCTTTTTCTTTTTTTTTTTTTTTTTTTTTTTTTTGGTTGGGTGAGAGATTCCTTTTGAACCAACAGGATGAGTAGAAGGTTTCAATATACTAATAAATCATCTGGGAGCAAAAGCATCCAAGCAAATGTTAAAAAATAATTTAGTAGTATATTGAATAACAACAACATTCAGATAACACCATAGTTTGAATATCAAAATTTTATGCTAGAAATATGGGAGAGGCTGAACATCAGAAAACCCATTAAAAGGGCACCTAATCATAAGTGCAGCAATCTCATGAAGTAATCATTAGATATAGTTGGTATATTTTATATATTAAATAAAATTTAGATTACAAGATTAATGATAAATAAATAGAAACTTTTTTATGAAGTCAGCTGTATCTTTCTAAAGGTTTATTTCATTAATTAGTTTGTAAGAGAGTGGTTTGTGTTTGTGTGCCTGCAGAGATCAGAGACAATGAATTCCCTGCAACTAGAGTTACAGACAGTTGTGAGCCACCTAATATGGGTGCTTCTGACTGCATTCTGGTCCCCTGGAAGAACAGCAGATACCATTCTACGCTGAGCAATCTTTTCAGCCCCAAACATGTCTTTTTCAAAATAGGAAAATATGAATATATTTAAAATTAAATCTACAAACTTGCAAAGTAGTCTGCCATAACTTGTACAATTTCCAATGTTCTAAAATCTGAAATAAGAAGGGAAAATGAGATAATCACGACCAGCATTGAAACAGAGAAAAGCAATCCCATTTTACTCACAATACATTAAATGCTTTTAAAACCCTGAAATGAGAAGGAAACATTAACAATTGAAAACTTGCTACTAAGAGAAAACATAGCTTTCCCCATATTAGGATGTATATATTTTTCTAAACTCTCAGATTCAAATCTTCATCCTCAGGGAATATTGAGACCCATGCAACCAGAGCTGCAGACTGTTGCTTTAAATGAAGGCCCCTGGTTGAACCTCAAAACATTATCATCTAAACTTAACAAACTATATAGTTACTATTCTTTGAGAAACACTAGAAAACAACAATAGGTGATATGCAGAATGAAGACACTTAACCAAGAAATAGAAACTTTAAGAGAGAAGTGAGGTGCAGGCAAGTGGGTAGATCCTTACTGATAAGCACAATGGTCTGAATTCAATCCCTGGGTCACGCATGATGGAAGGAGTGGCCCTACACCCAAAAGTTCTCTGACTTCCACAAGAATGTCCCATTCTCTCTCTCTCTGCCTGTCTCTCTCTGTCTCTTTCTTTGTCTCTGTCTCTCTCTCATACACACACAAACACCTACATGCACACATACACACTCTCTCAGAGAGAGAGAGAGGTCTAATAAAATTGTTTGTAAAGAACAGAAAAGGGACATTTTCAAAAATAAAGAATAGAAATTTAGTAATCCATACTACTCTTCAGGAATAAATTCTTTTCATATTAGACAAAGAATTAAATTTCCAAAAAATAATAACAGAGTTAATGAAATGTCACAGTAAGTGCAAACCTGAAAAATCTGAAAACCACTGCGGAAGTGGTAAAGGCACATAAAAGGCATTGGTGATGGGTGACTTCCAATCTCCACCACAAGTAATTTATTCTGATAATAAGGTTTTTTTTTTTTTTTTTTTTTCAGAACAAACAAACAAATAAAATCATGGACACACTTCTAACCAATTCTGTATACCTGTTACAATCTTGAGGCCATTGTTAGTTACTTAATTATAGGAAAGAAACCATAAAACTAATTTGTGAATATTGGCATATAAGAAACAGGTAAATACAGTGCTAGTGGTAGAAGCACAGGGAGTTTTGCAGGGTGGGCACTGGGTAACACTATGGTGAACAAATTCATGATGGTGACATGGGAAAGGTAGAAAAACAGAATGGTACATACATTGTGGAGAGAGGTAGAATTGGAGATGCAACAGAGCTATGGTGGTATGGACCACAACAATGGTAGTGGCCATAGCGATGTCTAGATCCATGGTGCCATCAAGGGTCATGTCTTGCGCCAAGATCCTACTACTGCTGGAGTGTGTGTTGGTATCTGTGGCACACACTACTATCAAAGGCCTTGAGGATGTCCAGTGTCTGCACTGCCTCCTCTATCATGTTGATGTCCGGCCAGGTGCTGCTGCCAAAGGCCATGCCTGAACTTGAGCTCCTACTGCAGCTTCACTCTATGGTTACGTTCTTGGCCCATGTTACCACTAAAGGCCATGTGTACGTTCATGGTGTGTACTGCTGCCAGAAGCCATGTTAATGTTCATGGGCCATGCTCCTCCTGGAAGCCATATTGATGTGAGTATCCTATGCTGCCACTTGAGGCCAAGGTAATGTCTGTGGTCAGGGCTGCCTCCAAGACCCTTGTCTAGGTCATCTGACCTAAGCTACAAAGAAAAGTGTTTGTGGCCTGTGCTGTCACCAGATTCCCTGTAGAAGCCATGAAGTTGGCTCTTCACAATTAAAGGCTTCAGGAGGTGGTAGAGCCACTGGAGAGGAATGATTCAGTTCTATTTAAAGGACAGGGCACCGAGCTTTTGACCATGCTCCACTGACTGAGTATGTAGATAACAGATTTGGACTTTTCAAAATATTTTCTGGGGTGGACAGAAGGGTAGAAGGCAGACATGGAAAGACTGGGAAATAAGAAGGATAAGGGTATGATGTGAAACTCCTAAAGAATCAATAAAATATTATGGTAAAAACATTTACATTTGAGAAATAAAAGGAATATATAAAAGATTAGCGATCAAGTCAACAATGTCTTGAAGAATGTGTAAGAATTTGTATAAAATCTCAATAATTTTAGTTGAAAAATTAAAGCCTTCTTAATCTATTAGATATCAATACTATTATAGTTTATCAGTAACTAAAATTTGTTGATTGAAGTATTAATATTTCTTTTTTTAAATTTTTTATTTAACTTTTATTAATTACACTTTATTCATTTTGTATCCTACCATAAGCTCCTCCCTCCTCCCCTCCCGGTCCCACCCTTCCCCCCCTTTCTGCATGCATGCTCCTCCCCAAGTCCACTGATAGGGGAGGTCCTCCTCTCCTTCTTTCTGATCTTAGTCTATCAGTTCTCATCAGAAGTGGCTGCATTGTCAGGGTTCTAGGTTATCTCCATGAATAGTCCTTGGTCGGAGTATGAGTCTCTGGGAAGGTCCCTGTGTTCAAATTTTCTTTTTTTTTTTTTTCAATGCCATTTATTCAGGAACCTTGAACAATCATCTGACCCTGGGGAAAGCCAGCCCACAGCTTAAATAGCCTCTGGGTAGCCAACCCAAGCGTGCCACGTGGGCAATGCAGATATGTCCACATACATGGAAGCAAGCCAGATCCTCAGCCTTAGCCAAATACGGAGTTGTTTGTGACAGAGAGCACTCACCATCGGGAAGGTAGAAGGCGGAAACCAGCTCCATCTTTAAGGCACGGCATTAAGCAGCTCTCTACAGTTCCCCCTTTTTGTTTTAGACGCATCAGGCAAGAGTAGAGGTCTGATCTCTGATATTAGAAATAAATTGGGACTTTGTACTGATGTTCATTTAGGTGTCATCCACCCAAAGAGCATCAGACCCATCTGATACCTTTTTCTCAGAGGCCGGACCTGGGGCATCAACCCGCATGCAATCAGACTTGCTCTTCTCTGGGTCGAAAGCAGCTGACCCTGAGAAATTTTCTTGTTCTGTTGCTCTCCTTGTGGAGTTCCTGTCCTCTCCAGCTCTTACTATTTCCCACGTCTTACATAAAATTCCATTTATGAAGTATTAATATTTCAACTTAACTGTAGATCTGAAAACATATTCATGAGGTCTTGAGGATTTCTATTTTTTTTTTTTCTCAGTAAACTTGTTTCAGTGGGTCTCAAAATTTTGTGATGGATTTTTGGGCAAATTGTTTCCATTTAAAAAAAAACTGGCTTTGAAAGATAATAACTTAAAACTTCTACACACAAAGAAACAAAATCAGTCCACAAGACATTCTCTTTCCCTTCTGAAGATGTTACAAGGCATTGGTATCATTAGCCAGCTTTACTCTTAAATGATCAATAGGGCTAAGGATATCTAAAACCTTCTTCCATCTCTGGGTGAGAGTGGGGTGGCAGGCATTAGGGAAAATGTTAATTTAGGCTTCTGAGCTTTCTGAGCAGACTTGGTGACTCTGCCAGCTCCAGCATTTTTTTGTCCACAGGTTTGATGACACCGCAGAAACTATCTGCCTCATGTCAGGAACAGCAAAATCACCCAGGGGATGATAGTCAGTGATGCTCTCGACACATATGGGCTTGCCTGGGATCATATCACCAGTGCCGGCATTACCAAATTTCAAGAATTTAGGAATGGAGTTAGAGAATGGTGGTGACCAGTGTGCAACTTATCTGAGAGTCAGAGACTCTGAATATCTGAAACTGGTGAGTGGACAGGAGGCTAGACCCAGATCATTCACTTTGATGTTCCCGGAACTCCTGAGTTCTGTTCGATTATATCCAGGGCCCCCGTGGCTGCCTCCCAGTTCCAAGAGTCACAAACTGCGGACCCCTTTCACATTTTGCATACTCCTTCTTGTTCCTGTAGAACCCCATGTCCTGAGACACTCTACTGTAGAAGCCAGACATCGAGTCCTGTCTAATCCCCTGTGGGCAGCATCAGGATTCTTGGGACATTTGGGGTGAGTCGGATTCAGGCCCCCACTGGCTGCCTCCCAGGTCTGAAAGTTGCCAACTATGGGCCCTCTGCACACTCCTATAATTGTGAGTGGAGGACCAAGTCCAGGAACCTTCCATTCTAGCAGCCAGACGTTAGTTCCCTACCGCTCCCCTGAGGACAGCATCAGGATTCCTGGAACAGCATCTCAGCATTCACGCCAGGGATATGCTGATTAGTCTGTGGATGCCAGGTGAAAAAGAGAAGCATACAGATCCCGGATCCGAAATGGCACAGCCCAAATGAATCTGAGCAGCAAGAACACAGAGTCTGCTGCATCCGAATAGTCAGCACTCATTCTTGTGTCCCTGGACCTCTCTCGTCTTCCTGAAGACTACTCCAGAATCCAGAGACAGGCAGACCCAGTCTGCAGTACAGGCTCCAGGAACAAACATCCAGGGCTAAGGACAACCAGATGGCTAAAGGCTGGATTAAGAACACAGTCAACAAAAAACCGGGACATCATGGCTTCATCTGAAAACCTCAAAATCAATGAAAAATTGAATGTGACTGAAACACAGGTAAATTATCTGAAATATATGATTATGCAGTTATTAGAGGCACATAAAAAAAAAGAAACACACAAATCTCTCAAAGAGATACAAACAAATTCAAACAAACAAATAGAGGCCATCAGGACAGACAGGAATCCACAATCAAACAGGTGAAGGAAATGAATAAAATCATTATAGACATGAAAACAGAATAAGAATCAATAAAGAAAACGCAAATCATGAAAACCCTGGAGATGAAAAACTTAAAGAAGAGATCAGAAACCACAAAGATAAGCATTACCAACAAAATACAAGAGATGGAGGACAGAATCTCAAGCAATGAAGATATAGTTAAAGAAATCTATACATCTTTCAAAGAAAACATAAAAACGGAAAAGTTACTAACACAAAATATCCACGAACTCAAGGACACCATGCAAAGACAAAACCTAAGAGTAATAGGAGTAGATAAAAAAGCAGATTCCAGGTTCAAGGAATATTTTCTAGATAATCACAGAAAAAAATTTCCCCAACCTTAAGAAAAAGATGCACTTAAACATACAAAAGGCTTACAAAATGTCATATAGGCTAGAGCAGAAAGTAAATTTCTTCTGCTAAATAATAATCAAAACACTAAATCTACAAAACAAAGAAAAATATTAAAAGCTGCAAAGGAAAAAGGCCAAGCAATATATTAAGCTACACTTACAAGAATCACATGAGACTTCTCAACAGAGACTATGAAAGCCAGAAGTGCCTGCGCAGACATCATGTAGAAACAAAGAGACCACAGATACAATGCAGAGCTACTTACTATTCCAGCAAAACTTTCAACAACATAGATGAAGAAAACAAAATATTTCATTACAAAATTAAATTTAAACAATATCTAGGAAGCAATCCAGCCCTATAGAACATAATAGAAGGAGAACTCCAACTCAACAAGATCAACTACATCTAAGAAAGCACAGAGTATAGATAACTTCACACACACACACACACACACACACACACACAAATAAAAATAAAACAAGCACACAAACACATTATCACCACCAAGTCCATAATAAAGGAACTAACATTCATTGGTCACTAATATCGTTCAACATCAATGACTGAACTCTCCAATAAAATAGCATTGACTAACAGAATGGTTAAGGAAACAGGATCCAACATTCTGATGCGTTCAAGAAACACACCTCTATAAAAAAGACACTACCTTAGAGTAAAGGGCTGGTAAAAGCTTTTCCAAGCAAAGGGACACAAGAAGCAAGATGGAGTAGTCATCCTAATAAAATAGATTTTCAACTAAAATCAATCAAAAGAGATGGAAAGGACATTTCATTCTCATCAAAGGACAAATCCACCATGAGGATATCACAATCCTGAACATTTATACCCCAAATACAAGGGCACCTGCATTCATTATATATGAATAATAATAACATATAATATATTATCTATTGTATATATTAAAGCTTAAATCACACATAGATCCCAACACATTAATAGTGAGAGACTTCAACACCCCAGTCTCACCAAGGAACAGATCATTGAGTCAGAAGCTGTATAAAGAAATAATGACACTTACAGAGGTCTTAAATCAAATGCACCTAATAAATGTATACAGAACTTTTCACCCAAAAACAAAAGAATATACCTCTTTCTCAGCAACTCACGTAACCTTCTGAAAAATTGACCATATAGTCAGGCACAAAGCAAGCCTCAAGAAATACATGAAAATTGAAATAATCACTCGTATTCTATCAGACCACCATGATCTAAAACTAGAACGCAAGAATAACAGAAATAGCAAAAAGCCTACCCATGCAAGGAAACTAAACAACTCTCTACTCAACGAAAGCTGGGTCAGGGAAGAAATAAAGGAAGATATTGAAGACTCCCTGGAATTCAATGAAAATGAAGGCACAACTTAACCAAACTTATGGGACAAAATGAAAGTAATGCTAAGAAAAAAGTTCACACACAAAGTGCCTTCATAAAGAAATTTAAGACATCTAATACAGGCAACTTAATGGAACACCTAAAAGCCCTAGACACACCCAAGAGGAGTAGATGTCTGGAAAGAATCAAACTCAAGGCTGATGTCAAAAAATTAGAAACAAACAAACAATTCAAATAATAATTTCAAAAAAAAAAAGAGCTGGCTCTTTGAGAAAAATCAACAAGATAGACAAACCCTTAAGGAACTAACTAAAATGAAGAGATACTATTCAAATCAACAAAATCAGAAATCAAAAGGAGGACTTAAGGACAGACACTGAAGAAATCCGAAGAATTATTAGGTCTTATTTAAAAAAACCTGTATGACACAAAATTTGAAAATCTAAATGAAATGAATAATTATCTTAATAGATTCCACTTAATCAAAATTGAATAAAAATTAAGTAAATAAATTAAATAGGCCTATGTCCCCTAAGTAAATAGAAACAGTCATAAAATTTTTCCTATCCAAAGAAGGCCTAGAGCCAGATGGTTTCAGTCAAATTTTACCAGACCTTCACAGGAGAGCTAATTTCAATACTCTTCAAACTATTTCACAAAATAGGAACATTACCAAATTTATTCTATGAGGCTACAGTCACCTTGATACCTAAGCCACACAAAGACCCAACAATGCCAGAAAGTGAATTTCACACCAATTTCCCATATGAACATTGATGTAAAAATGCTCAATAAAGTACTTTCAAACTGAATCCAAGAACACATCAAAGATATGATCCACCATGACCAAGTAGGCTTCATCCCAGGCATGCAGGGTAGCTCAATATACTGAAATTTCTATATACTGAAATCCATCAATGTAATCCACCATATAAATAAACTGAAAAAAAAAACACATTATTATCTCCTAAATGCCGATAAAGCATTTGACAAAAATCCAACACCCATTCATGTTTAAAGTCTCGGAGAGATCAGAGATACCTAAACATAGTAAAGTTAGTATGTAACAAGCCTATAGCCAATATCAAACTAAACAGACAGAAACTTAAATCAATCCCACTGAAATCAGAGATAAGGCAAGGCTGCCCACTCTCTGTATCTCTTCAACATAGTGCTTAAAGTCCTAGATAGAGCAATAAGACAACTAAAGGAGGTCAAGGCGATACAAATGAGAAAGGAAGAAGTTAAAGTATCACTATTCATAGATGATATGATAGTATACATGAATGAATGCAGAAATTCTGAGAATTCCTACATCTGATAAGTAGCTGGATACAAAATTAACTCAAAAAAGAATCAGTAGCCCTCTTGTATACAAAAGACAAACGCGCTGAGAAAGAAATTAGAGAAACAACATCCTTCACAATAGCCACAAAAATCATGAAGTACCTTGGTGTAACTCTAACCAAGCAAGTGAAAGTCTTGTATAAAAAAAAAATCAAGTCTCTGAAGAAAAAAATTAAGAAGATTTATCAGAAGATGGAAAGCTTTTCTATCTTCATGTATCAATAGTATTAACATAGTAAAAATGGTCATCCCACAATCTATAGATTCAATTCAATCCCCATCAAAATACCAACACAATTCTTTAAAAAACTTGAAAGAACAATTCTCAGTTCATACGGAAAAACAACAAACCCAGAATAGCTAAAACGATCCTGTACAATAAAAGATATTATGGAGGTATCTTCATCCCTGATCTCAAGCTGTAAAATACAACAGTGATACAATGTTATTGGCATAAAAACTGACTGGTGGATCAATGGAATTTGATCAAAGACCCAGAAATAAACCCACACCCTTATAGACAGCTGATTTTCAACAAAGGAGCCAAAACCATACAATGGAAAAAAGATAGCATCTTCAACAAATGGTGCTTGTTTCTCTCGAAGTCTACTTATAGAAAAATGCAAATAGACTGATATTTAACACAAAAGTAAAGTCCAAGTGGATCAAAGACCTCAACATAAAACCAGACTCACTAATCTGTTAGAAGAAACATTGGGAAGATCCTTGAACTCATTGGTACAAGAGACAACTTCTTGAACAGAACACCAACAGCACAGGCTCTAAGATCAACAATCAATAAGTGGGACCTCATGAAACCGAAAAGCTTTTGTAAGTCAAAGGGCAATGTTAATAGAACAAAATGACAGGCTACAGACTGGGAAAAGATCTTCAGGAACCCTACATCCAACAGAGGGCTAATATACAGACTATATAAAGAACTCAAGAAATCAAATGAAATAATCCAATTAAAAAAATGGGATAAAGAACTAAACAGAATTCTCAACACGGGAATATTGAATGGCTGAGAAGCACTTAAATAAATGCTCAGTGTCTTCAGTCATTACTTGAGCAGTGGAGCCAGCTGCTTCCATTGGTGGGTCATTTTTTGCTGCCTCTGTCTAATGTCTTTGAAAGATGTGTTCATTATATTGAAGCATACATTGCCCCCAGGAAGAATTTGACTTAACACCTCACAGTGTGCATTTTAGCAGGCTTTGCTTTGGTTGTGACATTAACTGTGGGATAGAGAACCACCATTCCAGGTTTGAAAACACGAGTACACACTCAGCCCACAGGAAAATTACCAATACCATCAATTTTATAGACATTCTGGAGGGGCAGTGGCAAAGGCTTGCCAATTTGACAGCTGATGATAGAAACAATCCTATGGCTCGCAGAAGTGTGGTTCTATCCATGCCATCTTCTTTACAGGTGACCTTCATCCCTTCAAACAGGGCATTTTAACATGTTGCTCCAGCAAGTAACTATAGCAACTAGAAACTGGTATAAATGATACTGTATCAGGGTAGCAAATTTTCTTAATGTAGACACTGACTTCCTTAGCAAGTCATATATGTTCAGGCTTTAGGGTGGCTCAGTGAAATACATTTTGTTGACACCAACAGTTATCTATTTCATACCCATTCTCTTCTGGGTTGGCTCATACTTGAAGATACATCAGCTTCAAATTCACCATCAGCAGCAGCAGTAACAACAATAGCACTGTCAGCCTGAGATGGGTAGTCATGTCATCTTTGTTAAGGTCTCTGTGTTCTTATGTGTCAGTAATAGTCACATACCCTTTCCTTGTCTGAAATTTCCACAAAAGATGTCCATAGTGATACCTCATTTATGCTAGCTTTCAGTTTCTCTAAGGCTCAGACACACTTGAAGGAGCCTTTTTCCATCTTAGTAGCTTTCTTTTCAAGCTTCTCAAAGGTTTATTTATGGATTCCACCAGATGGCTAGTGGTGATGGACTTGCCCGGATCTGCCTGTCCAAAGATGACTATGTTGATATGAATCTTTTCCTTTCTCATTTTGGCCTGAATTAGAGATGGTTTTCCCAGCATTTATGTGGGGAAAGTCTTTTTCAAAATATTTATGGGTATTATGTGCCTCTGTGAGTTTATAACATCATGTAAAGGCTAAAAGTGGGAGTTGGATCCCTAGAACTGAAAGTGATCATGAGCCACTTGATGTGGGTGCTGAGAAAGTAATGTGGGTCTTCTGCAAGAGTGGGACATACTTTTAACTGCTGAGCCAAATCTCCACAGCCTAAGTGCTAGACTTTTAACATGATAGCACAGCTTTTAAATTTAGTAAGAGTTGGATTATCCAATATATGATTACCTATTTGAATAAATCAAAATTACGATTGTGACCCAAGAAGCAGATAACATTATTAAGATGAAATGTTTTGTATGAATACATTAAGAAAAATATTAGAAATCTGTTAGTTAAAATTCAGAAGCCATAAGAGAAATAATGCACTTAACTACATCAACATTAAAAGCTCCCATGTAGGAAATCTATCAAATTTAAATCAAGTGACAGATTAGAAAAGGCTATAACACATTTGTAGCAAGGGGAACATAATATACAAATTTGCCTATTACAAGTCAATAAGAAAAGAAAAATGATCCCAAAGAAAATCAGGATCAAAGATGCTAAGAAACCCAAGAGTGGATGTGAAATAGCAAAATAAAATAACCAGTACGGGGCAGGAATGAGGGTACTAGATAGATAGATGCTTGTCTAGAATTTTATATTAATCCTCTATATGACTTATCAATCTTTTCATTTTAGAATAGGCATCATGGGGTTAAATTTATATACCATCCCAAGTGAAAAAGAAAGGAACTGGAAAGAGAAAATCTAAGCCACAGAGATGGTTCAAAGGTAAATGCACCTGCTGTCAAGCCTGGCAATCCTGGATCTACAGAGTAGAGGTGACTTAGGGTTTAATTGCTGTGAAGAGACACAAGGAGGAAGGGAATTCTTATAAAGGAAAGCATTTACTTGTAGCTGGTTTAAATTTAGAGGTTTAATCCATTATTGTCATGGCAGGAAACATGGCGGCATGCATGCAGGCAAATCAAAACAACCCTGAGATTTCACCTTGCACCCATCAGAATGGCCAAGATAAAAAACTCAAGTGACAACACATGCTGGAGAGGTTGTGGAGAAAGGGGAACCCTCCTCCACTGCTGGTGGGAATGTAAACTTGTACAATCACTCTGGAAATCAATCTGGCGCTTTCTCAGACAACTAGGAATAGCACTTCCTCAAGATCCAGCCATACCACTCCTAGGCATATATGCAAAAGGGACTCCAGTACACAATAAAGACATTTGCTCAACCATGTTTGTAGCAGCTTTAACTGTAATAGCCAGAAGCTGGAAACAACTCAGATGCCCCTCAACTGAAGAATGGATGCAGAAACTGAGGTACATCTATACAATGGAGTATTACTCAGCAATGAAAAATAAGGAAATCATGAAATTTGCAGGTAAATGGTGGGACCTGGAAAGGATCATCCTGAGTGATTTGTCCCAGAAGCAAAAAGACACACAAGGTATATACTCACTCATATAAACATACAACATAGGATAAACCCACTAAAATTGGTACATCTAAACAAACTAAGCAAAAGAGAGGACCCTAACTAAAATGCTCAATCCCCATCCTGAAAGGCAAAGGGGATGGACATCAGAAGAAGAAGAAAACAGGAAACAACCTAGGAACCTGCCACAGAGGGCCTCTGAAAGCCTCTGCCCTGCAGACTATCAAAGTAGATGCTGAGCCTGATGGCCAACTGTCGGGCAGAGTGAATGGAATTTTATGTAAGAAGTGGGAAATAGTAAGAGCTGGAGAGGACAGGGTCTCCACAAGGAGAGCAACAGAACAAGAAAATTTGAACACAGGGAACTTCCCAGAGACTCATACTCCAACCAAGGACTATTCATGGAGATAACCTAGAACCCTTGCACAGAGGTAACCCATGGCAGTTCAGTGTCCAAGTCGGTTACATAGTAATGGGAAGAGGGACTGCCTATGACATAATCTGATTGGCCTGCTCTTTGATCACCTCCCCCTGAGGGGGGAGCAGCCTTACCAGGCCAGAGAAGATGACAATGCAGCCACTTCTGATGAGAACTGATAGTCTAAGATCAGAAAGAAGGAGAGGAAGACCTCCCCTATCAGTGGACTTGGGGAGGGGCATGCATGCAGAAAGAGGAGGAATGGTGGGATCAGAACGGGAGGATGTAGGGGCTTATGGGGGGATACAAAATGAATAAAGTGTAATTAATAATAATAATAATAATCACAAAAAAAAGAGTTCTACAACTGGATGTACGAGAAGCAAAAAGAAACAGTCTCCCTGGGATTGGTTTGGGGCTTCTGAAAGCTCACCCCAGTGGCACATTTTCTCCAACAAGGCCACACCTACTCCCACAATGCCACACCCAGTAGGACCACTCCCTGTGAGTGTGTAAGGGCCAGAAGTGGAAAGCACATTCTTGCTCAGATTTTCCTATGGCTTCTACATGAACACTGTGGCATTTTACCTTCCCGATCCATAACAGGCACAAAATTATTACTTAATAGAAAAGCTTGGAATTCTATTCATCCTCAACAGATATTGTAAAAAAAATGATGCAAATAATGAATCATGTAGTAACTATGCAGGTATGAAAAAGCCTGACAGTTGTATATACTTTCATCATGTGACAGCATTTGCTTCATTGAGTCACAGTTTGATGTGTTGTGGACCTAGTAACATGAATGTCAACACAAAATGGAAATCTGCGTATATTAACTTGTTTAACAATAAAGCTCTGTGATCCACCTGAAGTGCACTGCTAGAGAAACAGAGTAGGTTAGGCATACAGAGAGGACAGTGAACAACCCGGGCTCTCCTGCTGGGACTCACTTAGGGGAAGAAGAGAACTGACTTTCACAACCCACACAGGGGGTATAGCACTCATGCCCTCATGCTGGCTCTTATACTCTCTTGCATTCTCTCTCAATCAAACAGTGCTTTAAAATGAGCATCAAACATCTCCTTTATGCATGTATTAAAACAAACACATATGATAATAAGCTGAACATCATTTTCGGGAACTTATTAGCTAGTACTCTGACAGCAGAGAAAGAAGAGGGTGACATTCATCCAAGACACTGCTTCACATATGTGCCTCCTGTTTAGTTTTATGAGACTCACCAGCATTTTGGCCTCACATCTCAATGGTCGATGCAGCGAATGTGTGAACATAAACTTTTAATATCTTTTTGGTGGTATTGCATTATATTTTTTTGGAAGAAAGATGTGGAAACATATTTCCAAATCGCTGAAAAAATATTCATTGTATTCCATCCAGAAATTTTATTCTAATTTGTTTTCCTGGTGTAAATACATCTCTTCAAGAATTCGGCTGGACACAAGGTTATACTGAGTATCAGCTGAGAGCATTGAAAGGCGCTTGAAGCTGTAGCTGAGCTTCAGTAATAGGTGTCCTGGATGCACAGTACTGATGTAAATATCTTCCTTGATATCTATTTTAAGAATTCACATTGTAGGTAAGAAGCATGGGTCTGGAGTAAGAATTCAAAATTTGTGCTTAGCATTTTATTGAAGAAAATGGACCTTAGTTTCATCACTGTGCTGACACATGGAGAGCCTTTTACTTTCTTCCACCAGTGACTGAAGATTGGCTTGATGTGCACGGTACCAACTATTCACTGAGATGCAGTTGCTCAGCATCAGCTACAGTAATATTTGTATTAAGAGAAACAGAGATCCCACCCTACCCTGTCAAACCCTTTTTCTCTCTTGACAATATTTCCTAGCATAGCCCTTGTTTGTGAGGCTTGAGGCAGGCAGTAGCATAATACAATCATTCTGAAACTAGAGCATTAAGATATTCTAAGATGCCTAAGAGAATAATTAGCATTCCAACATGCACTGAAATAAGTTAATAGTGTTAAAAGTAAAATACAGCTGGGCATGGAGGTGGACACCTTAATCCCAGCACTTGGGAGGGAGAGTTAGGCAGACATTTATGCATTTGAATCTAGCCTGATCTAGCAAGGGAGTTAAGGACCAGTAATGGCTACCTAGTGAACATATTCTGAAATACAGCTGTGTTTAACTAAGAAATCATAGAGGGGATTTAGCCTCAATTCTACAAGAACTGTATCAGTCACCTCAGGATCCCAAACAGTTTGTGATAATGGCAACCATTATGTTTCACATTTCTATAGTTTGCACTGTAAGCAGTGATTAGTAAAAAGTAAACAGATTTCTTGTCACTGCATAATGCCCAATGACAGAATCTTTTGTTTACCAGGTGAGATTCATTGAACATTAGTTTCACCTTTGAACATTGGTGTTTCATGTTCATCTTTGAACATTGGCTTCCTAGCTTGGACTGCTAAGAAGCTCTAGTAGTGATTTTTTTTACTCTTCATTTCTGACAAAGGATAGTGGCTGGAACTGCAAAGAACTGCCTGGATGTACTCACTCATGTCCTAAATATGTATGGAGGGTATCATGTGCCACGCATTTAAATCAGACCCTGGGAAAAAGCCAGTAAAAAAAAAAAAAGCCAAAATTACATAATGCTAGTGTTCTAGCCAAAGAAGACCTTACAGTCTATCAAATAAAAACCAAGCATGAATGATAAATTAAACAGCATAGTCAAAGCCTTTTTATTTATTTATTTATTTATTTATTTATTTCCAATGCAGTTTATTCAGAAACCTTGAACAATCCTCGGACGCTGGGGAAAGCCAGCCCACAGCTTAAATAGCCTCTGGGTAGCCAACCCAGGCGTGCCACGTGGGCAATGCAGATAGGTCCACATACATGGAAGCAAGCCAGATCCTCAGCCTTAGCCAAATGTGGAATTGTTCATGACAGAGAGCACTCACCATCGGGAAGGTGGAAGGCAGAAACCAGCTCCATCTTTAAGGCACAGCATTCCGCAGCTCTCTACAGTTCCCCCTTTTTGTTTTAGACGCATCAGGCAAGAGTAGAGGTCTGATCTCTGATATTAGAAATAAATTGGGACTTTGTACCGATGTTCATTTAGGTGTCATCCACCCAAAGAGCATCAGACCCATCTGATACCTTTTTCTCAGAGGCGGGACCTGGGGCATCAACCCGCATGCAACCAGACATGCTCTTCTCTGGGTCCAAAGCGGCTGACCCTGAGTGCAGTGCTTAGCCTTGCATCCTGAGCATAACATTTTAGCTTTTTATGGTAGCCAACCATGCTTGGGGAGAATGTCCTGCTTCAATGGCTGTAAAGGCCTGAATGATCAAGGCTGCATCACACTGTTGTGAGACTCTAATCTTGCATATATACCACAGGCAAACCAAGGAGACCAACACCAGAAGGCCTGCTAACGCTCCCATGCCCGCCCATTCCTTCAGATGATTCATGGCTGCAGCAATCCATGATGATAATCCTGTGGCTAGTCCTGCGTCCACTCTGGTAGAATTTACTGTGACAATGGCCACTCTCAGTTGCTCCATCGTAGTATCTAATTCTCCAGTCCAATTACCTAAAATATAGCTCGACAATTGTTTAGACAGATTTGCAGCACAGGAAAAATTCTCATGTTATATGCTAGTGACTCAAAGTCCAGCATATTTTCATTGACAGCCAAGTTGAGCGATTTGCCATAGGGTATCAATTTGCTCCTGCACGAGGTCAATCCTCTGACTGAACACCATCAAGCTTCCTTTTAGTTGAGCATTAATTCCTTTATGTACAACTAAGGCATGAGCTACATTGGCTAAATGATTGTTCAGGGTCTCAGCAGTCTGCCCAGTATGACTCATGGCTAATGCCCCGGTGGTAGCTCCAACAGCCGCCAATGAGATGGTAGTAACAATGGTGGCTGTAGTTCCAAGATCCCTTTTCTGTCTGAAGAGAGTCATAGCGTGAGGGGCATCAACGGGAACAGGCACGCAGTGAGGCATGCGAGTAACCAGGGCATACCTAAATTTACTAGCATTCCAGCATTGGGCAAAAAAGCAAGTATCATCACCACAATTACTTGGCTCTATCTGGCTAATAATGAATAAAAATGGGGGATATAGACAAACAGGTGTGGGCTTATAGGAAATATTATGAGAAGCCTTAACCCCCTCGTTGGAACATCCTGTGTCAGTTCTAGAACTAGCAGTAGTGGTGTCCGAGTCTGAGTAGGTTCAGGAGACCATTGCCCCCAGGGGCGAGACGTGCTCTATGCCAATTGACTAACTCCATGTTTTCCTCCACTTTTGAAAGTCATTTAAGGTTCTTAAATTATTTTTCCCTTTTTTTAAAATTTTTCATCAATTACACTTTATTCATTCTGCATCCCCCCATAAGCCCCTCCCTCCTCCCCTCCCAGTCCCACCCACCCTCCTCCCTCTGCTTGCATGCCACTCCCCAAGTCCACTGATAGGGGAGGTTCTCCTCTCCTTTCTGATCTTAGTCTGTCAGTTCACATCAAAAGTGGCTGCATTGTCCTCTACTATGGCCTGGTAAGGCTGCTCCCCCCCAGAGGGAGGTGATCAAAGAGCAGGCCAGTCAGTTCATGTCAGAGGCAGTCCCTCTTCACATTATTATGTAACCCAATTGGACTCTGAACTGCCCTGGGCTACATCTGTGCAGGGGTTCTGGGTTATCTCCATGAATAGTCCTTGGTTGGAGTATGAGTCTCTGGGAAGTTCCCTGTGTTCAAATTTTCCTGTTCTGTTGCTCTCCTTGTGGAGACCCTGTCCTCTCCAGCTCTTACTATTTCCCAGTTCTTACCTAAAATTCCATTCACTCTGCCCAACAGTTGCCCATCAGGCTCAGCATCTGCTTTGATAGTCTGAAGGGCAGAGGCTTTCAGAGGCCCTCTGTGGTAGGTTCCTAGGTTGTTTCCTGTTTTCTTCTTTTTCTGATGTCCATCCTCTTTGCCTTTCCGGATGGGGATTGGACATTTTAGTTAGGGTCCTCTCTTTTGCTTAGTTTCTTTAGATGCACAGGTTTTAGTGGGTTTGTCCTATGTTGTATGTCTATATGAGTGAGTATATACCATGTGTGTCTTTTTGCTTCTGGGACAACTCACTCAGGATGATCCTTTCCAGATCCCACCATTTACCTGCGAATTTCATGATTTCCTTATTTTTCATTGCTGAGTAATATTCCATTGTTTAGATGTACCACAATTTCTGCATCCATTCTTCAGTTGAGGGGCATCTGGGTTGTTTCCAGCTTCTGGCTATTACAAATAAAGCTGCTACAAACATAGTTGAGCAAATTTCCTTCTTGTGTGCTTGAGCCTCTTTTGGATATATGCCTAGGAGTGGTATGGCTGGATCTTGGGGAAGCACTATTCCTAGTTGTCTGAGAAAGCGCCAGATTGATTTCCAGAGTGGTTGTACAAGTTTACATTCCCACCAACAGTGGAGAAGGGTTCCCCTTCTCTCCAGCATGTGTTGTCACTTGAGTTTTTGATCTTGGCCATTCTCATGGGTGTAAGGTGAAATCTCAGGGTTGTTTTGATTTGCATTTCCCTAATGGCTAGTGAGGTTGAGCATTTCTTTAAGTGCTTCTCTGCCATTCGGTATTCCTCTACAGAGAATTCTCTGTTTAGCTCTGTTCCCCATTTTTTAAGTGGATTACTTGGTTTGCTGCTTTTCAGCTTCTTTAGTTCTTTATATATACTCAAAGCTTTTTAAACTCTGTAAGTGGGTAGAAAACTGTGGAACATTTGTATGTTGCAGTGTTGTTTTTTTTTTTTTAGGATTTATTTTTATTTATGCTTATCTGTTTATGTGCTGGATCCAGAAAGAGGCATAAGATCCCATAGAGCTGGAATTACAGGTGGTTGCCAGTTGCTCTACATGGGTACTGGAAGGAACTCCAGTTCTCTGTCAGAGAAGCAAGCACTCTGCCTCATTAAAGTCATTGCTCCAGCCCCAGGCTGTTTCAGTTTAAGACAGAGTTATTAGGGATGTTTCATGATGCAGATACCAGGTAAAAACTGAAGTGTCAAAGACAGAGGCACAGCTCCACACCATTGCTTTCAGCAACCTTGGGCTTCCCTTGGCCTTTTAGAAACCCCTTTTTGGCAAAACCAGATCCTTGGAGTCTATACAGAAAACAAACAAACAAACAACAAACAAATTTCAGGATGAGCCAGTATGAAGCAAAGTTGAGGTTTATTAAAAACAGGAAAGTACTCAGAGAAAGAAGAAAACATAGCTGAGAGCATGGGAGTGGCCTTCTCAAAGAGGAGTCATGCATATTAAAAGACATTTCTAACATAAATAGTAAGTACAGCGATTAAGAAGAGTGGCACTGGTAGAAAGAGCAAGACACACCCAAGAGATGGTACAAGCTTCTCAAGGGAGAGTAGTCTTAACTTTAGCCACATGCCATTTAGTGGATACAGCTACATTTCAAAGATTGCTGAGAAACTCCTTTCCTTGTCTTTCTTTTCTTTCTTTCTTTCTTTCTTTCTTTCTTTCTTTCTTTCTTTCTTTCTTTCTTTCTTTCTTTCTAAAGTGAGATTGTAGGGCAGCTCTAGAGGTGATCTAAGAAAGATTATAATCTGACAAATTGAAGCTAAAGTTTGCTAGTGTTGGACAAACGGTTATGACATATCATTTCCTTGAAAGTGGGGTTTATGGTGAGATTCCAAGAAAGTTACACACTTTTACCTTGGAATGGGGAAAGGTTGTAGGGATGTGTTACCTGTGTTGGAATTCTTGATTTTTCAGCTCATCAATGAAACTTCAACAAGACTTCCAAGGAGGCAGTAGTTTCTTTCCCTTTCCATGTCCATAGCTGGCACTGTTTGTCTTTCTGCCACAGAAGGGTGAGTCGGCCCATGTGTGGAACCAGGAAAAGCATTCTGGCAGAGAGAAGAACTAAGATTCCAAGTAAGGCATTGACAGAGCACCAGAGAAGACAACATGGGGAGGAAGGAAAAGGCTGGAGGAGCCAAAATCAGAAATGTAATTGGGGGGTAAGAGGTTAATACCAAAGTGAAGGAATCACCATGATCCATGGGGATTTTTGGAAGGAAAGCTTGATATGCAACTGTGACAGGCCTGACAGGGTGATTTGAAGAGACGTTATGCCCCTTATTTTGGATATAAGATTATTGAAATAATGTATCCCAATAAACTGGAATCTCTCATGAGAGGGAGAAGACAAAATACAAAACCAAAATTAGCTAAAGGGGAAATGGAAAGATACTTACTATAAAAATAAAATATATTTTTCTATGTTTGCTCTAGCTCCCAAATGATGACACAGAGAACTATTACATTTGTTAATAAGCTTTAAAGTACAATAGCTGGGCAGATATTCATCTATTCTAACCCAGCTATGCTGGTCTGGACTATTTCCCAGCCACGTGCTCCATCACCTGTCATCTAATCTTACACAAGCTATAGCTGCTCCATGTTCGTCCTCTTGGCAACCTCTTCATCATCCACCTTCTCCTCTACCTTCTTCCAGGGTTCCTCTAACTGGGATTGGAAGTCCCACCTCAACTCTCCTCTACTGCCCAACTATTGGCTGATCACCTCTTTATTAACCAATCAGAGATGATGGAGAACAATTTTTATACAGCCCTGAGACAGGAAATTCTTCATGGAAATGACAATGCCCATGTCTAGACTTGAACCAGACCGACAGCTACAAAAATCAGCATCTGAACACACAGTGTACAAAACCATCCTCCATCAATTTACAACTTTTGAAATCACCTTACATTAGGGACAAAGTATGGATGTGGTCTTCTACCTAAAATTAACCTCACTTCAGGGCAATCAAGGTGGATTTAAGGTTGGGTAGTTCAGTGGATTTTTCTTTTGTCCCTCTTCCTAATGTGGCTACCTCTAATTCACCTTTTTTAAAAATCTCTTTCCCTGTTAATTTGGAAATTTTAATTGCCTTTTTGAGGATGAGTGGCCTAACCTGACTTCACCTATGACCCTAAGTTCAGAAAGACTATGTTCTATTTCCCTAACACTGCTGAAGTTATAAAGGCAATTTTGAACTTCCCAAATGATTTGATGTATTAATATCACACTTATAGAAATGTCATGGACCCACTGAAGAATCATACCACCTAGGTGAATAAGGAAAACAGTATGACAAAGGCATCATAGGCTCCAGTAGTGGGTTAGCTACATTGTGATGTAGCCAGTGGGAATTCACTGTTAGTCTGACAGCACAGTGAAGCAGAGATGCTGATGCATGTCCACCATGATTAGCAGCTAACCGCCAACTCACAGAAGTCCTAAAGATGCCCCATCTTTCCCTGCTTGGTAACTGCTTCTACGTTCTTTTTTTCTGGCTAAACCAGGAATGTTTTATAGCACTGATGAACACTGGCTTCAATGTGTGAAGAAATCACTCATATTCTTGTTCTTATTTACAATGGTTAGCTAACAGTTCATAAAGCTGCTCCAGTTTGGTTGAACAATGACAGTTTCCCAAATGAAAACAACTTGGCTTCCAGAAATAAAATGAATTATTTTTATACATTCTAGCCCTTCACACTGATATAGTTGAAAATGCATTATTGCCCTAGACAAATAGACTCTGCCTCCCTGCTCACAGTGAGCAGAGACAGTCGGACTTCAAGCTTTAATATGGACTGCCTATCTTCACAAATCATAGAACCTTCTCTTCTATCTGAAATGTATAAGGTATGAATTCTTCCATAATGGGCCTAAACTTTGCTCAGAGCTCTTTCCATGCTGTGTCTGCTTATTTGGGACATTAACAACTCCTTTATTCAATCTTTTAATGATGCATACTCTACCGCAATGTCCTCTTTGAGCCCAAGACCTATGACCTTCTGGCAATTATTTATCAGCAAAGTTGACTGGTGCAGATTCACATGATTCCCACTATGGCTGAGTTGGAAGACCTTTCAGAAAAGGGTCATGGAACTTAGACTGAAGTAATTGAAAACAGGAGAAATAAATGTGAATCCTGATTAAATCCTCCATGACCTTGAGTGAAGTATTTCAGTCACGTAAGCTTCAGTCTCTTATGTGGGGTCTCTGAAAACACCATTGCCAACAATTGATCTGTATGAGACAAGAAGGGAGTTTGCTTCAAGAGGACTCAGTAGCAGGTTGTTGGTTCAAACTTCTAGATTCTCACACTGGGCAGTTTTAGGCATATTTACTCAGATCACATATTTACTTTTATTTTGGGGGGGAAGTACCTAGTGATATCTCAATCCCATGTGTAAACAAAGTTAAAGAGATTACTGACTTAGTTGAGGTTTCTATGACTTCAGTGAAACACCATGACAAAAAGTAACTTTGGGAATAAAGCTTTTTTTTTGGATCATACTGCTAGATTATTGGAGGAAATCAGGACAGAAACTCAAGCAAGGCTAGATCCTGGAGGCAAGAGCTGATGCACAGGCCAGGGGGGAAGCAATACACTGCTTACTGGATTGCTCCTGATGACTTGCTCAGCCTGCTTTATTTTAGAATCCAGGGCTACCAGCTGAGGGACGGTATCACCCACAATGGGCTGGGCCTCTCTCATCAACCACTAATTCAGAAAACATCCTACAGACAGGACTTATGGAGTCATTTTTCTCAGCTGAGGTTTCCTCCTTTCAGATACCTTTAGCTTGTATCAAATTGGCACAAAGCTATCCAGAACAATTACATTGGTTCTCTTGTAAAATACAAAGATAGGTTAGGTAGATTAACTAGAAAAAACAGGCCGAAGGTAAAGAATGCTTATGATAAGCGTCTTGGGGAGGATAGCTCTATAGATTTACGGAGATAAAAATAAGAGTCTGGGGGAAGCTCGGGTGGCCTGGCCATACGGATAGTGCAGTGGTCACCAGGCTGTCAATCGCCTCTGTTCTCAGCCTTCTGGGCAGAAAACAGATTAAACAACTCTCCCTTTGAAGAGAAGGCCCTCGGTGCTTAACATTTCTGGTTTCCCTAGTGCTTGTCTGTGGGTACAGGGACCTTGTGTCTCCTCTACTTTTTTCTTTTTAACAACCACAGAGAATTCTGCTCCCCTTGGCAGTTAGAATGGTAACAGGAACAGAAACGTGATCTTCAACTGGATAGACACTATGAAGGTGTTATTGGCAAGCGCAATGATAATATTAATTACATTTCTGCCATCTTAATCAGCAATTTCTTTTAATACATCAAACTCAAATTTTATTGGGAGTAAAACTAGAGAATTTACAGATAACCTCTATATAATTTGTTTCTTTCTCCTTCCTTCCATCTATCTTTCCTCCCTTATTTACTTTTTTCCTCTTCTATTTTCCCCTTTTCTTCCTTTGTTTTTCTTCCTTTATTTAACCACTGCCAGCCTTGAACCCAATTTGAAATTGTCGCTGTTTTTCCACCAGACATATGAACCTATTAAAAAGGAAAAAAAAATCCTAAAATTAAAACATATTGCTTTTCACAAAGCCCTTCAAAGTCTTAAAAACATTTGCCTTTATTTTTATGAAAAGAAAACTATGCTGAACAAATCATGTTTGGGCTCTTAACTCCATTCACAGAATGTTCTGTTAGAGACATTAATCACGTAGAAATGTGCATTACAGAGAGCTGTTAAGGGGCCATGAATTTCTTTTTCTTCCTTCCTCTTTTTCTTTCCTTTTTTTATATATTTAGACTAAAAGAAGGAGCTTTTCCTGCTTAAGCTGAAGCATTTGCTTGCTGATTGACAATAGCCTTCAATTGTTTTGGATTTCTCAGCACAGATATCTAAGGTAAGGGGTTCCAGAACGGATTCTCTTATATACAAATGTTTTTACCCAGAAAGAAGGTCCTTGAGCAACTTAGCATTGAGAGATGGCATTTGATTATTCACGACTTCTGTAAGGAGAAGTTCATACCAGAGCTGAACACAGAAACAAGCAGTCTTCCATGCTATGGAAGCATTAATTAGTAGAATCTAGCAAAGCAGAGGAAGAAGGCACTGCTTGGCCAGCTGTCTCCCTCCCCTGAAATACTTAGGAGTAATAAGAAAACTGTCACAACAAAGCCATCTTGGATACATCTCAAAAATCCAGTCATTAGAAGCCATCTGGCAAAGCCACTCTCCCTGCCTGTCTCTTAAGAGGACAAACCAGCTATGAGGGCACAGGATATCCAACAAGACTACAGGATTCCTATGCCCTTATTTCCCAGATAAAAGAACTCAACTTCTGGAAGTAAGATAATATTCTCAGCACCCTATGGGAAATTAAGGGACAGTAGTAGTTCTAAGATTAGATCTCCAGAATGAAGTTTTCAGAAATAATCTATGGTAAAGATTCTGCAGAGCTCATTGGCTGGTTAGAATGTCCATGATTGTGGAGAACTACAGTATTATAGCTAAGAAACAAATTATCTTGAGTTTTCTTTCTTTAGAGCCATCCATTGCCTATGACTTTGTCCGACCTAGCAGTATTGTGACTGGCAGATAAAGTCCTTTTGGGTTATATTAACAGAACCCTGGCTTCCACCGACTCAAAGGCTAAGAGTGCCATCATATAGCTTCTGAGGCCTGTAGCAGAGATTCCCTTGCATTGCTACTACCTCCCCACCACCACACACACACCTAGGGTTTTCACCCATGTATCAGAAAAATGCTTTGATTTGTAATTTTCTGTGTATTGCTACTGATTGAAGAAATAAAACAGAACGAGCTAAAGGAAAGACAAAGCTATATTATATAAATGCAGGTTTATTGGGAGCAGCAAGGGAGAGGGAAGGGGAATGACAGCACATGCTGGGGGCAGGAATGGAGAGAGAGTGCACAATGAGGGTAAAGGGGAAGAAAGGATGGGAAAGGGGTCGATGGAACCAAGATGTCTGGTATATACTGAAGAGCCTGTGGGAGAGAAGCCCAGCCCTTAGGTGGAGGGCAGGTAGACTTTAACATCCTAGCCTTATATTGATAATAAGTGGGATAATGGACAATGGACAAACAAACTTTTTTTTTCTTTTTTTTTTTTTTTTTGGCTACTTCCAGCTGACATTGGGAGCATTGATTTGGGGAAGCTGGGGCAAAAAGCTGGAATGTTAGCCAAGTCCCAAGAGCAAGCTGTTCTATTTGCTGTCCAGGATCTATGAGACCATCTATGGTGAGAGGAAACTGCAGGTCTAGCTGATGCAGTTGGTAAGGTCTGCAGCACCTGAGTTCTGGATGCAGCTCTTAGGATACAAGATATTGGAAAATATAAATTAGAGACAGAAAATAAAGTTTAGAAGTTTAACTTTTAGGCCCACAGTTTTGGTAGTTGGGGGAGGGGAGTCCTAAAACCAGGGGAGGAATTCCACCCTCAGGAAGAGGTAGGCTGGGAAACAGGCTGTTTCCAAACAGGATTTCCAAAAAAAGCCAGGCAGATAGTTCAGAAATTTTCCACAGATACCCAAGAGGTGTCTGGGGATCAATTTCAGACCCAGAATGGCCCAGCCTTTGCCAGAATACCAAGATTATGGAAGTGACATCCCAAATCAACAATTGGTAATATGAACCTTTGGTGAGGTTAATCTACAAACAGACGTGTCTAAATGGGAGATTACCTTAGAACAAAGGCCTGGCTTTGTTCCAAAGGGACTCCTCTCATGTGGCCATGTCTTCACAAAAGTGTCAGGGGTGGGCCAGGGGTGGGAGTCATGAACTCCAGAAGAGGAACCTGGCACCTCTTGGCAGCAGATGAGGACAAGGCATTTACTGAATCCAAAGTTGCCTCAGGCAGAGAGAGAGGTGGGAGGAGAGAAGCAGTTGGTCACCTTGTTGCCAGTCATGGTGCTGAGTACTCAACTTCTATTGCATTTGAAGTTGATCAGATCAGAGTAGGCAGAGAACTATGAGGTGCAGAGAGAGGCCCCAAGAAGTTCAGCTTGTGGAGCTCAATTTTCCCAGAGTCACGGGCATCAGATGATTAATTAAATGAAAGAGAATGAGCTAATGAAGAGAGGAGGCTATCTTATATACATGCAGGTTTATTGGGACCAGCAAGGGAGGGTGTAGGGGAGCTTGAGCTGAGGGGGAAAAGGAGAGAGATGGCAGGAAGAGGGGACAGGAAAAAAGGTGGAAAAGCAGGCTACAGAACCAAGATGTCTGGCATATACTGAAGGGCCTCTGGGGGAGAAGCCCCGCCCCCAAGTGGAGGGTAGGATACTGCAGCCAAGCCCTGCAACAGGTAGAGACTTTAAGTATAAAAACTTTATAAAAGTATAACAGTGTTGGAACATAGTATTTAGGGTGCCCTAAATTTGTGTTCCTAGGCTATGGGCACTCATATTCGGTCCAGAATAAACTATCCCTTATTCCCTTTGAGTGGGAGCAGTGTCTCTCCAAGTCAACACGGGTAGGTACTGGACAATAAAGCACTTTCTGTGTTCCTCTGTGATAGCTAAGTTATGACTGATAGCCAGAGTGTATTTGGATTTCGACTACCAGAAAAAGATGACTGGAATGTTCCAATGTGGTGATAAAGAGAGAGGTAAGGAGGGAGAAAGGAGAGGCAATGTATTTTTATCCATGTGGCTCCCTCAGATCACATAGGCTTCTTTACCCTCCTCATCGTCCTTTGACATCATTTCTTGACCAAACCTTTCTTCTTCTCTAACTATTTACTGCCTAATACTGCCTTTCAGAATAACCATTTGTGAAACCAGCTGTGGCTCAGGGGTGAAGAACACGGACTGAGTCTGGAGGATGGCTCAGAGGTTAAGAGCACTGGCTGCTCTTCCAGAGGTCCCGAGCTCGATTCTCAACAACCACATGGTGGTTCATAGCCATCTATAATGAGATCTGGTGCCCTCTTCTGGTGTGCAGATGTACATGCAGACAGAATATTGTATACATAATAAATAAACATATTTTTAGAAAAGAAAAAGAACATGGACTAATCTTGCAGAGGACACAAGTTGGGATCCTAGTACTCTTATCTAGTGGCTCTTAACTACGTATAACTGCAAATCCAGGGAATCTGATGTGTGTTCCCTCTGCAGGAACACACACACACACACACACACACACACACACACACCCAGAGAGAGAGAGAGAGAGAGAGAGAGAGAGAGAGAGAGAGAAGAGGTTTGCTTACAGATAACTTTAAAATCATAAAATTTAAATTTTTTAATACTCAAACGTTAGTCTTCAATTTCTGTCTCACAAAGCTCTCCTAGTACACTGTGAGATTTGAGTTGCATCCTATAGGATAGAGTTCCTCCAAAGCAGGGATATTTTCTTCATCTCACAACTTAATGACTAACACTGAGGTCTTGGAACTGAGGACGTACAAATGAATCATGTGTGCAGAGCAGGAAAAGGAATGATCTGGGCTTAGGAAATCAAGGGAGGAAAAGTATCACAGAGTTCAAAAGGAAAAGGAGCTATTAAAAGTCACTGAGTCACACATTTTATTCATTTATTAAAAAAAAATAAATGTGGGATGGAATAGCCACCTTTTCTATGTAAAGAGAGAGCTAGAGCAGAATCCAATCCAAGATATTGCTTCTTGGATATCTTCTGTTCTGAGCAAACACTACAGCTGGAAAGACCCAGAGTTGGTAGGTGCTTGGCAAGGGTGATCTCAGACCAGAAACAGAGTCTGTAATGCTAGAAGAATTACACATGCTTAGGCATCTCTGTAGACCTGTGTGTCACAGACTCTAGCGGTGGACCCAGGGCTCTGCTTCAATACTTTTTCTACATAATTCAGAGGCAAACTTAAATTTTAAGGCTCCCTCAACTGGGCAAACAAATCTATCCTCAGCCATCTGAGAAAATCACTCTGACAACATTCAGAAAAATCTGGAATCACGTAGTCATTTTTAATTTTATTTTAGAATGTCCCGAGGCAATATATTGGATCTCTAAGGCTGGAGTTATGGAAATTAACTTTAAATCAAATATTGTATTTCCCTACACCTGAAGGCAGTTCCCATCGCTGTAAGCGCTTAGAACCTCCACTGTGCTGATTTCTGTGACATTCTCTTTGTGCATTTTCCTCCTATACCATACCATCAGCTGTGCTTCTCAAGTGTATACCTACCCCTCCTGTTTAAGTTGTAAGTTTGTAGGAGTGATATCTGCAACATTTCCCTTGCTTTTCTCAGTGCTCAAGGTTTTGCATGTTTACTCAGTTGAATAGAACTTTGAAGAGGCCTTTGTTCTCCCCTGAGCTCCTATACCAGGCTCCAAGAGACCATATAAAAGCAACAAGCCCAGTCATTTTGTTTTTACCCCACCACCCAATCACACATCTTTGAATTACAACATGGCACAATGCAAGAGCTTAAACAAAACAAACAAACAAACAAAAAAAAAAAACAGAAACAAAACAAAGCAAACAGACAAACCAATCAACCAAAAACTCCACAGGGGCTACAGGAAGAAGTTAAGGGCATGTATTGTTCTTGGGGAGGACTCAAGTTCAGTGGCAGCACCCATTTCAAGCAGCCCGCCATGTTTAACTGCAGCCTAAGGGCTCAAAACACCGGTTTTGCTTGTTTGTTTTGTTTTTTGTTGTTTGTTTTTGCCTGAGTATTCACACAAATACAGTAACATAGTATGCACATGCACACATGCACACACATAAATAATAATGAAATAAATCATTTATATTTTAAAATATTATTGCTAAACTAGAAACATCTGGTTTTATTTCTTGACTACTTGTTTTACTTGCATTTAGCTTTTAACCTTGCTATGACTCCAAAAGTAGTAATGTGCGGCTTATTTCAGTGAGAAATTGGGTAAAAATACTTGAAAATTAGTGTAATTCACTTTATATTTAATCACAACACAATCTAAAGGATAGTCTTGAATGATATAGAGAAGGATTTTACAGAATTCCATATTTGCTAATGACAAAAGCTTTTAAAAATACAATATAAAGTTTCCTAAGCTCAATAAAAGAAATTTGCAAACAAATGTGCAGGGTTAAGGATAAAGCAGATTTCATGATTTCCTTGTTTTTATCACTGAGTAATATTCCATTGTGTAGATGTACCAAAATTTCTGTATCTATTCCTCAACTGAGGGGTATCTGGACTGTTTCCAGCTTCTGGCTATTACAAATAAAGCTGTTACAAACATGGTTGAGCAGATGTCCTTATTGTATACTTGAGTGTCTTTTGGATATATGCGTAGGAGTGGTATAGCTGAATCTTGAAGAAGGACTATTCTTAATTGTCTGAGAAAACACCAGATTGATTTCCAAAGTGGTTGTATAAGTTTACATTCCCACCAGTGGAGGAGGGTTCCCCTTTCTCCACAACCTCTCCAGCATGTGTTGTCACTTGAGTTTTTCATCTTAGCCATTCTGATGGGTGTAAGGTGAAATCTCAGGGTCGTTTTGATTTCCATTTCATGAGATTTGCAGGTAAATGGTGGGAACTGGAAAAGATCATCCTGAGTGATGTATCCCAGAAGCAGAAAGACACACAGGGTATATACTCACTCATAAGTGGACACTAGACATATAATATAGGATAAACATACTAAAATCTGTACACCTAGGGAAGATAATCAGGAAGGAGGACTCAGGCTAAGATGCTCAATCCCCATTCTGAAAGGCATGGGGATGGACATCGGAGGAGGGAGAAAACAGGGAACAGGACAGGAGCCTGCCACAGAGGGCCTCTGAAAGGCTCTACCCTGCAGGGTATCTAGGCAGATGTTGAGACTCATAGCCAAACTTTGGGCAGAGTACAGGAAATCTTATGAAAGAAGTGGGAGATATTAAGATGTGGAGAGGACAGGAGCTCCACAAGTACAGCGACAGATCCTAAAAGTCTGGGCACAGGGGTCTTTTCTAAAACTGATACTTCAGCCAAAGACCACTCATGGAAATGGCCTGGAACCCCTGCACAGAGGTAGCCTAAGGCAGTTTAGTATCCAAATGGCCTCCATATTATTGGGGACAGGGACAGTTTCTGACATGAACTGATTGGCCTGCTCTTTGATCACCTTCCCCTGAGGGAGGAACAGACTTATCAGGCCAAAAAAGAAGACAATGCAGCCACTTCTGATGAGACCTGATAGACTAGGATCAGAAGGAAGGGGAGGAGGACCTCCCTTCTCAATGGACTGGGAGAAGGACATGGGTGGGGAAGAGCGAGGGTGGGATTGAGAGGGGAAGATGGAGGGAGGTACAGGGGGGATACAAAGTAAATAAACTGCAATTAATAAAAATAAAAATGATTAAGTCATAATAAAAAATTAATAAAAGAAAAAGCAGATACAGAGGGAATGTCCAACCAATCTGTGGTCCAACCTGAGACCCAACCCGTGGGAGAAAACCAACCCCTGACACTAACGAGGACACAGTGCTATGCTTTCAGACTGTTGTCTAGCATAGCTCTTTCCTGAGAGGTTTTACTCAGCAAAGGGATGAAGCGACCAGATGCTGAGACTCACAGCCAAAGATTGGGCAGAGTGCAGGGAGCCTTGTGGAAGAGTTTGGGGAAGAATAGAAGGATCCAGAGGGGAGAGGAGCTTCACAAGAAGACCAACAGAGCCAACTAACCTCAGTCCAGGAGGTCCTGCAGAGACTGAAGCACCAAACAAGACTATGCATGTACTGGATGTCCCCTACACATATACACCCAAAGGGGAACTTGGTTTCCTTATGTGTTCCCTAGCAGGAGGAGTGGGGCTCGATCTGACTGGATTGTATTCTTTTTGTTCACTTCTGCCTGGTGGGGTTGCCTTGCCAGGTGACCGTGGAAGAGGGTGTGCTCAGTCCTGAGGTGACTTGAAGTGTTGGGGGGAGGTTTTAGGGGAAATGCTTTCCTGAAGGGGAGGGGAGAGGGAAGTAAAAGACGTAGGAAAGGGGGACCAGAGGAGAGAAGGTTTGGGACTATGACTGAGATATAATGTGAACTAAATAAATAAATTTAAAGTTAGAGAGAGAGAGAAGAAAAGGAAGAAGAAGCATGTCACTGTGGAGGTGGGGCTTTGAGTTCTTAAGTCCTCAAGCTACACTCAGTGTGAAACACATGAGTGTCTTTCTTGTTGCCTGCCAATCAAGATGTAGAAGGCTTGGGTCCTCTAGCACCATGTCTACCTGGATGCTGCCATGGGCTCTGTCATGATGATAACAGACTAAACCTCTAAAATTGTAAGCCAGTTGCAATGAAATGCTCACCTTTATAAGAATGAATTGGTGTCTCTTCCCAGCAATAAAACTCCAAGACACAAAGTCACAGAGGGGTTGATGAGAATGTAAAATGACTCAGTCACTACCAAAACCAGTTGGAGGCAAGTAATATTACCGGCAAACCTGAATCCTGTGTTTGTTCCCCATCACTCATATGAGAGAGACCTCATTATCATAAGGTTGTCCTTTGACCTTTGTACATATGCCATGGTACATACATGCACAATCAACAAAAATAGTTTCTGTAGGGATTGCTTAGCAATTAGAACACTTACTGTTCTTGCAGAAGATCAAGGTTCCATTTTTAGCACCCACAATAGATAGCTCACAACTGCCTATAACTACAGCTCCAGGGCATCTGACATCCTCTTTCAAGCTCCAATGGTGCCAGGTATGCACATGGTACTAATACATATATGCAGAAAAAATACATTCACATAAAATAAAACTTTAAAAATAAACACATCAATAAAATTTAAAAGCCATGTTGGCTCAAAAGTGAAATATAGAATTTTCTGTAGCACAAGAACTCTAATAGATAGTCACACCAGCACATGCAAAGCACTAAATAGCCAGAAAGTAGCTGCAACACAAATGCCATGGAAGGATAACAGACAAAATGAGGTATATACATACAAATGAGTCTTACTCAGTCCTGAAAAGAACATGGAGTATTAACATGTGAAACCATATGGCTAAACATCAGAAATACTACAGCAAGCAAAAGAACCGGATAAAAGTGACAAAATTAAGTGAACAACTAAGAATAATCAAAATCCACAAAGCAAGAGTTTTGGTAGTTGCCAGGGCTCTGACTAGGCCAGAGCAGCATGACAGAAAATCTGCTTAAACAGAGCAAGCATTTCTTTTGGAGTGATGAAATATTTTCTCATTTGATGGCCAGGATGACGGTTGGATACTAAGCGTGGTGCTAAATCCTGGAGGATTGCTCACACAATGATTAATTTGGGAGCAGGATGGATGGCTCACTGGGAAGAGCACTTGTTTCATACATTTGAAATTCATAATTTAGATCCCCAGTACCCACATGGATTCCAGGCTGTCATGGTGGTTCACTTGTAAGCTTAGCACATAGAAGACAGTGACATGGTCCACAGAGAAATCTCACTACAAAGTCTAGCCAAATGGATAAGCTTGATATGCAAGGAGAGATTCTGCCTCAATGAATAAGAAGAATGATTGAGCACACTCAGTATTAATGCCTAACCTCTACATGCTCATATACACATGCAAAAGAAAGAAAAGAACATAGAAATATTAACTCTAGGCTATGTGTATGTATTTGTACGTAATTTGACAATATAATGTGATTACAACGTAATTTTGACAATAATTAGGGAGTGCTCTCCCTTTAAAAATTCATTTTTTATTTTATATGTATGATTATTTTGCCTACGTATCTATTTCTTGACACCACATGTATGCCTGATGCTTCCAAAAGAGTATAACTGTTATGCCCAGTTCACCAACCCCAAAAGACCAGGAATAAATAGACTCTGCTCTACATACATGAGGTTATTTTATTTTTTAATTTTATACATATTTGAACAAGGGATGCAAACACGGGATGGAAACAGGAGAGGAATGCGATCCTGAGGTCTAGGGGTACAGAGTTTTTAAAGGGAAAAAAACGCAAGCAGGGACTTACATGCATTGTCATTACATGACTGAGTAAGGGAAATTGACTTTTGAAATGATTGGTCCACTTTAGGAGTCAAGCCTACAAACAGTTCAGGTCTGGTCATATGGGCCAGTTTCCTAGCAACTGTATAATGAGTAGGCAGGAAAGAATGCAGTAAGGCTAGTTCTTCCCCTCAGTGCATTAAGGCTAAACTTTAAAACAATACCCACTGGTTTTTAAGTCTTTGGTCTCTCATATCAACTCTCCTAGAGCTGGAGTTACAGACAGTCATGATTGCTGGTACTGAACCTGGGTCCCCTGGAAAAGCTGCAAATATTCTTAACTGCTGAGCCATTTCTCCAGTCTCATGCTTCTCTTCTAATGAAGCATTTTCTTGTGTTTTTCCTTTAATAAAACACATCTTATGCTGGGTTTTCTAGATCTGTTCTTGTTTGTTTGTTTTAGTAACACACATGCATATATTTATTTATGAACACACATATGCACACATACACAGGAGTAGATACATTTTCATTGATAAGACATCAGTACCCTACTTAAAAATGAGATTTACATCTTATGGAAGACATGGAAGCTTGCTCACACACACCTGTACAGATATGCACAGAGGCCAAAATAAGTCATCAGATCCTCTGGAGCTGGAGTTATGGGCAGTTGTGAGATACCCAACAGGAGTGCTAGCTACTGAACCCTGGTTCTCTGCAAGAGCAATAACGTGCGTTTAACCACTGTTGTGGTTAAAACAGCCTCACTCACCTGTTTTTAAATGACCACCTTCAGAAATTTATTTTCAAAGAGTTCTTCTAGCGTGGAGAATGCACACTGCTCCTGTAAGTACATTCTGTTCTCAAATTTATCTACTGACTACTCTGAATTCATTATTATGTCCCCAGAGAAAGTCATAGGAAACACAATTATCAACCAGCCAGTTTCAGAGCAGAATGTCAAGAGAAGCCTTTAATTAATTTGTCCAAGGCAGGTATCCATCCCTCTCTGTGCCATCTCCTTAACAGTCCCTTGCTGTGAAAGGGAACAAGCCACACCTGCTCAGTCAGCTAAAACTGCTCCTTCTTAAACTCTTCATATTCTTCCAAGCATCTATGGCTGTCAGAAGGCCATGTTCCACCTGAAAAATACTCATCTTCTTCATTCTCAATAAATGAATTCATCTTCCAAGAGCCACTTCATCACCTTTTAAATGAGTGCTCCTCAACTACTCCAGGAGAAAAAGCAATGCTGTGTTTTCTAAACCACTCAAATGGAAACAGTAACCCACAAGTAAGGAGTGGCTACATTTTACCTCCTAAATATCTCAGGAGTCTGGAAGTAATCATGGTCAGATCATATTTGAAATATAACTAGATCATAACAACCCTGTACACCTCATAAGAAGCAACTTACTAAGGAAGGGAGAGTTTGATTTGGCTGAGTTTAAGGAGACAGGGTCCATGATGGTGAGGAAAGCATGGAAGCCTGAACAGGTGGAGAGTGGCTACGTCGTACCTGCAGTAAGGAAGGCAGACATGCAGACCATGGAGCAGGGCTGTAGAAACTAAGCAATGCCCTTCCTCCAACAAGGAGCCACCTGCCAAATGTTCCACAGCCTCGCCAGACAGCACCACAAACTCAGGTTAAAGCATTCAAACACTGCACCTATGGGGACACTCCACATTCAAACCACAATGTCTCAGGAAAATATTAGGAAAAAAATAACAGGAAGAAGGAGGAGGGCATTTGTATAAATAAGGAAAAGGGAATGAGTATCTTGTAGGTATTAGGAAGCCAAAAAACAACAACAAAAATTCTTATGGAGACATTTGCACAATTAAATGACCCAGATCACTTCAATGCAGCCACCTCTCAGCTAACCTTAGCCAACTCATGCACTCAGAGAGTTCCAACTGTGCAGAAGAGAAATCCTAACATAGACATATGGGCTGGTGAGATGGATCAGCAGGTAAAGATGCTTGCCACCAAGGCTGGTAATCTGAGTTTGATCCCTAGAACCCAAGAGGTAAAAGGAAAGAAACACCTTTGGAAGGCTGATCTCTGACCTCCACAGGCATGCCATGGCACACTCACGCCCCCTCCAAATACACACATATAGAAAAAAAACAGCATTAATAAATAACAATATTATTATTAATAATAATGCAATAAAAATAAAAATTTCATCCATTTTCTAAAAAGTACAAAAGCTGACCACATGGAATGAAGATGCCTTATAATAACCATGTGCAAAGTTATTAGTTGAATGGAAAGCAGAATGGACATTCTTCTGATAGCTGATTTTGATGTTAAATACATAGCCTATCTTGCCTATAGAGTTGGGGAATAGTAGGATTCACTGTGAAAAGTTTACATTCTATTGAGTGATGAAATATATTTTATTTTCAAAAATTTGTCAAGAATCCTCACTTTGATACTTGTCAGAAAACAGGGATGCTTATCTACTAGGAGGACCGGTTCTAGCTTGGCAAGTTATGCATGAACAATCTGCTTCCAGGGTTTCGGTCATACAGAGGATTAGGAAGCTCCAAGTCGTTCATGCATAGGAAGGTATCTTCATTATCAGAGATAAATGAAAAATAAAGAGAGTGTTAACGTGTCTGTGAACTTTCAGGTCCTACAATAAATTATTCAACTCAAATGGAGACTTTTCACCTGTCCTGAACTCAGAAAGGCTTTGGTCCATGACTGACCCCGTGATTGTCTACCTGTTGTGAGATTTCACATCGTGGCAGGTGACCAGCAGCAGAACAAAGCTCATTCTTATCAAGGCCCAGAATTGGAACAGACAAAACTAAAAGCTGCAGGCATCCCAGTCTCCCCATCAAAGGCATGCTTCCAGGAATTAGGCCATCGAAGGGAATGCTCCTAGAAAATCATCTATCACCTACTTGTAGCACAGGAATGTACTTCTAATGAGGACACTACATAGCAGAGTCCATCTACCACCTCCTACCAGCATGGAAACTTGTGTCCAATGATGAGACTACACAGTAGTATCCATCTAGAAAAGCTCCTGCCACCTCCTAGAACCACCAAAGTGGAGGACACTTGGACCTTTGAAATATAGTAAAGGCCCAAACTCAGCACTGAGTAGTGAAGACATTATATTCTGGGGTCTAAGTGAATGGACAAAAAATGGGGGAATATTTGGATACAAATTCTCTCTCTCTCTCTCTCTCTGCTGTTGTGACACCAAGATCATGAGGCTGCTTATATCCCATAACCACCTGCCACTCCAGGTCTAGAAAACCCTGCACTTTCTTCTATTTTCTTCGGATACCTACGTGTGTGTGTATATATATATACAGAGTCACACAAAAATAAAAATAAAATAAATCATTTTAAAAAGTCTTACAAGCATAACATCACAACTTTAGCTATGTTTGACTGCTAGGCATGGAGATTCTTATTTTTTACTATTGTGTATTTCAATATTTCTGAGACAAAGCCTCATATAGCTCAGGCTGGCCTGGAACTTACTATGTGGTAAAGGATACCCTAGAATTCCTGATCCTTCTGTCTCATGTCCCCAGGAGTTAGGTTACAAGTATGAGCAACCATGTGGGGATTATGTGGTGTTGGTGAT
Organism: Meriones unguiculatus; assembly: GCF_030254825.1. Lineage (NCBI taxonomy): Eukaryota > Metazoa > Chordata > Mammalia > Rodentia > Muridae > Meriones > Meriones unguiculatus. The sequence goes on from NC_083365.1 coordinate 69,513,137, forward strand.
GAGAAACTTGTGCTTGTTAGAGAAATATTCTATTAATGGAGCTATATGCCCAGCCCTTGAGCATAGTGATTATTTCTTAATAAAGCAAAATTTTATGCAGCATGGAAAAGGTTTTTATATATAGTTTATCAGGCTAAAATAATAAGAAGAATAAATATTGTCAGGTCGCTAAAAAGGGCCATTCATCAACTAAATTTTTATTATAATTCAGACTATATGTTAGACTTGAGTTCCTTTTACCACAGCTGTGTTCTTAAATATTTGTATAAAAGCTTTCACAGAGTAGATTGGAATATAGCCATTAGCCCAGCACTCAGGAGACTGAAGTAAAGTCATAGCTAGCTTGGGCTCTCTATAGTAAGAACCCTCTCTCAAAACAAAGATACAAAGAAACAACATATCTCTTTTATGTGTTTGCATGTTAAAACCTGGTGGTGAAATTTTTAAGTGCAATCTTAGTTCATGACTGAACACTAAACAAATTAAGGCCTTTGTTTCTGTTTTCTTTATTTCAGAAAGGATAGATTTGTTTTCAGACAGAATAGCCTATATCCTAGGCAGTCCTCAAACTTGTTAGATAACTGATATGGCTTTTAACTCCTGATTATCCTGCTGAAGGGCTCTCTAACACGCCCAAACACGGCAAATATGGTCCCAGTGGGTCCTGCCCCCACCCACTTCTCCTTTGCTGAACTACTAGACTCCTTATTTGGCCACTTCCTCATGCTTGCCTCATTCCTGAGGCTGACCACCATTCTCTCTCCTTGCTTTCTCGACTCCCATCCATGCTCTCCCCACACCCTCTCCCACCCAGTTTCTTCTCCATCCACTTCAGATGTCTATTCTATTTCCCCTTCTGAGTGGTATTTGAACATCCTCCCTTGGTCCCAGTTGTTACTTAGCTTTTTTGGTTCAATGGATTGGAGTATGGTTATCCTGTACTATATGGCTAGCTCACTTATAAGTGCATACATACCATGTGTGTCTTCCCGGGTCTGGGTTACCTCACTGACAATGATATATTCTAGCTCCATCCATTTACCTGCAAAGTGCAAGATGTCTTTATTTTTAATAAATAGCAGAGTAGTATTCCATTGTGTAAATGTACCACATTTTCTTTATACATTCTTTGGTTGAGTGACATCTAGGTTGTTTCCAGTTTCTGGCTATTATGAGCAAACGTGAACATAGCTGAGTCCTTGTTGTATAGTGAAGCACAGTTTGGGTTTATGCCCAGGAGTGGAATACCTGGGTCTTGAGGTAGAACTATCCCCAATTTTCTGAGAAACTGCCAGATTGATTTCCAAAATGGTTGTACAAGTTTGCACTCCCACCAGCAATGAAGGAGTGCTCCCCCTTCTCCACATCCTCACTAGCATGTGCTGTCACTCAAGTTTTTGATCTTAGCCATTTTAATAGGTGTAAGATGGATGAAGTGGCTACCTTTGAGCCAGGCAGAACTTCCTGTGTGTGTGGGGGGACACCAACCCACCACAAAACCTTCAACCTCAAATTTACCCTGCCTACAAGGTATGCAGGGATAAATATGAAGCAGAGATTGAGGGAACCAGTTGGGTCAACCAGTGACTGGCCCAACCTGAGTCCCACCACACAGGGGAGAGCCAACTTCTGATATTTTTAATGACACAAAGAACACTTATGGACAAACCTAGGCCCACGAACACATAATGCAATTGATGAGCAGTTTGGTCTTCATGTGGGTCCCCTAGCAATTAGAGCAGGACCTGTATCTTATGTGGACTCTGTTGCCTGCTTGTAGATCACTGGCTCCTAGCTGGGTTGCCTTGTCTGGCTTCATTGCAGGGGTGTTTTTGTATGGTGTGTGTGGGGAAGACTTGCCTTTCTTAAGGAGAAGGTGATGATGATGAGAGGGAAAAGAAGGAAAAATGTGAGAGGGTGGAACTGGGAGGAAAGCTGGGAAGGGCCTGCTATCCGGATGTAAAATAAACAAATAAATAGATTTCATAAAATAAAATTCAGTTTCCTATAATATTGGATCATTTCTTACCACAGACATGAACCAATCTGTTTGAGATAAATTTTTAAAACAATACCATTAGCCAGTGAAGGCTTGTAAAAGAGTGCCACCAATTGGAAATTCTTTCCAAGATTAACATTTGTTTTTGTTTATGTATAGGCTCCTAGGTCTGTGGGTCTATGGGGGGGGGGTATGCACTTGCAGGTGCACCTGGGTGACCACTGAGGTTTGAGAGGTCAAATCTCTAGGAACTGGCATTAGAGACAGTTGTGAACTGACCAATAGGGATGCTAGGAACGCAGTCCTCTGCAAAGCCAGAAACACTCTCACCCACAGAGTCATTTAAGCCCCTGACTGGACATCTTCAATAGTCATTTCTAGTAGTTCTAGATTAGTTGTCCTCAACCTTCCTGATGCTAGGACACTTTAATAGTTCCCCATGTTGTGGTGAAACCCCAACCATAAAAGTATTTTGTTGCTACTTCAGAAGTGTAATTTTGCTATTGTTAGGAATGTAATGTAAATATCTGTGTTTTCTAATAGTCTTAGATCACTCCTGTGGAAGGGTCATGTGACCCTCAAAGGGGTCATGAAACACAAGTTTAGAAGCCACTGTTCTAGAGGCTAGCAAGAAAGATGAAGGGCAAATGTCTGCAGAGTGAGGGTACAAATCAATCTTTGCTATTGTTCCTTCTACGCATAAGCAAAGAAAACTGCATCCTCTTAAGGGCACTGATCATTTTATACTGGCTCCACCTACATGGCCATATTTCTTCACTATGGTCTTCCATACACATACCACATGCCAGGGACAAAGCCTCCATACATGCTTCATACATACATACGTACAGGAGGATGGAAACATCCAGTTGACAATATTGGCAGTTCTTCTCTTGCCAAACAACCCCTAGAGATTTAATTGTCAGTAGGTCCACAACCCTTACTTTAGAGTAGCTAGCACTAAGATACAGACTCACCTGTTCCTTTGGAGTCCATAGATAATTACAGTTATGTAGGACTGGGGTGTGGCTTGGTTGTTGAAGTATCACATAGCATGCACAGAGCCCCGGGCCTGATCCCCAGCACTGTGCATACCAGATGTCAGGGCACGCCTGTGATCCCAGCACTGAGTAGATGAAGAAAAGATCATCAAAAGTTCAAGATCATGTTCCTCTATACAGTTTGAGGGCAGCATGGGCTTTCTAAGACTCTGTCTCACTGTTACCAAAGCAGACTATGTGCTTCTTCCACCTCAGCCATATTTACTCACAAAACCCAACTACAAATCCATACCACTCTCCTCTACCCTCTCACAACTCTTTTATCAAAGTACTTACACTCCTAAAGAAAACTCAATTTTTAATTTTGCTTCTTTATTTTGGTTATGGGTATGTGTCTATATGTCTGCCACGGGTGTGCAGGTGCTTTCAGAGGTCAAGAGAGGGCACCAGAGCCCCTGGAGCTGGACTTACAGGTGACTAACAGTAGGAACTACTCTGGTTTTCTGGAAGAGCAGTATAAGTATTCTTAACTGCTGAGTCATTTCTCCCCCACAACCTACCCACCCATCCAATATGATTTTTAAAACTTCCTATCTATTCTGGATTTTAAGCTAAATAAGATGGCTCATTTCCAAAAATTACCAAATACTTAAAAAAAAAAAAACCTACTATTCTGTAACAGAATAATAGCCTATTACAGGTGATCATACCTAAGGATATTTTCTTTAAATACAGCAATAAAACTCATAGCAATTATGTGAATCATTCTCTTTTTTTCTCTCTCTTTTTAAAAAAATAATTAACCTATGAAACAGCAAGCTTTGAACAAACATTTGATTCAAAGAAAAAAGTTTTTGCTGATCCCTATGTTCTGAAAGTTTCTTTGGTACATTTTCACCCATTATTTTGTGCTAAGAAAGGAAGCCTTTATAGAATAGAGAGCTCAATTTTTATAAAATCATATGTACTTTGTAACTAGGTTCAGTAAAAAATAGAAATTGGTATGATAATTCAAAAATTAATGACTCAAATCTACAAAATACAATACTATCTGCAGAAAAATCGGTTATTGGGAAATGAAGATCATTATAGTCTCGTTACCACATGAAGGGCTGTGCCAGCCACTATACCTGTTTCCATGACTACCAGTGACATCAACTCCACTTGTCTGACATGAGCAGCCTCCTCTATTCTGTAGATTTTCTTTAGTCAGTCTCATCAGTCTACCGGTGAAATCATTTATGATTCTACTAACAGGATATTCTGAATAGAGTCTCAGAAAACCAGACATAGCTCTAGCTTTTAAAATTCCTGAGCTACCAAGACAGTGCCACCATTTTTTTTTGCAAATAGTGCTGAAAATTAAATTGAGACAGTGTCTGTCCTGATGCAAAAGTTCAATAATGGCTTATTCATCAAATGTGATAGAGAATGGTAAAAAGATCATTTTAGTCAAAAGCATTCATTTTCTTGCACAGGAACCATAAGACCTCTATACTGGTTGGGCAAAGTCTGTTTCACTAAACCATTAGTTTCATTCAAGACAAAGCAACAAAGCTTTTAGGTTCCTCTCACAGTGTGTGAGACATTATTATTCTTTTATTCTTGTCTTCTTTAAGAATTTAAAATTCTAGAACTGATGGGACAGCAGAGCAGGCAGAGGAGCTTGGCACAAAGCCTGGTGACCTGAATTCCACTCCTAGGATTCAGATGTTGGAAGGAGGTACCAGACTCTCACAGGTTGTCCTCTGACATCATCATGCATGGCATGGCACACCCATGTGCAACATACATACACAATAAATGCATGTTAATTAAATATGTGTTAACTTTTAATATCAAATTCTAATTTTTGAAAGCACTACACATATCATAAATACCTTGCATGAAAGAAAGCCTCATGAGGAGATGTACAAAATTGTCAAGCTCCACCATGCGTGGCAAAACAATAACAAAGATAAGGAGTGAATGTGATGGTCTCTTTACTGGGAAAGAGGGGGAGCAGATTACATTTGACCCAAAGGTAACTTAGGCACAACTCTAGGAAAATAATTCCAGCTGAGACTTGTGCAGGCGGTAGCTTTCTATTCATGTGGATAGTAGAAATTTGAGTTTAGATCCTCATGCATGAGCACTTTACTGATTGAGCTATTTGTTCAAGGAGAAATGCCAAAACCTTATTGTTTATCTACAACTATTTGACCACAGTTGAGCCATGAAAGTTCAAATTACTTCACAACTGCTGATACACAACAGTATGAATAGTTTTGTAGCTAACATCCCAATCCTGATTTCAGAAAAGTCTCATTTTGGGATAACAGGAAAACTTACATACTCTTCATTTTTCATATTTTCTGTCTTCTAAGCTTATAATGCCTGTCACATTTAGTTTGAAAAACACCCCTCCCTTTTGGCCATACTTAGAGCTAGGTAGAGATTAATCCTGGCATCAGAAGAGACCATAAAGATGAGCTGGAATATGCGAAATTTTTGGAAGCACTGGAAACAATTTTTTTTTCCAAATTTTCATTGTAGTAAATTTTAGCTTCTTTGATTAAATTTGATATGGTGGATAAAAAAAGTAGCCCTCCATTTCCCTCTACTTTTGTCTTATAAAATCTGCCTTTCACTTTCTAGGGAAATAGAAGCAATTGCAAAACAAAGCCATAAACTTGAATTCATGGACTTGGTCTGGACATGGTTCAGAACTGAGGACACAATTTAGAACTGGGTATCTTATGGTTAGAGGGGCTTGAATAAAATAAAATGTCAGAGGTATGTGCCTAAAAGAGGATGCTGGACACATTAGCCCTCAAATTTAATCCCAGAACTAGAAGGCAGAGATAAGTAGATCTCTGTGAGTTCAAGACCAGCCTGATCTACTTATAGAGGTCCAGGCTTACCAGGACTACACCAAACAGAAAGCTCAAAGCACAGATACCCTGGAATTCTCAGTGACAAATTATAAGAGATCATGCCCCAAACAAGATAAGAGCTGTAGATCAACAGTTGGGGTTATGCTCTCGCCTCTATATGTGCACTGTGACACACACTCCTGGTCACCACATATATGCACTCTCTCACATATTCCCCTGCCCGCACCCACAAGACTCATTTTTAAAGAACCAAGCCTGAAATTAGGAAGTCATTTCTAATTTAGACGAGGGGCTCTCAACCTGTGGGTCAGGACCCACACAGACAGTGGTATATCAGGTATTACGATTCATAACAATAGCAAAATTACAGTTACGAAGTAGTTAACATCATTAACGGAGTGACCTTGTGGTTGGGGATCACCACAATTTGAGGAACTGTACTAAAGGGTAGAAGCATTAGGAAGGCTTTGAATCACTGCTCTACACATTGTCTGACATGTTTTGGGGATCCAGAAACCAAAGAAAATATTTTGGCAGCCATCTCACAAAGAATCCAGAACTTAGACAGGTTTACGCTGGTGATGGTGAAGGAGGGGAAGTCTGGAGGGAGGAGGTCTTGCCCAACAGCAATGGCTAATGATCTGTAACAGGAATTGACAAAGCAATTCCATACTATAGCTATAAAAATTTTAATGAAGGAATAAATTTAATCAAAGAAGCTAAAATTTACTACAACGAAAATTTGGAAATAATGATGTAAGGCATTGAAGAGGCTACAAAAAACTTGCAGTTGTTTATTGGCTGGAAGAATCAATGTTGTTAAGATACCTCTAGTTCAATCCCATCAAAATGCTAACGACACGTGTTATGGAAGCAGAAAGAGCAGACCAAGCATTATATGGAAACAGATATAGAAATATCACTAAGAAACACAGAAGAAAGAGAACAAGGAGGCTGGGTGTGGTACTCCCCACATTGGGAGTCAGAGCTGGACCAGCTAGGGCTACATAGTGAGAGTCTATTACATAGATAGATAGATAGATAGATAGATAGATAGATAGATAAACAGATGAAATAGAGAAAGAAGTTATCACTTTACCTCAAATAATACTACAATGCCATGATAAACAAAACTGTTCAACACTGACATATAAACATATAAATAGAACTATGAGCCAGAATAGAGAGTAAAGCCACTTAGCCACATCCCAGAGACTTTTGACAAAAGTGCTGGACCACGCATTGAAGGAAACAGAACTTTCCAATAAACAGTGCTGGGAAGGTTGGTATGAAAATATAGAAGAATGAAATTAGAAATGTGTGATTTAACAGTTAACAGCACCAGTGAGAATCCCATAGCTTACCGCTCAAGACTCCTAATAATGAGCACTGCTACTGCAGAGGACTGAAATTTGGTGCCCACCATCTTTTTTGGGAAGTTCAGAACAACCTGTAAGTTGAGCTCCTAACGAACTAGATATCCTCTTCGAGACTCCTTTGGCACAGGTGTGAGCATGTGTACACATTCATATACACATACACACACAAAAAGAGAGAGAAAGAACACACTTCCACACACACTCAGAAAACACACTCATACATATATGGAAAGAAAGAGAGGAAATAATAAAAACATCTTTAAAAAGTGTAAAATGGATTAAAGGCTTACACATAAGAATTGAAACATGAAACTGTTAGAAAGCATAGACAAAAAATTCTCAGTACTCTAAAATGAGCAATAGTTGCTTTCTTTGTGTGAGCCTCACTCCAAATTACAGTAAACCAAGAAAAATGCTTTTAAAATGTATTATATAGGGCTGCAGAGATGGTTCAGTGGTAAAGAGCATTGTCTGTTCTTGCAGAGGTTCTGAGTTCAATTCCCAGCAACCAGATGGTGGCTCACAACCATCTATAATGGAATCTGATGCCCTCTTCTAGCATGCAGGTATACATGCAGATAGAGCACTCATACATAAAATTAACAACAACTATATATACATATACATATACATACATATATATATATATATATATATATATATATATATATATATATATAACATAAAATTTAAAAGTCCCAGCTATGAAAAGGAAAGAAACAGAATAAAACAATGACTTTTAGACTCTGAGAGAATATCTGCCAACCACAAACCTTGAAGACAGTTATTGTCTGTAATAGACAAGGAGCTTTAAAACCCACAAGGAAAACAAATCATGCAATTAAAAATGGGTGGAAGACAGCTTTCAAAATAATGTCACTCATCATCAGGGAAATGAAAATCAAACCAAAAAGAAAATGTCAATTTACACTTAATATACTTGTTATTACCAAATAGAGCAAAAAGGGTTGAAGAGGTGGTTCATCAGTTAGGATTTTGTAGTACTCTCCCAGAGGAGTTGAGCTCTGATCCCCGCACCCACATCAGTTCTTATGACTCCAACTCTAGGAATCTTTGTTCCTAGGCATGTATCTGCACTCATGTTAACATAACCATCCACAGATACATGCACAAATATATTATTAAAAATAGGATAAGCCCTTATTTAAAACAAATGCAAAAACTACAAAGTGATAGCAAGTATGTAGAAAATAGAGTATGTCATAGTATTGGCCAAAAGGTGTACCAGTCAGCCATTGTAGACAATAGTATGGGGCATAACTATTCAAAACAGAACAAATGAGGGGGGGAAAAGGGAGAGATCAAATATATTGTATACGTACATGAAATTGTCGTTTTTAATTTTTAATCACTGACAATATGATTCTGGTCTCTCACTCATAAATTAGTATTACAACCACTGTCCTGGCAAGAATATAGAATTAACTAATGAAACTGAACATGCAGAATTTTACTAGTTTCTGAAGGCTACAAACCATTCTTGAAATTTATCTGTATGATGTTGATAGATGTATTACTTGCAACAGTCCTGATCTTAGGAGCAATCTAACTATACAGCAATGGTAGGATGGAAACACTGAGTTGTGCTGTTTAAGACAACATGATGTGGGTGAAATACGAAATGGTCCATGTTAAGATATTAAATACAATGGACACATTTTATAGATGTATCATTGAATGAACAAAGCCAAATGGACAGTGAGAGGTGCTGTATAATACCCTTCAAGAAGTTAAAAACCTAAGATGTCTATGGGAGAAACCTTTAGCCACTGCCAGCCATAAAGGACACTTTTCTGAGATCGAGAAATTTTCCTTAATGGTCATGTCTCTTTGCCTAGGTAAGTTTTACTTGTTTGCTGTATTTTTTTAAATTTACTTTGTATCTCCCCATAAGCCCTTCCCTCTTCCCCTCCTGATCTCACCCTTCATCTCCCTTCTTCACACACGCCCCACCCCAAGTCCACTAATAGGGGAGGTCCTCCTCTCCTTCCGTCTGATCTTAGTCTATTAGAACACATCACGAGTGGCTGCATTGTCATCTTCTGTGGCCTGGTAAGGCTGCTCCCTCCTCAGGGATAGGTGATCAAAGAGCAGGCCAATCAGATTACGTCAGAGACAGTCCCTGTTCCCATTACTATGGAACCCATTTGGACACTCAACTGCCATGGGCTACATCTGTGCAGGGGTTCTAGGTTATCTCCATGCATGGTACTTGGTTGGAGTATGAGTCTCGGGGAAGACTCCTGTGTTCAAATTTTCTGGTTCTGTTGCTCTCCTTGTGGAGTTCCTGTCCTCTCCAGTTCTTAATATTTCCCACTTCTTACATAAGATTCCATGCACACTGCCCAAAAGTTGGCCATAAGTCTCAGCATCTCCTTTGAAAGTCTGCAGGGCAGAACCTTTCAGAGGCCCTCTGTGGCAGGTTCCTAGCTTGTTTCCTATTTTCTTCTTCTTATGTCCTTCCTCTTTGCCTTTCAGGATGAGTATTGAGCATTTTAGTCAGGGTCCTCTCTCTTGATTAGTTTCTTTAGGTTCATCCTATATTACATATTTATATGAGTGAGTAAATACCGTGTGTGTCCTTCTGCTTCTGGAACAACTCACTCAGGATGATCTTTTCCAGGTCTCACCATTACCTGCAAATTTCATAATTTCCTTATTTTTCATTGGAGAGTAATACTCCATTGTGTAGATATACCACAATTTCTGCATGCATTCTTCAGTTGAGCGGCATCTGGGCTTTTTCCAGCTTCTGGCTATTACAAATAAAGCTGCTACAAACATGGTTGAGCAAATGTCCTTATTGTGTACTTGAGCCTCTTTTGGATATATGCCTAGGAATGGTATGGTTGGATATTGAGGAAGCACTATTCCTAGTTGTCTGAGAAAGCACCAAATTGATTTCCAGAGTGGTTGTACAAGTTTACATTACCACCAGCAGTGGAGAAGGGTTTCCGTTTCTCACAGCCTCTCCAGCATGTGTTGTCACTTGAGTTTTTCATCTTGGCCATTCTGATGGGTGTAAGGTGAAATCTCAGGGTCTTTTGATTTGCATTTCCCTAATGGCTAATGAGGTTGAGCATTTATTTAAGTGTTTCTCTGCCATTTGATATTCCTCTACAGAGAATTTTCTGTTTAGCTGTTTCCCATTTTTTAATTGAATTACTTGGTTTGCTGCTTTTCAGCTTCTTCAGTTATTTATATATACTGGATATTAGTCCTCTGTCATATAAAGGGTTGGTGAAGATTCTTTCCCAATCTGTAGGCAGTCATTTTGTTTTTATCACAGTATGACAGTGTTCTTTGCATTACAGAAGCATTTCATTTTCATCAGGTCCCATTTATTGATAGTTGTTCTTAGAGCCTGTGCAGTTGGTGTCCTGTTCAGGAAGTTGTGTCCTGAACCAATGAGTCCTAGGGTATTCCCCACTTTTTCTTCTAACTGATTTAATGTGTCGGGTTTTATGTTGAGGTCTTTGAACCACTTGGACTTTAGTTTTGTGCAGGGTGATAAGTATGTATCTATTTACATTTTTCTACATGTACACATCCAGTTAGACCAGCACCATTTGTTGAAGATGCTATCTTTTCTCCATTGTATGGTTTTGGCATCTTTGTCAAAGATCAGGTGGCAATAAGTGTTTGGGTTTATTTCTGGGTCTTCTATTCGGTTCCATTGATCCACCATTCTGTTTCTGTGCCTGTACCATGCAGTTTTTATTACTGTTGCTCTATAGTACAGCTTAAGATCAGGGGTGGAGATACCTCCAGAAGATCTTTTATAGCGGAGGATTGTTTTAGCAATTCTGGGTTTCTCATTATTCCATACGAAGTTGAGAATTTTTCTTTCCAGGTCTGTAAAGAATTGTGTTGGTAATTTAATGGGAATTGCATTGAATCTGTAGATTGCTTTTGGTAAAATGGCCATTTTTACTATATTAATCCTGCCAAGCCATGAGCATGGGAGATCTTTCCATCTTCTCATATCTTCTTCTAATTCTTTCTTTAGAGATTTGAAATTATTTTCATATAAGTCTTTGACTTGCTTGGTTAGGTTCACACTAAAGTACTTTATGTCATTTATGGCTATTGTGAAGGGTGTTGTTTCCCTAATTTCTTTCTCAGCCCTTTTGTCTTTTGTATACATGAGGGCTACTGATTTTTTGGAGTTAATTTTATATCCGGCCAGTTTGCTGAAGGTGTTTATCAGCTGTAGGAGTTCCCTGGTAGAATTTTTGGGGTCACTCAGGTATACTATCATATCATCTGCAAATATTGATAATTTGACTTATTCCTTTCCAATTTGTATCCCCTTGATCTCCTTCAACCTTCTTGTTGCTCAAGCAAGGAATTCGAGAACTATGTTGAAGAGATATGGAGAGAGTGGGCAGCCTTGCCTTGTCCCTGATTTCAGTGGGATTGCTTTAAGTTTCTCTATGTTTAGTTTGATGTTGGCTATAGGCTTGCTGTATATTGCCTTTACTATGTTTAGATATGTGCCTTGTATTTCTGATCTCTCCAAGACTTTAAACATGAATGGATGTTGGATTTTGTAAAATGCTTTTTCAACATCTAAGGAGATTATCATGTGTTTTTTTTTTCTTTCAGTTTGTTAACATGATGGATCACATTGATGGATTTCCATATATTGAACCACCCCTGCATACCTGGGATGAAGCCTACTTGGTCATAGTAAATGATATCATTGATGTGATCTTGTTTTCGGTTTGCAAGTATTTTGTTGAGTATTTTCTGCATCAATGTTCATAAGGAAGATTGGCCTGAAATTCTCTTTCTTTGTTGGGTCTTTGTGAGGTTTAGGTACCAAGGTGACTGTGGCTTCATAGAATGAGTTTGTAATCTTCCTTCTGTTTCTATTTTGTGGAATAGTTTGAAGAGAACTGGAGTTAACTATTCTTTGAAGGTCTGGTAGATTTCTGTGCTTAAACCATCTTATCCTGGGCTTTTTTGGATGGGAGACTTTCGATGACTGCTTCTATTTCCTTGGGGGATATAGGACTAGTTAATTGATTTACCTAGTCCTGATTCAGCTTTGGTAAGTCGAATCCGAAAATTGTCCATTTCGTTTAGATTTTCAAATTTTGTGGCATATAGACTTTTGAAGTAGGTCCTAATGATTGTTTGTATTTCCTCAGTGTCTGTAGTTATATCCCCCTTTTCATTTCTGATTTTGTTGATTTGGATGTTGTCTCACTGTCTTTTAGTTAGCTTGGCTAAGGGTTTGTCTATCTTGTTGATTTTCTTAAAGAACCAGCTCTTGGTTTCATTGATTCTTTGAATTGTTTTATTTGTTTCTGATTGATTGATTTCAGCCCTGATTTTCATTATTTCCAGCCATCTACTCCTTTTTGGTGTGTCTGCTTCTTCTTTTTCTAGGGTTTTTAGGTGAGCCATTAAGTTGCTTGAATGAGCTGTCTCGAATTTCTTCTTGAGGGCAATTAGTGCTATGAACTTTCCTCTTAGCACTGCTTTCATTGTGTCCCACAAGTTTGGGTATGTTGTGCCTTCATTTTCATTGAATTCTAGGAAGACTTTAATTTCTTTCTTTCTTTCTTTCTTTCTTTCTTTCTTTCTTTCTTTCTTTCCTGACCCAGCTGTCATTTAGTAGCAAGTTGTTCAGTTTCCACGTATGAGTGGAAACTTTTGAGTGTAGGCTTTTGCTATTTCTGTTGTTGCTGAGGTCCAGCTTTATTCCATGGTGATGAGATAGGATACAAGGGATTACTTCAGTTTTCTGTATTTTTAAAATTAAAGCAAGGAAGATGGTTTGGTGGGTAAGACTGCTTGCTGTGTAAGTATGAGGACCTGAGTCCAAATTTGCAGGACCCACATCAAAAGCCCAGAGTCATCAGAAATGTTGCAGTGATCCTATTGTAGAACCCTGGTGTGCTGTGGCTTGCTGGCTGTCAGCCTAGCATTAGGTCCAAGGATAGACCCTGTTGCAAGATCTTAAGGAAAAGAGTGATGAAAAGGACAAGAGACACCCTTCTCTGGCCTATGTGCCTACACAAGGACAAATGTGAACACACACACATGCACACACATATGCAAACACATATAAACACACACACATACCAAAAAGTACATATTTTTATAATTATAAGATTTTGGAATTTCCCTTAAAATTTATAACTGCAATTAATAGTTGAAAAAGCTAAAACATAATAAGCATGATACCATGTCTATCAACTCATTTCTGCTGCTCAAGTTCATATTAGAATTTCCAATACAAGTAAACATTGACCTTGATGAATTTTCTTTCTTTAAAATCAAATTTCTTTCAAGAAAAACAAACCTCTGATCTTCTAAGTAACATAGGCCACCAAGGGTACACTGCCAATACTGGGTATACTAAGCAAATTTAAAAATTTTAAATGCCATTTCAATTTAACTGCTCTCTACTCAAAATCATCTGAAGAAAAAGACATTTCACCTAAGAAGCCAGGCCCTGGAACCTTGAAAACTCTTTTTGAAAGGTTAAAAAAAATCTTTTTCCATCTGTGGAATGAAGTATTTATTTGAGTTATGAGATTAAACCAAGGCACATATATGAAATATTTGGTTCAATATGTGTTAAATATTGAAGAGAAATAGCGTACACATACATGACTGTTTGCACTTTTTATTTCTCCTTATTTCTGCAGTCATTATACATTTTTTCTTATATTCAATCAGTCACTAATCAGTACATCAAATGCATAACACTCTCTGTCTCCATGCAGCAATGAGAACCTGAGCCCATATTCTTCTCCAAATACTTTTGAAAATATATTCCTATACATCTTTGGTGCATAAAGTCATTTTAATATGTGAAGGTTAAAATTAAAATAAATGTTCATCCTAAACAATCATATGAGCAGAAAAGTTCTTAGAAATATTCTGCTCTGTTTCCACATTTTGAATACATGTATTAACTTTTATGTTTTAATTATGTGTGTGCATGTCTGTATTAATCAGGGTTTCCTAGAGGAGCAGAACTGATAGAATAAATATGTTTATTTTTACTCTAAATTCAGATGAGAAATTGAATATTGGAAAAAAGTTGATAGACACACTTTCATGCTAATTTAATATTTTTCAAAATAGTTTCAAATAATTAACCAGGCTTATAAATTTTTTAAACTGTAAAGTAAAATATACAGAATTATACAAATATGTATAATTACATACATAAATAAAATATTCCGTATATATAAGGTATGATTAGAATGGTTTACAGGCTGTGGTCAAGCTAGTCCAACAATGGCTGTCTACCAATGAAAAGTTCAAGAATCCAGGAGTTGTTAAGTCCATGAGACTGGACGTCTGAGCTGGTCTCCAGTATACACTGGAATTTGAAAATAGTCTTTAATGCCAGTGAAGGAATGGACTTGCTAGCAAGGCGAGAGCAGGCAAAGACAAAAGCTCCCTACTTCCATATTCCTCTAGTTAGGCTGCCAGCAGAAGGTGTGCCTCAGGCTAAACAAGCCTCTTCCCTTCCCGCATCAGAGAGTTTGGGTTAAAGTTAGGTCTTCCCACTTTAAATAACCTAGTTAAGAAAAAAAAAAAAAAAAACATAATGCTCACAGGTGTGCCCAGCCATTTGGGTTTTAGTTAATTCCCGATGTAGTCAAGTTGACAGGCAAGAATAGCCTTCACAGTGTGTGTCTGTATGTAGGTTTGAGCATAGCAGTGTAGGTATTATGGGGTTCAAAAGGTCAGCTCCAGATACCCCTGGAGCTGACATTACAGACAATTGTGTGTTGGTGAGTTGTGTAAACTGAGCTTGTGTCCTCTGCTAGAGCAATGTGCACTCCCTAAACAGCTGAGGCCTCTCCACCAGAACCGACATTGTATTTATTTAAAAAGTCCTGTGATGTAGCTTAGTTAAGATAATGAAACTCACACAATATTTTTATGCATGTATATACCTTCTGCAGTGCCCAGTTCCACCACGTGCTGCCATATTGCTTTGAGAAAGAATCTCTCATTGAATCTGGAACTAGCAGCTTGAACTCCTGTCTCCACCCTTCCAGCAGTGGCATTGGTGGCCAGTGTAGACTAAGATGCTTGGGTTTAGACTCAGGACCACATGTTCATGCTGGAGGTGCTCTTACCTAAGCCAAAAATGGTTTAATGCTAAAATGAGAACATGATAGTCTCACTCCCCTGGATTCCCCTTTTCCTGGGGGATTGTGTCTGAACTACTATAGAAACACAGAAGTTAAGACCATCCTCATTCCAACTGCTTTTCAGAAATATTCACCCAAATGAATTACCACACTTATTTTTGTGTGTATGTGTGTGCAACTGCACATCTGTGAGATGTGAATGCATGTGTGTGCAATGTCTACCTTTGAGTGACAGTCATTCTCTAGTGTGGTGCATTTAGAAGCCAGAAGAGCCAGGAACTGACCCAGGTGAAAGAGAGCTTAGTTCCTTTGAGAAGGACATTTTGCCAAGAGAGCCACATTATTCCCTCACTGCAGTCAGCAGGGATTTCAAGGATGTACAAGATTTTTAATTTGGAACATTGCTGCTCTGGCAAGAGATCACATCCAAAGACCTTCAAGGTCTGTACGATCTGGCTGCAATATAGACAAATCTCTAATCTCAGGAGACAGAGGCAAGCAGATCTCTAAATTAAGTGCCAGCCTGACACAGTGCAAGTTTTAGGTAAAGAAAAGCTTAAATCCAGGCATGGCATTACATGCCTTTAATCCCAGCATACAGGAGACAAAGACATGCAGATCTCTGTGTTCTAGTCAGTTCTGTTCACACAACTCAGTTGAGCCAGTGAGTTGAGAGGCAATGGAGTGGAAGTGAGTCTGCTGTAGTTTAGTTCATGGAATTCCGTGTCAATATTACCAGGACAGTTTTACAAAGACAGGATGAAAAAAGAATAAGCTAGACACAGGTAAAAACAGGGAATGAGAAGGAGCCAGAAGATTAGAACATATTGCCAAAGTTAGTATGAGGCCAAGTAGAGCCACTCAGTCAGAGGCCAAAGAGAAGCCAGTTTGAATCAGTCAGCTTGAAGAGGAGTTTGAGCCAGAACAGCTGAGTTGAACCAGCCAGCCAGATCTGGTTCAGAAAGGTCTAGAAAGAGTGAGGTTATTCATCAGTTAAGTCTCAAATGCTGAAAAAATTCTAGGCCTAGGATAGATTGTAGGGAGGCTAGAAGCTTCCAGGACTAGGCCTAAGTTAGCAGAAAGAGACACCAAGCTTCCGAGATGACAATTAAATCACCTGAATAAAAAAGTAAAAGTATCACTATTTGCAGATGATATGATAGTATACATGGGTGATCCCAAAAATTCTACCAGGGAACTTCTACAGCTAATAAACACCTTCAGCAAAGCATCAGGATAAAAATTAACTAAAAAAAAAAAAAAAAAAATCAGTAGCCCACCTGTAGTGTAGTACATTTATGTCAGAAGCCAGGAAGGCCAGGAAGACAATTGGGCTGAGAAAGAAATTAGGGAAACAACACCCTTCACAATAGCCACAAAGGACATAAAGTACCTTGGTGTAACTCTAACCAAGCAGTCAAAGATTTACATGAAAAACAAAAACAAAAACAAGCAAACAAAAAAAAAAAAACTTCAATTCTCTGAAGAAAGAAATAGAAGATATAAGAAGATGGGAAGATATCCCATACTCATGGCTTGGCAGGATTAACATAGTAAATATAGTCATCTTAACAAAAGCAATCTACAGATTCAATGTAATTTCTATCAAATTACCAACACAATTTTTTACAAACATTGAAAGGAAAATTCTAAACTTCATATGGAATAACAAGAAACCCATAATAACTAAAACAATCCTCTACAATAAAAGATCTTCTGGAGGTATCTCAATCCCTGATCTCAGGCTGTACTACAGAGCAACAGTATTAAAAACTACATGGTACTGGCATAGAAACAGAATGGGGGATCAATGGATTCAAATAGAAGACCCAGAAATAAACCCACACACTTATGGACACTTGATTTTTGACAAAGAAGCCAAGACTATACAATGGCAAAAGGACAGCACCTTCAACAAATGGTGCTGGTCTAACTATATGTCTACCTGTAGAAAAATGCAAATAGATCCATACTTATCACCTTGCACAAAACTAAAGTCCAAGTGTATCAAAGACCTCAAGATAAAACTAGACACACTAAACCTGTTAGAAGAAAAAGTGGGGAAGATTCTTGACCTCATTGGTAGAGGAGACAATTTCCTGAACAGAAAACCAACAGCACAGACTCTAAGATCAACAAATAATAAATGGGACATAATGAAACTGAAAAGCTACTGTAAGGCAAAGGACATTGTCGTCAGAACAAAATGACAGCCTGCAGACTGGGAAAGGATCTTCACCAGCCCTATCTGTGACAGAGGGTTAATATCCAGAATATATAAAGAACTCAAGAAGTTAAATAAGCAACAAACCAAGTGAGTAATCCAATTTAAAATGCGGCAATGAGCTAAACAGAAAATTCTCAATAGAGGAATACCAAATGGCAGAGAAAGACTTAAAGAAATGCTCAATGTCCTTAGTCATCAGGAAAATGGAAATCAAAACAACCCTGAGATTTCACTTTACACCCATCAGAATGGGTGACATCAAAAACTCAAGTGACAACACATGCTGGAGAGGATGTGGAGAAAGGACAACCCTCCTCCATTGCTAGTGGGAATGTAAACTTGTACAACTACTTTGGAAATCAATCTGGTGCTTTCTCAGACAATTAGCAATAGTGCTACTTCACTATGCAAATATACGAGCTATACCACTCCTAGGCATATATCCAAAATATGCTTAAGTATACAACAGGGACATTTGCTCAACCATGTTTGTAGAAGCTTTATTCAAAATAGCCAAAATATGGAAACAACCAGATGTCCCTCAATTGAGGAATGGATACGGAAATTGTGGTACATTTACAAAATGGAATACTACTCAGCAAAAAACAAGGAAATCATGAAATTTGCAGGTAAATGGTAGAAACTAGGAAAGATCATCCTGAGTGAGGCATCCCAGGAACAGAAAGACATGTATAGTATATACTCACTCATTAGTGGATATTAGACATATAGGAAAATCATATTAAAATCTGTACACCTAAAGAAGCTAAGCATGAAGAAGGTAAGATGATCAGTCCTCATTCAGAAAGGCAAACAGGATAGATATTGGAAGAGGGAGAAAATAGGGAACAGGACATGAACCTACCACAGAGGGGCTCTGAAATATTCTACCAAGCAGGATATTAAAAGCAGGTGCTGAGTCTCATAGCCAAACTTTGGGCAGAGTGCAGGGAATCTTATGAAAGAAGGGGGAGATAGAAAGACCTGGAAGGAAAGGAGCTCCACAAGGAGAGCAACAGAACCAAAATATCTGGGCCCTGGGGTCTTTTTTGAAACTGATGCTGCAACCAGGGACTACTCATGGAGATAACCTAGAACCCTTGCACAAATGCAGCCCATGGCAGTTCAGTGTCCAAGTGGGTCTCCTAGTATGGGAACAGGGACTGTCTCTGACATGAACTCAGTGGCTGGCTCTTTGATCACCTCCCCCTGAAGGGTGGGCAGACTTACCTGGCCACAGAGGAAGACAATGCAGACAGTCCTAAATGGACCTGATAGGCTATGGTCAGATGCAAGGGAGGAGGACCTGCCCTATTACTGGACTAGGGGAAGGGAAGAGGGAGGAAAGGTGGAATTGGGAGGGGATGAAGAGGGCTACAGATGAAATACAAAGTGAATAAACTGTAATTAAAAAAAGTGCCAAAACAGTGTCCTCAGTACAAGGGATTGAGGAGAAAAGACCTTCACACCCTGCCTGAATGCATATAAGCCACGTGCACTCTGCAAGGACTTTCTCCCTGCTGCATGTGTCTTGAGGCTAAAGGAAGTAAGAGCTGACAGCTTGCATGGTGGTCTCCTTGGTGATCATTTTATTGATGATAAAGGCTTTATTATGACTCATGCAAACTGTCACAGGCATCACTGCACTCATTTTTAAATGTAGGTGTGGGAGTATCTTATATGGTTGTATTTATACACTCGGAAGCAAGGAGAAACTACAATTAGTACGGATTGTGAGTTACCTGATGTGGATGCTAGAAACAGAACTCACATCCTTAGGAAAAGCAGGAAGTGCTCTTATTCACTGAGTCTTTGCTCTAACCCATATATATGTTTTTAAAAGTAATCAACTGAAATTTACTATACTCAAACATATTTCTTCTAAGTATATATAGTTTATTGTACATCCTTAAGGGGAATGTTATAGTTTTACAAACTTGGGGCCTGAAGCTCCTCCATGTATTTTGTTTTTATTGAGATATGCTGCACTGAAATGATTATTAAGATTTTTCAGATTATTTTAATACAGAAAAAGCTCAAATCTCCATATTTCATGCTTTTTTTTCAAAATCCAGAAGATTAAAATTAATTCTTTGTTAGAAGTTTGACTCTCACTTTTGTGTCAGTTGGAATGTGCTGTGGGAGTTCCCAGTGCCAAGAAGTCCAGTCTCCTCTGCAGGAACCTGAGTTAATTTGACAATGGAAGGCCAGCCATTTATCATCTAAGGGTTAAAATGTCCCATTATATTGAAGAGATGTCAGTTTTTCCTTAGTCTGCCTGCTATAATGATTTGCCAAGTACTTCCTACCTCAGACAAAGTAAGTTTTGAAAGGAGAAATATAGAGGAAGTGCACACGAAGACAGAACCTACATCCACACTCCTGTCAGTTTCCCCGGCCTTTTTGATGAGAAAATACACAACAGTCCACCAAGGTGCAAAAGAGTGATATGAGTCAGTCACAGCTGGCTGGGGAAAATTCATCTGAAAGGCGAACAATTAAAAGACACTGGAAGGCCAAACAAGCTCTTACCTCTGGAGGTCAGAAGGTGAGGAAAAGCAGTGAAGCAGCAAATATTGGGAGAAAAGGAAGCAGAAACCTCACTTCCTCCTCACTGCAGCTGAGCACACACTGAGTTAGCATGTGCCAAACAGTGAGGCTGGGATAATGGCCTAAGGGAGTGGCTCAGTCAGGGAAGGACTTGCTGTGCAAGTATTAGGAGAGGAATTTGATCCCAGATCCCATGTAAAAGGAGCTGGCCTCGAAGTGTGCATCTGTCAACCCAGTGCTGGGGAGGTGGAAAAGTGAGGCTCCTGGGGCATGTGGGCTCCCTAGTTTATCCAAAATCAGCAAGTTTAAGGAAACTCAAAGACTGTCCCACCAAAAAAATAGCAACCCCTAAGAAGCATGACCCAAAGTTGATTTCTAGACTCCGCCTTGTATGTACTCACGTGTGCATTCACATGCGTGTGCACTTGATCACATATACCCACTTGCATATACCTCACCTGCATGCCCACAAGGCATGAATCAAAGTGGTGATTAGTTAGCACAACACTTTCTCTCCTTGATGGCTATAGGGTCTTTCTCAGGAAGCCACCACCCCTAAGATACAAATGTTTACTGCTCACAAAGAGTTAATGCTGAAAATTTACATGTCTTTTCCTCCTTTGACAATAAGAGTAGGAAAACAGTCCTTTAAAGAAAGGAGAGGAAGACCTCCCCTATCAGTGGACTTGGGGAGGGGCATGTGTGGAGAATGGGAGGGAAGGTGGGATTCAGAGGGGAGGAGGGAGGGGTTTATGGGGGGATACAAAGTGAATAAACCGTAATTAATAAAAATTAAAAAAAAAAAAGACACAGCTATACCATAGAGCCAACCAAACATTTCTAAATGAGAAAACAGTCTAGAACAAAAACTTTCAGAGCTCCTAATTTATAACCAGGTAAGCACAGATGAGATTCCAGCCCAGGCTGTATCACTGGGAATCATACTTCCTCACAAAAGATGAAGGAAAAAAAAAAATCCGAGATCACAAAGATAAAATCAGAGCATGTAAACCTAAGATTGAAAATATCCAGACTGAATGGGCCACAAAACAAAAAAACAAAAACAAAAATCATGAATCTGGGAAAGGAACAGATAAGGACTTGGTGGGGAATGGCAGTGAAGGGAAATGAGATGAGAGAGCATGGGGAGATAGTAATCAGAATACAGTTTATACATGGATATATAGGTATGAAATTGTTAAATAAAAATAATTCTAAAAAGGAGGATATGATTGCAGGGCCTTTACTTATAAAACGAAAGTACATGAACACCTTCTTGCCAATCACTGCTCAGCAATCTGGTTCATATTCTAGCTAAGCACACAACACTGCTTCCACTTGAGAATCATTCTAAACTGATTTTTATGGCATTTGCAAATCCTTGTTGTCATTATACCATTCTCAAAACCTTAAGTGATATTAACACATCCATTTTAAATAATTGCTTATTAAATGTTTTTAATGTTTCTCAGCCATTGTCTTTCATCTTTTGTGAACTCTTCTGTTCCTTGACCCATTTTTTTTTTCATTGAGTTTTTCACTTTCTTCATTGTTGGAGTTCTCTGTGTATTCTACACATGAACATTGTGTCAGATGTGTAGCTGGTAAATTTGTTCCAATTTTATAAGTTTCCTCTTTGGTGTCCTTTGCTATATAGAACTGTTTTGCTTTCGTATGGTCCCATTTGTCAACTGGTGGTCTTATGGCTTTCATTACTGGGATACTTTTCAGGACGCCCTTTCCTGTGCCTTTAAGTTCAAGCATATCCCCTACTCAATAAGATTCAGGCTATGATATCTTATGCCGAGGTTCATTATCCAGTTAGAGAAATATGCAAATTCAAGCCAGACCAAACCTCAGCATAGAGAGAGGAGATAGTCATAGGAGGTAGATATGCAGAGATATGCAGAATTGATTGTTGCTAAGAAAAGAGTTAGATTTCTTTATGAATGTTGTTCCTGGTTAGCGGACCACACGCCAGTGTAAGTTCGGGCAACACAAGTATGACTTGGTAAGTGAATTAAAAAAAATAAAATAAAACACAATTTTTCGTGTGATTTTTGTTTCTTTTGGGTGGATAGGTGAAGTGGTTGGTGTGTCTGAGAAACATTTGAGGAGGTGGTGAAAATGATCAAAACATATTAAAAAATACTCAAAGACGTGGAGGGGACAGGAGCTCCACAAGGGAGCAACAGATCAGAAATTCTGGGTCCACAGGTCTTTTCTGAGACTGATACTCCAACCAAGGACCTTTCATGGATATAACCTAGGACCCCTGCATAGATGTAGCCCATAGCAACTCAGTATCCAAGTGGGTTCCCTAGTAAGGGAAACAGGGACTGTCTCTGACATGAACTCAATGCCTGGCTCTTTGATCACCTCCCCCTGAGTGGGAAAGAGCCTTACCAGGGCCACAGATGCAAACAATGCAGCCAGTCCTGATGAGACCTGATAGTCTAGGGTCAAATGGAAGGGGAGGAGGACCTCCCCTATCAGTGGACTGGGAGAGGAGTATGGGAGCAGATAAGGGAGGGTGGGATTGGGAGAGGATGAGGGAGGGGGATACAGCAGGGATAGAAAGTAAATAAACTGTAATTTATAAAAATATAAATAATTTTTTTAAAATGTAAAAGAAGAACAATATACTCAAAGAACTAAGAAGAGCAAAATAACAACATATGTCTCGAACATGTAGAGAACTTGCTTCTCTTTCAGAAGAACTCAGTTTGGGTCCCAACACTCACATCAGTGACTCACAGTTGCTTGTAGCTCCAAGTTGAAGGGAGCTAACTCTCTGTTTTGGCTTCCAAGGACACCCACACACAGGTGGGTGCATTCACAGGGAGAGACACCGACACCCATATACTTACATACATAAATAAAATCCCTTTTAAATATACAAAGTAACATTTTAATATTATTTTTCTGGCACTGTTTCCAAGCCCTCTATCTAACTCATGAACACTGGTCTTCAATATAATTTCTCAATATTCAAATAATTATTCTGAATCATTTACATAATTTATAAATTAATTTATAGTCATAAAAAGCAAGTTATAAATTCAAAATGTGTGAAAATGAAGGTTGATTATGTGTAATCTCTTGAAACTGATGTATAATATCTTGATGCTCTATGGTTCTGCTACTGAGGATTAAGAGCTGAGGTAAGTGTACCAAAGTATGAAAATTAGCAAAATATTAGTATCAGAATTTGTAAGACTTCTTAGGTGCTATTTTACATGATAGCTATTCATAGCATTAAAAGTCCTTGAAATGTTTCTGACATGTATTGTGTAGCTATTTCTTCTGAAAGGAAACATTCCCTCCTGAAGGAAAACTCTCCAGGGCTCAGGAAATAGATTAAATGTACAGAGCTCAGAAAGTAAGCAAGACTTTAAAGTTCCTGAAACAAGGCTCACACCACCTCTCTTTGAGGTCATACAGGCAGTGAGCGATGACTTGGGCAGAGGGGCTCTTCTTTAGAGCTGCTTGCAAGTCGTGCATTGATTGATCTCTGGATGCCACTGTCTTCCAGTCACCCATGCTCCTATAGCAATGCTAAATAAACTCCCTAATTCACTAAGCTGCACTTGAGTGGAAGCTTTGTTCTTGCCTGCTGTTGATGAACTCTCCGGGTAGACATTTGTTTAAGTCTCCCTAGGAAAAGCCACACATTTCAGTCTCTTTAAATTTATGGAGAGTAACTGGTGGAGTGAGTGTTCTCTGTTTTATTAAAAACATACAGAGCCATGTATCTCAATCATTGTTTCAGCTATTAGTGATAATAATAGTGTCATACTCTGATCTCCTGGTACAGCAGTCCTTCAATATGACTTTGGAGTTGGGTAACTTGGTTTCTATGATATACAATTTTTCTCATCAACTTTCTTTCTCCTTTCTCTGATCCATTCACCCTTTGTGTTTTATTGTTTGCTACTTAATCTTTATTTCAGAATGAATTGGAACTGTGGTATTTCCTCACAGAACACACCATATCATTCATTGGCAGGACACATCCACTGACAGCAGCAGTACAGTTTGTTTGTTTTTTTCTCATATCTACAAGTAAAGCGATGTGTCAGGTAAAGAAATCAGGTGTCAAGATTAAGAGATGCATGAAAGCCTGCATGAGAAGTGAACACTCAACTCTAAACTTTTTTTTTTTTACTCCAAATTCAAAGTTGCATTAAATATGATGTTTTTAATAGTTGGCCTGTACATATTATTAATTGTCACCCTCACTACATCCAACGCAAAGGCACTGGTAGGGATTCAACCTACCATACAAATTACTATGTACCTGTTACTGTGAGGTCATGGAAGTCAGAGGAGATGACGAAACCCAGATGATAGAGATTATGACTGACAGGGTTAATAAGTAAAACAAGAATTTGTATTTTTACAAGTTCTCCAAGTGTTGCTACTACAGGTTTAAGCAATATGCTTAGAATCAATCAATCTGTCAGTGAGACAATATCTGTGTGTGTGAGCAAGCGAGCGAGGGCATGCAAGATGCTTTATAAACACTTCCATTAAAAGCCCTGGGTTGCTACCTGTATCTTGGGCTGTGTGCATATTAGCATAAACTAGGGAGAATCTTTTAAATATATTTTAAAAATTTTGATATTATAAGATAATTAATTTTCTTTCTTCTCTTGCTTCCCTCCAAAACCTCCTATATATAACATTTCCCATTCACCTTCAAATTCATGCACTCTTTTTCCACTAATTGTTATTGCATGCATATATATGTATATTCCTGAATATAGCTAAGTCCACATAATATTACTTCTATGTATGTTTTTAGGGTTGACCATTAAGGTTTTATAAATACATTTTGATCTTAAAATTATATTCATGGATTTTAGCTTGCTTTTCATTTTCTTAACAGCTAATATCCACAGAGAGTGAACATACCATATTTATCTTTTTGGGACTAGGTTCCTTTACTCGGGATGACTTTTTCTATTTGTATTAGTTTGTCTGCCATTTTAATGATGTTATTTTTTAACTACTGAGTTAAACTCCATTGTGTAAATGTGCCATATTTTCTTTGGCCATTCTTCAGTTGAGGGACTTCCAGTGTGTTTGCAGTTTCCAGCTATTATGAATAAAGCCACAATGAATATAGTAGAGCAAGTGTCCTTGTGGAACGATGGAATGTCCTTTGGATATATGCCCAAGAGTGTTTTTTTCTCCATCCCTCCTTTTCTCTCTCTCTCTGATTGTAGATCAAGATATAGATTTCAACTATTTCTCTAGCATCATGACTGCCTTTATACCACCATGCTCTCCACATGGTGAGATGGAATAAATCTCTGAAGCTTTAGCTAGTCCCCAATTAAATGATTTTTCTTGTAAGAGCTACCTTGATCACAACAATATAATAGCGTTTAAGATATTTTAAAGTCAACTATCAAATAGACATAATAACTATCTACAGAATATCTCACACAAAGGACAAGGTTCATAGAAGCTTATCTAAAATAACATACCGGGACAAAAAAGAAACCTTAACAAAATTAGGAAAAAAATGTTTCTATGTATCCCTTCTGATCACAGAAAAACCAAGAGTAAATAAACTTAATCAATAAACAAGCTTATAGATATTAAATAATTACTGAATAGTGAGTGGGTCAAAGAAAAAAATCAAGAAAGAATTTTAAAATTAAGTAAAACTGACAACACAATACAACAAATCTCTGGAAGAAAATTAAAGGTAGTCTTATGAGTGAAATGTATGCCTATAAGTGCTTAAATTTAAAAAGAAAGTCAGAAAGATTATGAATAAATTATTGAATGATGCAACAAAAAATTTGAAAAAAACAGAAGAAACAAACTAAATGCAAACCTAATACATAAGACAAAAGAACAAATAGCAGAGCAGGAATTAATAAAGTGGAATAAAATAAAACAATACAAAGAGTCAACGAATTTAAATGATGGCTGCTTGAAGGTATAAACAAGATCCATAGACCTTTGTGGTCCTCTCACTGGAGTCATTGGCCACTGGTCCTCAAGGACAAAGGAACCAGAGGTCATAAATGGGGTTCAGAGAGCCATGAGTACAATGGAGAAGACTTCCAGGAGTCAGCTTCAGAGAGGCAGCTTATTTTATTGTTTTAGAGGTAAGGTATATAAATGTTCTTAAGGTTACAGATGGCAAAGACTAGTTGGTCACAACACAGTACATAATTATCATACAGGCAGAGGGAAAGAGCAGGAGGCTCTGTTCAGAGTTATCCTGCAGGAAAGGTTAGCATCTATGCCTAGAGATGCTCTCCAGATAAGGTTAGACAGAGAAGAGGAAGCCCTACTGAAGAAGAGAGTCCTCCAATTTGTCCTGAGATCAGAGAGCTATCCTGACATGGTGGACTCTGACATTAATAGCAGAGTCTTTCAAAAGACCTTCTTCCAATTAACCAAGTGAGAGAAAGGGGATTCAAATTCACAGGATCAGAGATGAATCGGGAACTACTACTAAACACCTATCTATCTATCTGTCTATCTATCTATCTATCTATCTATCTATCTATCATCTATATATATATATATATATATATATATATATATATATATATTACTTTTTTATTCATCTGAACCACCATAGTTAAACTAAAAAGAGATCAACAGTCCAAAGTGATCTGTAACAGATTAGATTGAGATAATATGAAAAGCCTTGTGTTTTAAAAGTCCAGGCTCACATTGAGCCACAACAGAATTATATCAGTCTTTGAAAAGAAGAGCTATAGATCTTAAGATCTTAAATTGATTTAAAAACAAAAACAGAAAGAGTACTTTCAAACTCCTTATACCAAGCCACTATTACTCTAAGTGTCCCCCCCCCCACACACACAAACAAAATCTACAGGCCAATCTCCTTCATGAACATAGATAAAAAAAATTCCTCAATGGACTACTTCCCTAAAAATAGTAATCTTTCAAAAAGATTGTCCTGGATGCAGCAATGGCTCAGTGGTTAATTACGTGGATTAAGATTCCAGGTACTTATGCTGCAACTCACAAATGTCCATAACTCAAGTCCTAGGTACCTGTCAGGGTACCTGAAACCCTCTCCTGGCCTCTGTGACCACCTAATAGGCATAACGTACACAGATATAGATGTAGACAAAAACACCCATACACATAAAAGTATATAAATTTTTAAAAATTCAAAAAGATTTTTCAAAAGATATTTCACCGTGACTGTGGAAAAGTTGATACAGTTGGCTTTATCCCAGAAATGCAGGAATGGTTCACCATATGTAAGTCAAAAAGTGTAATAAATCATATAAATAGACTTAAAGACAAAAATCTCATGGTTATCACAATAGACTAAAAAAAAATGCTTTGACAGAAGCCAACATGCCTTCAGGATAGAAGTTCTATAAAGAGTAAGAGTAGAAGGAACATGCTTCAGCATGATAAAGGCCCATATAAAAACCCATCATCAAAATCATTTTAAGTGAAGAAAATAATCTCTTCAGAATCAGGAACAAGAGAAGGCATTCCTCTATTTGCACTCCTTTTAATATAGTACTTGAAGCATTAGCAAAAGCAATAAGACTATAGAAGCAAAGTAAAGAGCTATAAATGAGAAAAAAACAAATTACCTCTATTTGCTGATGATGTATATTATATAAGAGCCCCAACACCTGTTTGTCTATATCCCCCATTTTTATTCATTATTAGCCAGATAGAGCCAAGTAATTGTGGTAATGATACTTGCTTTTTTGCCCAATGCTGGAATGCTAGTAAAGTTAGGTATGCCCTGGTTACTCGCATGCCTCACTGGGTGCCTATGCCCATTGATGCCCCTCACGCTATGACTTTCTTCAGACAGAAAAGGGATCTTGGAACTACAGCCACCATTGTTACTACCATCTCATTGACGGCTGTTGGAGCTACCACCAGGGCATTAGCCATGAGTCATACTGGGCAGACTGTTCAGACCCTGAATAATCATTTAGCCAATGTAGCTCATGCCTTAGTTGTACATAAAAGAATTAATGCTCAACTAAAAGGAAGCTTGATGGTGTTCAATCAGAGGATTGACCTCTTGCAGGAGCAAATTGATACCCTATGGCAAATCGCTCAACCTGGCTGTCAATGAAAGTATGCTGGACTTTGTGTCACTAGCATACAACATGAGAATTTTTCCTGCGCTGCAAATCTGTCTAAACAATTGTCGAGCTATATTTTAGGTAATTGGACCGGAGAATTCGATACTACGATGGAGCAGCTGAGAGTGGCCATTGTCACAGTAAATTCTACCGGAGTGGACGCAGGACTAGCCACAGGATTATCAACATGGATTGCTGCAGCCATGAATCATCTGAAGGAATGGGCGGGCATGGGAGTGTTAGCAGGCCTTCTGGTGTTGGTCTCCTTGGTTTGCCTGTGGTATATATGCAAGATTAGAGTCTCACAACAGTGTGATGCAGCCATGATCATTCAGGCCTTTACAGCCATTGAAGCAGGACAGTCTCCCCAAGCATGGTTGGATACCATAAAAAGCTAAAATGATACGCTCAGGATGCGAGGCTAAGCACTGCACTCAGGGTCAGCCGCTTTGGACCCAGAGAAGAGCATGTCTGATTGCATGCGGGTTGATGCCCCAGGTCCCGCCTCTGAGAAAAAGGTATTGGACGGGTCTGATGCTCTTTGGGTGGATGACACCTAAATGAACATCTGTACAAAGTCCCAATTTATTTCTAATATCAGAGATCAGACCTCTACTCTTGCCTGATGCGTCTAAAACAAAAAGGGGGAACTGTAGAGAGCTGCGGAATGCTATGCCTTAAAGATGAAGCTGGTTTCTGCCTTCCACCTTCCTGATGGTGAGTGCTCTCTGTCACGAACAACTCCACATTTGGCTAAGGCCGAGGATCTGGCTTGCTTCCATGTATGTGGACCTATCTGCATTGCCCCCGTGGCACGCCTGGGTTGGCTACCCAGAGGCTATTTAAGCTGTGGGCTGGCTTTCCCCGGGGTCCGAGGATTGTTCAATGTTCCTGAATAAACTGCATTGAAAAAAAAAAAATTTTTTTTCCACAAGAAAATGTCTTAAAATGTTTAGCTATTTCCTTAAAGAGAAAGGATATAAAATCAATTTACAAGTCAATAGTCTTTCATACACCAAGAACAAACATGCGGAGAAAGAGATCATGGACATACATCCAGTCACAATATCCCCAAAGAAATTAAAATATCTAGGTATGAACCTTACCAAAGACCTAAATGCTCTCTACAATGTAATCCTTGAGGAAAGAGATGGAGAAAATATCAGAAGATGGAAGAATACCCAACAAAAACAGACATGTGACCTAATGAAACAAAGGAGAAGACAGAATTATGAATGGATGTAAATAGAGCCATCTGATATGACAAAAATACATAATAGAGAAAGATAGCATGATGGTATAAAGTTCTTGTGAAATGTATACAATTTGTCCTTTTTCATTCAAACGCTGATTTTTCTACCCCCCTATCTGGTCTCAATCTGGACATTGCATTGTGATGCTTATTTTAAGCATCACCTGTTGCAAGTTTGTGTAAACATGCTACCATTTGTTCTCTGTATTGCCAATAAAACAAACAGCCAGCGTTGAACAATGGAGAGAATAGGGTGGGACATCCTGGTCTGGAGGAGAAAAGAATGAAGAAATGGGAGGAGAGATCAAAGAGGAGAGAATGAGGAAAAATGAGGAGAAATGAACCAGACCTAAGACACAACTGAAAAGCACATATTAAGTGGGAGGGAGCTATGCAGGCTTGGAGATTTAGGATGGAGTAACTATTGCCCAGCATTGTGATCTAGGTTAATTAAATCAATCCTAGTACTTGTGTGGTAATTTGGCTATAGAGCCGGTTCAGGAATAGCTGCTGTTTAACTAAATGTTTATCGATATTAAATATTAATAATCATCAACAACAGCACATTCAACAAATGGTGCTGAGAAGTCTAAATATTCATATGCAGAAGAATAAAATTAGATGCATCTTTGTCACCTATCACAAACCTTAACAAGGGAATCAAAGAACTCAATGTGAAACCTGAAACACTGAACCTGCCAGAAGGAAGTATAGTCAGTGTCCTACATAAGTGTAGGAAAAGACTTTATGAGTAGGATTCCCTTTGACAAGAATTAAGGTCAATAGAAAAGTGGGCACTCATAAAACTAAAAGAGCTTCAGTATATCAAAGAAGTCAACTAATGGAGTAACAATGTGTGTTTGTATGTGTGCATATGTATTTGCGGGCAGATGAGTGTGTGTTTGAGAGAGTATGTGCATATGAATGTCATCAGAGTCCATGTCAGAGACAGCCCCTCTTCTTCTTCCTAGAGGACCCACATGGACACTGAGCAAACTACCTGTGGAGATGAAGACAATGAATCTAGATAACCTACTATCCTCACCTCCCTAAAGCAGTATAATTCCTAACCACGTTCCAAATACTTATCTTCATAATCATAAATAAATGTAGTCTCACCCTTCATTGTTTTTGGAACCTCTTACAGAAATCCACAGCTGGCCAAAATTCAGAGAACAACTCTCTGATGCCTAGCAACAAGTGATACATCTGCAACACAATGCTTACATGTAGGGTTCTGGGAACACTGAAGGGGAGACACAATTTTTTAAGAATCAAAGGACCACACAGGTTCCGTGAGATAATATTTTCTGTATGTGACAGCAAGCTGCATCCATGGCAGTTCAACAATGCCTAAGGTAGACCTAAAGAAATGGCAATACCCACTGATAGGACAATGTGAACAGGGTAATTTTTATAAGACCCTACCCCTAGATTAAGAGATACACGCAGTTAATGACAATGTAGAGAGGCAGAATCAGTATTCCTCAGGGAAAAGCCCCCTACATGTTATCCAATATCAAACAATTAGCCTTAAAAATTTTTAAATATGAGAAACACCAAATGAACTTTGCTGGTTGTATTGGCCTACACACACACACACACACACACACACACACACACACACACATA
The DNA here is from genome assembly GCF_030254825.1 of Meriones unguiculatus. Taxonomy (NCBI): domain Eukaryota; kingdom Metazoa; phylum Chordata; class Mammalia; order Rodentia; family Muridae; genus Meriones; species Meriones unguiculatus. The sequence continues at coordinate 69,544,329 of NC_083365.1, forward strand.
TATATATTCAAAAATAATACTTAAAGAAAACAATATTGCTTTGCCTTTTTTTTTTTGGTTGTGTTTTTATGCTAGCCTCTACCCATCTGGCAATCTCAGGTGTTGACTGTTAATTTCTGGTGCCTGCTGGAGTCCTGGGAAGGGGAGAATCCCCTTAGCAGGGTTCTGAAGAAGATCTCAGCTTTTTGGGTGTGGTCAACTGAATGGTGGTGATTCTCAGGAATTGTCACAGTTCACCTCAGGCATATGGATCTGTGTAGTAACTGTGGTGTTCAGGAAGGTTCTCCTCTCATCAGGAGAAGTCCTGGAGACGGCTGCACTGCTGCTGGGTTTCTTGCTCTGAATTTGGTAAGGTGCTGCTGCTGCTGCTCTTAAGCTGTGTTTTCTGGGCAGAGCACTCTTCAAGAACCCAGGAGTTCTGCAGTTTAGCTAGGGGTAACTGGTTGCACCTTAGAGCAGTATCTGAGGGCTGCTCCAATGCCTCTCGGGCTTTTGTAGGTCTGAGGTTGGAGCTATGTGCCCCAGTACCCAAGCCTTAATCAATGGCAGGTGAACACAGTACTCATACATGCAGGAGAAGGCCAGAGCCTAGAGCCCGTGGGAACCCAGAAACTCTTCTGGAGCTGGGTGTCCTGAGGGTTGGACCTGAAGTTTTACCCTGTGGGATTTTCTCCCAACAGGGACACTCAGACTGTGGTGCTTTGGGGTCCACAGTTCTGTCTGGGATGGCGAGGAGAACACACAGGCTCAGACAAATGGCTCTGCCTTGCTGGCAAATGTGTGCCTGCAGGAACCCAGGAAGTTTCCCTGAGAACTTTTTAGGGGTGGGGAGGGATGTCATCTGAGTGCTCTGAGATCAGACCTGCTGTTCCCCTCACTCAGTCTGTGGTGCCCTGAGGCCCTCAGTTCTGTCTGGGTTGGTGAGTCTGGTGCACAGGCAGGACTCTGTGCTCGCGGCTAAGCACCCCCCTCTGGGCTGACTGATGGGTGCCCACCGGACCCAGGGTTTTTCCAGAGATTGTCTGGGTGACCTAAGGTCAGTCTCAATTGCTTCCTGCACGGTGGGGTTTTCTCTCAACTAGAAATCCCAGTCTTTGGTGTTGTGGGGTCCACAGTTCAGTCTGGGACAGTGATCAGAGCAACAAGCACCTGGCAGGACCCACGAACTCTTCTGAGCTTTGGTTGGGTGACCTGAAGCCAATTGAATCCCACACCATGGGTTTTCCCCTTACCTGGGAAACAATCGCTGGTGTTTTAGGGTCCAGAGTTCCATCTGTCTGTCCCTGTGCAGACCCTGCTGTCTGCTGGTCAGAAAGTGTGTCCTCCTGCGCCTCCATCTAGTATCCCCCCAAGAAAACTATATATTGGAGTCTCTCTTTGAAATATTTTACCTCAAATTGTCTAGGACGTTTCCAGGCATTGATATTTCATTATTTGCTTCTTGAGTGACACAGAAGCCAGACATGCTTGCAAGCCACTGGCCTTAAGTTAAGAAATAGCTGACACTTCATCCTTAGAGCAAAGCCTTTTCCTAGGCATCGATAAACATATCCAGTCTATTCCAGGGGGTCCGAGCATTCACGGTTCTTAAAAGAATTTTATACAGTTCTTTTTGCAATATATTTATGAAATTCTGTTTCAGAATTCTATACCTATCATCCTCCAAAAGCAATCCTCTGTGTACTTCTAAATAAATTATATTTTGGTAATGAAATGAAAACCACCTCTGCAAATATATACCAATATCAAAAATAATTTCGAGGTTGTTCTTATATACACATAGAAATACTGAGAAAAAGAGGGATGCGTCACAGGCAAGGGGGAAAGATATAGAGAATAAGAGAGTAACAGCTGGGGGGTGAGAGCTCTTTAGCGAGAGAGGTGTCTTATTAGTGGAAAAAGAAAATTAATTTTGAAAGCAGAAACCTGTAGTCTAGCCCTGGCTTTCTTTCCTGGTATTAAAGTCGACTGTTCATCTGACATCCAAAAATTCAGTTTTCCGTTTCACTCATAGTAGAGGACGCACTGAATGCTGGGTCTGTGAACCATGCTGTTTAGATGAGAAGATGTGTGAGGCTCATCAAAGATTAACTGACAAACGTGGCGCTCCTGCTCTTCACTGCTGGGGCCTTCTGACCCCCCTTCTACTGTGTCTCTGTCAATATCATTAACTGTCAGTTCTCCCCCAAATACATCTGATCAAATCATTGTTCACTTAAAACTAAACAGTAAGATAAACAACCAATCCCCTGAGTGTGTGTGTATGTGCTTGTATGTGAGCGTATGTGTGTGTGGGGGGGGGGTGTGGATGTATGTGCCTGCACATGGATGCTGAAAGACAATCTATGTGTTATTCTTACAGTGATATCACCTTGTTTTTCAGACAGATTCTCTCATTGGCCTGGAACTCACCCATCTGCTTGGGTAATTGGCTTGAAAGCCCTAGTTTTCTGCCTCCCTAGTGCCAGACTTAAAAATGTGCACCACCTAACCTGTGTACTTTTTTTACATGGCTTCTTGGGATTATTGAAGATACTCATACTTGCAAGGCAAGCACTTTGGACTGTGATAACTCCGTAGCCCTGTGACAATTTTGTTTTCTGACAGCGTAAGTGTTTATTTCGAAAACAGCGTTTAAAACCCTGGTGAAGCCAAAGGCAAACTGTGTTACTATTCTGATGGGACAATGCTGTCTGTGACAGATAAGAAAGCTGTTTCTCGTGGTACAAAGTCCCAATTTATTTCTAATATCAGAGATCAGACCTCTACTCTTGCCTGATGCATCTAAAACAAAAAGGGGGAACTGTAGAGAGCTGCGGAATGCTATGCCTTAAAGATGGAGCTGGTTTCCGCCTTCCACCTTCCCGATGGTGAGTGCTCTCTGTCACGAACAATTCCACATTTGGCTAAGGCTGAGGATCTGGCTTGCTTCCATGTATGTGGACCTATCTGCATTGCCCACGTGGCATGCCTGGGTTGGCTACCCAGAGGCTATTTAAGCTGTGGGCTGGCTTTCCCCAGGGTCCGAGGATTGTTCAAGGTTCCTGAATAAACTGCATTGAAAAAAAAAAAAAAAAAGAAAGAAAGCTGTTTTTCTGAAGTCTGGAACCAAACACGGCTTTGAATTTAAAAAAAAAAATGTACTTTAAATAATTTTAAACTTATAGGCACTAAAATGATGGAGTGTTCTCACAGAAAAGAAACAGAAATCAGGGCACTTTAATTAGCTGTTTCATCATTGACTTAAGAATCCACACTAGCAAGGTGGAGCCCTTGTTTTCTAAAATGTGACAAAGTAAAATAATTACATGTCATTTAATGTTTTTGTTTCTAAAGCAATTTAATTTTTGTTTTTATGTTCAAGAATTTCTTAGACAGACTAAAATACATAAGGTATTTTATAGAACACATAACTAGATGTTTCCATAATCCCTTAAAAGACTAATTAGAAACATTTCTTATTCTTAATTTGTGGATAATTTAATTTCTTTTATTATTTTATGAATGGTTTCAAAATAATTCACAAATTTCTGATGTGTTTTCTTATGTACAAGCCTTCTCCAAATTTTTCTCATACATTAAGGAATAGAAAGGGGTCTGAATGCCTACAAGCAAGCCTTCACATTGCTTCTAAAAGAGACACTGGAGCTGCTCTTCAGAGAACCCATGGTCTAAGCTGGGCGAGTTCACACCAGGTTTTGCAGGGCAGACTCTCCAAGTCAGGAAAGCAGAAAGAGACGAGGGACTTCAGAAAAAATTACACAGCCAAGTGAAACACGGGCTTTGAACATTTTTCCCAAGCAACTTATTTGTGACCCCTAGTTATACAGCTGGTTCTCAAACACAAGAATTCCCTGGAACATGCAGCTGATCTATTTTCGTTGGATCCAGTCTCATTTAGCACTGAAGCAGAAAACGATTCCTCCTAGAATTATTAAGAGTGAGAGAACAGAAAGCATGCTGGTTTCTGTTCTCAGTACTTCATGAAAATGTGTTGACAGGGTATTCGTGCCATTGTGATAATTGCTTGAGAGTTCAGTGTCTTCTAAATTTAAACGTCACGTATTTCCCAGTGAGTGGTCACTGTGCAGAAGGCTTTCCTCTTCTTTGATTCCTTGAATGTCCCAAGCAATTAATCCTCTAAATTAAGGACAGTTTGCCACCACCCCCTGGGACATTATACACCAGACTCCTTGTTTCCTGATACAGCTATCATAAGTTATGTACAAAGGATGACATTAAACCTCAACATCCAGCTTGGCTCAAATGGACACCATCCCACATTCCCATAACCAGCCACTGAACTCATTCCCACACTCCTCTGTTGATGGGATCCCAGTGCTTCTCTGTTTGTCTCTCTTGTGCAGAGTTCAGAGACACTCTTTAGAAAAGCTGTCTGATGTAGCATTTATTCTGAGAAACAGAAGTTCCTCAAATAAAGAGAACTGGTGATTTGGGCAATGGAAGCCAAGTTGTACCACAAGCCTTCAATTATGTAAGAACCAGAAAGCATAGAATACAGTGCAAAACACATGGAATGAACAGGGAACTGGAATTCAAATGCGGCAAACAACAGCTATGATGACAAGTTCTTTGTTTTAGAAACTCATTCACTCCTATAACTTTATAAGATACGAATCATCATCTTCATTTCACACAGGTGGAACAAACCTGGGGAAAAGAAATGAGACTTGGCTCAGATCAACAGTCCTGTAGCACTGAGCCAGGCTGAGAGCAGAGGGCACAGGGTAGCATTTCTGTCCTTCATGCAATGAGACTTGAATTGCTGGTACTCACTTCAAACATCTTGTTTCCTTAGTAGTACAACAAATGGATGAAGCTGTCTTCAAACTAAAACATCAGCCATCCCAATACTAAATTATTCTTGGCGACCGCATCAACCAGCAGGACTCCTTCGGTAAAAATTGTGAGCCAGCAAAGAGAGGCCTTCTTTCGTAAAAACTTGGCAATTTCTGTTTTCCTGAGCTTCTGATAGTAGTATGCAGAAGCAGGTGGTATGCTCTAGCAATGTGTCTAAAGTTTAAAGTAAAAAAACCCAAAATATTACATTTATTTTATTTTCATGTATATATGCACACACATGCACATTTAATGGCCATTGTGCACTTGTACAGATCAAAAGGAACCATGGGGATGTGGTTAGGTTAATTTGAGGTGGGAAGACTGTCTGTGAAGATGAGTGGCACCAGGCCATGGAGAAAGCAGGATGAGTACCAGCTCATCTCTCTCTGCCTCTTGAGTTTGGATGCAGTGGGACCAATTGCTTCATGCTTTTGCATACATGGCTTCCCCAAAATGGTAGACTGTATTCTCAAACTACAAGACAAAATACTGTTCCTTCCTTAAAGTGCAATTATCAGGGTTTTTTTTTTTCCAGCACACCAAGAAAAGTAACTATTATAAGCTGATATGTTTCACACTCTAAATGATTAGAAATCAAGCCCAGTCCCAAAATAATTTTGTGCTTTGTTTTCATACTTTCTCAGTTTACAAGCCTGTTGTATTTGTGAAGTAAATAAATAAGTCAAGGAATGAACGTGTACTACCAGATTTATGGTTGGTTTATCTTTATTATATACCCTGACTTAAAAAAAAATGTTAGTTCTACCATGAAAGAACGAACTTAGTTTCACCATTGTTTTGGCTTACAACTATTTTGACTGTTCATTTCAACCCTTTTCTAGTAGAATAAACTATTACTATGGGTGATCCAGTTATTTTGTGGCCATGAAAATACTAAACACTAGTTTCATTGAATTTCTTTTACATTCATTGAAGACATGGCCACTGAACAATATTGATGGACAATTAGTATTTAATTATAGTCTCCAATTTTAAATTATATAGCAGAATTCATTTATAATGCAATGTGTGGATTTATCTATCACTATGTAAACTGACTCACATATCTCTATTTTTTTTAATCCACCAAACTTTAACATATCAGTACTTCCTCATCTGAAGAAAGGGCATCCTGGGCCCTGAGCACATGAACCCAGAGAAAGAACACCCTATCACCTGGTACACAAACCCATAGAAAGGATGCTCATACCTAGGTACATGAACTTCGGACCATACATATATGTAAAAATGAAACATACAATACTTCAGAGAAAAAAAAGAAGAATATATTTGGCAGAATAAATAACAGTATATTAAGTTTGATTAGAAACAATTTTCACAACTGTAGGTACATGGCTCAATGAGTAAGAGTGTCTGCTGTACAAGCATAAGGAGCTGAGTTTTGATTCCAAGACCCATGTATAAGACCTTATCTCCAGGGCTGTGGATGGTTAAAGACAGATTTTTGGGGCTTTCTAGGTTCTCAGCCTAGCTCCACTTTAGTGGGAAATCCTGTATCAAGAGAACAAGGTGGAGAGTGCCAGCAACACACAAGCCATCTTCTTCTGGCCTCTGTACGAATGCACCTACATACATGTACATATAATAGACATATATACAAAAGGAAAATGAAAAAAAAACGAAGATAGCTAAAAGAACATTTAATATGGTGATAAGGGGATACTTGGTTCTTATGAACTGAGAAGGCTGCATGCTTACTTTTCTTTGTTTCTTAGAAACAATGAAAATGGCTCAAGTGTTAGGAATATTAAGTCTCTTCAACTGAATAACTCAGTCCTTTCCAGAAAGTATACTCAGTGCTGTGTTTACTGAAGCACACAGGGCATCACTCTTGGCTCTGTAAAAGTTTAAGGAGCCACATCACTCACCTAACCTGGCTGTGCCTCAGCTTCCCTAACCAGGCTCTCTCTCCAATAGCTTTGGGATAGAACTAAACACTATATGTAGAAAAGGGAAAAAACAGAGGTTGTATTCATTGAAGTCACAAAGATGATGAGTTCTGTGATAATTTACTAGGACTTCATAGGTCCTTGCCGCTTTCAAGGGTTTTCTAAGCCAATCACTCATTCTGTTTGGCCTTTCGTAAGATGGGACAAAAAGACAAAAATGAGTAGCTGAAGGTCACCGTTAGCAAAACAAAATATTACCTTATAAAAGTTAATGGCCTCCAACTTTCTATGTGGCTTAGGATGACCTTGAACTTCTGCTCTCCCTGCCTCTACCCTCAAAGTGCTCCAATTAAAGCCTATGCTATCAAGTTTTATATGGTGCTGACGATGGAATTTCATGCATGCTAAGCAAACACTCTACCCGGTGAGCTCCATCCCTGCCCTGACATCAGCAACATTTATTTATAAAAGATGAACTTGGGTGGTCTTGGGTCCTCAAATTCTCCCTGCTAAGGAAAGAGGTCATATATTTCTGTCTGATACACATAAGTAATGTGATTACTTTGTATTCAAATACAACTAATTTTGTAAGTCTGAAAAGTTTTGTTTGAAAACAAAACCAAGTGTGGTTTTGTTTGTTTGTTTGTCTGGTTGGTTGATTGTCTTTTTTTTGGGGGGGGGGAGGAGGTTGTTTTTGTTTTTGAGCCAGGGTTTCTTTGTGTAGCCTTGGATGTCCTGAACTCACTTTATAGACCAGGCTGGCCTTCGAACTCATAGAGATCCCCCTGCCACTGTATCAGTGAGCAGCTGACATGAATTCAATATTTGGTAGGCCACTCAAATTTCTACTTTTTTTTCATTTTGATGATTAAACTTTATTCTGTGAGCACACCATGCTTTGAGAAGAATGACCTGCAGAAGAGAGATCAGGTAGAAATATAATAAATAAATTCCCAGTCCTATCCAATATACAGAGTATCCAATTCCTTGGTTTAGTTCAGAAATTAGAAACTAAGAAAATACAAATTTTTGTTTGTAATGGTTTCTGCTTTCTTGATGTCTTTGTGTCATTAATCAGAATTACACATTTGTGTTTGGAAATTTAAAAATTACACATATTTCTCATATATGGCATGATGTTTGAAATATATATCCAACAATGGCTCATTCTTCCTAATTATGTTAATTACCTCACATATTTATCATTTTTATAACAACCTCTAAAATCTAGTTTGACAATTTACAAAGTACTTTTTTTTACTAATTACAGTTTATTTATTTTGTATCCCAGGTATAGCCCCCTCTCCTGCACCTTCCCAATCCCACTCTTCCTCCCTCATCTCCTCCCATGCCCCTTTTCCATTCCACTATAAGGGAGGTCCTCCTCTCCTTCCATCTGACCCTAGCTTATCAGGTCTCATCAGGACTGGCTGCATTGTCCTCCTCTGTGGCCTGGCAAGAAAGCCTAGATCTATGCAATATGCTTTTTACAGACTGACAAATAAGACATAATAGGAGAAGGACATTGTGGTTGGTAAAAGAACCATGATAGTTTTCAAATTAAGAATGATGACTGACAGTATCAGAGAAGCTGATCGGAGCAGATGCAGAGACCCACAGTAAAGCATTAGGCTGAGAGAGATCCCAGGTTGGAGGTCTCCCTACTTCTCATAGTTTTCCTGCCTCCTCTCTTTCCTGAAATCTTCTTCTCAGAGCTCAGAAAACCCTGTACAAAAGGGGGACAAGAAATTGTGGCATCCAGAGTGGTTGGGGACACCAAGAAAGAACAGCTTGTAAAATCAACTAAGCAAAGACCATGGGGGCTCATTGATACTGAAGTGGCAGAGCCTGCTGGGTTTGCATTAGGTCCTTTGCATATATGTTTTGGTTGTTGGCGTGGTGTTTTTTTGAAACTTCTGACAGTGAAGTGGGGGTGTTTCTGACTCTTTTGTTAATATTAGGACCCCTTTCTTCCTAGTGGGTTCCTTTGACCAGCCTTAATGTGAAGGTTTGTGCCAGGTCTTATTGTATCTTATTGTGCTTTGTTCAAGTGATGTCTCCGGGAGGCCAGCTTTTTCTAGGGAAAGATGAGACTGGAGGGGTTGTCTAAAGGGAGGGGACATAGGTGGAACTGAGAAGTGGAGGGAGAGGAGCTGTGGTCAGGATGTATCATATAAGTGAATTAAAAAATGGTGACTGAGCCTGATTGCTCCTGAGCAATAGGGGGGGTCTCACTCTCTCTGCATCTATGCATAGCTGAGAGACAGTCCAGACAAGCAGTTCTCCACTGCCTTGTAATCAAAGCAGAATTGCAGCCAAATTCTCAGTATCTATGTGGCCACACGTTGTACCTAGTGGCACACAGGGAACAATTGCTGTGTTGGAAGGATCTGGAGACAGACTGCTCTTCCTGTTGACACCTTCAGAGGAGGTGTGGATGGATCTCCACTGATTCTGCTATTGCTCAAGCTGGCTAAATAGATAAATTGCAAATGTTTTGTGTAAACAAGACCGTGGCTTCTGTTTTGTTTTGTCATATACATGGTTATAGCTAATTTGGGATTTCCTTGGGGATGAAGGTGAGTACTGTGAACCCCTGTTGAGAAACTGTTCTCTCAGGACCCCATTATGGTTTTCAGAAATTGCTCCCAAAGTGGGTATGTGAATAGCTAGTGATTTATGTTCCTATGAGCTATTAATTATGTTGAATATCAAAGGGGTCACTGTATGTGTTTGATTATGAACTGCAGAGTAAGAGCTGGAGGAAGAAAGCACACATTCCCTCATGCACATGCCTCCAAAGATTTTTACTTACCAGCAGATAAAAAGCAAACCAGACATCCCATTCCCAACTGGCATGCAATCCAAATAGGTTTGGCAGGCAAACACACTTCTAATTTGATTCCAGATTCATTCACACATCCAATGAAAATGGACTAAGTGCTTACCATATAATAAGCAGTTAACAAAATAATGTATCTCCTCATTGCACAGAAAATCCATTGGTGAAGAGTGAGGGCCAAACTTTGACATTATTTGTTAGAAGGTTATGAGCCAAGCAGAGAAGGAAGTGTCTTGAGTAGAGACATGACTTGGCAAGGTGGGGCTAGGGAGGTGGCTTAGGTGGTAAATGCTTGACACACGAGTACCAGATCAGATCCATCCAAACAATGTGTCCTGGTTGGAATGTGAAGTGCTTCCCATAGACTTACTTGTTAGGACACTAAGCCCGTGTTATTGGTACCATTTGGGAAGGTTATGGAAGTGTTAGAAGGTAGCATTTTGCTGGAGTAAGTACATTACTGGGACTGAGTCTTATAGCCTGCCCCACTTCCTGTTCTTTCTTATCTGCTTTCTGCATTCAGATTAATGTGATCAGCCAGATTCCAGCTCCTGTAACTGTGCTGTCCCCATAGCTGTTCCCAAGTACCTCCCTATGATACTCATGGTAGCTGATATCCCTCTGTAACTATAAGGCCAAATAAATCCTTTCTCCCTCAAGTTACTTTTATCAGAAAGGAAACTAGAATCCCATGTAAAAAGCCAGAAACAGAGTGTTTTCCTATAATCCCAGAATTCATAAGGAAGAGAAAATTATTTGAGATAAATGTATACATTATACAATCATAAGTAAATAGCTATAACAGGAAGGCATAACAACCCTAAATGGGCATCTTCCCAATATTAAAGATATAAAGTACATGAAGTGAAAATATAAAACATTAGGAAAGTGGACATCAACACCATTGCAGACTTTCACATTTTCTTATGCAAATGCTCAAATGACTAGAAAGTCAGCAAGAATAGAGATCTGAATAGCAAAACAGATCAAAACAAACGCATGGAACAAACAAGTTTTAGTCATTAGAAAACCCTGAAGTGACATTCACCAAGACAGTCCATACAGGAAGTCATAAGAAATCCTCAACAAATGAAAAGTGTTTAAATCTGACATAAAGCACCTTTTTCTTATAATGGAAGCAATCTGAAAACCAGTAAAAATATTTTAGGTAGAAATGGACAGAACTGAGAGCTGGAGAGATGCTGAGTGGTGAAAGCACTTTCTGTGTACCACGAAGATGAGAGTTCACATCGCAGAGATACTGGTTGGGTGTGGCTGTTACCTGCAACCTCAGCTTTCGGGAGGTAGAGATGGGTAACAATACTGGCCACACTGGTGCGCACTGGGTCCAAATGAGAGTTCCTTTCACAGGGAAAAAGGTGGAGACTGATTAAGGAAGACTTCCACTGTCAAACTTGGACCTTACGAGTACACACATGTGACCATGCACACAACACACATACACATATAGAAAGAAATAGAAAACCTAAAGAAATACACAGTGTTAAATAACCCCCGAGTCTCATAAATTTAAAAAAGATAAAACCTTATTGGGAGATAAATATTGTTAAGACACCACTTCTGCCCAAAGCCATGTGCAAGCTCAGCACATATGCCCAAGGGACTTTTATGAATGCAAATCATAATTTCTAAAACTGTATGCAAATACAAAAAACTCCACAGCCAAAGCAATGGATTAAAAGGAAAATAAAAATAATCATATTACCTAATATAAAATTACATTATAAATCTATAATGATTAAATCAAAATGATAATGGCATTTCAGACTTAAATAAACAATGAAACAGAATAGAAAAGAGAAAACATAGTACATCCAGGCCATATTAATCTGTGATATAAATTTATGAAAATGACTCAATAAGGTCACTTTGGAAAACTGAATATTCACATGCATGAAATTAAAAATGAACCTTCTTTTTATAAAGCATGAACAAACCAACTTTCTTTATATGAAATTTCCAAAAGCAAAACCTGGAATTGGGCCAGTGAGATGGTTCAACAGCTAAGAGTCCCAACACATAAGCCAGGTGAGCTGAATTTAATACCTGAACCCCACATGAAGATAGAAAGAGCTGATTACACAAAGTTGCTCTTTGACCTCACAATCCTTCAACCAAATACATTCCCCCCCAAAAAATGAAATTAATATTTCACAAAGACAGCTGTGCTCCTGCATGCCTTTGCTCATTATCCACAATAGCCACAGTAAGCAGAAGAATGCCCCTGTCTATTGACAGACTGAACAAAGTATCATGGTGCTACATACACACATGCAGAATGTTGTGTGTATCCAGAACTCACAAAAGAAGATTATGGGGGCTGGTTAGAGTGCTCAGTGGTTAGGTGACCCATGCTCTTCCAGAGGACCTGAAAAACATCCAGAACTACATCTAGCAGTTCACAATCAGTTGTAAGTGGATGTCTAGGGATGACATGGCTCTCAGAGGGATAAGTGTGTGTCACACAACAGTTCTGACAGGAATGGATGTGTCACACACACACATCTTAAAGAAATTTAAATATCCTGCATTTTGCCAAAAACATGATATAACTTAAGGACAGTGTATTAAAGGAAATATGCCAGACATTTTCATAAAATATATGCTTCATCTCTTCTATGTTGAATCTAAGAAATGGAGACCATATACAAAGAGTTCAGAACTAGCTCCCAGAAGCTGAGGAGGGCCTGGTAATGAGTATGTATAGGAAGAACAATGCAGAGAACTAGAGTACAGTGTATTATCTATGACAAAAGAAACTGAATGGTGAAAGTTGACTAAGAAAAAATGTAGGTGCTCTTAAAAAAGGTAACTGTATAAGACAAAGGGCAGTTACTTGCCTTCAGAATAGAAATGATTGATCAATACACATATATGGGATGGCAAGATGGCTCAGAAGGTAAAAGGCTTTGCCACCAAGTCTGGTGACCTGAGTTCAATGCCCCAGACTCACATGGTGGAGGGAACTGACCCTTGCAAGTTGTCCTCTGACCATCACATGTACGCCCCCTCTCCCCTAACAAATAGTTAAAAAAACTTATAAGAGTCTTTAAAATGCACATGTGTACTAAAGTATGTTACACACTTTAAGTATATAAAACATAAAATATAAAAATAGAATAAGTAAAATAAAATACATAAAATAAAATGAAACTGGTCAAAAGTACACAGAGACCATACCCACTAATAAAGTGATAAGAAAATTACCTTGAAAGAAAAAAACATCAAATAAATGATTACATTTCATAATACAAGAAAGTGGTAAGGTTGGTGATAAATATAGAATATTTTAAAAGGTAAAATAAGAATGACAATAAATCAAGAATAACAAAACAACAGAGAAAAGGGCAGGAAAACAGAGATAAAGATCTTCTAAAATAAAAGAAATTAGTTAAGCCTCATAAAACTCTGACAAATACAAAAACATAAAAAACAAAGGAATGTGAAGGTCACTAGAGAGCCTGCAGCTACTGAAATATAACAAGAGAACACTTAAGGACTTTGTGTTCACAGACTTGCAAATATACAACAATGGTTCAAATCTTCACAAACCACAAACCACCACTCAAACAAGGTGAGAAAGGCAACTGGCAAGGGAAACCAAGTCTGGGCTTTGTGGGTTAGCCTGAGGGTGTAGCAGCAGCGTGAGGAGCTCACATACTTGGCAGAAGCACAGAGTGGAGAAAAGGAAACCCGTTATCCAGATCACTATCTGCCAGAAATAGCTCTTTACTGATGCAAGTGATCCAGTGTTATCATCCTGTCACAGCACCACAGGTTAATCTCACCAAGAAATGATGTGTAGATAAAGTGTGTGTTCTGTTCTCTCATCTCCTACATTATGGACACTTTGTTCAGGCTCCCTATAGGAGATGACATGTGGGGGTGACTGCAGAAATAGACAGAACAGCCAGCCACAAAGTGACGATTAAATTCCTCCCATGATCAGTCATCATTTGACAAATATTCAGATTTCCATGTTTTTGGCTTTGAGACCTGTAACTTTCCCCAAAACAGATTACTGTTTATTTTTCTCATTGTTGTGACAAAATACCCAGCAAGAAGCAACTGAAGTGTGGGCATGTTTAATCTGCCTCACAGTTAGAAGCGGGTAGAGGCTGTGACAGTCTGACTGAGATGGCCTCCGTATTCTCAGGCATAGAATGTTTGGTATCCAGTTGGTAGCACTCGTTCAGGATGCTATGAGGTGTCAGTGTGGCACTGAGAACCAGTTGTCAGGGTTCAAAGCCTCATACTATTTCTAGTTCATTCTCATCTTTGCTCTAACTTGTGGTTCAATAGCAAGGGCACAGAGGAAACACCAAACTAAGACATCCCCTGAGCAAACAGAAAAATGTATTGGGATCAAACTGCCAAGATCCTATCTCATAGAGTAGATAAAAGAGAAAAATAGTAGAAAAGCAAGCAGATTTTTTTTTTTTTCTGACAGTCATCAGGGTGGGGATCTAAGTTGCTACAGGTTGTCTGATTGACAAGAAGGTCGGTGCTCTTGTGCAAGATTATTGACCTTTGGGGGAAGGTTAAGGGAGATTCCTGAAGGACTACTGGGTGGTTCCTGGCAGATAGAAACCTGTCTTAGAAGATCTGCTTTCCTGGTGCACGGAAACCTGTAGCCTTGTTTGTGCAATAACAATACTCTGTTTATCCAACCAGTCTTCTTAAGACATTGTCACCAGCGTTGCCATCTTAAGAGACAGTGTGGGCTCTCAGCTCTATGCCCCTCCGCCATTCATGCCTACTGACACTCTTTCCTTTGACCATAATGGTAGGCTTTTGTGGATTGAATTGTAAACCCCAGCAAATCGTTCTTCGCATCGGTTTCCTTGGCTATAGTGTTTTCTCACACAATAGAAAATTAATACATGGCTGATAATGATAGGGAAGTCTCAGAGGATGGAAGTGGGAGGCTGGCTGTTGTATTATATCCACAGTCAGGAAGGGGAGGGAAAACAGGAAGTTGCTGTGCTATAAAACTCCAAAGCTCACCCTCAGTGACCCACTTCTTCCAGCAAGACTTTGGGAAAGTTCCAAAAAGGGTCTGTAGTTTTTCAACTGTTCTTTTCTAAGTTTGGTCTTTATACCTCATAGGGCTATCTAGACCAGGTCCATATGTCAGCTTATTATAGGGCCTTCCTAATGAGGCCACAGGGAGCTGGTAGAAGGAATTTGATGGAACAGAGCATCTCAGTGACCTCTAGTGAGTGACCAATTTATGCATTTAGTGCTTGGTAGTCAGAGCTGAATTTCACACACACTACTTCCCTTGTGAATGGCACATTCCTATGCACTTAGCTCTCTGATTTCATGTCGCAAATACAAAACACTTCATAGTGAGTATGGTACTCAGATTGCATAGCAAATTAGTGGCTAGTGATTAACTGTTAGGCTCTACCAAGGCCCAATTTAAACTAGAGAAAAAAAAACTCCTTTACTGAAAAGGAGATTATACATAGACATTGACAATAACATTTTAATAAATGTTATTTCTCAGAATCCATACTATGTGTAAATCTAAAGGTTGAGCACCATCCCCTTGTGGTATTGATTTCAAGCCCTTGTGGATCTTTTGTACTATGGCAAAGTTTGAGTGTCAAGAGTAACCTGGACCTTCTGCGGAGACTTCTCTTATTCTGGGCTTCACACAAAACAGCGATTGCTTAGATTCCATAGTACCAGAAGGCACTTGGCAGGCTTTTGGGGGAGAAAGCCACCCATAATCTCACCTAGTCGTGAACCATTCAAGTTACAGTTATGACCAAACTGGCCAGCTCCGCCCTTTGATGCAACAGTGGCAGAGATGTATAGGGATACCAACAACTTTCCACTTAAACTCAAGGCCTGCTCTGCAGAAGGAACTAATGCTTGGACTGCAAACATGTCTAAGAAACTGTGATCAGGAGCTCATGGGCCCTGGTACCATGATTTTGTTAAGAGACATGGTAAATACTCATGCCTCTAACCACTGGAAAAAAACAAAAATAAATCAATATCCTTTTATAATAATTTGGAAAGTATGCATGAATAACTAATCTGAGGGTAAAATATGTTTGTGTGCTGACTAGTATTTTGCCAACTCGACACAAGCTAGAGTCACTTCAGAAGAGGAAAACTCAGCTGAGAAAATGTTCCCACCAGAATGGCCTGTGGGCAAGCCTGTGGGGCATTTCCTGATTTATGATTGCTGCAGAAAGCCCAGCTCATTGCAGGCAGTATCATTTCCGGCAGGGTGGTTTAGGATGCTGTAAGAAAGCAGACGGTTCATAGGGAACTCTTCTCCACTTCATCCTTTAAAGTTCTCATTCGATGTTTGTGATAGTCTCACCCTTTTATTTTGTAATATATCTTCCTCACACATTGTGAGTAAATACCCCTCTGTAAATCAAAACAGAAACATACAAAAAAAAAATTGCCTGAAAAGTATACTGGTGGAATAATGGCACAAAAGTTATGGGAGCAACCAATCACTTTTTAATTTTATTTATGGCCCATTATATGTGACTGAAGTTGGCACTGCTAAAGTGGCCAAGAACCTGGCACTAAATAGGTCATAGACCCCAATGGCAAACCTCCTACTATCTGCTTAATGAACAGAGAAATAATATAACTCCTAATGCCGTATTGTTAAAGATAAGTGCATCATTCAACCCTCCCCAGAGAAGCTTCTTCTTTCAGCCTATGGGAATTTACAGACACCCGCAACTAGACAAGGTGAAGAGAGTAAATGGCTTTTGATTCCTCAGCCCTCAATAGATGTCTTTCATCGGATCTCCTTCTTCACGACTCAGGATCTATACAAGGGAGATGGTGGTCGGTAACTCCAAGGAAACAACGCCATCCAAACACAACACGGCTGATGCGCATGCGCATTCACTGGCAAGGTGACAGTGCACATGACCCCTGACCAAGCTCAAATCAAACAGAACCCCAGAAAGGAGCAGGGGAAGTGGATAGCACGGTCCCACCTCTACCCAACATGTCTAGACAATTGGCGGATTCAAAAGGGACTCCCTTGGTCTTTGTTTTGCTTTTGTATTTTCATCTTTCTGGTATTTGTTTGTTTTGATTATTTTTAGTACAACAGGAGAGAGAATGAGAATAAAATGTGAAGTTGAGTGGGTAGTCAAGTGAGGAGACTATAGGAGCAGTTAAAAATAGATTAAATATTATATAAATATGTTATATGAAAAAATTTAAATAATACTTTAAACAAAAATCAAAGATCCTGGCAGTGGTGGTGCATGCCTTAAATCCCAACACCCTGAGTTCAAGGTCACCTGGTCTACAAAACGAGTTCCAGGACAGCCAGGGCTGTTTCACAGAGAAACCTTACTTCAAAATTAATTAATTAATTAATTAAAAATTTAAAAATGAACAAAAAACAAAAAGAAAAAATTAAAAGAAATAATCAATCTATCAATCAATCAGGGTAAACATACCATGAGAAACAACTCTATATAGCAGCCCTCTAAACACCTTTCTCTCCAGGCTGTTTTTGGTCCTGTTTTATCACAGCATCAGAAATGCAAAGATAGTCCATAATCAAAATGTTCCATGTAGGTGAAGGGTATGTATGTATTGACTGTAGAAAAGCTAGATGTAACAATTTGTCTTTTAAGTTAGGAGTTTCATCTTGCCCTCCCCAAACAAACTTCTCATACTGATGTTTGAAGTGAAAGTCCCCTGAGTTTTTACCCATGATTCTTCCTCTTCTCTAAAGGGCAAGTGTCTCCTCAGTAAGTGTAGAGCGCTACTTTTTAAATGGGAAGTCACAGCCCTATTCAAGGTTGTGTAACTCAATATGAGAGTTAAAAAATACCAGTGGGAAAAGGTTGCTGAAAGCGCAATATCCACAAATTAATTCAAAATCAAATGTGTAGAGAATCTGAAATGTTCCTGGCAGCACTCAGTGGTGTTTCTCCACGGACTGCACCACAGTCTTGGTTCTGAACACACAGCATATGCACCCAGCGCTTTGCATGCCATCGTACTGCAATGCCAACAAAGCTGCCAGAGACTCTGGTGCAGATGTGAACCCATTGTATATGACAGATTGCAGCGTTTTTACTTTGTATGCAAAGTGTTCTGCTCCTATGAAAATATCATACTTTAATCACAGAAAACAAAGACTTTAAATATTTCCCTCTCACCATTATCAGCGTGGAAGTATCCAATCTGTGTGCCGTGATTATATTATGTTAAAATGATTGATTAAAAAAAATGACTGAGTGACAAACTCCAGTTTTTTAAAAGACCCTGAAGCAGTTTTGGCCTGAATTAGGACACAATGTTTAATAAATTCTGGAATGACACTAAACATGCTCATGCCATCTTATACTGTATTCATATGGAGGCATATTCTTAGCATTGACAATTGTCACCAAACTACTGATCCACTCTGCAAAGTGTTGAAGGTGCTCAATTTTCCTCAGTGTCAAGCATTCAATCAAGATTTAATTTGTTATGTAAGAAGAAATGAGCATGCCTGTCTCTTAGCATGCAAAGTTTCTTTTTCTTAAATAAATGATAAAAATGTATGTATACCAAAATTTGTTTATATATAATTTTTTAAAACTTTTTATTACATTTTATTTATTTGGGGAACATGCATGTCACAGCACTTGTCTGGAAGACAGAAGATAACTTATGGAAATTGATTCAAAATTTGTGTCTTGAGGGTTGAATTTAAAGTCGTCTGGCTGGGCATAAGTACCTTTATTCACTGAGCCATTTTGCTGACCCCTAGATTTATGATTCTTCCCAAATCCATGTTTGATTCCTGTAACAGTGTTATATACTCAGGGGTCATGTAAAATTTCTGAAGCAAAATAGGTTGTGAGTACCAAAAGCTTAAGCACCCCTGGTCCAGGGGAATTGCTATTTCCTGCTTAGGAGGCATGATCAATGTGATGTACATGTAAGAGATGAGCTTACCCACTTATGGGGGAAAGCAGATTAAGTTGTTTGAAGACAAATGAGTGTCAAGTAGCTGTGAAATTGATTCTTTCCCTGCGTGAAGAGGTTCTGATGGCTCTGATGGGTTAAAGTACCCTTCTTTTGGTAGTCTTCAAAACAGGCATTGAGATTAAAAGCCAAAATGCTTTTTCCATGTCTTACTGTGTACAATGAGATATGTGAATTTGCTCAGGAAATAAAATCACATCAGAGACAACATGCATGACTGGAGTCAGTGTCCAGTTCTGCATTGTGTTGGCTTGCCTGAGAAATGTACCCCATGAGTGGATATATTTGAGTACTTGGAGACATTTGGTGAGGTTATAGAACCTTTAGAAGGTAAAGTCTGTCTGGAGGAAGCAAGTTGCTGGAAGCAGACTCCAGACTTTGAGGACTGCATGGCCTCATCCTATTTGCTGTCCTATTTTCTCCCCTTAATTGTGGATGAAAATGTGATCAGCTAGCTTTCCACTCTTGCTGCCATGTTTAGACATGTCTGTTGCCATATCCTCATCATGAAGGCTCTATTCCTGAATCATGAGCTTTAATTTCTTAAATTGTTGTGGGTCATGGGATTTTATCACAGTAATGGAAAAGTAGCTGGTATGAATACTTCAGTTTCCCTTGCCATTGCTCAAGTGCCACAGAATGGAAAAGTTAGAGACATTAGACAGATGGGGATCAAGGAGAGACCATTCCATTTTTCAACTCACTGACATGTTTGTTTCTATGATCCTTCCGGGACTTCAGGGTTGTTTCTGACTAACTATGCTCAGGAGGGTGGTAGTGTTCACGCCTTCCATTACAACCCTCACTCCACAGT
Source organism: Meriones unguiculatus (assembly GCF_030254825.1). Taxonomy (NCBI): domain Eukaryota; kingdom Metazoa; phylum Chordata; class Mammalia; order Rodentia; family Muridae; genus Meriones; species Meriones unguiculatus. The sequence continues at coordinate 69,563,761 of NC_083365.1, forward strand.
GAAAGACTCAGATAGACTTTTCTATAAATGTTCGTACAGCTAGCATTAGTACTAACAGTACAAACAATAAATAAATAACACTATACAATAAATGAAAAATACTAAAAAATGTGCTAAAAGTAAAACTACAACTCAGGACTAACTGATGGAATGTCCATACAATGAACTAACTGGCCATGGAAATTATTCAAGTATTAACACAAACGATAAACTGAATTCTTGCAAATCCAAACATAAAAGGCCACATATTATATGACATCATAAATATGAAACGTCCAGACTATAGAGACCAAAGAGTTGCTCATCTATTCTTGAGAAGTAGGTAAGGAAGAAAAGGGCAGCACAAGTTAAAGAGAGTGGGATAAGGTAAAGGAACTGAGAGCTGTACACAACACTCTGTTAGTTACAGACTGTTTAAAAACTAAATTTAAACTTATGGATGGAGATATTTCTCAGCCAGAAAAGGAACCTGCCACCAAGACTTAGGACTTGAGTTTGATCCCTAGGACTCACATCGTGGAAGAAGAGATTTAATTCCAAAAAATTGTCCTATGGTTTCCCCTTTCTCCCCCCACCCCCAAAATACACATACACAAACAAAATAACTAAATGTAAAAATATTTTTACATAAAAATTAAATTAAAAAAATAGAAAGCAAAGCTTTTCTTCCTCAATTTATTCACTTTGTATCCCTGCTGTAGCCCCCTCCATCTCCTCCCAGTCCCACCTCTCTCCCTCTTCTCCCTCTATGTCCCTCCCCAGTACACTAATAGGGGTGGTCCCCCTTCCCTTCTATCTGTCTATAGCCTATCAGGTCTCATCAGGGCTGGCTGCATTGTCTTCCTCTGGCCTGATAAGGCTGCTGCTGCATTAGGGGGAGGTGATCAAAGAACCAGCCATTAAGTTCATATCAGAGACAGCCCCTGCTCCCCTTACTAGGAAACCCCTTGGAAACTGAGAAGAGGGGTCTAGATTCTCTCCCTTTATGATTCTTGGTTGGAGTATCAGTCTCTGCAGGCAACCACCTCTGCCCCAGGATTTTTGGCTTTTTTATAAAATAACAGGGTATTGAAGGAGATTCTGAGACTCAGAAAAACTTTGGGCCACGTGCCAGAATGCTTATGGAAGAAGAGGGAGATAGAAAGACCTGGAGGGGACAGGAACTTCACAAGGAGATCAACACAGCCAAAATAATTGAGCCCAGGGGGACCTGCACAGACCAATACTCTAACCAAGGACCTTCCACGGTGAGGACCTAGAGCCCATGTTCAAAGGAAGCCCATGGCAGCTCAGTTTCCAAGTGGATTCCCTAGTAAAGGGTACAGGGGCTATCCTGACATGAACTCAGTGGCCATCAATCCCTGGGGGGTGCAGCCTTGTCAGGCCACAGAGGAAGATGATGCAGCTAGCCTTGATGAAACCTGATAAGCTAGGGTCAGATAGAAGGAGAGGAGGTCCTCCCCTATCAGGGGACTAAAGAAAGGGCATAGGGGGAGAAGAGGGAGGGAAAGGGGGAGGAGACAAGGGAGGGGGCTGCAGCAGGGATACAAAGTGAATAAATCATAATAAATAAATATGTAAATAAAATTATTTTTAAAAAGATAACAGATTAGAACTAAAGCAGGTGGAATGTCTGGTTCAAACATCTCATTTTAGCCTATAAAACACATGCACACACACGCATGTGTATATGTGGTAATTTTATGTTGAATTTAAGTAGCTCTACACTAACTGGAATTAATTTTATTACTAAACAATTCTATCACTCTGGAACCACTTCCCCTTTCTAGTTATAAGAAATTCAAAATGAAAAAGTTTTAATTTTAAGTTTTTTAATGGAACCAGTATTTAGTGTCTTATGATTTTTGCATCATTCTGTAAATTAATATTTTCCATTTCTAAATTACTTCTTTAAAGCTTAATTAAAAAGGCTAATATTTTGTTTGCTCTCCATGCAGTCTTGCCAACACTTTTATAGAAATAACTGTTTTAAGGATTCCACCTAAATAGCTTTATTTCATGTCATGTAATTGAATTGCACATTCATACAGGCATGAAGAGTGAGCAAATCTTACCATGGAGGGAGATATGGGGACTTTAAACATCGTTTATACTAAGATGTGTCGCAGAGAAAACAGGTGAAGAGAAGTCCATGAAGCTCCCTTTCCTTATGCAGTTAACAATGACAAAGTAGAAGGTTCTGGGGGCACGAGCAGAAATGCAGGCAAATAGGCGCCCATGACCTTCTTGGCTCCAAATTCCATCACAATTTGAACCTGCTTCTGTCCACCTCCTTGCCGGTACACTGTACAGGCATTACTCAACCTCTGTTTACTTAACCTTCATTTACTCACATTCTGAGGAAGGTGTGGTATGTAGTATATTCAAATGCATGTGTTATCAGTACTGAAAGGCTATGGCTCGGTTGGTACAGTGCTTACCTTGCCTGTACCAAGTCTTGGCCGACTCCGTAATGCTGCATAACCCAAGAGTGAGAGCATAAGTCTAGAATTCAGCACTCTTGAGGCAGGGTGTGTATCTGGACTTCAGGGTCATCCTTAGGTCCATGAGACACTGTGTCATAAGCTACATACTGAATATGTAGGCTAGGCTAGGCTCCATAGTATGAGACCAGAGTTTAGATTCCCAGAACCCACAGAAGCAAATCTAGCATTTGCAGCCTGCCTCTATCCCGCCTCCCAGGAGCTGAGATAGGTCTTCTCTAGGATAAACTGGCAACAAGTTCTGGGTTTAGAGAGAGACCCTCCTCGATATATAAGATGGAGATTCTTTCAGGAAGGCACCGAATACCAACATGAGCACCCTCCACACCCATTTACACTCCTGTGTATCCACACTCAGCAGAACACATACAGGAGTACTTATGCACACACACAAATGAGGCAATTGTCAAGACTGGCAATTGTAACAGCTGGAGTTCAAGTTTTAAGGCTGAGGACATGGAGGCTCAATGCTCGGTAAATAAGCACCTCTCTGAGGCTTTTAAATAGTGTTTGAACTGAGTTAAGTTTATGAGCAAGCTATAAAATTATAATTTGGTTCTAAAGAGGAAACCTCATTTACTGGCACTCAGCAAACTAATACAGTGACCCTAAATCCCAACCTGACTGTTCAGTTATTATAACACACCGGTAAGAAGACTATTAACAGGCCTAATTAAGACATCCATCACTTATCAGACCTTCAATAACCTCCCAATAACTCTTTTTATGGCATTTTAAGCCATTTCTTCTAATGTACGGATGCCATATACAAAGGAACTGGATATTATGGGGCTGATAATGCTTACCAACTTGGCTTGTGTCTCCAGGCTTAATTTTACAGGCTTGCTGGGTACAGACTAGGACACTTTTGAGAAGTGCATAGTAGACAGTGAGCTTGTGTTTATTTAATATAATCCCATGAGCCACTACATGTTGAGTGCCATGCAGGGATCTAAACAGAATAAGAGGTGTTAGTGGGCCTCTTCAGGTCTACCAAGATGAACCTCTTGAGAAAGCCATCCATTTGTTGTAATTACAAACCCGACACAATCTAGAACAACCCAGGAGAAGGGCCTCTAAGAATGTCTGTGAGGGACTGTATTAATTGTGGTGGATGACGGGGGAGTGTGTCCCTTCTCCTTACTATGGGTGGGGAGCACCACTGCATAGGCATGGGAGGAGGAAAGATCTAGTTACACACTGATGTGCCTTAACCCTCTGCCATCTATCCTTGAGTGTGGATGTGTTCTCTCATGCTCCTATGGGAGATTTCCCTGCCACATGGACTATAAATTGGAACTGTGAGTTGCAATAAAATCTCCCTGTGAGACAAAAGACTACAAAAGTAGCATTGGGTTTACTTTGTGCTAGATATTTACTGTTGGGCACGGGGCCTACCCCGAAATGCAGTTTGTATACCTGGCAGGACTCCTTTGGAGAAGAAAACTAACTTTTTTCTTTGTGAGTGGTTTTCAGCTTGCCATAGCTTTCGGGTTAGGGATGGGGGCTGGTGTGAACTTCCCCTCTCAGCACTTGTAACTCATGTGTCTTAAACGTGTGCCGGTGTTGTGCATGTAGCATGGTCTCTTTGAATTCATATGTGCATTGATCCTGTTGTGTCTAAAAGGCCTTGTTTGCTTGGTGTCTTCCTTCTCCTGTGGCTCTTAGAGAATCTTCCTGCTTCCTTTCCTCAGAGGCTCTGTGAGCTTTGCGGGAAGAAACTTGATATAGACCTCCCATTTAGGGCTAAATATTCCTAGGGCTTTCACTTTCTGCACATTGTGCAGTTGCTGGTCTCTGTATTTGCTCCCTCTGTTGTAGAAGGATGCTTCTTTGATTATGGCTAGACATCTTATAATGCTTTGTCTGGGCTTTTTTTTTTTTTCTATTTTTTACCTTACAGGTCTTCTGCTTTCACACTGTGGTTTCTGGTTTTTCGGTTTTATGGGAAGTCTGTCTATGCAAATGAGTGTGTCCCTACATGTATATATTTTCTTGTATTTTTTCATTGGATCTTTTATTCTATTTGTTTTAATTTTATCTTATTTCAGTTGGTTATCATTGTCATCATTATCATTTTTATTATTACTTAGATGCCTGTTTATTTTTTCCTGTTTGTTTTCTAATGATAGAGAGAGAGAAGGCGTGGGTTTATGTGGGTGAGGAGGTGAGGATGATATGGGAGGAGATGGGAATAGGGACACCATAATAAGAATGTAATGTATGAAAAATAAATCAATCTCCAATAAACAAGAAAAGAATTAAACCTGAAAAAAAGGGAAAGAAATGTTTTTGTGAGAGTATTTTACCACTGAACCTGGAAAAGTAAGTAAGACCATGTGAGTGGAAGGAGTCACACTAGGATGGCCTAGAATGTAGCAGTCATTCTAGGCCCTATAGGCAAGCTTTTTGAAGAGCATATTAATATTTGTCACCCATTTTATTAAGGGGTTCAACATTTTCCAGTGCTCATTTCTCTAATAATTCAAGGACACCTGAGTAGGAAATTGGAGAGCAAGTAATTACTGGGTAAACCTTTCTGAGATTATATATCTTAAAGAGTGAGTATTTTGTAACTGGCGTACTGGCTGAGAAATCCCATCATTTTTTTGTCCACCAGTCTAGGTAACGTGGCTTCCGGCATCATAGACCAACAAGAATCAGGGAAGAAGGGAATCAGTGGTGAGCCCATGCCTACTCTGAATAACATCAACATTGTTGTCTCCAGGGAAGTTTAGGCCCAAGTGGAGAGTCAGGTAAGTAAATGGTAAAACTTTCGTGGAAGCAGTGCTTCTGGTTGGCACAGTGAACATCCACTGCCCATCCTGGTTCTGCATAATTGATTATTATGTATAGTGGGAACCAGAGCTCACACTATACATAAAGACAGAAAGTGCCACATGAGATGCAAGGGGCCGACACTTTCCTATTGTAAATTTCTTGAAATCAGTTCATTGACTTGTCAAAATCTGCTAATAGTCTGGGGAGGGGACAATATATCCAGGAGCTAGCTGTCTAGATAGAACTTCTATGTTGGTGAGCTCTATGTTAAAATGAAAGACCCCGCCTCAATGAATTAAGAAGAGAAACATGGACACATATGCACCCAACCACACAAACATTTATATATGCAAGTATACATGTGTACACACATGCATGCACACACATAATCATGTAATGTTCGGGCTGGTTTTTAACTCCTCTAAAAGGTGAAAACATCATTGTTCACTGGGCATTTTCCATTTTTAATTTTTCAGTGATTTTGGAGTTTCTTACCACCATAAGGGGTGTTTCTGTGCCCCTAGCAGAAGGCAGTGACCACATCTCTGCACAGCAATGAGCAGAAGGTAGAAGCCTGAAGTCCAGGCCTCGAAGCTGTCACCTTTCTTTAAGGGACTGACTTGTTCTCTCACAGACATTTCCCAGGGCAGTCTTTTGCAAACTGCTCCCACAAGAGTTGGGAAAGTCAAGAAAGTGTTATTTCTCAGAACCATCTTAGATGTTCACTTGATCTGAAGCAGTGGGTTTGCCTGTACACACTCTGTAAGGATGAAATGTTTGTCCTACCTAGGAAATGAGCTTGGGCTTTAAAGACTCTATGATATCTCTACAGTAGTTGTTTATTCAGTAACTGTGTACATTACACCTTTTAAAATATTTATTATTTATGGACTTTATGCATGTATAAATTATATTTTTATCATATGCCTCAGAACCTTGCTAACTTTGCCCCTGAGCCCCCTCCATCTTGTTTCCTAAGAAGTTCATGTCCTTATATATTGTTAATAATCTTCTGAGTCCAACTGATGACACAACTTTGTGTGTATCCTTGTGATATGTGTGCTGATGATTGTGTATTAATCCATACATGTATGTGTGTTCTGGGTGAGCTGTATGTGTGAATACATCACATGTATAGTATACATGTATATTATATATTGCTTAAAAATGCACACATGTGTGTATATGCTGAGTATGGTGCGTGTATGTACATACGTATGTGGTGTATGTGAGTGCTGGGTATAGTGATGTGTTTGCATGTGTGTGATGTGTATTTGTGTATTTGCTGGGAGTGGTATGCCTATGTTTCTGATATATGTGCGAGATGGAAGTAGTGTATCAATATGTGCATGTCTGTATGGCTATTCTTGGTTGTCAATTGAATACATTTGAAATTAACTAAATGTCTGGGCACACCTGTGAGGGTCTTTTTTTTTTTTTTTTCTTCTTAAATGTGGAAAGAGCCACTTCTAATTTAGGTCTTTGAGATGGGAAGATACACCTTTAATCCAGATCTTTTGAGGTGGGAAGATTTACCTTTAATCTGGGCTATACTTTCTGCTGGAAACTCCCTCAACCCCCCCCCCCAAAAAAAAAAGGACACGGAAGAAGGAAACTTGCTTTCTCTTTTCTGGCTGGCTCTTGCTCTCACTGGAAAGTTAATTTCTTCACTGTCATTAAAGCCTACTTCTTTGGGATTCTAGAATATGCTAAAGACATCTAGCCTTGTGGACTGAACAACTATTGTATTCTTGAAACTTCTGTTGATAGATAGCTATTGTTGAAGGACCTGGGCCACAACCTGTAAGCCTTTCTAGTAATTCCCCTACACACACACACACACACACACACACACACACACACTACATATACATGATATACATGTTCATACACACAAACATATACATTCTATAAGTTTTGTTCTTCTAGAAAACCCTGACTAACACATGTAGGATATGTATATTCAGGGTGTGGTATGTACATATTTGCATATGTTTGTGGCATATGTGAATGCTGGGTATAAGTTGGATGCATGTGTGCCTGTGAATGTGCTGTCTGCATATTCTGGGTACTAAGTGTGTTTATGTGCCTGTGAATGTCATGTCTGCATATTCAGGGTATGATGTGTGTGTTTGTGTATGTGTGTGCTAAGTGTGTCTGTGCTGTATGCATATGCTGTGTATGTTATATGCATGTGTTTATGGATTGTATGTACAAGAGGTTTGCAAAACTATATACAGAGAACAAGGGAGAATGTTCAGTAACATCCTGTATATCTATCTGTCTCATTCCCTCAGACACTGTCTCTGAATAAATGCAAAGTTGACCTTCTTTTCTTTTTGCTAGATTGACTAGCCAATCACCTCATGGTTTCACCATGCCCTGTTCTGGGGAACACAGTCAGGCTCTTATGTGAGTGTTGGGAATTTGAAGACTCGCTCTTAACATTTTTAAGAATAGAGTTCATGTGAGATCAGCCATTTCCACATCCAAAAAATAGTCTTTAAATCAGTAAATTTTCTCTCTCTTTACGACAGAGCTTCTTTTGCTGTATGGAAAACTTTTATCATTTTTTTTCTTTGTAGAATAGAATATTGGCAGGAAATTATATTCTCCTAAAAGTTCACCGCCAAAAACAAAGTAAAACAAATTGCTTAAGTTATGAGTCATGATTCCTTATATTAATAATAATTCATAAAATAGTCTTAAAATCAGTTTTATTTTGTCTTTTTATCCAGGCCACTGAATATCATAGTTGTTTTCACAAAACGGTTGGTGTGGCTTCAGCTATCATATCTGAGTTCTAAAGTGGTGAATATAGAAAAATTAACTATAAGCACTGTTAACTACTCATAATATCTCAGCAAGCCATGCTTCACAACCTTCAGTAGTATGCTATAGATCAAAAACCTGCTGTATTAGACAGCGTTCTCAATACTCAAGACTCTCTAGAGCGATAGAACATATAGAATGAATGTCTCCTACTTTTCTTTCTTTCTTTCTTTCTTTCTTTCTTTCTTTCTTTCTTTCTTTCTTTCTTTGTGTATATATGTCCGTCTCTAATCTGTCTCTCTCAATACACACACACACACACACATATGTAATGACTTATGGGCTATGATTCAGCTAATTCAACACTCACTGGCTATGAATGGAAAGTTTAAGAACCCAGTAGTTTCTCAGTCCAAGAAGCTAGATGTCTCAGCTGGTCTTGAGTATAGTTAGAATCCCAAAGATGTATGCTCCAATACTAAGTGAAGGAATGATCTTGGTAGTAAGGAAAGAACAAGAAGGCTAACAACAACAACAACAACAACAAATCATCCATCTATGTCCTTGTATAGTCTTCCATTTAATGCATGGCCCAGATTAGATTTGGATTAAATATCTGGTTCTGGTGTGTCTTCCTATCCCAAACATCCAGGTTAGAAGTAGATCTTTCCACTTTAGATAATCAGAAAACCCTCCAGTTTGTGTTTTAGCTAATTCCAGACACAGTAAAATTGAACAACCTAGAACAACCATCATATCTGCCCTGTAAACATTTATATCTCAAAAGAGCTGATAAGGGTTGATCATGAATATATGATGGATGTGTTTTCAATAGTAACAAAACCTATGTTATATCATCAAGAATAATGTGGGAACAATGGGGAGATGGCTCCTTTGGTAAAGGACTGAAATTTTTGTATGATGACATATGTTCCATCCCCAGAGTCTAACTTTTTAAAAAGGAACATTTTAGGAGCATGACTGTAATCCCAGTGTTATCAAACTAGGGGCAGAAGGAGTACTGAGGCTCACTGAGGAGCCAGCACAGTGGACCTGGTGAATTCTGACAGTGCGAGACTGTGACAAAAAACCGATGTGGAATGCCATTGGGCGTGATTTACTATACTGATCTCTGGCCTCCTCACGTACCTGAAGACATGTGCACACAGTCATACACATGAAGACATACACACAAAAGCAACAATATAACACAAGGAACAAATGCTGATGAGAGCTTATGTTACAGGAGTGCTACGGGAAAATCTCTGCTGCGCCCACTTCTCTTAAACCCCATTCCCCTTCAAGCCCTTTTCCAGATAGGTAGAGTGGGCAACCTGATTAGTCAGTATGGAAACAAATCAGATTCTATTTTCTAGGAGGCAGCATTACTGGTTCTAAAGGATAAGCACATTAGACATCTTGATCTGCTGTGGGCCTTGTGCTGAAATAACAAACAGGCCAGCAGAACTTGCTGGTAGTTTCAGGAAGCATTACGCCCCTTGATTCCCTATATACACCTGGGAAGGAAATATAGCTTAGGCATACACTGCAAACTCAATTTCTTTACAGGAAAAAAAAAATGTGACATAGACAAAAGAGGACAGGAGACTCCTTCTAACCTGTATGAAGGAAACACATTTTCTGGGTGTGGTGCTGATTGGTACCATGGGGTAATAGTTCCCACGTGGCATTGGCCTTTCTGTATGTATGTATTAGTCAGAATGGAGAAGGTAAAATGGTGATAAAATGGTTTACAAACACTCCCAGAGGTAGCTTTGGCTTAAGTTGTTAAAGTGTTTACCCAAACTAAAGGAGCTCTTCTTCTCATGTAGCTAGTTCTTTTCCTTCTCCTCAGTCACTAGCACTCTCTCCAGCTATCTACTCTTCTCCTGATCCACTCAAAAAAAAAAAAAAAACAAACAATACCCAGATTGTTTGTGCTAAGTGGGTCATCTCCTACCCTGTAACAAATAATTCTTCACTTGATTTGCCTCCAATGAGTAAATGGCTCCTTTGAGTCATGTATTAATTACTTTCTTGGTTGTTAAACAAAACACTAGACAGGGACATCTTATGGGAGAATGGTTTGTCTCACGGGTCTGTGCATACAGACCAGGGAGGAGAGGCACGGAGGCAGAAATGTGAGACAGGTGGTCACAAGGCTTCCACAGTCAGGAATCTGAGTGATGAGTGTAAGTTCTCAGCTAGCTTTCTACATTTTACTCATGCCAGGAGCCCAGCCCATGGGTTAATGTTACTCAGTTTTAGGGTGGATCTTCACACCTGCCATAGTCTGAGTTATGTTCTCCATAGGGTAATATATTTGAATATTTAGTTTCTAGTCAGTGGCTCTATTTGGGGTGGTTATAGAACCATTAGGAGATGGAGCCTTGCTAAAGAAAGTATAGCATTGACTGCAGGATTTGAGCGTTTAACATTGTGGTGCTTTGAATAAGAATACCCTCTATAGGTTTATATGTTAAATTACTTGTTTGCTATTCGTTGAGCTGTTTGGGAAGGATTAGGAGGTGTGGTATTTTTGGAAAGAGATGTCACTGGGGGAGCTTTGATGCTTCAGAATCCCATACCATTCCCAGTGACTGCTCTTCTTCCGTCTGCTGGGAGATCAAGATGTGAGCTCTCAGCTACTATTCCCACTGCGTGCCGACAGACCTTCCCCCAGTCATTATGAACTAACAGTCTAGAACCATATGCTCAGTGAAACTCTGGCTTTCATTAGTAGCTTTAGTCCTGGTGTCTTATCACAGCAATTGAAAAGCAACAAACACAATCACCTTACCTCATTTTCCTTCACTTCTTATGCCCTCCCCCATTCTGGGTGTGGACGAAATACCACCCAGCTTCCTGTTCCTGTGCCATGCCATGTGTTCCTCACCATGATGAGTTCTGCCCTCTAGGATCATAGCCAACATTAACTCTTTCTTAACTGTCTTTTGTATGAATGCTTTATCACAGCAAAGGAAAAACAACTAATACACTATCTCAGGGAGTTTAACCTAGAAAGCCCTTCACCGACATGCCTTGAGATTTGTTTCCAGGATTATTCTAAATCTCATCAGAACAAACATGTGACTCCTCTTGAATCTTCAGAATAGTAACATGCTGGGTACATGGCTTTCATTAAATGTAAACCTACTACTATTTCATACAGGATGACAAGTAGCTCTGAATCATAGGTGACCTAATTAGGTCACAAGCAAGTAGGAAATCTCCAAAGGCAGATGTTGCCTCATTTTAGTGTTTGTTAAGGCTTGGCTGAAAAAGAACTATAGCAGAGAAATTTATTTTATTTCTGAATTTGTGTTGGGTGTGTGCTTGTGTGTATATATGTGTACCTGAATTTGCCAGGACAACTTGTAGGTGTTAATCCCAGTGATGGAAAAAGGAAAAAGACTATTGACCCAAATCATCATGGCCAAATTAATTAAAGCAAGCAATTAATTAAAGCAAGCTATTTTATCCCTGTATATGGGATATCCCTGAAGGTGGGATTTGAGAGGTCAATATTGGTTAGGGAGAAAAACAAGGTTTTTATAGCTTAGGGATAGGAAGCTTTTACATGGGGATTTTGTGGGCCAAACAGGTGGTGTTACAGGAGCAGAACATTATAACAAGTTAGCCATAATGATCTTCTGATTGCAAGGTTGCAAGTTGGGCATATAAGTAGGTAGTCATAACAAGGTAGCCATAACAACTCATTTGAAATGAAGGCAGGTTTGCAGGATTGTTATAAACAATATTTTGAAACAAAGACATGATTAACATTCCTGGGAAAAACAGTGCAGAATCATCTGTAGTTAAGGTTACGAGTGGGCATACCCAATCCTTGAGAAACAGAGGCTTTATAATAACCAGGAATTAATCTATAGTTTGGCTTTAATATAAGATGATTTTAAAGCCTAAAATGGAGGATGGCTTATTCTTCAATAAGTACAAGTTGTTTTGTTTTGTTTTGTTTTGTTTTGTTTTGTTTTGTTTCTTCAGCCATGTGCACCCAGCATGTCAAAATCAAAATACTAGGTTGGGCAGCAAGCACCTTTACCAATTGACCTTCCATGTTGGCCTGGGCAGTGATTTTTAAATAGAATTATCTGTCAAAATCACTGCCAAAACTCTCATGTCTAGTGTTGAGAGTCACATAAGGTGGTTTTCAGTGAGATGGGATTTTTGTGTTTTCATAAGAATGTAGAAAGAATCTCTTGTATATTGAATGGATGTAGCCACCTGTCAATAATAAATATGAAGGTCTAGAGCTTAGGTAGGAAATAGGAGTTGGAACATTTGGAGGGCAGAAGGGGCTCAGGGGGAGCCAGGTGCTCTCCAGATTTAGCTGGCAAGATGTGAAGAGGCAGATTCATGATACCTGAGCACAGGTAACCAGTCACATGGCAAAATGTAGATTAGTATAAATAAGTTAATAGATTGTGAGCTAGTCAAAAAAGAGTAGCTATATGACCAAGGTACTTGTAAATAATATTTTGAGTCTCCTGAGTCATTATTCCAGGAACTTTGGGTCAGGAGGAAAAACTTCCTGCTACCTAAGAATTCTTCAGGAACACTCTTTAACACCCAAATAAATCTTAGCTATGGTCCACAGGTTAGCTTCCACCAATCCCTGTGAACAGTGTCACTGCAATCAGCTTCAAGGGCATAGTTCTTTTCTACCTGAGCTGCAAGGATGGCCTGAGGAGTTTTCAACCTCAGGCACATGGACAATACCCCAAGAGAGAACTGGCATTTTAAAGGGAGAATCCCAGGCGCCTAGTGTTGTTCAAAGCTCTCAAGGTCGTTAAAATGAGTGGCAAGCTCAAGAAGCTAAAACAAGATTCTGAAAGAATTTTTACTCACTGCTACAAAGCAACATAGCAACAGAGTATGACAGGATTAAACAAGTCCTATACCATTGTCATTCATCTCCTTAAACATTAACAGTGTTAATTTTGTTTGTTTTTTTTAATTGGTGATTTATTTTTTTATTTTTTTTCTTCAGTATATTTATTATACATACTGATAGAAGCCCATTCTCACAACTCTTCCGTCCCACCCTCCCTTCTTTTCCCTATCTCATTCCCCTAGTCCACTGAAAGGGGGTGTTCTCCACTGCTGCCATCTGCCCATAGCTTGTTAAGTCTCATCGGGACTGCCTGGATCCTTCTTTGTGGCCTGGAAAGGCTACATCATCAGGGGCGAGTGATCAAAGAGCAGTAACTGAGTTCATGATAGAGGCAGCACCTGCTCTCTTCACCCAGAGATTCACATGGAGACTGAGCTGCTAATGGGCCACATCTCAGGAGGGGATCTAGGTTCTTTCCATGCATGGTCTCTGCATGGAGAGACCTGCAGGACCCCCTGGGCTCAGATCTTTTAGTTTTGTTGGTCTCCTTGTGGGGCTCTTGTCCCCTCCATGTTCTTCTAATCCCACCCCTCTCTTCCTTCATTTAAAAAAAAAGTGTTAATATACAGTATCATCATAGGGCTTTGGCTGCCTCTCTGTCAGTTGATATTTTGTGGTTTCCCTAGACTTTAAATTATTTTTCAATTCCTCTGCATTCTGGAATGTTGTATGGCACTGTTTTTCTCCAAACAAGATACCCTGGTCATCAGGGCAGCTAGAGCAGGCCTTTGATAATGGTAATGGAGCTACTGGCAGTCCCTAGAAAATGGAAAGTTGATAGAAAGAAGGGAAGCCATATTGAAGCTCCCATCATGATAGCGTTAAGCTTTGTTGTGATACAGCTGTTTTAGAGCCACTTAAACCATCTCAGCAACCACTTACTATGTCTGATAAGTGAGACCAGACATACACCAGTTTCACTGGTCTCATCATTTGGATTTAGATAAAAGAGTATTTTTTTTTTCTATTGTTTGGGTCTTCCCCAGAAAATGAACACTAAAAATGTAGGCATCCTTGTATGTTTGGCTCTGGGATACTCTGCATTTGGCCCTGGGATACTCTGCAATACTCTGATGCTCTCTTGCCTTGACCCTGGACTTTGCCTTCTTTACTTCTGACACTGACCTGCCTTCTCTATCTATTCCATGGCTTCTTACACTATGGGTCACAACCATATATATGGTTGTGTAAGTGAATGTGAGAGGTGACAAGAATTGGAAACTCTAAAAAGCTAAATGCATAAGTACCAAAAAACTGTAATCCAAGATAAAATATGTAATAATTATGAAGTGAGTCTGGCAGTGTCTAAGTACTATGTCCAAAGACCGAGGGAAGCCGTGGCATCATGGACATTTTGAGCTGTGCATGCTGTCATATCAGGTAGTAACAGTGAAAAATTTCTGAACACCCTCTGCTTGGATCCAAGACTATGGTATGCATTAACTGCAATGTTTCTTATTGACTTTTCTGCCTTTGTGTTCTAAAAAAAAAAAAAAAAACAAGGAAGGAAGGAAAGAAGAAAGAATGAAAGAGAAAAAAAGAAAGCTTCTCAATTTCCTTCTATCATCATTCATCAACATGAAAGTATCAAGTTACTATTGATAATATAAAATGCAAGAGAGGGGTGGGGTAGTGTTGGCAGTCCACACAAAGTTATACCCACAGGGAATTATACCACACAATCTAGTGTAAGAGGTTTATTTGGGGGAGGGGAAAGTGAAAGACCATTATATGGGGGTCATAAGGGAGAGATAGAGGCAGACAGGCAGGCAAGCAGACAGAGAAACAGAGAGCGGGAATGAAAGAATGAGAGAAAGAGAGAGAAAGAGAGAGGGAATAATAGAATGAGAAAGAGAGAGGATGAGAGAAAGAGAAAGAGAGAGGGGATGGCAGAGAGAGATCCAGAGTGGCCCTTTTATGTGCAGCAGCACCTAGCACACCTCGTACACATGGCAGTGGTGGCAGATGAAGACATAAGCTCTTGCTAGGTCCCTGAGAGGAGGCCAGTAAGAACTGTCTAGTTACTAACTATATCTCCTCATGGTATTATGTTAGACTGTTCGGTCTTTAAAAGTCCTTTTTGAGTTCCTGACCCAACTTTCATTTTAAGAAGTGAGATGAGTTTTGGCTTGGGCTTAAGGAAGAATTTTCAGTTTTTGAAATGTTGCAAAACATACTTTTGCCCTTTTTTCATACATGTTTATGTGAAATATAGGTCTCAGCATGGCCAAACACAGAGTCAAAACAGCAGTCTGCAATAGCCCAATGGAGGAAACCTCTGCTGTGCACGAATAACGATCAGAGTTCTGATCACAAAACCCACAGAAATACGTGGTGGGCTTTGTGACTCATCCGTAATCGCAGCACGTGGGAGGCAGAGGGAGGGGCTACCTGACACAACCTGGCTAATTTGGCTAGACAGAATGTTTTGAGCTTTGGCTTTTGCAAGAGGCTCTGACTCAATAAACATAATGCAGAGGACTGATGGAGATAACATCAGCTTTGCTGCACAGGCATTTGCACTCACTCACGAGTGAACAAGCCTACATACAGGTATGCATACATACTATACACACACCACACACACACACACACACACACACAGCATACACACACACACACACACAGCATACACACACACAAAAAACAGTGTTGATCAACTGATTAACGTGGAAAATGCTCTACACCCTATCATATCAAACTATTTGGCCAACTGATAATTATAACTTTTTAAAATATTAAAGGACACACAGATCATTAGTATGCAAATTTGTCTTGGTCTTTGTTGGAGGTGGATCTGATGAGTGTTACTGACTCTCAACATCTGGTTACAACTATCCTTGTTTTGTAAACCTGTCAAAGACATACCTGATTGGTTGATTACAAGGCCTATACTTGGAAAGGACAGAATAGGGTAGGCATGGCTAAGGTTCCCAGGCTTTTGGATTCAAGAGGGAATCAAGGGAAATGGAAGAATGGGAAGAATAGAGGAAGAAGGAGTCATGATCTCTCTCTGCCATCTCCTCTCTCTTTCTCTCATAATTTCTCTTTCTCCTCAAATAGGTGAGGAGAAAACACTCCAATAATGGCATGGAAAGGCCCAGATGAAGAATATAAGCAAGCATCATGGGATTAAGTATAGAAGATAGAGCAGATGAGGAGGATTAAGGTGGATGACATTAGATGGGGCTGGGAAATGGATGGCGAGGTTATTGAGCCAGCACAGGTAAACTCCCAGCCCAAGGTAAATAAGGCAATTATAAATCTAATAGTTATCTGTGTCCTATTATTTGTGATATCGGGTTTATGTTGCCACAATAATCTTAGCACTAATAATAAACTTTATATAGCCCAACACTCATTTTCTGTTTTTATTTACTACAACATGTCTTAAATGGTAAAACTGTATGTTTACTACCAAATTGCCTTAAAATTCATTTCATTATGTTCTGTTATCAGAAAATTATATTTGTATATTAGTTTTATATCTCCATATACCTATAGTTCCTTACATGGTTTTTGGATGTGAACCTATGAGATGGCAGAGTGAGTAAAGGTGCTTGCTGCCAAACCTGACATGCTGATTTCCATCCTTGGGCCCCACATGGTGGAAGGAGAAAAATGCCTCCAAGTTGTCATCCAGCCTCCACACATCCACCACAGCACACATAAACACAACAACTAAATAAGTATAATATATACTTTGAAGTTTCTTCTGTAGAAGGGTGTCATGTATATAAAAAGTTTAAACAGTGGTGATCTATCTTACATCTTCTTTCTGGTTCTCAGTCTGACCCTTTGATATTGTACTTTTCACAAGCTTAGCTCTTGGCAGGAAATTGTAAAGATTGTTCCCCAACTCTGAAATAGCCATAGATAATAATTTTGCGTTTAGGGACAAAGAATCTGAAACTGTTCTCATGTCTGCTCCATCCTGTTTGTTTTCACAAATACCACCGACTCTCCAGAGCACTAGAGGGACTCATGCCTCTACAAGTCTCATATTCTTGTGTTATCTGAGATCTGGCCTCTCAGCCCTCAAGCAAACTTCAATTCACTGAACACTTAGACATAAAATTCACTGCTTAAATGAAGATATAAACCCTATCCCTCAATTCTCATACCACAGTTTTACCTTTATACCTTTCTTTTCTCTGGGTCATTAGATATCTGCCCATTCACAGATTACTATCTTCTTTATCCTAGACTGTTTAATGTCTTACAAAGGAGCTTGTCCCTTAGCCTGACAGTCTCCTTTCAACGTTTTTTTTTTCCTTCTGTCTATCAGAATGGACAGTTGGCTGTCCTGACCCTTTAGTGGCAGAAAGTATGCTGAGCATCAGATCCCCAGGATCCTTCTGCTGCTGCTCAAGACTCTCACACCATTTTCTCTCTATAGTCACGGATTACAGTAATATTCTGGCCATCTACCTCTGTTATCTGTGAAAGATTAGCCCAATGAGCTAATATGGAAACCAAAACTCAACTTTAGTTCAAATCTCTTACATAAATTGATGTAGCAACCGCATATAAACTAAGTGTGTCTTTATATAAATGTTAAGTTATATCTCAGGGCAAGAAAGGGGGCTCAGAAAATAAAGGCACCTGCTGTCTAGCCTGACAAACTGAATTCAATGCCAGGGATCCATATAGAAGAAACATGACTCTTACATATTGCCCTTTGATCTCCACACATATGTAGTACACACACACACACAGAGGCAGAGAGAGAGAAAAACTAAACAAAATTTAAATAAAACAAATATCCAGAATATTTGTAACACCTAACAGCATGTTAACAGCATGGCTGTCATACTCTCGGGGAGAATGACAGGTACAGCATCTGCATGTGGTCTGTATATATAAAATTGCTTTTTATTCCATAAGGAAACCTGAGCACCCAGAAGAAGGACAAAAAAACAAAACAAAACAAAACAAAACAAAACAAAACACGCTACACTGAACATTCTAGAAAGCCAGACTGACTGATTAGACCTTCAGTGACTGGAGTGTTGCAGAGCCAGAGTCTAATTACAGTTTATTGTGGTGATCCTTAGTCCCTTAAAGCCATTCATTCCTCACCCTGATGTGACCTCACATGCATGTGACTATAAGCAAAACTTTTTGGAATATGCTACAAGAACCTTAGCTTCCAGAAACCCAAAAGGTAGGAATGTCATCAGACAGAGTCTGAGGTCCATAGTGGGAGCTTTTCAGCTTTTCTGGGATCTGTCTACCTGCTATTTCTATGTATGTATTTGCCTTGATTTGTAGCTTTTGTTTTTCTGTTACTAAAATCAAACCATTATCTGATTGGGACATAAAACTTGATGTAACCTAAATCTCTTGTCCTAGGTAGGCTATGGTCTCTCATGTTTGGCTTCAAAATAAACTACTTCTTATTCCTTTTGTGGTGAGAGCTCTGTTTTAGTGTTGCCACAATAAACCATTTTCCTCAGTGAGCAACATACTATATACTATCCCAGTCTTAACTGGCTACTTGACAAAGCCTAGAATCCTTGAGACTGCAATTGAGTAATTGTCTTTATAAGGATGGCTTGTGGGCATATCTGTGGGAGATTGTCTTGACTGTTAATAGACACAGGAGGACCCACCCTCTGCGAGTGGCATCATTCACTAGTCAGGTAATCCTGGGATATATAGGAAAATTAGCCAAGGATGAGCCTGAATAAGCCACTAAGCAGCATTCCTCCTGGTTTCTGGTGTAAGTCCATGTTTGATTTATTGTTCAGACTTCTTTCAATGACAGATTGTCAACTGAAAAATGGAGGCCAACTAAACCCTTTCCTCTCCAGCTTGACTTTGGTCAGAGTATATTATTACGGCAACAGGAAGGAAAATATATACTATAGGACAACACACTTTTCCAAAGTGTAACCTGTGTTCACTGGCTCAGTGCCCCTCATGTGATTCTCAGTCCTTGTGCCCTTGATGAATAATCACATCCTGCCTGGAACCCGCTCCAGTCACCAGGACCACCTCTGCTCTGTCTTCTCTGAATGCAAACGCTCCCTTCTGTTCTTGAAGCACTTGTTATTTTCTCCCTTGCACTGTAATTATGTACAGCTTGTCTTCATTAATAGCTTAACCTTTCATTGATATTAGGAATCTTAGTCATTTTTATGCCTCTCCCGCCCTCCTCATAATCACCGGCTCACTGGCCTTGTCCACAGTTGGCTGTGGATAATTAATTATTGAGTTATGCTCAATAACTGACTAATTAATTTTAAAAATTATACCGTTGGAGCACTTTCATTTTGAATTTTTTTTTAAGCAGCACCTCTGTGCTTTAAGGTATTTTCATTTCCTTTTCTCTTTCTTCAAACACACAGCTGAATACCAAATCTTAGCTAGCCTCCTGGCAGAAAGTCACTGGAAAGCAATGACATAAAGGGCAGCTATTTAAACATCCATGTCCTATGGAGTCAAACAGAACTTTTGCCCAAGAGAAATTAGATGTGACAAGCATTTCAATACAGATGTCCATGAGATATGCATCTAAAAGTAATGGTAATGGCAATTGGGCCTGGAATATGGCTCAGTGCATAAGCTGTTTACTGTGCAAGCACGAGGACCTGAATTCAATCCCAGCACCTTTGTAAAACTGGAGTGCGGCAGCATCTCCTGTGTAAGGCCAATAAAGAGGGGCGAGTTAAAGCTGGGTCTTCCTGGCAATATGACACATTTAACTCCAGTTCAGTGTAAGACCCAGTCTCCGAAATTAAGACAGAGAAGTGATTAAGGAAATCACCTGTAGCACAGACACACAAACACAATATACACACACAGTCAAAATAGATTTAAAAAATGAAAGAATGTATATGAATGTAAGAAGTACCAAGTTGCAGCCAAGCCCCGAAACCCCATGCTTTCAAATTGTGCTTTGTGCTTTCTTTACTTATGTGTATTTTTAGCAGCTGTGTTTTGGGACTGATTCTATATCTAAATCCCTTTCTTTGTTATTGGAAGTCTTCTCCCTGGATCCTGCTGGCTTTGAGGCTTTTTTCCACAGCACCATATGCATGTCTCCTTTCTCTTCATACCAGGACTTTAATAGTATATTGATTTATGCCATACCCCATTTTATAAGACAGAGTCCAGAGCCTATAAAGATAGCAAAGTAAGTAAAAGCACAGAGTCTCACCACAGAGTCTCACAACCTGAGGTTGCTCCCATGACCCAGTCCACTAAAATATGCTACCACATCATGGCATGTATGCAGTGTTCCTAACACCCCAATGTTTCCATCTCTCTCTCTCTCTCTCTCTCTCTCTCTCTGTGTGTGTGTGTGTGTGTGTGTGTGTGTGTGTGTGTGTATGAGAGAGAGGGAGAGAGAGAGAGAGAGAGAGAGAGAGAGAGAAAGAGAGAGAGAGAAGAGAGTAGTGATATCTTTCTCTGAAAATACCTTTCATTTTGAAGAGCCTGAACTTTTGGCAAAACTTCCAGCAAATTAATAATATATGCTGAGATTGTTCAAGACTGTGTGCTTAACCTGCTGTCCTACAGTGTACCTGGCCATCTTAAGTTTAAAGTGTCTTTAAGAGAATAATGTAACCAACCTTACTTGCCTTGGATTTTTTTTTCATTAATTTATTTATCTGTTTATTTCACATCCCTTCGCCAATCACAAACCCACTCTCTCCTCTCCTCCCAACCCCACCCTACCATCCACTTTCCCCATATCTCCTTTCCCCCACCTTCCCACCCCACCCTGCACATCAGGTTGCATCAGGACTAAGTGTCTCCTTTTTCATTGAGGCAAGGCAAGGCAAGCAGCCCTGCTAGGGACGTGGGATCCAGCGGGAGGCCAGAGTCCAAGTCAGAGACAGTTCCTGCTGCAGTTGCTAGGGCACCCACTTGAGAACCAAGCAGCCCATCAGCTTCGCATACGTAGAGCCTACGGCCAGTCCATGAATGCTCTTTGGTTGGTGGTTCAGCCTCTGAATCTCCACGGGCCCAGGTTAGTTGCCTATGTGGGTCTTCTTGTGGTGTCCTTGGCTCCTCCAGCTCCTTCAGTCCTTCCCAATTCTTCCACAAGGAACTCTGAGTTCCGCCTAATGTTTGCATGTGGGTCTCTACATCTGTTTCCATTATCTCCTGGATGAAGCCTCTCAGAATTTATGCTAGGTGTGTGTCTTCAAGGAAAACAGAGTATCATTAATAGTGTCAGGAGTTGAGTCTCTCCCATGGGGTGGGTCTCAAGTCGGGCCAGTAATTGGTTGGCCATTGCCTCAATTTCTGTTCAATCTTTTATCCCTGACATCTTATAGGCAGGAAAATTTTGGGACAAGTGATTTGTGGGTGGGTTTGTCACTTTAGTTCAATATCCCCCACTGCTAGGAGTCATAGCTAGGGTCACTCCATTTCTTCCCAGGAGCCTCCAGGGATCCAGGTTGTCCCAGAGAGGCCCCAACATTAATTTTTCGTCTATCTCCCAGCTTTTTAGTATGTTTTGATTTTCTTTTTTTAAAAAAAAAGTTATGTTATGTTTTTGTTTTTTAATTAAAATTTTTTTATATTAATTACAATTTATTCACTTTGTATTCCAGCTGTAGCCCTCTCTCTTATTCCCTCCCAATCCCACCTTTCCCCCCCCTCATTTCCTCCCATGCCCCTCTCCATGTCTACTGATAGGGGAGGTCCTCCTCCCCTTCCATCTGATCCTAGCTTATCAGGTCTCATCAGGACTGGCTGCAATGTCCTCCTTTGTAGCCTGGCAAAGCTGCTCCCCCCTCAGGGAGGGTCAAAGAGCCAGCCACTGAGTTCATGTCAGAGACAGTCCCTGTTCCTTTTACTAGCTAACCCACTTGGATACTGAGCTGCAATGGACTACATCTGAATCCTTTGTTTTAATCCCAAGTATGAGATACAGAGTAGCTTTCAGCTTAACCACAGCTGATAACAGCTTGCTGTGTTTCTAAAGGGGCCTGGTTTTTGCCAGCTGGAGATAGTTTAACTCTGAGGACTCTGAGAGTGTATAAACACCAGAGCCAAGAGAGAGGAAGGAGGTTTTGAGGAGGCACTCCAAGAAAGGTTGCTTGTTCCTCCTACTAATGCATCTGCTGTTTACTGGTTTGCTGGTTAGTTGGACTGGTAGATATCCTGATGACTGAGACTGGTATTGGCCTAAAAGACCCTAAGGACCCTAACCAGCGAGAAGTAGCCAAAGAAAATCCTACCACTTGTCACACTATCTTTTTTTCCTACCCTAGTTTTTGGGTGTTGGAAGGTATTGTGAGGGATAAGGGGGTAGAGAAGGGAGGTAGAGGCATAAGGAATCCAAAATAAAATAGAGTTTAAAAAATAGTACCTACAAGGCCTTCTCACCCCAATCTGCTCTGCCCACACCAGATCCACAAGCCCACAGCTCCCCTCCACCTCCTCTCTCACCCAGTTTCTTCTCTCCCTCCACTTTCAGTGTCTATGACATCTATTTTATTTAACCTTAATGGGATTCAAGCATCCTCCCTTGAACCCATTGTGGTGTCACTTATCTTCTCTGGGTCTGTGGACTGAACTATGGCTATCCTGTACTATATGGCTAATATTCACCTATGAATGAGTTCATACCATGTGTGTCCTTCTGGGTCTGGGTTTTCCCACGCAGGATGATCTTTTCTAGTTCCATCCATTTGCCTGAAAATTTCATAATGTCCTTGTCTTTAAATAGCTGACTAGTATTCCATTGTGTAGATATGACACAGTTTCTTTATCTGTTCTTTGTTTGAGGGACAGATAAAGTTATCTGGGTTGTTTCCAGTTTCTAGGTATTACAAATAAAGCTGCTATGAACATGGTTAAACAAATGTCCCTGTGGTTTGATGAAGCATATATTGGGTATATGCCCAGGAGCACAATAGCTGGATGTTGAGATAGAACTAATCCCAATTTTCTGAGAAAGTGCTGAATTGATTTCCAAAGTGGTATGCAAGTTTGGACTCCCAACCATAATTGAGGAGTGTTCCCTTATCCTCACCATCATGTGCTCACTTGAGTTTTGATCTTAGCCATTCTTATAGGGGTAAGAAGGAAACTCAGAGACCCTTTGATTTGCATTTTCCTGATGAGTTGAGCACTTCTTTAAGTACTTCTTGGTCATTAAAACTTCCTTTGTTGAAAACTCTGTTTAGCTCGGTACCTAATTTTTTAATCAATGTATTTCATTTGTTGGCATTTAGTTTCTTGAGTTCTTTATATATTTTGGATATTAGCCCTCTCTGGGATGTAATTTGTGAAGATATTTTCACAATCTGTAGGCTGCTGTTATGTCCTATTGGTGGTGTCCTTTGCCTTACAGAGCTCTTCAATTTCAGGAGGTTCCATTTATTAATTTTTGGTTTTAGTGTCTGTTCTCTTCAGGAAGCTGTCTTCTATACCAATGAGTTCAAGGTTATTCCCCACTTTCTCTTTTATTAGATATAGTGTATTTGGTTTTATGCTGAGGTCTTTGATCTACTTGGACTTGAGACTTTTGCAAGGTGATAATTAGAGGTCTATTTGCATTTTCTACATGCTGACATCCAATTAGACCAGCACCATTTGTTAAAGTGCTTTCTTTTTTCCATTGTGTGGTTTTGGCTTCTTTGTTAGAAAAGAAATTTCCTTAGGTATGTGGGTTTATTTCTGGGTCTCTGATTCTATTACATTCATTGACCTGTCTGCTTTTATGTCAATATCATGAGGTTTTTATTACTATTGCTTGGTAGTACAACTTGAAATCAAATCAAGGATAGTATATGGCCAGAAGTTCTTTTATTGTATAGGGTTGTTATCACTGTCCTGAGTTTTTTGTTTTTCCATAAAAATTTGAGAATTGATCTTTTGAGGTCTGTAAATAATTTTGGTGGAATTTTTATGGGAATAGCACTAAATCTGTAGATTGCATTTGGTAAAATGGCTATTTTTACTAAGTTAATCCTACCAATCCATGATTGTGGGAGATCTTTCCATCTTCTGATATCTTCTTCAATTCCTTTCTTCAAAGACTTGAAGTTCTTGTCATACAGGTCTTTCACTTGGTGGTTAGAATTGCACCAAGATATTTTTACAGTTTGTGGCAATTGTGGTTTTGTTTCCCTAATTTTTTTCTCAACCCTTTCATCATTTTTATAGAAGAAGCCTACTGATTTTTTGAGTTAATTTTATATCCAGCAACTTTGCTGAAAGTTTTTATCAGCTGCACACATGGACACCTGATCATGTGATTTTTTTCTCTCTGTTTGTTTATATAGTGGATCACATAGATATATTTTTATCTGTTGAACCATTCCTGCATCCCTGAGATGAAGTCTACAGGATTATAGTGGATGATGTTTCTGATGTACTTTTGAAATCAGCTTGTATTTTATTTAATATTTTTACATCAATATTCATAAGGGAAATTGGTTTGAAATTTTCTTTGTTGAGTCTGTGTGTTTTAGGTATCATGGTGTTTATGACTTCATAGAATGAGTTTGGCAACGTTCCTTTTCTTTTTATGTTGTGGTGTAGTTTGAGGAATATTGGTATTAGCTGTTTTTTGAAATTCTATGATGAAAATCATCTGGCCTTGGACTTTTTTTTAATCCTTAGGGATTATAGAGTTTTTTAATTGTTTACCTGATCTTGATTTAACTTTGTGAAATTTATTAAGAAAATCATTCATTGTATTTATATTTTTCAATTTTGTGTAATACAGGCTTTTAAAGTTAGACCTGATGATTCTTTGGATTTCCTCAGTTTGTGTTATTATATCCTTCTTTCTTTTGTTTCTGGTTTTGTTGATTTAGATGGTGTCTCTCTGCCTTTTAGTTAGTTTGGCTGAGGGTTTGTCTATCCTGTTGATTTTCTCAAAGAGCCAGCTCTTGGTTTCAGTGACTCTTTGTATTGTTCTCTTCATTTCTCAGTTACTGATTTCAGTCCTGAATTTGATTATTTAGTGGCATCTGCTCCTCCGTTTCTTCTTTTTGTTTTAGAGCTGTTGGGTATGCTTTTAATTGCTAGTATGAGAACTCTTCAATTTCTTTTGGAAGGCTCTTAGTGTGATGAACTCCTTCTTAGCACTGCTGTCCTGTGTCCCATAAGTTTGTATGTTGTACCTTCATTTTCATTGAATTCTAGAAAGTCTTTAATTTCTTTCCTATTTCCCTTCTGACTGAGTGGTTATCAAATGCAGAGTTGTTTATTTTACATGAGTTTGTAGGTTTTTCTCTTGTTTCTGTTGTTGAAATCCAGCTTTAATCCATCGTGGTATAATAAGATATAAGGAGTTATTTGTATTTTCTTGTATCTGTTGAGACTTGCTTGTTGAGCAAGTGTATGGTCAGTTTCGGATAAGGTTTTGGGAGTTGCTGAGAAGAAGCAATATTCTTTTGTGTATGGGTGAAATGTTCTATAGATATCTATTAGGTGCATTTGATAAATGATGCCTGTTAGCTTCATTATTTCTCTGTTTAGTTTCTGTCTCAATGGTCTGTCCATTGGTGAGAGTGTGCTGTTGAAGTTTCCTATTATGAAGTTGGGGGGGTGGTGTGGGATTTAATCTTTAGTAATGTTTCTTTTATGAATGAGGGTGCCCTTGCATAGATGTTCAGGAGTGAAATGTCATCTTGGTGGATTTTTTATTTTATAAGTATTACGTGTTCTTCTCCATCTCTTTCGATCATTTTTTGAATGTCTATTATATTAGATAGTATAATGCCTATTCTAGCTTCCTTCTTGGGTCACTTTGATTAGAGAACCATTTTCACCCCTTTACTCTGAGGTAATGTCTGTCTTTGTGCTGAGGTGTGGTTTTTTTGTATGCAGCAAAATGATAGATCCTGTTTTCACATCTATTCTGTTATCTTGCTTATTTTTATTGGAGAATTGAATCCATTGATGTTAAGAGATATTAATGAACAATGATTGTTAATTCCTGTTATTTTGATATTAGTGATGGTATAGAGTGTGTATGATGGGTGTGCTTCCCTTCTCTTGATTTTGCTAATGTGGATTTATTTATTTCCTGAGTGTAGTTAGCCTCCTTGGGTTGGAGTTTTCCTTCTAGTATCTTCTGTAGGGCTGGATTCGTGGACATATATTGTTTAAGTTTGTTTTGTCTTCCATCTCTTATATTTTGTTGTCTCTTTTGTCTGTAGTTCCTGTTCTCTTCCCTAGGTTTTCCTTTTCCAGGATTTCCTTTGTTTGTGTTTGTCTTATTGCATCTATTTCCATTTTCAGATCTTGGACAGTTTTATTCATTTTCTTCACCTGTTTAATTGTATTTTCCTGTATTTCATTAAAGATTCATTTTCTTCACCTGTTTAATTGTATTTTCCTGTATTTCATTAAGAGATTTATCCATTTTATTTACCTGTTAGTATTTTCCTTTATTTCTTTAAGGGGTGTATTCATTTTGTTCACATGTTTGATTGAATTTTCCTGTATTTTTAAGGGATTATTCATATCCTCTATTATTTTTATAAGGTTGGATTTAAGGTTGACCTCTTTTGTTGTGGCTGTGTGAGAGTGTCTAGGGCTTGCTGTAGTTGGATAGCTGGCTTGTGTTGATGCCATATTGCCCTGGCTCTTGTTAACTGTGCTGTTATGCTGGCCTTCAGCCATCTGGTTGGCCTTGGCTTTGGCTGAATGTTGGTGATGCTGACAGGACTCCTAGGGTGTTAGGAAGAGCACTGGCCCTGAGAGAGGAGTTCAGGGAACAGCAGGCTGCTCACTTGTGCTGGCTGGGTGTTCCTGGGGACCTGTAGGTCTAAATGTTCCTGTGCTCCCTGTGTCCAGGGTGAGCAGAGCAGGCAGGGAAATGGCTGGTTGAGGTCTAACCTGGCTATTCCTGAATAACCTCAGCTCTGGATATGCCTAGGCCTGACTGATTTTTCCAGAAGGAAGGTCATGGAGCTGGGGGGTGGGGAGTGTCTGCCGGCAGCTCACCTTGACTCACTATGTCCCCCATCAGGCAGAGGAAACTTGCAAATTTATGTAATAAACTTTTACAAGCTAAGCTAATGTATAGCTTTAATTTTCAGTTACGTATTCCTCCATACCCAAATCCCAGAAAAATATATGTGTGTTGTGATAATATGCTGAAAGTTTCTAAGAAAATAAAAATAACTTTAAACAACAAATTCCATATATGTTGGAAGTAGCATGTGGACATTGATAACATCCATATAAAGTTTTGAATGCTATTCTGGGTCAATTGGGAACAGTAAAGTAATTTCTTCTCTTGTAAAACTCTGCTAAAGACCCCTGTACAGAATTTCTCATGCAGTGTTTTTTTTTTTTTGTTTGTGTGTGTGTGTGTGTGTGTTATTTAATAAATACAGAGCAAAGCTCTTTGTTAATGACAGGTAATAGAGCCAGGCACAGTACACAGGCTCAGCACACAGGCCTGACACATGCAATCGTCAGACAGCCACAACAGACAGAAGACACAGCAACAGAATGGAGCTAATTTGAGCTTGTGCTTAGTCAAACTCTTCCAAAATTAACACACTCTTTTTTTAAAGACAACACAGAACCATAAAATGTTCTACAAAATGATCTAAAACATTGTCAATATGTCTCCTTCATGTCACTATTGTTCCTCTTTACTACTGTTTTCTATTTCATTATATATAATATATGTATATATTATATATATTATATAAAATTATATATATAATATATACACATATATATACATCTATGTGATATATGTATATATTATATATAAAATTATATAATATATACACACATATAAATACATATATGTAATATATGTATATATTATATATAATATTATATAAAATTATATATAATTTTCTAACAATATGTTTCTAATAATCACAAAAGATGGTATGGCAAAGACTCTGTGTTTGAAAATCTTCCCTAAGAGTTAGACCAAAGCTCTGTGATAAGGAGTCTATGTGATTGTAGAAGGATCTCAGAGGCACTTTAACATGTCCTGAAAAAACAGTATTTACTGATAAAATTAAACAAGACTCTACAGCGGACAGTGCTTTATTTGTAGCATGAGTGAGTTGAGAAGATGGTTCAGTGTGTAAAGTCCTTGCCTTGGAAGCATTAAAATCCAAGTTTGATTTCCTGCACCCACAGAAAATTGCTGCACATACAGCATGCACCAGAAACCTCAACCCTAGGGAGGTGGAAACAGATCCCTAGAAATCTTTACTCAGCCAGTGTAAATCAATGAACTCTGGCCTCAAGGAGAGACCTTGTCTCAAAAGCCAAGAAAGAGAGCAATTTCAAAAGTTACCTCTGGCCTGTAAATGTGTACTCGAACACAAACATGCACTTACACATTCAAATACAAATGAAACCCTCTAGAATACTATAATTTTTATGTACAAAGGTTTTATTATTATTATTATTATTATTATTATTATTATTATTATTATTATTATTATCCTTATACTTTTCTTGAGTTAAAAGCTTCCTGGGTATTTGACTTAAGGCTTAGCATGAGTTACTGTACACAACTTGTAAAAAAAAAAAATGGAGACACCTCAATATAGAGTATTTGTCATCGTAAAATGTTTTTCTGCAGTTGTGTTTTTATCGATTGATTCTTACAAGCCCTGTACAGCTAAAGAAATATTGACAAGCAAAGGACCCCAATTACATCCTCTATTGAAAATAAAGTAGAGAGAATGTTTTAGGCAGGATGTTATACTGTGTTTTGTTCCACAAAACCCTTAGGGACTTGGAGAAGCAATGCAAAAGGTTAGAGACAAACACTGTCCCAAGAGGAAGGAAGAAGAAAATCTGCTGAGAATGACAGCCCATCCTCACTACTCTTGGGAGAAATGAGAACATATTTTATGCCTTCTCCCCACTTAGGTTCCAATCCTGGAGCTCTGGAAATTAGAGCAGCCAAGATATAAACAAGGAGAAAGCAAATGGGAGATTAGTCACCTGTGCATCTTTCTGGCTGTGGGAAAGAGCAAAGAGCCCCTGAAAGGAGCTGGCAGACTGGAAAAGAAAAATGAATCTTTCTTAAAGGGAAAAACTGCCAACCCTTTTGACATGCATTGTAATTTGACTAACCAACACATATAAACGTAAATCATTGCATGTATATGCATATGGATACACATTATATATGCATATGTTCATATATTCATAAACAGAGTACACACGCTCATCACAGGTCATTCTCTTGGCTGCTAAGGGTCCAGAGATGTCTGTAGTAATAGAAACTTAGCTCATAGTTTTTTTTATAGGGACTAGCTTTCTAACTTCAAATGTTTAAAGCATTGCAAGATTTATAAGTATCCAAAATTAGTTTACAACGATCTCTAGGACTTTTAGAAAGCATTTCCACATCCACATAACCATATGGCAGCTGTGGCACATATTATACTTTGAAGTGGGCTCTGACTAGGAAGATCACAACAAATGGGTGGAATTAAACAAGGTTTTCCAGCTCTATGTAGAGGTATGGGCCCATAATCCAAAAACACAAACAGAAGCAGGAGGATTGTGCAATGGCAGTGAAGCCTATGGAAAGAGACCATGTCTCACATGAATTAAAATTTTTGAGTTATCAATTGCCAAACTGGTCATCTAGAGATGGCAACCAGTGAACTGCAGGATGCAATTGTCATATAAATCAGATAACATAGTGAGTTTGGTGGCACACATCTTTAATCCCAGCACTTGAGAGACAGAGGCAGAAAGATTGCCATGAGCTCAAGGCCAGCCAGAATCATATAGTGAGCTCCAGTCCACCCTGGACTATCCAGTGAGGCACTGGCTCATGTAAGCCAGTGAACAGACAGGGTATTACAGGCACCCTTAATCCAAGCACTGGCAGAGGATCTCTGTGAGTGTAGAGCCACTCTGACCTAAATACTGAGTTTCAGACCAGGTGGAGCTACTCAGTGAGACCTGCTTCAAAACAACAGCAATAATAAGGAAGACATTTTAATCCCAGCACTGGGCAAGGGGATCTCTGAGACCTGCTGGGATCATCATGAAGTTACAGGTTAATAACAGATCCAATTTCAAAAACAAGAAAAAGGTACGTAGCACCTAAAGAATGCATGGTTGTCCCCTGTTCTACACACACACAAACACCCCTGCTCCCACACAAATGTGAGCATTCATACATGGTGCATTCCCTCAAACACAGGAATGCACAAGTGCACATACACAAGTTACATTTTAGCCAACCATCTCACTGACTTTTCAGGTTAGCTCAGGCTCTCCAGGGTTACACCTTGAGACAAGCTTCTTCAGCAAACCTGTACTTTTTAAAAGTGAAATTGAAATCACTTGTTAAGAGATGAAGATGGGGAGGTACAATACCCAGTTCACTGGGGGCCAATGAAGCTTTGCCTTGCTTAGGGAACTCCTCCAAGCAAGTGTGAAGGTCATGCTCCCAAACAACCCACTCAATGAACAAGAAGGGTGGGATAGCATTTCTTCAACTCCCTGTACAGTCAAGCAGTACAGGGACCCCAGGTCCCCAGAACACATGGCTCTGTGCTCCGGTCCATTGAAGTTTGCTCATTAGAGAGAAAGATGATGGGCAGAGGAACATGGTTTCCAGCAAT
Source organism: Meriones unguiculatus (assembly GCF_030254825.1). NCBI lineage: Eukaryota > Metazoa > Chordata > Mammalia > Rodentia > Muridae > Meriones > Meriones unguiculatus. Next base: position 69,594,291 of record NC_083365.1, read on the forward strand.
TAGAAGTGGAGTAAGCATGTGTCAGTCTTAAAAAGGATGAGCAGAGCACAATGGTATGTGAGAGTCTTGCTATGCAATTTGCAGTCTGACTCTTTTGGCAAGGTAAAGAATGCATTGTGTGAGCTGAGGTGCTCTTTCTATTGTAGAGACAAAGTGAGTGAGTGCTTTGCCACAGGCGCCTCCACATGCCCAGTTCTTTTGCTTCTGCTTTCCTTTGCTTCTTCACCCAGGAAACGTACGGCTTTAATTTCTTTTTGAAAGTACATTTTACTGCAAACCTCTTCAGCTTCTCCTGATGAAATTAACCAGCATTCACCCTTTCAGAATCAGATTCAAAACTTACTAGCAAAATTCACACTTACAGCCAGAGATCATATTTCCTAAAATGTATCAAGTATCTCTCACCCACTCATGTCTGATATATTTTTTATGCCTGCTTGACTGATTCAACCATATTATTTTGAACCCAATTATTCCTTTTACCAGTACTTATGAAAAATATCTTTCTCACACAGTCTCACATACTATTGAACTTATTAATTAAAAACATCACATTAGAGCTAGTGAGATGGCTCAGCAGATAAAAACACTTGCCACCAAGACACCTGAGTTCAAGCCTTGGTTTTCATATGGTAGAACAGAACCAACTACAGAAAGTTGTTCTTTATCCTACACACACAGAAACACACATACATGTGTGTGTTTGGACACACAAACACATGCCCCTCCTCCATAAATATATTTTTAAACCAGTACTTTATACGAACATGGTATAATTGTTCCAGACCTCTCCCTTGGAGTCTTGCACTGAGTGTACCGATCTCCCCTGCATTTTTGGAAAACTAATACATACATACACATATATTATATATATATATATATATATATATATATATTATATGATATATCATAGTTTAGCAGTTAAACCGTAAGAGCAACACACAAAGGCACACAACAAGTTTCTAGACCACCTCTCTAGTTATGTTACTTGCATGTCTTTCTCCTGTTAGACACCAAAGTATCATTTTTCTGCTCTTCCCTTGACCTTGTGTCTGCTGCTTGCTGTTTCTACTGCATATTACCACTCTCTAACTTCTCAATAAGATTCTTCAAAAATTCAATTAGAATGCTGCTTCCCACATAAAAATAATTTCTCTTTTGGATTCCTTTTTCAAAAATGATTTATGGCTCAATTTTGGAAGCCTCATGTTGAGTTAAGACAAGAAGGAGTTGATATGTGCAGACTGCTTTGATATAGATTAAACAGTGGGACGGCAACAAGGGAAAAAGCCACTATCTCATTTATTTCATGTGTAGGTGGCACAAGAATTATCCATGTAAACTAGACAATCATGATGTTTTCAACAGTGATTTCCCAATGCTGAATGTCTTTTCTGAACAGTCCTAGACATGGGCACATTCAAGGAAATTGATGTGAGGAATAATGAATAAATCTACCCAGCAGCCTTTTCTGCATTTCATTTTGGCTCTGATTTAGAGATAATGTCATTTTGTTGGACCCTAGAAAAGAATGCTTGTTATACTTCTTTCAAACAAGGTTCCCACAGAGGCCTCAAGGCTGTGGCAGGACAGTCACCATGACTCAAAACCAAATATCTGAGCCCTCAGCATTAAAGGTTGAATGAAGAAAGCATGAAGATGTTTGGGATATGACACTGGTTGATCCCAAGAACATGTGAAACAGTGGTTATATTTATAGTGTTTTTAAAAAGATTGTAGTTTTTTTTGTGTGTGTGTGTGTGTGCCCACCCATGTACATACCACAGAGGACACGTGGACATCAGAAGTCGACCTGTGAGAGTCAGTTCTCATCCGCCACCATGTGAACCCATAGGTTTACTCAGGTTGTCACTGTTAGCAGAAACGGTCATTACCCTTTGAGCCATCTCACCCTCCTAGTACTCATGATTGTCTGAGACATTTTCTTAGACAGGAAATGGGCCAGCATCCTGAGATAGCACCTTCTGAGTCAAAGCCTAATGTTAACATCCCATCAGCAGTGAAGTCCCTCAGCAATCTTCCTACATTATTATGTTGATCTTTTCACAATACACATAAGAGCTTCAAAATTAATATTTAGGTCTTTTACAGATATAAAGATTAAAAAATAAATCTATAACAGCATTTTCAGTTGTGCATGTAGGGAGCTCTGAAGTTTGCTCTAAGAAGCAGAAAAGCTTAACACATTGGAAAGCCCACAAGTTAGACAGGCAATCACTCCCTGGCCCTACGAGTGGACTGAGGACCTGGTAAATGAGAAACCTGAAGACACACCTGCGAAACCTCCATTGGATCAGGGACCCATGCAGGGGAGGACGCCAGAAGGGCTAACTATGACCGCTACAAGCTCACTATGAACAGCAATGAGTCACAGGCCCTCTACACTCCACTGCCCCTGTCCCAGCAGCACCAGGCCTTGGCCAGGTTTATGTCAATACAAAAAAAGAAAGAAAAAAGAAAGAAAGGAAGGAAGGAAGGAAGGAAGGAAGGAAGGAAGGAAGGAAGGGAGGGAAGAGAAAAGAAAGAAAAGAAAAGAAAAGAGAAAAGAAAAGAGAAAAGAAAAGAAAAGAAAAAAAAAGAAAAGAAAAGAAAAGAAAAGAAAAGAAAAGAAAAGAAAAGAAAAGAAAAGAAAAGAAAAAAGAAAAGATCTTCCTGCTTCTTGCCAGGAGTCAGAGAAAAGACTCATTTAAGAGTCCTGAGTGCTGCTCTTAAGCAGCTGTACCCTCTGGAGAAGCTAATTAACACAAGCCTAAAGTCCTGGGAAGCTAATTAGCATAAGCCTAAACTACTGGGCTTTATCAGAATATGATTGACCTGGGAACAGGCAGATGCCACATTGCAGTGGCTCTAGCTGCATATCTAAAGGAGAGAAGTATCCAGCTCCATTTCCCTGTGTAGACAAGATAGGGGAAGCATTGTCTGGAAGTTTTCACAGTGCCTAAACACTGTGGTGCCAGACAGACACCCAGGACTGCAGCATGGGTCCCCTCCCCACCCTACCACACAACCAGAGCCTGCTAACTTCCTTTCCTCATGTCAGGCAGCTGGACAAGCACTAATGGCTTAGAGACAGTACAGGATAAACTGCCCTGTCTTGTACAAGATTTTCTTTCAGAATCAGCTTTGGATTCTGGCTCCAAATTTTCCAGTGACCCTAGAAAATGAAGAATTGCATACCCCCCCACACACACAAACACCCAAAATCAGTGCTGATAAACCAACACACTGAGATGTTCTTCAGCCTGTATTATCAAGCATTCAACCAACATAACATTCTTTATCTAAAAATATTTAAGCATATCCATTTCTTTAGCATACAGACTTGCTGTTATCTTAAATAATGGTAAAAATATAGGTAAACTACCTAATTGATTTAAATTAAATTTTACGAGTATTTTTAGGCAATGATCCATTTGTGTGTGTGTGTGTGTGTGTCTTTATATACCTGGAGTTGCTAAAAAGGGGTTTTGGTGTGGACCCATGAGATGTTCAGTGGCTAAAGGTGCTTGCTGCCATATCTGACATGACCAAACCCATATGGTGGAAGAAAGAACTGAATCTCAAGGTTGTCCTCTGATTTCCACATGTACACCATAGTAAGTTCTTACACACACAAACACACACACGGGGTGGGTGAGAGAGGGAGGGAGGGAGAAAAGGAGAGAGAATGTTTTGCATTTTTGATGATGTACATATAGTTGGGTGAATTCAGGAAAAGGGGATGCATTGTGCCAGCCATGACACTGAGCCTGCTCTGCTTGGCTTCTGGAATGCCACACCATCAACACCTGTGAAAGTGGGGCTTGTTTTCCATGTGACCAAGAGGATCAGAGATGAGAAAGGGGGCTCTTTGGGCAGTTTCACCTCCTCATGTAGAAAGAACAGGATCAAGATTCAGTGAGAAATCTTTGATTGGCCATTTTTAACCAAATGCTTAGTTTTTTTCTCAAGTCTATTGAGACTAGGGAATTATATGCTGTGATTGAATTTCCATTTGAAAGGAAGGAAATAACAAAGATCTATCAGCCAGGAGTGATCAGCTTCTATTTTCTTGATATTTCAAATACAATGACCCTTTATGGTGAGGAAGAGTTCCAAGTGAATTTAAAGCACTACGAGAAGCCCAGCAGTTTCTTCAATGACCCTACTGAGTGGCCCTCTTCCTGAGTGACTCTACTGAATGGCAATCTAGGACCTAGGATGATAGCTCAGAGCATAAAAGCGAGTGCTGTACGTGCATAAGGGCTTGTACTCTGTTTCGGTGGACAGGGCAGACCTGGGAAACTCACTGGCCATTCAGGAGAGCAGAACGGCAAATTTCCACTGAGAAACGCTGTCTCAAGAAATAAGAGTAAATCAGGACAGCATATCACCCCTTTGCATTCCTCTAGACTATGGATGCACAGGTAGAGGTGCACATATGCCAAACTCAGATGCTTATGCCACAGATATAAGCACACACAAGCATACATGTAAGAGTGTGTGCACACACACATAACACATACCATAATCTTTCTCTCTCTCTCTCCCTCTCTCTCTTCCTCCCTTCCTCCCCCCTCTCTCTCACACACACACATATCAATATAAACAACACCACACTATGCATACACAAACACATACATGTACTACACACACAAACACATAAATAAAACAAACATTATTTAAAAGACAATCTACACTTGCTGCAACTGATGTACCATTATACATTGCTATTAACAATCATAGGAATCAACAATTTTTTAGTCTTACTGTTTTTCAGAAACTTTCCTAGAATTTTTTAAACATGTTTTTTTTTTTCTTAGAGATTCATGAATTCTCACAAATCATCTGATAGATACTGTCAATCAAAGTTTACTGAATAAGAAAAAACAAGACAGACGCAGTGAAAGCCGTGCCCAAGGTCACACAGCTAGTGTTTAAGCTAAGGCCTGAGCTTCAGCAGGACATCATAAGCATCCCCAATCGGGGGCAGAGCTGGTTAACTCAGCAAGGTCTAGGAATAGAAGTCAGTACCCCCACTATCTGATTCCACCTTTCTGTTCATTGTGTGTGTTCTCAATGCTCTCACACTGGGAAGTTCACAACCACCTACTTGTACCACCAGCTCCAGTGGATTTGATGCCCTCTTCTGGCCTCTGCAGACACTTGGCATGTCCATGGCATTACGCAGACACAGACAAATACCTACATATAATTAATAAATCTTTTAAGAAATCAATATTATTTGAATCTCGTGATAAACTAGTTACTTGTTTCAAAACCTTGGTGAAAATTTGTCTTGTAGTAATATGCTATAGTCTTTAGAGTGATATAAGGATGTGTGTGCTCATGTGGTACCAGGAGAGCACTTGAACATACCTCTGTTCCATTCACAAGAAGAGTTGTGAACACTGCCCAGGACTGCACGTTGATTTCCTTTCCTAAGTATATACCTAAGTTGCAGAGATGACTCAAGCATAACAGTGCGCAAGCATGAGGGCCTGAGTTCAAATCCTTATCACCTAACTAAAACACCAAGCATGATCACATGGGTACATGCAACCCTACCATTGCTCAGATAGAGCTAGGAGGATCTCTGGGGCTTCCCGGAGCCAGCCTAGACTCAGGTTTGCAGTAGGCTCTACATCAAAGTTAGAAAGTGGAGAGTGACAGAGCAGGACACTGGATGGCTTTCTCTGGCTTCTGTTAGTATCAAACCTTGGACACTTGGCTAAGGTGCCTGGTTAACATATCAAAGGGCACCTGGCCTCCAGGTTGTCCCAACATCCCTCAGTCTCTGCCTGTTACTGGGTAAGGCTAGCATACCCTGAACTCCTCCCCCAGAGGCTCTTCATTTTATAATCCAGACAAGCTGGTTGCCTACTTCCTCTCTGCTGCATTCTCCCTCCATCCCCCTCCATCTATCTATCTCCTCCTTCTCTGCTATCTCCCTGTCTGAATGGCAACTTCCCTGTCCTCTTCCTCGGAGAATGGTGAACTTGCTAGGCAGCTGTTCCCAAATAAAATAAACCTGATTTTATACTTGTAGTTTGGCTTGCATTGGCTTAGTATGTTTGTGTTAGCCTCCTCTTGTGCACAGAAGTACAATCTGCACAAAGATGTATGCATATGCTCATACACTCTAAAAATGTAAATTAATAGATCTTAGATGGTTCCATATCTTCAAACATACTAATTTTAATTTCTTGTAATAAATACAATTATTTCTATTGTATGAATATAGTATATAGTATATAGCAGCTACACAATGACATACTTATAGAAATTTAAATTATATTTGAAGCTCTGTCATTGAAAAATGCTGCAACAAACCTTTTATGTAAGTAGTGACATTTTGCGACAGTTTATCAAATTGATGTATTCCCAGTCTCAGCAAGTACTCAAATAATGCATGCCTTTAAAATGGATAATGACAAATTGCTAAGCAGTTTAGCCATCCACACTTACACTCACTGTTTGAGTGATAGCATCTCTGTAATTTCTGCGCTGTGTTGGCCATCATTGATGAGTGTATCAGTGTTCCTGCATTCATGTCTTTTGATTCTTGTTTGCATTTCTCTAATGACTTGCTCTTTGGGAAGGCTGATTGTGGAAGCAAGGAACTTGTATGATAGATCCTACGGAGCAAGTACAGTCCTTCTTGGGAGAGTTAAGGGTTTTTTGTTTTGTTTTGTTTTGTTTTCATTTTTTACTAATAATTTTTATTTTTTACATTAATCACAGGTTATTTGCTTTTTTTTATTTTTCAATGCAGTTTATTCAGGAACCTTGAACAATCATCTGACCCTGGGGAAAGCCAGCCCACAGCTTAAATAGCCTCTGGGTAGCCAACCCCAGCGTGCCATGTGGGCAATGCAGATAGGTCCACATACATGGAAGCAAGCCAAATCTTCGGCCAAATGTGGAATTGTTCGTGACAGAGAGCACTCACCATCGGGAAGGTGGAAGGCAGAAACCAGCTCCATCTTTAAGGCGCGGCATTACACAGCTCTCTACAGTTCCCCCTTTTTGTTTTAGACGCATCAGGCAAGAGTAGATGTCTGATCTCTGATATTAGAAATAAATTGGGACTTTGTACTGATGTTCATTTAGGTGTCATCCACCCAAAGAGCATCAGACCCATCTGATACCTTTTTCTCAGAGGCGGGACCTGGGGCATCAACCCACATGCAATCAGACATGCTCTTCTCTGGGTCCAAAGCGGCTGACCCTGAGTGCATTGCTTAGCCTCGCATCCTAAGCGTAACATTTTAGCTTTTTATGGTAGCCAACCATGCTTGGGGAGACTGTCCTGCTTCAATGGCTGTAAAGGCCTGAATGATCATGGCTGCATTACTCTGTTGTGAGACTCTAATCTTGCATTTTTACCACAGGCAAACCAAGGAGATCAACACCAGAAGGCCTGCTAACGCTCCCATGCCCGCCCATTTCTTCAGATGATTCATGGCTGCAGCAATCCATGTTGATAATCCTGTGGCTAGTCCTGCATCCACTCTGGTAGAATTTACAATGACAATGGCCACTCACAGCTGCTCCATCGTAGTATCGAATTCTCCAGTCCAATTACCTAAAATATAGCTCGACAATTTTTTAGACAGATTTGCAGCACAGGAAAAATTCTCATATTGTATGCTAGTGACACAAAGTCCAGCATACTTCCATTGACAGCCAAGTTGAGCGATTTGCCATAAGGTATCAATTTGCTCCTGCATGAGGTCAATCCTCTGATTGAACACCATCAAGCCTCCTTGTAGTTGAGCATTAATTCCTTTTTGTACATCTAAGGCATGAGCTATATTGGCTAAAAGATTATTCAGGGTCTGAGCAGTCTGCACAGTATGATTCATGGCTAATGCCCCGGTGGTAGCTCCAACAGCCGCCAATGAGATGGCAGTAACAATGGTGGCTGTAGTTCCAAGATCCCTTTTCTGTCTGAAGAGAGTCATAGCGTGAGGGGCATCAATGGGCACAGGCACGCAGTGAGGCATGCGAGTAACCAGGGCATACCTAAATTCACTAGCATTCCAGCATTGGGCAAAAAAGCAAGTATCATTACCACAATTACGTGGCTCTATCTGGCTAATAATGAATAAAAATGGGGGATATAAACAAACAGGTGTGGGTTTATAGGAAATATTATGAGAAGCCTTAACCCCCTCGTTGGAACATCCTGCATCAGTTCTAGAACTAGCAGTGGTGGAGTCCGAGGTCTGAGTAGGTTCAGGAGACCATTGCCCCCAGGGGCGAGACATGCTCCATGTAAATTGACTAACTCCATGTTTTCCTCCACTTTTGAAAGTCCTTTAAGGTTCTTAAATTATTTTTTTCCCTTTTTTTTTTAAATTTTCATCAATTACACTTTATTCATTCTGCATCCCCCCCATAAGCTCCTCCCTCCTCCCTCTGCTTGCATGCCACTCCCCAAGTCCACTGATAGGGGAGGTTCTCCTCTCCTTTCTGATCTTAGTCTATCAGTTCACATCAAAAGTGGCTGCATTGTCCTCTACTATGGCCTGGTAAGGCTGCTCCCCTCCAGGGGGAGGTGATCAAAGAGCAGGCCAATCAGATTATGTCAGAGGCAGTCCCTCTTCACATTACTATGTAACCCAATTGGACTCTGAACTGCCCTGGGCTACATCTGTGCAGGGGTTCTGGGTTATCTGTATGATTTTTTAGGGGAAAAAGTTTGAGACCAGATTATGAAAATCTAGGGAGAGATGTAAATTAGAGACAAAAGCATAAGGACATTAGTTTGATCTATGACTTGAGTTTGATTTATGACTTCTTTTGTTCTCTTTGCAACTAAAAGGAACCCAAATAACAACCTCCATAATGAAACATGGTATTTGGGGAAAGTATATGTTCCTTTGCAGGCCACAGTTACTCATATTTGGCTACAGAATAAATTATCTCTTTCCTTTGAGTTCAGAACTGAATTTGTGTTCACACTCGACATTAAAATCTCTCTGATATGATTTTATGGTTTACCTACAGGAAAAATGTAATTAGTAAAAGTAAAAAGATTGCTATGTAAAGAATTTTCTCGATTAATGATTGATGTGGGCGTTCCCAGCTCACTTGGTTCAGTTCTACTGCTGGGCAGGTGGTGCTAGGTTTTAAAAGAAAGCAGCCAGACCAAGCCACAAGGAACAAGACAGTAAGCAGCACTCCTTCATGGCCTCTGAATCTATTATTGCTTTGTTTTATCACAGCAATGGAATTCCCAACCAAGACATGTAATTCATATAAGCTATGGATCTGAGAAATGTGTGTTACTAATGAATGAATTTATATTATCTCCCTTACTCCCTTTTGAATGCAAATTTCTCTGCAGAAGCTAACCAAGAGCAATGGCCATTCAGTGTAAGGGAAAAATGACCAGGCACAGCAGACCAACATCCCCTTCTGGATTTGATAAGTTTACACTGCATTAAGAAAAGCACTTTTCTGCCATATCAGTGGTCTGGAGTTGAGGAGATGGAGAGGCAGCTCTTGGGTAAATAGTTTCTGCACAAACATCAGACTTCAGTCTCCACCATGCACCTCACCCCTGCCAAAGGGGAAGAAAAAAACAACAATAAAGCTATCTTGATTGGATGAACATACATGCACACGTATGTGCACATGAAAAGTAATATACTGTCCTTACCTAGTATATTGCCAACTCTGGGTTTGATCCACAGCACTGTCAATATTATATAAAATGTTATAAACAATATCAATATTAAAAGGCCTATCTCCACACTGATTTCTGCCTTTCAGAGATGTCAGATTAGATACAAGACATGCACTGAGAAAGGTCTGGAAAGGTAGAAAACAAAAAGAAATGACAGAACTATAGGTGCTTGGCAGTGTTGAAAATTCAGTGCGCTTACAACATGCTGAACTCTGTTTTAAGAAATTAAAAGAAAACTAGTAGAATCCAACAATATCATTACTCTAATGGAGTAATGACTGCATGTTCACTGGATTTTTGTTGTTATGTATGGCTAAAATATGTTTAATTCGTGTATTAAATACATAATAAATAAATAAAGTAAACAAGAACAGGAGGGCTTAATTGGAGAGAAAGATGACATATAATTCATAATTCTCTTCCATTAGGAGGTGTATTAGAAGTAAAGGACCCCAAGGCTGTGATTGGATCTCATGGTGGGAGGCAGAACATTACAAAGAAATAATATAATATAGAGAGATATAGACATGATGGGGCTAAAGGGAAGGAGAGGCTTCCTTTAAATTCTGGAGGGAGCTTCATTAACAATGAGAATGAGAGGGAGACACAGAAAAAAAGACACATAGACACACACACAGAGGTGAGAAAGAGATATCAGTGTATGTTTCTGAATGCAAACACTGTTCTGACTATTTTACTAAGTAGATGTTATGTTGACTAAAGAGACAAGAATAATAAAAAATGATTTGATGTTTTACCATTTTAAAATGTATTATTTTCACCCATTCTGAGTACTGTCACACCATCTCCTCTCTCTTCCACTCCTATTACCTGCCCTCTTCAAGTTCCTTTTCCACATCCTTATTTTTGTGTTTTGTTTTGTGACCCTCTGTGTTTACCTAGGGAAGTCAGTGTGACCACAGGTTGAGTGCTATCCAGTGGAACCTGGTGGGCTCATCTTAGTTTCACAGGTGAAGATAACTTCTCTTCTTCCCTGAGGGGTACAAGGAATGAAACCCATGTCATCTGCAAGAACAACAACTGTTCTTGATCACTGATTCATCCCTCCAGTTCAAATTATTATTTTTATTTATGTGTGTGTTTGTGTGTGGCATGTGTACATGAGGGTTGAGACCAGTAGAGAGCACTAAGCTGTTAGAGCTGGAATTACAGGCAGTTGTGAGCTGGGCATGAGTGATGGGAACTGAACTTTAGTCCTCTCAGGAGGAGCAGTGCTCTTCACTGCTGAATCCTTTTGTACCTTGTTTATATTATTTTAAAATAGTGTGAGATGATTCTGCCCAGCTGAAGGATAATGTGTTTTGTGACTATTATATAGGTTTGGCTAAGTTACCATGTCCAATATTATAGATAGAAAGATAGGTAGGTAGGTAGATAGATAGATAGATAGATAGATAGATAGATAGATAGATATTTTTATACAGATAAATATATATCCCACTCTAAGTTGAACAATGTTAAAAATAGCTTCAACATAATTGGATGCTGTATTCTGGGAAACTGCTGATAAGTAATCTTTGTAGGTAAACCACAGATTCACTACATACAACTTCTATTATATATCTAGCTAAAAAAATAACAATACTTTGTTGGGAATTAAGTAGGTGGTTCATTTTCAATACAAAAGTCCCTTAGTTAGACTTTGGCTTACAGGTTAGCAGGAGGCAGTAGCCCTGTCAGTCTAGGCCTCCTGGCCATATAATATACAGACAGGAAGTTTATCTTAGGGTAAAGAATCACAGGCAGCATGTGTACTTGACCAAGCCCATGCTTCCAGAAGACCCCTAAGTAACAAGATATTAGGAGAGAAGGAAGCTGGCGTAAAAGTTTTTGTTGCAGGTTTTATGTGAAAGGGAAGGAAAGATAGCCTATAAAGTACTACTAAAACATAGGTGATGTCTAGGTAAGGATCTGCACCTATAGAACTCAGTTAATGGAACCAAGGGAGGGCCTGCATGATAGGAGAGAAATTGCTGCAGATGAACTACACCTAACATGTCTACACCAGAGCCCTGTTCTTGTAAGGCCATCAGTAGAAGTTTCACTTCCATGGACTTCTCTCTTTTGTTTTCATGATATTGCTTTGTTTGGGGAGACACATTTGTCCATTTCATATTTGACAAAAGAACATTAAACTATGACATCAGAAAAACCTAATGTTATCTGAGCGGTTTTTAGCTGTTAATATCTAAAAAGTATTTTCCAGTGAACTCTTTCTTCACACAGCCCTCACAATGCTCTAAGGCAGACACTTTTGTTACTCTGTTTTTACAAATAAAAGTGCTTGAGGCCAGTGTGTTCATGGTATAAGTCTCACTGTAAGTTCACATGTACAACCTTAAGAGTTTATCAAAGAGATCAAGTAAGTGATTTCCGGACAACTCAACTGTGTCTTTATGGTTTTGTGTACTTTCTCTTATGAGCAAGATGGCTGCTAAAGCTCTGCCAATCAGATTATTGTCAGTTATTAAAAGGGCCATGAAAGGTTGCAGCTAGACAATAGCATTTTTGTGTCCCATTCATGGAGCTCCAGAATAAATCCTCTTAACTATCACAAAGTAAAAATTTTTAAAGTTCCATTGTGCAGATGTAACACAATTTCTCTATCCATTCTTCAGTGGGGGGGGGGCATCTGGGTTGTTTCCAGCTTCTGGCTATTACAGATAAAGCTGCTACAAACATGGTTGAGCAAATGTTCATATTGTATAATTGAGCCTCTTTTGGATATATGCCAAGGAGTGGTATGGCTGGATCTTGAGGAAGTGCTATTCCTTGTTGTCTGAGAAAGCAGCAGATTGCTTTCCAGAGTGGTTGTACCAGTTTACATTCCCACCAGCAGTGGAGGAGGGTTCCCCTTTCTCCACAACCTCTCCAGCATGTGTTGTCACTTGAGGTTTGAGCTTGGCCATTCTGATGGGTGTAAGGTGAAATCTCAGGGTAATTTTTATTTGTATTTCCCTGATGGCTAATGAAGGTGAGCATTTCTTTAAGTGTTTCTCTGCCATTTGATATGCCATTTGATACTCAGCAATGAAAAACAAGGAAATCATGAAATTTGCAGGTAAATGGTGGGATCTGGAAAGGATCATCCTGAGTGAGCTATCTCAGAAGCAGAAAGACCCACACGGTATATACTCATTCATATAGACATATAATATAGGACAAACCTACTAAAATCTGTACACCTAAAAAAACTAATAAAGAGGGAGGACTCTGGCTAAAATGCTCAATCTCCACTCTAAAAGGCAAATAGGATGGACACCAGAAGAATAAAACAGGAAACAAGTTAGGAGCCTCCCACAGAGGCCCTCTGAAAGGCTCTGCCCTGCAGACTATCTAAGCAGATGTTAAGACTTATGGCCAAACTTTGGGCAGAATGGAGGGAATCTTATGAAAGAAGTGAGAAATAATAGTAAGAGCTGGGGATGACAGGAGGTCCACAAGAAGAGCAACAGAACCAAAAAATTTGAGCAAAGGGGTCTTTCCTGAGACTCATACTCCAACCAAGTACCATGCATGGAGATAACCTAGAACCCCTGCACAGATGTAGCCCATGACAGTTCATTCTCCTAGGGGGTTCCATAGTACTGGGAACAGGGACATAAACTGATTGGCCTGCTCTTTGATCACCTCCCCCTGAGTGGGGAGCAGCCTTACCAGGCCACAGAGGAAGACAATACAGCCACTCCTGATGAGACCTAACAGACTAGGATCAGAAGGAAGAAAAAGAAACCCTCCCCTACCAGTGGACTTGGGGAGGGGAGTGTGTGGAGAAGGGGGAGGAAGAGAGGGATTGGGAGGGGAGAAGGGAGGGAACTAGAGGGGGGATACAAAGAAAATAAAGTATAACTAAAAAAAAAAGAATAAAAGAATTGGAAAGAAAAAAGTTCATAAAATATGTTGAAGACATCAGTAATATGGGGATCTCAACACAGTTTTTTTTTAAATTGCATTTATTTATTTTGTGTGTGCACACAATGTCACAGTCCATTAAGTGGAAATAGAGTTCAATTGTGTGAGTCAGTTTCCTCCTTCCACTATGTGGCCCTGAGGATTGAACTGAAGTCACCAAGCTTGGCACCAAACACCTTAACTCACTGAGCCATTTGGTTGGCCTTACACTTATTTATTTGAAACAAGCAGAAAACAGTTTACCTAGAACTTAGTAAGCATTTCCTCTTTTACGTTATTTAGGGTACCATTTAGTATAGCAGTCTCTAAAACTCACTGGAGACAGCAAATGGTGTTAACATAATTGATTGTTATCAATTAAAATATATTCCCTAGAAATGGGTACTTTCCTGTCTGGTTCTTGACAGTCTCTCAGCTATTTCAGCAAATAGGAAGATTAAACATCTGTCAGTTTGGAAACCAGCACAGCTGCTTCACTTACACACAAATACACTCAACTGAGAAAGTAAATAAAGTTCACAATGAGTTTGACCTGTCATTAAAAATGTTTGTTTTGCATTATTATTTCATCTTATCTTTTATTACATAGTTTTAGATTTATTTATTTATTTGCTTTCTAATGAGAGAGAGAAAGAATGTGGATTTGGCAGTGGAAGTGGAGAGGATACTGGAGGAGTTGGAGTAGAGGAAACCATAATAGGATTATGTTGCATGAAAGAAAATATATTTTCAACTAAGATTATGCAAAATTGGTATCTAAGAAAAGATGATTTGTAATAGTGTAATAAATGAAAGCAAAAGGATAGTAAATTTAAATTTAATAAAATATTAGTTTGGTTAAGAAGTGTTCAGTCTTTTGATGTTTATAACTTTAAAACGGGTTTTAGGAAGATTATGAAAAATCTCTAATATAAATGTTTATGATGCAATATAATTAGTGAGCTCTCCCCATACCTTTAAAAATAAATTTGAGTTAAGACATATGTAAATAGGTGACAGGTAGATATACATGGATATTTTCAAAAGATAATATGGCGTCAAGATTCCCAAATATATATTAAACAAAGCACCTACTGTGTTATAATGCTTATCAGTAAAATTATAGAAGAGGAATAATGTAAACTGTAATTTAAACATAAATTATAACGAGATAAGTACCAAACTAAAATACTGAAAATAACAATAGCAAGACCTAAAAAAATATATATATCGAAGGAAAAATCTTGTATTAATATATGGTTGGACTAAAAGGGTTTGGGACAACTGAATCAAGCACTGGCCTGTAACCCCACTGCTGAGGGGTGTGGAGGGGTACAGGAGGATCACCAGGACTCACTGCCCAGCCAGAATAGCCTATTCGTGGAAGTTCAGGACCATAAGAAACCCTGTCTCAAAAAGAAAGTAGAAGGCTTCTGAATGAGAGTCAAGATCACACCCTCAGCCCCCACAAGCAAGGGGCAATTTGAACTGAAGTAATTGTACAAGAATCCAAAGTCTACCTCAGTCTTATTCTTCCTCCAGCAAGACCATATCGCCTCTGGAAATTCCCCAAACAGTCCCATTGGGTTAAGGAACAAATTCTCAAATGCCCAGGACTTATCATTCAAATCACCACCCAAGGGATTAAAGGGAAAAGCACCACAGGGGAAACAAAAAATGAACAAGGGAATAACTGTATATAACTTTTCAAGCCACTAAAATTTTAAATTTTAGTGAATAGATCATACTTCACACTATTTATGGGATACAGTGCATTGCTATAACTAATCAATAAGATGGATAATGAAATCAGGTTAATATTTTTTTAATGTTTGAGTTTTTGACTTAAATTTTATTATGAAAATCAATGGAATTTATCTTGGGTTAAATTAAACATTTAAACAATTCCCAAATGGCCTTAAAATTCATCTGTAACTTTGTATTGCATATTTATGTAAAATGAAAATTAATTAAGAGTCAATGATTAGAAAATCAAAACATTAATTCTGAAAAATGCAAAATTACTCTGTGTTCTAAGGTATCTAATACTCAATGATTACTTAATTATTTTTATTAAAAAGTAACAAGCAAAATCTATCTCAGTGTGAAAAATTTATTTGGTTCTTGAACAAATGGTAAAATTATATGTATATCAAAATTTATTTTAAAATAAACTTCTTTACGATTAACAGTTGTTGTGGTGTTTTGTTTTGTTTCTCTGGGTCCCAAGATCCCAAAATAATGACTCATGAGACTCAGAATAATTTTACAATTGCCTAGGCCATATAGCCAGGCTCTTCTCTGACTAGCTTATAAGTTACCTCTGCTCAGGTACCATGTGTCTGTCCACCACACATTTCCAAAGCTACACTCCTGGTGCCTTGCTCTATCCCAGAAGTCTTTCTACCTACTAGATACCCAGTCTTCTAGTCTACCTCTTCTATAGGCCATAGGTTTTTTTTGTTTTTGTTTTGTTTTTGTTTTTGTTTTTTGACAGGTGATGCTAACACACAGACACAAGAGATTCCTTTTACACACAGTAAATATTTATTGTACTGGTTAGGATTTCTTTTGCTGTAATAAAACACCATGACCAAAAGCAACTTGTAGAGGAAAGGGTTTATTTCAGCTTATAGCACTTGGGTCACACTCCATCACTGAGGGACGTTGAGGCAGGAACGTGGATTTAGGAACTGAAGCAGTGACCATAAAGGAATACTGTTTACTGATTTGCAACTCATGGCTTGCTTAGTTTACTTTCTTGTAAGCCCCAAGATTCTCTGCCCATGGTGACACAGCTCACAGTGAGCCAAGCCATCCCACATCAATTAGAAATCAAGAAATTTGCCTAAAGATTTGCCTACCAGCCAACCTGATGGCAATATGTGCTCAGTTGACTACTGTATCTTGTGTCAAGTTGACATAAAATTAAACAACCATGACATTTATCCATGTTATATGTTATATAGTTATATATCCAATGTCAGATAAAAGTACATAAGAAAAAGATGTCTAAGGAGAAAAATTTAAGAAATGTTGACCAAAAGAGAACTCATCCAATGAAGGATGTTCACGTGATAAGTAAGATTTGTCATTTGTCAGAGTTTCAATTAAAAACTATTAGTTCAGTCTGTCAACTGGCCATCCAAAGTTTTCTTTTACATTCTTACATAATTAATGTTTCTGACAAAAAAAAAAAGGAGACAGAAGACAAGCATGAGTGAGATCATATGAAGAACTCAGTGCTAAAAAGGTGTTAGTACAGACAAATATAAAGGCAATATATGCTTTGACTTAAGTTGCATGAGACAAAATAAAATGCTTGGCTTGAGAAGGATGATTTTGGGACTCATATTGAATCTCTGGTCAGGATTTTCATGTACAAAGGATGAGATAGCTTGGAGAGATATTCCTGATGCTGGATTCTAATACTGGTATCTGTAGACATGCCTTTCTGGTCTACTATGAAATGAATAGCCTTATTGTAAGCATAGTCATAGTGTTTTCTTCTCACCATAGGCTTTAATTGCTGCAGCCAAACACCATAAAACCTTAGAATCCTGAGCCAATATACAAATTTCCTTCTGTAAGTTCTTTTTCTTAGGTGTTTTGAGCACAGATATGTAAATGTAAGTAATTCATGGATCTGCTCATATACAATATGTTGCTTAATATTCAATGTCATTCTTCCTTGAAAAGTAACTTAAGGCATTCTTATAATTTACCCCCAAATGGCATATGTAATGTCTTATCCCAGAAGACTTCCATGGGAACTGCATTTAATGCTGAAAGTGAAGCAAACAGAAGTAATTTGAAATTTAGAAATCAGGTCATTTCCATTGCATTATTATTATAAATGTCATGATACTCATTTGAAAGCAACTTAAAAATAGAAGATGAGAGGAAAGAGAGAACAAAAGGAAATATTTTTTAAGAAAAATATGTTATTTATGATTGTGTGTATGTGTGTGTGTGTGAATAAGAGTGCAGTGTCTATGAATGCCAGAAGAAGGCATCAGATCCCCTGAAAGCTACAGGCAGTTATGAGCCATGGCCAAGGGTGTTGGGAGAGTAATAAATGCTTTTAACTCCTGATGTATATCTCCTGGCCCATTTTTCCCCCATAGAACAATTAGCAGTATGTAAGAATGCTATCTAAAAATTACTTATTACTCTGATCTATTAGAATGGTATGTACTGACTCCATATCACAAAAAGCAACACACTAACTTAGGTAATAATCAGAATCTACTTTAAATTATTTCTAAGCTACTATACAAAATAAATGTCTAATCTAAAGATAATGTGGTAAATGATGAACTTAGATTTATAAAAATCCAGAAAATTAATAATTTGAAACTTTATTTTATTAATTAATTTGAAATTTGCAGCATTTACATTATTGCTACATTATTAAAGAAATTTCCAATCTAATTTGGAGTGGATTCTTCCCCAAGGCTGACTCTGTTCACAGTGAACCAATATTCAAAAGAAGAGTAGCTCTGTTTTAGCCAGATTATTGGTCTTATATAGCAGTCAGACACCTTGCTGATATATAATAATATGAGAAGTACCTGTGGGCTCAAGAGAGCCTCTTATGCAATTTAAGAATTCTGAAGAAGAAATGAGGAGACTTCTGAATAACACATATCATGAAGGACTTGGGTGTCATGCACAGATTTGGGTATCTTGTCAAATTTTAGATTTTGTCAACACGGGAAATATGAGAAATAATAAACTTTTAGAGGTCAGTTTCATTATAAAGGAGGAATGGAAATCAGATTTTCCAGGGATTAGAAAGTGAGTAGATACCAAGCTATTTAGACAGTGGGTTTGAAGAGCATGTTGTAAATAGAGTACCATGTGAGAATGAGGAACTTCATGTTTGAAACATTGGCAAGCATTTGGGTGACACAGATGACCAAGCATGGAGCATCATGTCCATTCTTGCCCCTTTGGCCACGAAAGCCAGTTGTTTATTTATTTATGTGTTTGTTTATTTTCCTGGGAACAAGAGCATCATGAAAACTACCACAGCATCCATGCCAGAAAACAAAACGAAGATACCCAGGGGCATCACACCCCGTGGTTTCCTTTTCACACTAAGAGCTTTTTCTTCTACTCACTACATTCTTCTTCCGTGGCAGCCAACAACAGAAATAATAACCCTTGGGCTCTTGGATTAACTTTCAAAATTCTTGCAGGATTTTGAAATCCTATGGGCTTCTCAGAGGACTCTTGAGAATTTCAGAGCCCAACAGTTGAAAGTGACGCTTTGGCTCAGAAGAGAAAGAGGGGAAGAAAGGGAAGGGAAGGAGATGAGAAGAGTGATAGCTGAATATGATCAAAGGGCATTGCATATATGAAAATACAATAAAAATCTCATTTTGTATAACTAATATTAATTGATAAAAAGACATAACAAAATCAGGAAACAGAAAGCATGCAGGAATTCTTTAATTAGGAGAGCAAGAAAATGAAACAGGAAGCAGGGGAGAAGCCAAATTGCTTCACTCACTTTTGTGATAGAACAAACTAATAAAATGTAGCCGGTATTCTGAGAAACAGAAGAGAATAAATACCTATTAATCTATTTTTGGATAAATGCTTGAACAGAGAGACAGTCATAGATAAGTGGATACTTAGCAGGTAAATAGACCAATGATAAGTACTGCTTTACTGGAAATGTCAAACAATTCAGGTAGGTATATTGCTGTTAGGGGCCTTATAGTCATTACTTTTCATATCTTGGAGACAGAATATATGTCAGACACAGCTAAAGGGAAGGAAGATTCACTCTAGCTCGAGGTTCAGAGGAATCAGTGTTTCAAGGTAAGAAAGACATGGTGGCCATGTATGCTGGGTGGGTAGGTTTTATGGTTTGTAAGCCTGTGGGGTATGACATATTATATCTAGATTGAATCTAGACAGGTCTGAATGGAAGGGAAACTAGTCTAGAATTCTCACCTTACACTCGTAGGATCCTACATCTATGCCATGTCAAAAAAAATTTGACTGTTTTTCAAAACAATGCCAACTGCTAGGGACCAAGTTCAAATATATTAGCCTGAAAGGACATGGCAAAGCTCAGCAGTAATAAACCAGAGATTCCCTTTCAGTAATCATGGACTATGCTCAGCAACTTTTTTACAAAGAGTACAATGCAGAAAGGAAAGAGGAAGAGAAGCCAAAGAAAGAGGACAAACACTTCATCCAGATTACCAAGGTAAGCACAAATAACCTTCAATCCTCATCAGTTCACACTGAGACATACTGTCAGGGGTACCTGTGATCTCTGTCCCCAAACACACATAGTCATAGACAGACATCAGAGAATTCCAGAATGAGAAACATGAGTACAAGGTACTAGAGAGATGCTGAGAGGTTTAAGAACACCCACTGCTCCTGCAGAGCATCTGAGTTCGCTTGCATATATCTATGTCAGGAAGCTCACAACTGCCTTTAATTCTGGCTGTAAGGAATTTGACATTTTCCTCTCCCCTCCTTGAGTACATGCAGATAGATATACACACACACAAATAATAAAAATAAATTAAATGGAGAAACATGACAAAATTTCTGACCAGTACTTCTCTTAATCTTAAACAGTATATGATATTTGTATAATATGAGTGTATTTATATGTGTCTGTGTGTATGCATGCACAGTCTCAGAAATGATCACAGCCAAGAAGGCCCTAAGGAAACATGATAGGTAAAGAAGGTTATATAATAGAAAAAAAATTAAAGACTTCAACATAAAACCAGACACACTAAATTGCTTAGAAGAAAAAGTAGGGAAGAGCCTAGAACTCATTGGCACAGGAAACAACTTCCTGAATAGAATACCAACAGCACAGACACTAAGAACAAAAATCAATAAATGGGACTTCATGAAACTGAAAAGTTTCTGTAAAGCAAAGGAAACTGTCATCAGAACAAAACAACAGCCTACAGACTGGGAAAGGATCTTCACCAACCCTATATCTGACAGAGGGCAAATATCCACAATAAATAAAGAACTCAAGAAGATAAACAGCAACAAATCAAGGAATCCAATTAAAAAATGGGGTATAGAAATAAACAGAGAATTCTCTGTAGAAGAATATAGAATGGCAGAAAAACACTTAAAGAAATGCTCAACATCCTTAGCCATCATGGAAATGGATATCAAAACAACCCTGAGATTTCACCTTACATCCATTAGAATGCCTAAGATCAAAAACTCAAGTGACAACATATGCTGGAGAGGATCTGGAGAAAGGGGAACCCTCCTCCACTGCTGGTGGGAATGTAAACTTGTACAACCACTTTGGAAATCTCAGACAATTAGGAATAGTGCTTTTTCAAGATCCTGCTATGCCACTCCTAGTCATATATCCAAAATATGCTCAAGTATACAAAAAGAACATGTGTTCAACCATGTTCGTAGCAGCTTTATTCGTAATAGCCAGAACCTGGAAACGACCCAGATGTCCCTCAATAGAGGAATGGATACAGAAATTGTGGTACATTTACACAATGGAATACTACTCAGCAATCAAAAACAAGAAAATCATAAAATTTGCAGGCAAATAGTGGGATCTAAAAAAGATCATCTTGAGTGAGGTATCCCAGAATCAGAAACACACACACATGGTATATACTCACTTATAAGTGGATACTAGACCCATAAGATAGGACAAACATACTAAAATCTACACCTAAAGAAAATAAACAAGAAAGAGGACCCAGGGTAAGGTGATAAACCCTCACTTAGAAAGACAAATGGGATGGACATTGGAAGCAAGAGAAAACAAGTAACAGGACAGGAGCCTACCTCAGAGGGCCTCTGAAAGACTCTACCTAGCAGCTTATCAAAACAGATGCTGAGACTCATAACCAAACCTTGGGCAAAGTGCAGGGCTTCATATGAAAGGGGGGGTTAGTAAGACCTGCAGAGGATAGGAGCTCCACAAGGACCAAATATATCTGGGCACAGGGGTCTTTTTTGATACTGATTCTCCAACCAAAGACCACACATGGATATAACCTGTCCTTATGTGCATGTAGGTGTGGCCATCCACTGGGATTTGAACAACCTACCAGCTGTCACATACCAAAGCAGGGTGACTCCCCCTCCTTTAACAGCCATCAACTGCCAATAGCTCCTCTGATAGGAGGGTTGCATGCTGGGATTTTGGCAGGCTTGCTCTTTTGCAGGTCTTGTGCAGGTATTTGCAGGTCTTATAGTAGCCAGCTGCTGCATCTGTCAAGTCATGACAGGAAGACTGCATTTCACAACTCTCCTCCCCATCCACCAACTCTTTTTTTTTTCAATGCAGTTTATTCAGGAACCTTGAACAATCATCTGACCCTGGGGAAAGCCAGCCCACAGCTTAAATAGCCTCTGGGTAGCCAAAGGTAATTGGACTGGAGAATTCGATACTATGATGGAGCAGCTGAGAGTGGCCATTGTTACGGAAAATTCTACCAGAGTGGACGCAGGACTAGCCACAAGATTATCATCATGGATTGCTGCAGCCATGAATCATCTGAAAAAATGGGTGGGCATGGGAACGTTAGCAGGCCTTCTGGTGTTGGTCTCCTTGGTTTGCCTGTGGTGTTTATGCAAGATTAGAGTCTCACAACAGCGTAATGCAGCCATGATCATTCAGGCCTTTACAGCCATTGAAGCAGTACAGTCTCCACCAACTCTTAAGTTAAATTTCCTTTTACAAAACACAACAATGGAGCTGACAAGATGCATCAGTGGTTAAAGCACTTGCCTTACACACCAGAGGACCAGAGCTCTAATTGCCAGGACACTCCTAAAATGCCAGGTGGGTGTGTCAATTACCTGTAATTCAGTCCTTGGAAGGTTGAGGTAGCAATATCAGGAGCATGCTCATGAGCTCTTGGTTCAGTTCAGAGACCTTCATCACTGAGTCAAATATATCACCACCGAGGAAGACTGCAGGTGCAAACCATGGTGCTCCAAACTCATGCACACGCACATGACATGCACAGACAACACTTGTGGGTATAAGCATGTTTATGTTTTGGTCTCAAGTGTGGTATATGGGACTGATTCAGATGGTCCACAGCAGAAGACTATTTGCCTCATGTGGGCTCTGAGAGGAGCTCTTTGCCAGCTGCAGATAGTTTAAATCTGAGGACTCTGGAGAGAGAGTAAATGCCAGAGCCCGGAGAGTGGAGATGGAAGAAAGAACAAGACTACTCCTGCTTCCTGCTTGCTGCTCCTGCTTGATGTCATGAGACAAGAACTTGGAGATCTCCTGAAACAAAGATTAGACTGCCTCCGAGCAACCAGATGACCCTAACCAGCAGGAAGCAGCTAAGAAAGAACTATGCCACCTCTCCCACTAACCCTTTCACTCTCCCACCTGGAAGGGTTTGGGGTAAAGTAGAGAGAAAAGGTAAGAAATGTAAATAAAAGTTGTTTTTTTTTTTTTTTAAGTAGCCCAATACAACATACATACATACATATACTTGAGAGAAAGAAGTAGAATATAGAGCAAAATAGGAAAGGTAACATTGCAAAAATCAAAGCATAGGAAGAAATGAGGGCTGGGAGTGAAGATCTGCTTCTTCCAGTTCAGCATACGAGATGTAGGTGCATGGAAAAGGGGTTATATGAGCTGTGAGCAGGATATGTCTATTACCATTCTAAAGACAGGAGGCAGAAAAGATGGCGTAGTGTGCACAGATTTGGAATAAGTTGGGACAAGGAGAAAAGCAAAGAAAAAAAGGGTAGAGCTAGCACTATGACTATAGGCTTGTCTAATGAGTATAATAAGTGTGTGTGTGTGTGTGGTGTGATCCAGTGAGTGAGCAAGCAAGCTAGAGAGAGAGAAGTAGAGACAGAGAATGTTCTTGTACATGCAAAAGGATTCATGCCTCAAAGGACTGTTGGCTGGAACCTCAGAATCCCCATGAGCAAAAGGAAATGTTTTTGTTGTTATTTGCTTTTTTTGGACAGGCAAGATGATTCAGCAGATAGAGAGACTTGCTTTCAAGCCTGATGACACCTGCAACCTACACAGTGTAGTGAAACAACATACTCCCAACAGATTGTACTTTGACCTCTGGATGTGTAGCATATCACCGGAACATACATTCTCTCTCTCTCTCTCTCTCTCTCTCTCTCTCTCTCTCTCTCTCTCTCTCTCACACACACACACACACACACACACACACACACATACATACAAACTACACATGAACAATGGTACGTTTCCCTCCTCTCTTTAGGTAGTTATTGTCACATGTTTTGCAAGAGCCAAGAAGAAGCTGAGCCTTTGGCTTGTATGTCTGAGAAAGTAAGACTGGACAGATAACACACAGTTCCTCATCAGGTCTGCCTGTTCCAATTGGCACAGTAACGAAAAGCTCTGCTTTAATCCTTATACAGCACATGTCACAAGAGGTCACCCACATGTCTGTACACAGCACAGGTCGCAGGCAGTCCGTCACATGTCCATAAAAGCACAGGTCACAGGAGGTGGCCCATGTAAAACAATCCACTATGTCCCTATTCTATCTCTCTCTCCTGCTTTACCTGGGAGGGAAAGTTCAAAGTTTAAAATTACTTTTTGTGTTTTGTTTATTTGTTTCCTGCTTTCTTCAATCTTTTTAAATTCAATTTATTTTTTTCTAGAAACCAGCTTCCTCCATTCAGCTCATCAGAAAATATTTTCTCTGTGGCATAAAGTACTTTCTGATTCTAAACTTCAAAAGAAGCTCAATTAAAACCAACAGAAACCAGCATCCTTCAGAGAGATAAAGTATCTGAATATTATGGCTATTTCATGGCCTTTCTCATCTTGGCTAATCAAAAAATGAAAAAAGAGGCCAGGGGTTGCAGAATGATAAGGAGGAAGAGGCCAAGAAGAGAAGGGCGGAGAAAAACTGGTAAAAACAAGTAAACAGCTTGAAATCACAGCTCTATCTTCTTTGTTAAGTGTGATAGCCAGGAGAAAGAAAGCTAATGTCAGAGGCTAAAAATGTAGTGATCCAGATAATGCACTGTGATAATATTGGGTCACATTACATCCTGTAGAAACTTTGATGGCTCCTGTTGTTTCAGTTCTGGAAAAATTTGCTTGGCTGAAACCACAAGTGGGCAGTTCCCTGAGCAGACCATGTGCAGGGTTCAAGCATTGCCTACTTTCTTTGTACGTGTCTGTCTTGTAGTCCTTATGCTAGGGCTTATATTAAAATGTTTTTAAGGTTAATTTTTTTCTAATTTTAGGTGTATGACTGTTTTGCCAGCAGGTATGCAGGGATACTATGTGAGTTCCTGGTATAGAAAGAGGCCAGATGTTGGCATTAGCTCCTCAGTAACTGGGCTTCAAAAAAAATCCTTATTAGTTTAAAAATTTGCAATTTTAGAAAATCCCATTTTCAAATGCCCCAAATGGAATATTTATAGACAAAAGGCCCTGAGCAAGTGTCTATCAAAAATGCCCCAAAGGAAAAGACCACTGCATGGCACTGGCATAGAAACAGAATGGTGGATCCATGATCAAATAGAAGACCCAGAAATAAACCCACACATCTACAAATACTTTATCAAAATCAAGCATCAAAGAAGTGAAAGTCATACAATGGAAAAAGGACAGCATCTTCAAAAAATGCTGCTGGTCTAAGTGGATGTCTACATGTAGAAAAATGCAACTAGATCTATATTCACCACCCTGCACAAAACTAAAGACCTCAACATAAAACCAGACACAATAAATCTGTTAGAAGAAAAAGTTGGGAAGAGCCTTGAACTCATTGGCACAGGAAACAACTTCCTGAACAGAATACCAACAGCACAGGCTCTAAGATCAAA
Source organism: Meriones unguiculatus (assembly GCF_030254825.1). NCBI lineage: Eukaryota > Metazoa > Chordata > Mammalia > Rodentia > Muridae > Meriones > Meriones unguiculatus. Next base: position 69,619,738 of record NC_083365.1, read on the forward strand.
AATCAACAAATGGGGCTTCATGAAACTGAAAAGCTTCTGTAAAGCAAAGGACACTGTCATCGGAACAAAATTACTGCTTACAGACTGGGGAAGTATCTTCACCAACCCTATATCTGACAGAGGGCTAACACCCAGAATATATAAAGAACTCAAGAAGTTAAACAGCAACAAATCAAGGAATCCAATTAAAAAATGGGGTACAGAGCTAAACAGAGAATTTCCAATAGAGGAATATCAAATGGCAGAGAAACAGTTAAAGAAATGCTCAAAATCCTTAGTCATCAGGAAAATGCAAATCAAAACAACCCTGAGATTTCATCCTACATCTATTAGAATGGCTAAGATCAAAAACTCAAGTGACAATACATGCTGGAGAGGATTTGGAGAAAGGGGAACCCTCCTCCAATGCTGGTTGGAATGCAAACTTGTACAACCATTCTGGATAGCAATCTGGTGCTTTCTGAGACAATTAGGAATAGTGCTACCTCAAGATCCAGCTATACCACTCCTAGGCATTTATCCAGAGGATGCTCATGTACACAACAAGGACATTAGCTCAACCATTTTCGTAGTAGCTTTATTCATGATAGCCAAAACCTGGAAACAATTCAGATGTCCCTCAATGGAGGAATGGATACAAAAATTGTGGTACATTTACGCAATGAAATACTACTCAGTAGTCAAAAACAAGAAAACCATTTGCAGACAAATGGTGGGAACTAGAAAAGATCATCTTGAGTGAGGTATCCCAGAATCAGAAACACACACATCATATATACTCATTTATAAGTGGATATTAGACATATAAAATAGGAAAAACATATTAAAATCTGTACACCTAAATAAGCTAAGCATGGAGGAGGACCCTGGATAGGATGATCAATCCTCACCGAGAAAGACAAACAGGATAAACATCAGAAAAGGGAGAAAATAGAGAAAAGGACAAGATCCTACCACAGAGGGCCTTTGAAAGACTCTACCCTTCAAGTTATCAAAGCAGATGCTGAGACCCATAGCCAAATTTTGGGCAGAGTACAGGGAATATTATGAAAGAATGGGGAGATAGAAAGACCTGGAGAGGACAGGAGCTCCACAAGGAAAACAACAGAACCAAAAAATCTGGGCAAAGGGGTATTTTCTGAGATGGATACTCCCACCAAGGTCCGTTCATTGATATAACCTAGAACCCCTGCTCAGATGTATTCCATGGCACCTCAGTGTCCAAGTGGGTTCCCCAGTAAGGGAAACAGGGACTGTTTCTGACATGAACTCAGTGGCTAGCTCTTTGATCACTTCCCCCGGAGTGGGAAGTAACCTTAGCAGGTCACAGAGAAAGTCAATGCAGCCAGTCTTGATGAGACCTGATAGGCTAGGGTCAGAGGGAAGAAGAGGAGGACCTCTCCTATTAGTGAACTTGGGGAAGGGAATGGGAGGAAATGAGGTAGGGAGGGTGGGATTTGGAATTGCTGAAATAGGGGGTCACAGCTGGGATACAAAGTGAATAGGCTGTTATCAATAAAAAATAAATTAATTAAAAAGTAAATTAAAAATGAAAAAAGATCAGCTTAAAATAGAGCACCTAGCTGCCAATTGATTAGAGAAAGGTTCTCAAAAATGACAAGTTTTTTTTTTCATCATCACATGCAAATAAGGGACCTACTATTAAGTACATTTAATAAGTGAGAATGGGGGACCTCCTCCCCATTCTTCTGATCCTGTTTGAGGGGCACGGTGGAGATGAGGGAGGGAGGGAGGGACTGGGAGGGAATGAGGGATCGGGACACGGCTGGGATACAGAGTTAATAAAATGTAACTGATAAAAAAAATAAAAAATAATAATAAAATTTAAAAAAAAATAAGTGAGAATGGAAAGGGGATGAAAGAAGGAGAGAGAGGATAATAAAGACCCCAAAATGTAAACTCTTCATGAGAAATGTGTTTGCAGTAGAATCAAGGTTGTGGTAGTGAGCATAAGACTTAAACAACACATAGTAGGAACGTTGCAGTGCCTCCTCTAACCGAGGGATCATGTTAAAGAAGACTGGACCACAACTTTATGGGGAAAAGTCAGCAGAAAATGTTACAAAACATGCATGGAAATTTAGTATATCAAAGTTAGTGCCCTAATTAGCTTTATCTGCCAACTTGACATGGCCTAGAGTCACCTAAGGAGAGAGACTCAATTGAAGCATAGCATACAAAAGATTGGCCTGTGAGGGTTGTCTTCATTGTTAATTATGTAAGTGAGCCCATTCCACTGTGGGCACTCCATTCCCTGGGCAGGTGACCCTGTGCTGTTTGAGAAAGTTGAGTATGAGCCTGTGAGTCAGGAAGTGATGTTGCCCTATGGTTTCTGTCTCTGTTCCTTTGTGAGATCCTGCCCTGACTTCCCTCAGTGATGTACTTTGACTGTTCACCCTCTGAGTTGCTTTTGGTCAGTTTTCCACAGCAAAAGAGGGAAACTAGGATAAAGAATTAATCCTCAGGGTGAGAAACTTAATTCCTAGGGACTCGGTCTCTCTACAGAAGAAGGTAACACAATGTCTGCCTGACAAGTTTTCAGACTCTTTATGGCCTTCCTTTCTTTCTAGAGAAAGGTCCTAATTTTTGCTGAATTCTCTTTATCAGCAAAGAATTTGGCTGAACAAGTATATTCTTTTTCTTAGCTTATTTCAAATCAATGTGAATTCAATACAACCCTGTTGTGGTGACTAATCTTGAGTGTAAACCTGACAGAATCTAGACTCAACCATAGAGACAAAGTTCTTGACTTGTCTGGGAGGGTGATTCTTGATTGGATTCACTAAAGAGGAAACACCAATCTTGAATCTTAATGGCACCACCCCTGTGTTGGAATCCTACACTGAAGAAAGTGAGCTGGGCACCAGCATTGATCTCTTTAATTCCTGACTGTGGATGCAGTGTGGCCAGCTGTCTCATGCTCCTGCAGCCATGACTTTCCCACCATGATGGACTGTCATTGGAATAATGAGCCAGAATAGAACACCCCCTAAACTGTTTGTCAGGCATTTTGACACACAAATGAGACTACTAACTAATATACTTGGCATCTCGAACTTGAAGTTGCATGATAATTTCTTACTCTTTATTTTCCCTTGAAAAAGAGTTTCAAGTTTTATGAAAGGTGGATGGTGGGTGCAGAATGGTTGAATATGGTCAGAATGAGAAATTTTGCCTTTCATTTTTATTTAACATTTATCTGTTGCTTTGCAGTTTGGGGAGTTGTGTGGAGATTACATCCAATTGTTTGCTAGAAAATTGGACTTGAGGCATTTAAAAGTTGAATTAAAACAAGTCTTTTCAGCCTACTTTCTCTAACATAGCCAAGCTAAGAAAACTTTTGTGTTTTGATAGGTACTTCTTGTTTGATAGTTGGTCTGCTGGTTTGGATATGCGTTTGTTTTAAATAAAGTCTTTTTCAGCTGCAGGAGGCCTTGAACTTGCTATGTAGCTATCCTAGTTAGGGTTGCTTCTAATGCAGTGAAACACCATGATCAAAAGCAAGTTGAGGAAGAAACAGTTTATTCATCTCATACATCCACATTGCTGTTCATCACTGAAGGAAGTCATTATAAAAACCCAAACATGGAAGAAACCTGATGAAGCAGAGGCCATGGAGGGCTGTTACTTACTGGCTTGCTTCTCCTGGCTTGCTCAGTCTGCTTTATTATAAAACTATGCAGGACTACCAGCCCAGGGATGGAACCCCGTAAAATGGTCTAGTCGCTACCCCATTGATTACTAATTGAGAAAATGCCTTATAGCTGGATTTTCTGGCGGTATTTCAATTGAGATAACTTTAACTTAGGTCAAGTTGACACAAAACTAGCCAGTACAGTAGCTGAGGATAGCCATGAACTTCCGATGCTCCTGCCTCTACTTTCTGAGTGCTGGGATTACAGGGATGCAGCACCATGCACAGTTAGGGCTGTGGGTTGAACCCAGGGCCTAGTTCATGTGTGGCAAGCACTGTTCCAAGTGCTACCTAAGCTACATTTCTGACCCAATTGTTGGGTAATTTGTTTTATCTGTATATGGTCAATACTAACTATAAACATGCCTTATTGACTATTTCATATGTAGACAAGATCAGTCCTAATGCTGATCACATGCACACACACTTACAGAGCTGAAATCTACATTTTCTCTCTATACAGCTAGTGTACATCCTGAGGTGTTTCCTCAACTGAGGCTTCTTCCCCTCATGACTCTAGTTTGTGTCATCTAGAGAACTGAGACACATGAGAGAGCTTTGAGATAGACATATGAATTGATGCATTTTCTTCACTAGTTTAAAAGCTGTAGATTGGAATTCATGGCCATTACTATTATAGGAAACAAGCATGTGTTATACCACTGTTAGAGAGCACAATTGGAAGTGATAAAATGAAATCATGATTAAAAATGCTACTTTGAATTAGTAAAGCAGTTCATAATTTTTCAGTGGGTAGCCACAGTAATATCTGGTCCTTCTAAATGTAATCTCTTAACATGAAGAGATGGGAGTAGCAATTCTTTTTTTTTTTTAAACTTTTAACTTTATTTATTTGGTTGTTCACTTTACATATCAATCATAGTTCCCAGCTTCCTCTTCTCTTGCTCCCGTCTTCCCTTCCTGTTTCCCACTCCCACCTCTTCTACCCCTCACTTCAAGTCTCTTCAGGCCTGAGTACATCCTCTTCCACAGTGGCCTGGCGAGGCAGCTCCACCAGGGGGAAGTGATCAAAAAGCATGTAATAGAGTCTATGTCAAAAACAGCTCCCACTCCCCTATTAGAAGAAAATTATTAGAAGAAAAAGTGAGAATCAGCCTTGGACTCATTGGCACAGGAGACAACATCCTGGACAGAACACCAACAGCACAGGCTCTAAGATCAACAATTAATAAATGGGAAATCATGAAACTGAAAAGCTTCTATAAAGCAAAGGACACTGTCAACAAAACCAAATGGCAGCCTACAGATTGGGAAAATATCTTCACCAACTCTACATCTGCTAAAAGGTTAATTTTCCAAAATATATAAAGAACTCAAGACATTAAATACCAACACAATAACAGAAAACAAAACAAAACAAACAAACAAAAAACCTCACACAACTCAGTATTAAGGAAACATCTATGCTGGCAAAGCCAGGAGGAGTAAAACAAGGCAACCAGGATGGGACCTTCATGTCCATACATGTTTCCTTGCTGAGGTTATAGTTGTCAACTGGAAACCACCTATGGACAGCCAATAGCTGGTGACATCGTGCTTCCTAGAAAAACCAGAGGCAAGCTGCCCCCACTGCTGATAGGCAGTTCCTGCTAGTCCACAAACAGTTCCCCAAAAGTCTGGGCCAAAGCAGGCTGTCTTAAGCAGTGCTCATGGCTGTTGACCTTATTCATCTTTACACTGGTCATGGGAGCTTTCTCAATCACCTTACTCCGATGTTCACAGGAAATCTTTGGCCTTTGCACTTACGCACTGTTAGTTTCGTTAAGTGGCCTCACAGACACAAACCTAGAGTTCCTGTTTGGTGTTAGGAGCTCTGCTGCCCACTGAGCCCTACAGATAAGAGAGGCCCCAAGTCTATGGGGGTCACCCTAGCTGAGACTTCTAGCAGTGGGTAATATGGAGCCTGATGTGTCCATTTGGCCAGGAGGGATTTCTAGTGGAGGGCTAAGAACAAAAAACCCACCCACAAAACCTTTCACCCAAAATTTGTCCTGTCTACAATATGTGCAGGGACAAAGATGGAGCAAAGATTGAAGGAATGGCCAAGTGAAGACTAGCCAATTTTGACACCACCCCATGGAAAAGAACCAATCCCTGACACTATTAATGTTACTCTGCTTTGCCTGTAGACAGGAGCCTATAATAACTCCTCTGAGAGGCTTCACCCAGCAGCTGATGGAAACAGATGCAGAGACCCATAGCCAAACATTATGGGGAGTCATATACAAGAGTTGGGGAAATGATTGAGGGAGCTGGAGCGGTCAAGTACTCCACAAGAAGACCTACAGAGTCAATTTACCTGGGCAAATTGGGTCTCACAGAGAATGAACCACCAACCAGAGTATATATGGACTGGTCCCAGCCCCGCCCCCTGAATATTTGTAGCAGATGCACAGCTTGTTCTTCATGTAGGTCCTCCAACAACAGGAACTGCGTCCCTCTCTGACCTTGATGGCTGACCTTGGGTCCCATTTCTTTAACCCGGCTGCCTTTTCTGGCTTCGATGGGAAAGGATGTGCCTAGTCCTGCAGTGACTTACTGTGCCATGGCAAGTCCGTACCCAGGGGGCAACCCCCTTCTCTGAGAAGAGAGAATAAGGGGCTGAGAACGTGAGAAGGTTCTGGGAGGAGGGGTGGGCACTACAATCAGGATGTAAAGTGAATAAATAAATAAATGGATAAAAATAGAACTATATGAGATGGTCAGGATGTTAACTTGCTCTGTCTTCAGAACCATTTTCTTATAATATCATGCTGTATTGCTTAAATACACATAATAAAATCTGTGCTTGTAAAAAGTAAATAACTATGTTCAGGTGTGGTGAAAAACCATTTGCAGATTGTATTTTATTTCTTAGTACTAGTGAAGTTTTCATTTCAGGACACTAAAATATTATTGTGGACAATTTATCAATGTACATTTTAGTTTCAGTTCATTTTTCATCAAACATATGCCAAGTATCATAATGTCTACTATTCACTGGTTCATACAAAAGTCTATTAATAAGATAATGAATAGAAAAAAAATTATTACATTCCCTAGGAAAAATTATGAGAGATGAGTTGACTCCTGGGTAGGGAAAACACTTGCAAAGCAGCCACAAATATAAATTATAAAGTAGAGTAACAAGAGAGTTCTCAGTTGTGGGTAAGGGAGAGTGAGGGGCATAAGCACAGCTGAGGAAGCATGATTATACTACTTCCTTCCAGAGCAGCTGGACAGACAGACAGACAGAAAGACATGCACAGACACACAGACACACACACCTTCAATGTGAGAGCAGTGGAAGCCTCTGGGCATTTGCTAAGCTCATAGCATTCTGCTTCTGTTGGCTGTCATGGAATTAGCAACTAGTACCAAGCATGGCTTTGCTGCTGAAGGAGACTGGCTCTATTAGAATGCTCTGCACTTCCATTCTCATATCTCCTCAATCTCCTTCCCATGTTAACCCTTTCATGATAATATAAATATGTTGTACTATATTCTGGCACTCTCCTTTCAGTCTAGAGCATTCAGATACCATGCCCTTTTGAGGAAGAGGAGCCATTTTCTTCAGAGAATTATAGGACTCAAAACACACCTGACAGTCATTCACTTCATCTGCCTTTAGAATACTTAGAACAAACAGATAGCATTCTATAGAGGAGTCCTAACCATTTACTCAAGAAATTGTGATGCTTAGTATTAGCTTAGCAGACTATACAGTCACATAGGAGTCAATTCTCTGGGCATTTTCTAAATTAGGTAAAATGAAGTGAGACAGACTCCCCAAACTATACACAGCACTATTTCATGGGCTTGTGTCCTGGACTAAATAAAAAGGAAAAAAGTCAGCTGAATACCAGAATCTATCTCTCTTTGCTTCCTGACTGTGGATGAAATGTGACCAGGCATTTCTTGTGCTATCACAACCTCATGCCACGGCAGACTACATGGTCAAAGTGTGAGATAAAACAAGCCTCTCTCCTTAGGTTGCTATTATCAAACATTTTGTTATAGCAATCAGATTCAATTATTATTCAAGTCTACAATTAAATTAAAATGCTCAAACTTGGTAAATATAGGCAGTATGAGCATGACCTTGGACATTTCTTATCATACCAAACACTTTTCCACATTAATCCAAAAAGATTTCTGAGAACTTGGGGGACTCCTTTTGCCATCCTGATGATACATTTTTAAAAGTCTACAGTAATAACTGCTACTGGTTTAGGAAGAAAAATAGCATTGATTTTAGTCTGTATTTTCAAGACTAACAAATAAAATAGATTGTTTTAAAATGAAGTAAGTTGAAACAAAAATTTTTAGAAGATTTATATGTTTTGTATTTATGTATATATGTGTAGATATCCATTCTGGATCTGAAGCAAAGCTCCTTAAGACTAAGTACTTTTCTAAGTTGAAATATTCCCTCCAGGGAGAAGATAGACACTAGGGAGACTCAGAAACAATGCGCTTGGTAAGTCTTAAGCTAGTAAGAAGATATGTAGTAAGCAACTGCTAGGGGAGGAGACTTTCTGATTTTCTGGAGTGCCTAGAGGGGCACCCCCTCACCTGTAGGGTTACCTCAACCTCATTCAGAGCTTCAGGAGTGCAGCTTTGATGAGTCCTCAGCCATGTGTTGATCTGTGTGGTGATACAGCTGTCTTTGAGGCATCCTTCTTCCTATGTGGCCTCAATAAACTCATTTGTTTGTGAAGTTGGACTTTTGTGTAATGGTTGCTTGGAATTCTGCTTCTCCATAGGAAGCCAGTGATTGTATGTTTCCTTCATCTCTCTTTACCTCTCTTTCCCTTCCATTATGCTCTCTCTCTTTTGCCTCCCTCTCTTCCTTTTATTCCTCTGTTCCTGTCTAAGTTGACCTTTCTTCTTTCTCTTTCCTCCCTTCCTTTTCCCCTACCCCACCTTCTCTGATGTTTCTTTCTCTCTCTTTTCTTCTTTTTCTTTCAACTTTGTACTTTAAAATTTAGGCATGTGGGAGCATACAAAACATAAATAGGATATAGTTTCAGACAGAGGTTCCCAAGGAAATCCATTTTCCTGTTTTGTTGATCCTAAGGAAAGATTTGTTTTTATGAAAGATTGAACTTAAAAAATTGCCCTCAATAGCTCTTTTTTTTTCTTGTAAATCCCGTGCTTTTACTGATCCATGTTTCACATGAAAGATTGCTCACACTACAAGTTATTTTTTTCAGCTTAAATTGTTCCACCTGGAGCTAAGTCAGAGAAGCACACCGTTGTTACATATGAATCAATCAATGAGCTCTACTGAATTTCTAATAGCATTTTTAGGATGTGATACAAAACTCACCTTCTACAAATGACAATTTCACTGCATTTTAAATGCTCAACTACATGTAAAATTATAAGATATTTTCAGTATATGTATTTCAATGTAGTTTGCAATAATTCAAGTAGGTCTCTCATTACAGTGAGTCAAAACACTTTTGTGGGGTGTATTTTAAATGCCAATCTCCATTAATTCTCATCAGAGCAAAGATGTATGGAGTTTACATCTTCACTCAAGGATCTCATGGAATGTATTTGCATATGCAAATTAATTTTGATCCCAGGGTTCATAAAAATGACCTCACAAGTTAAGACATCTTATAAAACTGAGTAGAGCTCTTGACTTCAACATGCCATTTTAAAAGCAACCATTCCTACTTGCATATGGAAATCTAACAAAAAGAAAAATCTAGGTAGCAATTCAATTTCACTGACAATGAACAAAATTCAATTTTCATATAGCAAAATATCAGAACATATGTAACCTTCAAATCTCCCTCTTCAAGGCTATTTTGGAAAATTAAACTCAATTATATAGAAAAGAATCATTGTATTGGCTCAATTTCTCTTTGACTAATATTAAAACAGATTTACCAAGGAGCCAGTCTTTACTTCTAACCGAAGAATCACATAGCATTTGACTGACTACATAAAACTACATGTAGGTATTATCTGAGGGTGTGGTCTAGTTTGAGGCCAATATTACATGGACATTGGGCCACCAAGGCATCATGTGTAGAATGAGGCAGCACTTCTACAGCACTGACTGTTTTTCTAATAGACAATATTTTAAGAAACAGTTTTTTTCAAGATGGTAAAATGATAATTTTAAAATCTCTATTTATGACCATTTGCATAAGCCAAACATATTTGTTAGGAAAGTGAGAGAATAAAGATGTGGCTGGAATCTATGAAAAACTTGAGAAAAGCTTAGCCATACTCCCCCAAATTCAAGTTTTGATTATTGAGAAGCAGCTATTGCATTTCTTTCCTGTCATCATGAGTGCCAATATGAACAATCTTGGATAAATTATGAGCTGGATGCTCTTTGATATTCAGCAATATTATCAATATATCCTATAATAAAATTAATGGCTGAAGTACATACATATACTCATAATAATAAAACAATATGAATGTATTCATATGTATTTAACATTTCATACTTTGTACTACAAATAATTATGGATAAACATTCACATAAAAGAAAGTATCTAAAATTACTGTAACTAGTGCTTAAACTCAGTAAATACAACAAAATTCATACCAAGACCATAATATTTTTCTAGGCTGTGTTAGGAAGTTAAAAGGATGAAAGAAAAAGAAAGACTAGAGCATACATTAGAATCTAATAAACTTAGAAAAGGATAAAAAGAACAAGGAACAAAATAAGTTAGATGAATACTAAAAAAAGTTAGAAATGCCTTAGAGACTAAAGATAAATCAAGCCAGTTAAAAATTCCAGTAAGCCATTGAAGCAGGGCAGTCTCCCCAAGCATAGTTGGCTACCATAAAAAGCTAAAATGTTAAGCTCAGGATGCGAGGCTAAGCACTGCACTCAGGGTCAGCTGCTTTCGACCCAGAGAAGAGCATGTCTGATTGCATGCGGGTTGATGCCCCAGGTCCGGCCTCTGAGAAAAAGGTATCAGATGGGTCTGATGCTCTTTGGGTGGATGACACCTAAATGAACATTGGTACAAAGTCCAAATTTATTTCTAATATCAGAGATCAGACCTCTACTCTTGCCTGATGCGTCTAAAACAAAAAGGGGGAACTGTAGAGAGCTGTGTAATGCCGCGCCTTAAAGATGGAGCTGGTTTCTGCCTTCCACCTTCCCGATGGTGAGTGCTCTCTGTCACAAACAACTCCATATTTGGCTAAGGCTGAGGATCTGGCTTGCTTCCATGTATGTGGACCTATCTGCATTGCCCACGAGGCACGCTGGGGTTGGCTGCCCAGAGGCTATTTTAAGCTGTGGGCTGGCTTTCCCCAGGGTCAGAAGATTGTTCAAGGTTCCTGAATAAACTGCATTGAGAAGAACAAAAAAAAAAAAAAAGATCAGAAAGAAGGAGAGGAGGACCTCCCCTATCAGTGGACTTGGGGAGAGGCATGCATGCAGAAAGGGGGGGAGGGTGGGACTGGGAGGAAAGGAGGAAGGGGCTTATGGGGGAATACAAAAGGAATAAAGTGTAATTAATAAAAGTTAAATAAAAAATTAAAAAAAATTCCAGTAAGAATGCAGGTAATCTTATAGAAGAAGGGGAAGATAGAAAGACCTGGAGGCAACAGGAGCTCCAAAGGAGACCAACAGAGCCAAAAGAAACTAAGCCCTGGGTACCCTGCAGAAACTGATACCCCAACTAAGGACCATGCATGGAGAGAGCCTAACACCCGTGCTCAGATGTAGCCCATAGACTAAGTCTCCAAGTGGGGTCCCTAATAAGAAGAACAGGGGCTGTCTCTGGCATGAACTCAGTGACAGACTCTCTATCACCTCCCCCTGGAGGGGGGGGGGTATAGCCTTGCCAGGCCACAGAGGAAGACAATGCAACTATTCCTGATGAGACCTGATAGGCTAGGGGCAGACAGAAGGAGAGGAAAGCCTCAACCATCAGTGTACTACGGGAGGGACATATGGGGAGAAGAGAGAAGGAGGGTGAGATTGGGAGGAGACAAGGGAGGGTGTCACAGTGGAATACGAATTGAATGAACTCTAACAAATGCTAGTAATAAAAAAATTCCAGTATGAATGGAGGGGAGTCTCCCAAGGCCCCACCCTCAATGATGATCTATTAGTAGTTGATTGCTGTTTAGGGAAAACAATTAATTTTCTTTTGTGGGTATAGCCACTGATTGATTATTGGCATCACTAATTAGAATCAGGGAATTTCTAATAACAATAAAAATGATATGAAAGTAGGAGGGGTAAGGTGGAGGGCACTAGGGAGAGTTGGGGGAGGTAGCAGTAGATAGATATGATCAAAATTTATTGTTTACATGTTTGGAATTTTTAATAACATTATTTACAAATAAACATTATTTATAAAGTTGAGTTTGATAGAACTTAAAAGAGAATAAGCAATATGAATAATTGTTTAAGATACACACCCAAAGCACATTTTGGATGAAATGGTTAAAAACTGAAATGTAAAGAAGACTCAATTTTTACTTATAAGAATCAAAAAAAAAAAAAAAAAAACCTCAAGCAATGGAAATTTATCAACTCTATAGTATAACTATTAATTTAGGAAAACCTTATAGTATAATGATTAATTTAGAAATGAGTCATAAATTATGATCTGCACAGTGTCTCAGAGTGGTCAAGGCAGCTACAAATTTGCTTTAATGAAAATTTCTTTAATGTATAGAACTTTGTGTGTTTGTGGCTAGTTCTCATCATGTAGCCCTGGCTAATCTAGAACTCACAACACATACCTAGACTAACATTGACACAGTGTAGACAAGACACAGACAAGTCAAAAGACAGATAGACAAAAGCACACATTAAATAAATAAATAAAATACACAAATTTTGAAGAAACTATCATAAACTATCTTTAGTTATCGTATTTTCAGGGCAGTTGGTATAATTTCCCTTCGACTGAAATGTTGCATTGTGGTGAAAACAAATGAGTAATTGTTTATTTCCTTAAGATCTGAAATAAGTACTGAACCTATGTCCTACTTAAAATATTTTACATTTATTTACTGTGTGTGTGTGTGTGTGTGTGCCTGTCTGTCCCACGTCCCAGTACATGTATAAGAGAGACAGGACAACCTTCCTGAGCAGGTTCTTACAGGAGTGGTCTCTGTCTTTCTACCACATGGGTTCTGAAGACTGAAATCAAGTTGTCAGGCTTGCTGGCAAGTGCCTGTGTCCCCTGACCCACCTTGTCAGGCTGCTTATGTTATATTTTAAACATGTATTTTATGGTTCTCTGTGCTGGAAAATCAAATAACAACCACAATAATAACAATCAAGCCAGCAGCACTGAGGGCCCCTATTGCTCAAATTATATCGCATACATATTATTTCACACTGTGAGGAAACAGAGGCTCAAGTATGGGGCAAGAATTACAATGGAGGTACAGCATATTTGTCATGCCACAAAGAAAGGAATGTTATAACAAATATCCAGATTACTGAAAAAGAACAAAACGTCTTCAACAAAATGAAAGTAGTTTGGTGTAGGAAGATAGCTCAGTTGATCAACTACTTGGGTCATAAGCAAGAGGACTTGAGTTCAAATTCACGGTTCAGCAGGGATGGTGACAGAGGGACTGGCTCATCTGGAGGGCACTGGCTCATCATTCTAGACACATTGGAGAGCTCTGAGTTATGTGCGATCAAAAAGTAATGTGAAGAGAGATCAGATATCTTATGCTGACCTCGCTCCCCTTTGCAAACACATATGCACATGCATGTACTTACCCATATGTACACATCCAAATACACATATATAAGTCAATAAAACCCAGCAATAGTTAAAAGGAATTATACACACTATCTACAATGATTTGTTTGAGAGGGGTGTGTAAAGCTACACAAATATCAAACCAGTAATTAGTAAAACTCATCACTTCAACATGTTAATGTAGCAAAGGGTCACCTGTTCCTACCAGCAGCTAACAAACAGCACAGGAAAGCATTTGACAACAGATAGTAGCTGTTTAGGATAAAACTTTATAGCAAAAACCAGGACAACTTCCTCATTCTGACAAAGAAACACTGCAAAATCATGACCACTGACAGACCCACAGAGAGAAAGAAGTGCTGAGAAAAGGAGTCAACACGGCATCATTTTTTCAGTTTCTTTCTAGTACTTTACTGATATCCTATTTGGCCTAAGAGAGAGGCTACAAGGTGCAGAAAGTTTCTGCGTATTCAGTTGTCTGTGTTGGACAAGGAAATGATGCCCGTCACTACTGAGGATGAACGATAACCTTGAGTTTAAGTCTTCTGACCTGTCTGCCATGTTTAAAGCAGAATCGTACTATTTTCTTTAAAAATATTCTTGGTCTGAAGAGAAGCCCCAGTCACAAAAGTGATTGCTACACACGCATAAAGAACTGTGTTTGATGCTCAGAGACCACAGGAAAAACAAAACAAAACAAGCATTGATCTATAACCCTAGTGTTGGTAGTAACTGAGGCCCGTCAGTGGAGTGAACTTCGTGAGCTCCCGGTTCAGTGAGAGACTACGCCTCAAAAGTAAGGTGGAGAGTGATTGAGGAAAACCGATGGCTACTTATGGCCTCCATGTGCAAGTGCACACATATGCACATGCACCTTCACACATGCAAACACACACATGCACACACATGCACCTCCCCACTGGGCTTCAGTGTCACATTCCTGTATTTTCTGTCTTCAGTGCTGACCTGCCCTTTCTTACTAGTCCCTTTGTCTTTTCCATACCTTATGAACACTGAAGAGATTTGGCTTCCTCACGAGCACATCCCCTCTGTACTCATCAGGCATACCCTACGAAACAGTATGTAGTCTCAAGTCAAAATGCAAGCTGCATGTTGGTGACTGTCAAACTGAAGGACAAAACCACGACATCTCAAGAATGACAGACACATTCCCCTTACTTTGAATTTCTAGCTGCACTTTTAAAGTTCCAGCTCATTTTAAGCTTGACATCTCCATGCAGAATACCTGCTATCTCTGTCTGCCCTGGTCAATATGTTTTCCTCCTTTCTTCCATCTGTTCCTCAAAGTAGCAGTTTTCTTCACTGCATTAGTCAGGGTTCTCTAGAGGGACAAACTAAGGAGATGAAATATGTATATATACATATAATATATATATATTAATTTATTAGGCCAACTTTAAAATAGTAACAACAGAAGACTCACACCCAAGAGCTGAGACTCCAGAAGAAGCTGGATGCCTTGAGAGAGTCTGGGAAGTTCGCACATAGCTGTCTCTCAATGGAAAAAGAGTGGGGCAGGACAACAACCTGCAGTTACTCAGTCTACAGGGCAGGGTGCCTCAGTGGTCAGTAGCCCAGAAGGTTACTCGTGAACAGCTGGCCTCTTGTCCATAAGAAAACCTTGGCGATACTGGTTCTGATATCATGAAAGGAATCAGGATCTGGATGACTACCAGAAGGCATACTCACAGTGGTGCTTCCACATTAGTCAAGGCAATCAGGATCGCTCTTGGGTTGACACTTGCTACTGAGGTGACTATAATTTTGCGGCAAGCTGAGATGAAAACCAACCATGACATTTACCTAATTAATCAACTCCAACCCCTAAGCAACATCCTCAGGCCAAATATTTTCCTTTTTCCTTTATGTCTGCAAGTTCGTGCTGGCCTTCGCTATGAAATAAATACTGAATGTGTCCCCTTAGATCAAATACTCTGCCAATATTTTAGTTCGGTCACCAATATATTTTCAGTGCATAGAACTACAGCTTTCAAATTGTTTTCTCATATCCTCAGCTATTTCCCCCTCAAACTGAAGCATTCATTCATTTTATTAAACACAAACAAAAGCAGATTGGCATCACCATCTATTTACTTATCAATGAGCGCATGTGCTCTTGAATGCTTAAACTTCCAATCTCAGCACAGGGAGATGACTTAGAGGATACAGTGCTGCCTTGAAGCACGATGGCCCGAATTTTATCTGTGAGATCCACATGATAGAAGGAAAAAAGTCTGTTCCTGCAAGCTGACATGTGACCTACATAAGTGCATACATAAACATGCACAAACACACAAGAAGAAAATAAAACATAAGATTATAAACAAAGAAATAAAATCTTGCTCCATGGAGCACTATCCAGCTCCATTCCGTAATGAAACATTCCATAATGTTTTCCTTTCATGCAAATGATCCACCCTCTAAAGCTTTTCTTTTTCTTGTAAAGTCTAAGTTTCACCCTGCCCTGGGATCCCTGATGTAAGCTCTCTCAATCCATATGGAGCAATGACAATGATATATTTATATTAGAGATTAAACACTTGAGTTGATTAGTAAATACGCTTCTTAACCAACAGGGGGAAAACAAACAAAACAAAACAGAAAGAACTAAAAACATGGCTCCTGAAAAGATCAATAATGTATACAAGCCTTTAGCCTGACTGATCAATAATAAAGAGTGGAATCAATTTTTAAGAAGGGGCTGGTGAGATGCCTCAGCAGGTAAAGGACCCTTGCCACCAAGCCTGACAAGCTGGCACATAGCATCATATTTAGTGATACAAGTTTAGAAGAGTTTTCCTTGAGATCACAAACAAGACAATGCTATCTCCTCTGACCAGTTCTGTTTAACATTTACAGGCTTTGATCAGGGTATCAAGATGAGAAAAATAAATGAAGTGTTCACATGGAAATGGGGGGGGGGAGAATTCAACTGAAACCAAATTAAATAGATGCACTGATATTTGAGTTTTGAACAAAAAAAAAAAAAAAGAAAAGAAAAAGAAATCATTCAACTTCAGTGTCACTATGAAGACCCAAGCTAGACTGGAACTCACAGAGATCTACCTGCCTCTGCCTCCAGGTTAAATGTGTGTGCCACCACACTTTTCTTCATATAGATATTCCAACCAAGGATTATGCATGGAGATAACCTAAGACCCCTGCACAGATGTAGCCCATGGCAGTTCAGTATCCAAGTGGGTTCCATTGTAATAGGAACAGGGATTGTCTCTGACATGAACTGATTGGCCTGCTCTTTAATTACCTCCCCCTGAGGAGGAAGCAGCATTACCAGGCCTCAGAAGAAGACAATGCAGCCACTCCTGATGAGACCTCATTGACTAGGATCAGAAGGAAGGAAAAGAAGACCTCCCCTATCAGTGGATTTGGGGAGGGGCATGCAGGCAGAGGGTGGAGGAAGGGAGGGATTGGGACAGGAGGAGGGAGGGAACCACAGGGGGGATACAAAGTGAATAAAGTGTAATTACTAAAGAATTTTTAAAAAGAACATTAGATAAAGTAGGTGTCAAAACAAAAAAAAGAAAAGAAAATCTTAAGACTGCTTTCAGATCTTCTCCAAGATAACACATGAGTTCAACAAAACTTTTGTATATGCCTTACTGTCAACACAAAGCTCCATTTTACAATAGAGTTTTGGACCTTCCTGGATGGAATTTAAAAGCTGGGTGTAATGCCATCGGTATATAATATAATATCGGCATGTTGGAGGCAGAGTCAGAGGGATTCTGAGTTACCAGCCAGACAAAGCTTCACAGGAAGAACCTGTCAAGAGAGGGGAGGAGGAAGGGCATGAAAGGGGAAATGAAAGAAGCAAATATGGAATGGAGTGGGAGGGAGAAAAGAGAAAGAAATGAAAGAGGAAAAAAGCATAATCAAAATTAAATATGAGTAAAAGGAAAGAAAAGATAAATGTTATTTATATTGGCATTACAAACAGTAAAACTTTCAAAACTGTTAGATATAAACTGACAAAGTATTTCAAAATTATAGAGTGAAAATTTCACAATATTATTGAAAGGAGTTTTTAAAAGTTTAACCAAATGGAAACGTTCTACATACTTGGTTAACATATGAATATTCACTAATATCATCTATTATGTCATCAGGCTGTCTTTCAAGTTCCCTATACCATTTTGAGTTGGTCTTGACAGGCTGATCTGAAATCTCACCTGGAGAATTCGAGGGACCCAGTTAGAACAGTTAAGCAATCATGAAAAGAATATTCGATTTAAAGGATAAACACTTTCCAGTTTCAAAACTTACTAGTAAACTCTAATAATTAATAATTGGCAGTACTAACACGTGGACACATATGTTGATGGATAAAATTGATTGGAATTCAGAAATAGACATGTGCAGTTTATATACAAGGGAACCAAGAAAATTTAGAAAGGAACAAAAAATGTGGTCACATCTCAATACAGGATATGAACATGCAAAAGAATAACACATTGTGTTAATATCATGTTGTATATAAAAGTTATCTTGAAACAGACTAAATGGGCCCACATAGGTACAAGCACCTGCACATGTATCAGACCCAGATTTAGTATCTAGTATATAAAAAAAAGTTCTAATGTGGAACAACCAAAATAAAATTGGGTAGATTTTGATTAGACATTTCCCAAAGAATGCATACAAATGACAGAAAAGATACATCTCTCTAGTTAAAGGTAAGTAGAAATTAAAATGAATCAGAAATGTCATTTCTACTCTGTCTAATGGGAGAGATCTAATAAAGGTAGGATGCAATGACATGTTGACCAGATGGAGAGAAACTGTGCAGGGCCCACAAAGGAAAGCCACTTCTTGAAACTTTCCCACCTCCTAGAACACTAAAGATTGGATTATGACATAATTGAGTAGCCTTTCCTCTAAGTACACACAACCAGGACAATCAAAGACATGTCCACACACCGCTCTCCAAGATTGTCCACTGCAGCCCTAGAAGGTCCCTCATGTCAAAACAACTGATGGGTTTCATTGGTGGTTTTTGTTTTATTTTTCTCGGTTGCTGAGGATTGAACCCAGGGCCTTCCACTTGCAAAGCAACCACTAAATTACATCTCCAGTCCTTCACCCATTGCTGCTGGAATAAAGGAGGTATATCCATATGAGGGGAAGTTACTTTACTTTAAAAATATAGTACTAATATAAATTGTTGTATTACTTTTCCTGGAGAGACATGAACCAGCACCTATTCACCTTACACAAGGCACCAACCATGGGCCAAAACAACAATTCCATTAAAGTCCAACTTGTTGAACCAATGAGTCCATTGGGCTCTAGTACAGAGCACGGGGAGAACTCTGACCCCAGCTGGGGGATCCAAGAGCAGCTGCATCAGTACAAAGTCACATCCTAGTTTGAATGACAACTTTCCACAGCTGCACAGATGCTCCCCTCCAGTCAACTCTCCACACTATGTATACACACTAACAACTCCTGCGAGCCCCAAATCCTGGGATCAGGAGACCATGTACAGCTCAGATAGAGTTACACTTAGCTGGGAAGGAGGCATATCAGGAGGAGCTGCAATCTCAGGTGAGAGTTTGGTGAGCCTTCCTATACCATCTCTCCATGAGACTTTGTCAGCCGACCCTCTACCTAGTGTCATTGCAGGTAGGCACAGCTGCTTGGCCATACTCTTCTCAGAGGATAGCCTTTTATGAGACACACTGAAACAAAGATCAACCTTAGAAATATACTATGTTAGGCAATGGTGGCACACACCTTTAATCCCAGCATTGGGAAGGCAGAGGCAGGCAAATCTCTGAGTTCCAGGCAAGCCTGGGCTACAGAGTGAGTTCCAGGACAGCCAGGGCCATACAGAGAAATCCTGTCTCAAAACAGCAACAAAAGAAGTATAACACTATAATTAGCCAATTTAATAAATGATGTCATTTATATTAAATATACAGAATTGACAAGTCTCTAGAAAATATTAGTAGCTAAATGGTTGTCATAACCTGAAGATAGAACTATGTAAAATTTGTCTGAACAAAAACTATAGTTACATGTATCAAATCTGACAGTAAGCAGAGGTAGAAGGTAGAGAGGAGGAGAGAGCTTGCCTCTGGCTAGTAAAATTCTATCACTGAAGGCCATAAGGACAGCAAGCCTGCCGGCATGCACAGAAGTCCCTGTAATACACAAGCACACACATACACACACATTACCTCTGGAAGGACATTTCTACAGCAATGGCGAGTCC
Source organism: Meriones unguiculatus (assembly GCF_030254825.1). Lineage (NCBI taxonomy): Eukaryota > Metazoa > Chordata > Mammalia > Rodentia > Muridae > Meriones > Meriones unguiculatus. The sequence continues at coordinate 69,639,434 of NC_083365.1, forward strand.
ATTCTGAGACTCCCAGCAGCCTGGGTGTTGACTTCTATAATCAAGGGGAATTGTGTCAAAATAAATTATGTAACTGGTTTCATCTTACCTTTAAATGTCCTCTTCTTCCTGGGGTTCCTGGGATGAACACTTGTATGTGTTCTCACTGCAATGCTCATTCTGGAAGAAATATATTTGTCTGTGGGGATCTGTGTTGGTTACTTAGGGGGACAGAGTCATAGAAGGTGACTTCATATATATACAGGTTTCACAGAGAAGAGTTTAAAAATGCAGTGGTGATTTTTTTTTCTTGTGGAGACTTGCCAATGTATTAGAAACCACTGAATGTGCCTCTGAAGATGTGACTCCTAAGGTTTGCTAATTATCTTTCACTGAAAAGCAAATTTAAGTTCGTGTGGGTGCAGAGGCCAAGGCCAGAGAGGACAGAGAAGGACTAAGAAGGCAGTAAGCTTGGAATCATGCTACTCAGAGGGAAACGCAGGTGCTAGAAAGGCAGGTGTCTCGCCCCACCCCCCATAAACCTCCACTTCGGAAAGGACAAGTTCTATCGGGAAACGCACCTCTCAACATGCGTTGCTCAGGTCTCTGATTTCTTGGATATTGCCTTAAGAAATGACTGACCAACTGACTAAAGCAGTGGCTAGCTAGCAGGAAGGGGTCCATTTTGTTTCAACTCTGCAGTTGTTTTCCTGGATCTGTAAACACGTGGCTCTGGAGGAAAGGTGATTGATAGCTCCTGAGCCTACAGTAGCAGATGTTCTGAACAGGTGCTCATTTGGACAAAGCAATCACCCCTACAAACAGGCCCCACCTCCTTCAGGGTGTAGGAGACAATATTAAATTCTGTTTAGTCACTCAAATTTCTTGTTTCAAGGCAGTTATGTAAAATGCACTTAAATACTGGTTTACTTCCCCATTTTTTTCCTATTAAGGCTTTAAATTCTAAATGAATTATAAAGCATCGATTTAGGAGTTGGATTCAGTTGTACCATGGTATGAATATCAATGCAAGGTCCGTGTTTCCAGCCCTGGGAGAACATTAAGAAAAGCACTTAGTGTTCAGACTGAGAAAGTGTTCTGAAATATATGTGTACAGTTGGCTTCACAGGAAAGTTAATAGAGATAGGGGTGTGGGGGCTTACACCAAGTACTAGCAGGTAGTTTATGGAAGAAAGCCATGGAAGAGACAGTGAGAAGAGGTTGTGGTACAGACCACAGCATGAAGGTAGAAAGAGGTCCCATGTGAATGAAGAAGAAGGGGACTTTTGTAGCAGTCTGAGCAAAGGGAGTGGAAGCTGTCTGCTTTGTAAAGAGGGAGAGTTTGCCCCCCTCCCCAATCCAGGGTTCTACAAGTCAAGTTTAGAAACAAAATAAACAAGAATTATCATGAGTGTTTTTTTTTTTTTTCTTTCAAAGATGAGGTCTCAGTACAGAGCCTGTCTTGCATGCATGAGGGCTGGAATATAAGACCCAGAACCCTTGAAAACAATGGGTTGGGAAGTGTGTGCTTGTAATCTCAGCACAGGAGAGAGGGAGACAAGAGAGTCTCTGGAGAAGGAAGGGGCACCTGTGGCTGAGGAAGAACGCCCAACTAGGTCTTATGGATCCCAGATGCCCCAGCAAACACGCACATTTCACATAGAGACCAAAAAGAAAAGAAATGGGAAGAAATGGCCTTCTCAAGGCAGGAACCAGGGCAAAGGAAAAAAGGGTTTGGAGCAGGGAAAAGGATTTCCTTGAGGATGGAAGGAAGGGTGAGAAGCATCGTGCATCCTGTTATCAGCTGGGAATTGCCATGCTCCGCTCTTCGAAGACGGAATAACAGTGTTTAAGACTGATAGGCAAAGCCCGAGAATTCCTCCTGCATGAGTAGTCCTGTGATCTCCCACAGATGACTCTAGGGAAAACATATATTTCTCTATAGAGCTGTGAAATATGGATGCTTTTAATAGTACGTGGCAGAAAAATCGTGGATACTGGTCAGCACTGTGGACATTTCTCTTATTGGCTCACACCATTTATTTAGTGTGGAGGCTGGAGCTCAAGTGTGAAGGTCAGAAGATGACTGTCAGGAGTACTCTCTCTCCACTGCATGGGTCTCAGGAATTAAACTCAGGCCCCAAGGTTTGGCAATCAGCATTTTTATGCATTGGAGAATCTTACTTGCTCAAGGACCTTGTGTCACTGTCATCAGGCTCTCCTGCTATCCCAGTTTCTCCTCCCATTCCCTTAGCATAAATGGATTTGGCTGGCTTGTGTGCTTTTAACCTGTTTGCTTCCAATAGGAATATTTTTTCTCTAGAGATTTCAATCTTTCTCCAAAAGTACAAAGAAGACATGGTGGATTTGGTATTTATTAAATACAGCACTAAAAATCAAAAGCCTTGCACTCAAGTCTGTACCCAGAAGCATCTGGCCACTTGGTTAAGATGCTGGTCTTCTAACTACAGGGAAACTTGGGCTAAGAAGCTGTGGCTTCCTCACAGGCAAACACCCTTCCACTTTTTAGGCAGGTCTCTTCATTCCCATCATTGCACCCTCTTTTGGATCTGTATCAGGGAACAATGTGATAGAAAACACTGTGTAAAATTTTAAAGGGCTTCAAACAAAAATAAATGATTTTTAATTTTTTTTATTTTTTATTAATTACACTTTATTCATTTTGTATCCCCCCATAAGCCCCTCCCTCCTCCCCTTCTGATCCCACCCTCCCTCCCCTTTCTGCATGCATGCCACTCCCCAAGTCCACTGGTAGGGGAGGTTCTCCTTTCCTTTCTGATCTTAGTCTATCAGTTCTCATCAGAAGTGGCTGCATTGTCCTCTAATGTGGCCTTTATTTCTTTTGAAACAGATCTTTGTAGCCATGGCTTGCCTGGAACTCGCTCTGTAGACCCGGCTGACCTTGAACTCAAGAGATTTGCCTACCTTGTCCTCCCAACTGCTAGAATCACAGGTGTGCACCATCTAAGATTTTACTTTTAATTATATGTCAGTGATGGGGTGTCCACCTGGGTGCACATATCTGGGGAAACCTGGAGTCTCTGATCCCCTAGAGCTGAAGTTACAGAAGGTTGTGAGCTGGCTGATCCTGGTGATGGGAACCAAACTCAGGTACCCTGAAGAGCAGTTTGAGCTTTCAACCAGTGGGCTGTCTCTTTTCCCCCCCAAAACGAATGTTATATGGGCTTAACATGAAGGCAGCTTCAATAAGCACACCCAGCAATCTTGGGTATGAACTGAAAGGACTGGGATTATTGTTGTTGAAGATGGGAATGAGAGTGCTCTGTGTGTGTGTGTGTATTGTTGTTGTTGTTGTAGTTGTTAGGGGCAGATTCAAAGAAACAAGTAAAATATTTGGCAGCTAGAATAAGGGCTGTTCTGGAGACAGCTAAGTCTTTTACTAAAGTCTCTCTTATGGCCCTCTGATTTCTGCAAGCCATTTGTTGGCACTTAGGACTTCTTTTTTTTTTTTTTTTTTAGATGAAATAACATTTTTTTTTCAATGCAGTTTATTCAGGAACCTTGAACAATCCTTGGACCCTGGGGAAAGCCAGCCCACAGCTTAAATAGCCTCTGGGTAGCCAACCCAGGCGTGCCACGTGGGCAATGCAGATAGGTCCACATACATGGAAGCAAGCCAGATCCTCAGCCTTAGCCAAATGTGGAATTGTTTGTGACAGACAGCACTCACCATCGGGAAGGTGGAAGGCGGAAACCAGCACTTAGGACTTCTTTAGCTGCTCTGAAAAATCAACTTCAAGCAAAGTGTATTGTGTCAGTTTTGACAGATGGTGAATGAGACCCTCAGTCTGTCTCTCCCTAAACTGGTCCTTTCTTAAGCTTTGTCAGTCAAGTCAAACAGCTTTCACATGCCACAGATGGCTTCATGGCTGTGAGTAGTATAGCTGGTTTTTAGCAAAATGCTCAAGTTTGGTTCCTTAAAAAAAAAAAGTGTGTGGTTCCTTTGTTTTATTGTTATTAAGTATTGTTAAGATTTACTAGTGTGGCACACTGAGACTTTTATAACTCACCTAAGTTAGTTGAGCTTACAGTTTCACTGTGTAGAATTAGGATAGTAATCACACTTACCCTCTGGCTGTATTAAATGCTAAGACTTCCAATGAGTAGATTCTAGTGCCTGGTATACATTAAGCAGTTAATTTATACTTCCTACTGGGATTGATTTTATTTAGCCAGTAATTACAAAGTAGGTATGTCTCAATACTTTATGCAAATTTACATGTACAGGTATAAGGTGGGGTGACTCATACCTATAATTTCAGCAATTGGGAGGCTGAAGCAGGAGAACCATGAGTTCAAGAATCATCTGGCCTACACAGAGAAACTGTATGTAATTTTTTTTAAAAGTTAGCATACATATGCATGTGATGTATTTAGTGAACTAAACCTGGGTGGAAATATGGGACTCAAAAGTAGCTAGAAACAATTGATGTAGCTGTATCAGAATCTGGGTTAAAATTGAATAAGGCCTAATTGAAGAAAATGGCTGAATACTTCATGAACTTTACATGAAGTTAAAACATTTCAGGACACTAAAGGGTGATACTATAAATCCTTTATGCTTTACACAGACTTCCCAAGATTGCTTTGGGTATTCAGGGTCCTTTGCAGTGTCTTTTAAACTTCAAGATAATTTTGTCTATTTCTCTAAAGAATCACATTGATATTTTGGTAGGGACCGTATTGATTCTGTAGGTCACTTTGGGCACAATTGGCAATTACTATAACCAGAAGACAGACTCATCCATCCACAGTTAGGTGAATAGAGAAAACGTGGTATGCATACACAGTAGGACACAGTCAACCATTAAAAATATCATGAATTTTTGTTAGGTGTGACAATGGGGAAAAGAAATGAGAAAGTGTTATTTAAGCCAAGAACAGAAAGATAGATGTTGCACAATATTTTCCTGAGGAGAAACCTCAAAGACTGATCTCAGAGAAGCTGAAAATCAAAAAGTGGTTACCAAGAAATGGAGGGTTGAGCTCAGTAGTGGCAATGGCTATGGTACTATTTCTAGATGGTGTTAGAACCCAGGTCAAACAGACTGAAGGAGTCAGGCCTGCTAGTCTAGTATGTCATGATGTGAATATAATTAACAATATATTATACATCTCAAAATAGCTACAAAAGGAGAATGTGCACTCACTATAAAGCATTAAGGAGCTACCCTTTAATTACCTTGCTAATTACCAAGTTGATCACTACCTACTGAATGCATAAATCAGAAAACCATATTTTACCTCATAAATGTGAAGTACAGGCCATTAACAAAACACAAGACTATGGAACAGTATGCTATAAGGGACTCTTCACAAAAATTGCCAAGAAACCCACAGTTCTAGCTAAGGAGTGCTGAACCTGACACCACAGAACTGTAGACTGGCAACCAGTGACCCCGAGCCTTGATTTGGAACTAACCTTTGATGGGCCAAGGCTGTTCGGTTTTATATGCACTTGATTTGCGTAGTAGCCCTGATTTGCAAGATCTTGATTTTCATGACCCTTATTTACATGCCAGATGTTGCCCAACTGGAAATAAATTACATTCACAGCAGTTAACAAGAATCTCTCAGAACTGGACACCTGCCAGCCTTTAGTAGTCTCATATACCCCAGGAATCTGAACAAAGAGAAACTCACCTGAAATACAAAAGTACATCTTTCAAGGGAGATTCCCTACAACCCATTCCCATGGGCTGCAGTGGTATGACATAGTTAGTTGCCGGTTTAGATCCTTTTGCAGTGTACAAGCAAAAATAAATAAATAAATAAATAAAAATAAACAAACATTCCTGAACTATAAACCAGGGAAAGAGAAAAACAAAACAAACAAACAAACACAAACAAACAAAAAACATGTCAACTGTGCACCTGGATGTGTTTGGGGAATTAGAAAACACTGAAAGAAATGGAACCAGAAAAGGGAGGCTGGTTCTATTCCAAGCCTGGCAACATCTCAACTGAGACCCAGAGCCGTAAGGTGGTCTACAAGTGTACAGTAAATCATCTTTTTCCACATAATTCTTGTTTCGAGCAAGCTCAGTCTTTCTACTCTCGATACATTCATTGAGTTAAAGTAAAGCACAAACATGATCAAAAATCAAAAGGTAACCTGCACATCATTTTAGTAATATCTTTTTGTCATAAATGGTTTGGGCTGTGCTGTAATTAAAAACACAGCTATGTTTTATGAGAAATTTCCCTGAAGGTGAATGCAGAATAGGTAGCTGTATTTAAGACAGTTTACTTTGGAAAGACAAGAGGGCTCTGGAGTTTGGGGGATTTGTATAGGCAGGTTCAGGCTGATAAGATGTTTATTCAAAGGGGGCAGGTCCAGGGGGAAACATCCTCACATAACTGAGCGTTAATAAGATGCAATGAAAAGCAACATCTGATCGAATATGCTATTACTGTTTAATAAGTGATGACTCATTTAGCTATTGCATTTGCACTGAAATAGCTATTGATGTTTATACTCATTATACATATTGAGTCATTAACATAAATAAACGTGTAGGGAAGAGCGAGGCTGGTTGACGGAACTTGCTATAGAGCCTGATAACCTGACCATGCCACATATCCACATGGTTGAAGGAGAGAACTGACTCCACACAATTGTCCTCTGACCTCCACTTCAATTCTGTGGGACAAGGTACCTTCATGCACAACCAACCAACCAACCAACAAATAAATGCAAAAATTAAGATAAATAACCACATGGTTGTATCAAGTAGTGTAGTACACGGTACACAGTGGACACATAATATCTTGTGCTAGACAACCTTGAAGCTCAAATTCCCATTTGTTTGGGCAAAGGAATTTTACACATTGTTCTCCCCAAGGGCTCAAAATCCAATTACACCACAAAGATGACAGCGTCCTAAAGGACAGATGTTGGACTATAATGAGAATCACACTCACTCTAAGTGCATGTGAATGGAGAAGTCCTGTTACCTGCACTTCATTGCCTTTTTTTTCCCATTGGCATACGCTTTCCACAATCCATCAATCAGGAGAATTAATGGTGTGCCTAGAAATTTAAGCCATATGGAGATAATCAAGGCATCATAAATCTTGTTAGAGCAAATAAAGCCTGAAGAAAGGGACTGATAATGCAGCAATCAAATTTCAAAGCTACCTGCTTGCCCTGAATAACATGTCAGTGATTTAGAGAAGAGAATATGTCAATGGAGAAGTGGGTATAGATTCTCAGGAACAAAGGACTGGAAAAGAGATATGAATCTTCTTGGGGAGGGGAGTAGTAAGATAACTTCAAGAGAAGGCTCATGTATAGAAATACCCCATGCTTACTGTGCAAGAACTTGAGGCGTGACTCCAGATAAAAGGCATCCCATAGCTCAGACTGTTGAATTCTATGTCTGCCATGCCTCTATCTTTGCTTCAGTTTTCTATCCTACTTGCCTACACACCTTCAGGAAAGAGCATAGTTCTAGATAGGTGATTCCCCAATCTGAGATGAAGACTTGCAACCAAACCTGAACAAAAGGTTCTGACATGGATTCTGCCTTAAAATCTCTAAGGGAAAAATGATCTTTCCTAACAAAATATAGTAAAAAGGAAAGTACCCATTCTGAATGAGATTTAAGCATCCTCCCTAGGGCCTTCTTTGTTGTTTAGCTTCTTTAGGTCTGTAGCTTTTAGAATGGCTATCCTATATTATATGGCTAATATCCACTCATAAGTGAGTGTATACCATGCCTGTCTTTCTGTTTCTGGGTTACCTCACTCAGGATGATCTTTTCCAGTTCCATTCATTTGCCTGGAAATTTCATGATTTTCTTGTTTTTAATAGTTGAGTAGTATTCCACTGTGTAAATGTAACATAATTTCTATATCCCTCTGTTGGAGGACATCTAGGTTGTTTCCAGATTCTGGCTATTACAGAATGGCAAACAGATAAGACATCAGAAGCAGTACAAGAGAAAGAAGAGGATGGGGGCCTACTATAGAGGGTCCTCTGAAAGGCTCCCCCAAACAGGGGATTAAAGCAGGTGCAGATACTCATAGCCAAACTTTGGATAGAGCACAGGGAGCCTTTTGTGTAAGGGATGGATAGAAGGACACGGAAGGGACAGGGACCACCCAAGGAGACCAACAAAGCTAAAATCCCTGAGCCCAAGGGGTCCTGCAGAGACTGAGGCACCAACTAAGGACTATGCCTGGAGAGGACCTAGACCCCCCACTCAGATGTAACCAATTGGCAGCTCAGTCTCCATGTGGGTCCTGAGTAAGGGGAGCAGGGGCTGTCTCTGTCATGAACTCTGTTGCCTACTCTTTGATCACTTGCCCCTGGCCATGCGGCCTTGCCAGGACACAAAGAAAAAGGATCCTGGCAGTCTTGATGAGAGTTGATAAACTATTGGTAGATGGCAGAGGATAACTCCCCTTTTCAGTAGACTAGGGGAAAGGGATGGGGTGGGGGAAGAACAGAGGATGGAACTGGGAAGAGTTGAGGGAGGGGCTTCAATCAGAATATCTAATGAATAAATTGTAAAAAATAATAAAAAAATTTAAAAATGAAAAGGGAAGTAACCCTCTATTAAATACATTTGAATACTGCTGTGTAAGAAGATATTGATAATGACTGGAGAAGCCTCCACTGTGAGAGTATTTTCCAAGACCAAACAATATACCAAAGCTGAAATGGGAAGGCAACAGAAGGCTGGCTAGCATTTACTGTGCTATCTGTTAAGCCTGCTCTAGATACATCCACCTTGAACTTTCTTGAGCTGTCTTCCAATAAAGATTTATTTAAGCCACTGTTTCTCAAATTTTCATGTGTGGAAAAATACATCCCTTGTGTTGTGATCCAAGAAAAGCCACTATTCTAGTTAAGTCCCTTTCTTCTCCCCTTTCTTTCTCCAGTCTCATGGTTGCTTCTAGTATCTCTGCTGCTACAGGGAGAGACAGATACTGAGTCAAGGGCCAGTCTCTGATTATGTAAATAGATGTCTCAGGTGTCCAGATTCCAGAAGAATGACAGGAACCAAGAAAGCTGATAAGCCTCAGATTTTTAGACTTCTCAGGATAGCAGAGGGCCATGATGTTCCTGAATCCTTATAGTCAAATATTCCCTTCTTGTGATTCTTTTGCCTCCTCATGCTTCCCAAGAATTTGTGATAGTTGGGCTGCATTCTGATGTTGTGAAATCTTATGCTTTCTCTGTTACCTTTGGAAAAAAGATCCCCCACTCTGTCTTGTGACTGGAACTCTCAATACAGTCCCTGTGATGTTGCTGTCTTTCTGTTTGTTTGCCCATGCCATAAGTAATTCTTTCAACAAATGTCTTACCAAAAAGGACAATCATCATTAGTGCCCTCCTTGATTTTTCAAATTGATATCTTTTACCTTAGTGATCTTGTAGACAATTCTGATTCTGGTTCCTACATGGTAGTCCCTGAGATTTGACAAATGAAACAACTTTTGAGCAAGCAGCCAAGCATCTGCTTATCCACAGAGATTTAAGCCACGCTGAATTTTATATCTTGAGAATACCAAATAATAGCTCCTCATGAAGAACTACTTATTCCAGTCTAACCCAACCTAAGAAAGAATGCTGTGAATTCAGAACAAGCTGAAAACGGTGACCAAAGACCCAATGGCATCACAATTGACCTTGCTTGGCCTGTATTTGATATACTGTGTGACAGCACTGAGGATTATTTATTTTCTGAAGTTTGATTCATTTTTATCAGAGGGCAACATGTCTAAGCTTATGTAGCAAACAGCATACAAGAAAGAAGGTGAGTTTCCTTGCTTCAGAGATACAGGCAGGAAAGAACTCCACATTCCAACACTAAACTTAGGTCAAATGAGTTAACTAAAAGTGTGCTAATGTAACCAGGCTAATAGAAAATGAAGATATTCTCCATCGGGAAGGTGGAAGGCGGAAACCAGCTCCATCTTTAAGGCATAGCATTCCGCAGCTCTCTACAGTTCCCCCTTTTTGTTTTAGACGCATCAGGCAAGAGTAGAGGTCTGATCTCTGATATTAGAAATCAATTGGGACCTATCTGCATTGCCCCCGTGGCACGCCTGGGTTGGCTACCCAGAGGCTATTTAAGCTGTGGGCTGGCTTTCCCCAGGGTCCGAGGATTGTTCAAGGTTCCTGAATAAACTGCATTGAGAAAAGAAAAATGAAGATATTCTCAAGAGAAACTAGTGTCCCTCAATCTGCTCAGACTCTTAAAAGAGTGGACAAGAGAAACTGGAATCGCCCGGAATCTCATGCTGGAGAATAAAAAGGCTGAAGCCCAGAAACAACCAAAGAAGGGATTTTTTTTTTTCCAGAAGATGATGTCACACAAGGCTAATTACCTGTCAGGGCACCTTGCAGGATGAGTCTGAAGCCCAGACATTGATGGGTCAAATGTGGGTGGGACCAACGCCTTGACTGGGACCACTTACATCGTTGATTTTCCTTGGCCCTCTGTTTACACTTTAATCTCATTTCAAGACACTAGAGAATGTCACTCTACCGCTTTGTGTTTCTTTCCAGTGCAACCTCACTAAGTCTCTGCTTGCTGCACTTTCCTCCTGTTAACTTGGATTCTCTGAGGATGGGTAACCAAATCTGAAATTATGGGATAGATACAGACTGCAACCTCAAGGCCAGTGACACTAAGTCTGACAGAACTGGGCAGAATGATTAATCAACGCAGACATCCCTAGCGACTGATTGGCTATGTCAGTGGACCTCTGTCAGCTCATGAGAAGGCCACTGGTATTCTAAAAGAAAAAGTAATTAAAACTGAACATTACTACATTCATTTAGAACCTGTTGTTCCTGTCTTTGAGATATTTTTTATTTGTGTGTGTGTGTTTAGTATGTCCATGTTTGTGTGTGGAAGTGAGTGGAGGGTAAAAGACCACACTAGATTGGTCCTCGAGTTCCACTGGGTTTCAGATAGAGTGTTTTGCCGTTCTACATTGCACACTAACCAGGCCAGAACTTCTGTTTCTCCAGTCTCCAGTGCCTATATCTCCATAGAAGCACTGGGATTACAGACCTGTGCTCCTGTATCTAACTTTATGTAGGTTTCAGGGAGGTCTTCCCATGTTTGTGGAAAGTGCATTACTGACCGAGTCATGAGAAGTGTCATACCATTTTAATTAAACAATTTCTCTTCTAACAATTGCTGCAGTTTTGCAAACTGAATTAAATTGTGGTTAACAGATCTGATCAGTCCGATCAGTGGTGACATGTGTTCCTTCAGTGGTGGAGCGTGGAAGGCCATGCAAGTTTGTCCACACCCGCTCTGATCCCAAACATCAAAGTCTGTTTTCTGGATATTTATCATATGAACGGTGCAATATTTTCCTGTTTACCAGCCCAAGATTTTACCAACAAAAATACCCTGGCCTGACTCTGGAATAAAATTGGAAGGGTAGTTACTGACATCCTCCCAGGAATACAGTCATGGCCATTTGAGCATGAGTTCACTAGGAAGGATAAACACATTTATCCTCAGTTTAAAAGAGTCCTCCCCCCACCATGTGCTCATGTGTGGAAGCCAGAAATCAGTGTCAGGTGCTTTCCTCTGGTCTCTCTGACATGCTTCTTCACAAAGGCTCCTTATTTTCACATACTCAACCTGGCTGGATGGGCAGCAAGCAGCAAACATTCACCTGTCTCCTCCTCCCAGCCCTGAGATGACAAATGTAGACTAGCCAGCTCAGCTCTGTTTGTGGATGCTGAAGCTCCAACACCAATTCTTAAGCTTTCTAGGTAAGTACTTTTGGTTCATTGAGCCATTTTCTTATTCATTCAGCACTCACCAAGCAGGTCAATATTACAATATACATGTCTTCTTGACATTAGGAAATTCACTCAGCAAACTTCAAACATACCTCAGCAGTAGCCTGAGCTAGTCTTTAACTTGTGGGATTAAAATTAATAAGTTATTCTCAAAAATACCTCACACTGTAAATTCAAATACAACATTGTGACTCAGATGGGATGAACGTCTTTCTTATTTCTGTAGCAACACAAAACACAGCATCCATGAGCGCAGGCTTCTCACTTGCCTGGAGCTGTGATTGAACCTGTTTACTTCTTAGACACATAAGTGTGGATGAGTTACAAAGTTCATGAAACTTATTTTCTTTACGGATTGTGTGGGAAAACGGATGTGTCCAGCCATGTTGAGATTGCTTGATAAAGTGTATAGAACACTTAGTATATGCTTGGCACTTTATGCAAATTTTAAATAGAATAAGTTCATTCAAATCTGGAGAGAAAAGATAGTTTCCCGTTGAACGTAGTGGCATACGTGGGGTGCAGGCAGAGGCAGGTGAATACCTGTGAGTTTGAGGCCAGCCTATGTTAGTTTGAAGCCAGCTAGAGCTACTGAGTGAGGAGATCCTGTCTCAAAACATCAGAGCACCAAACCAGGTCAACAAAACATAACAGCATGACATGACATGACATAACATAACATAACATAACATAACATAACATAACATAACATAACATAACATAACATAACATATTTTTTTAAAGAAAGGAAAGGAGAAAGAAACTATAGTTTTACTTTCATGTTATCTTATTTCTTTTTTACATTTATTTATTTTACAATTTATTCACTTTGTATCCCAGCTGTAGCCCCCTCCTTGTTTCCTCTCTATCCCACCAACCTCCCTTCTTCTCCTCCCATACCCCTCCCCCAGTCCACTGATAGGGGAGGTCCTCTCCCTTTCCATCTGACCCTAGCCTATCAGGCCGCATCAGGACTGGCTTCATTGTCTTCCTCTGTGGCCTGGTAAGGCTGTACCCCCTTCAGTGGGAAGTGATCAAAGAGCCAGCCACTGAGTTCATGTCAAAGTCAGGTCCTGTTCCTCTTACCAGGGCACCCATTTGGAGACTGAGCTGCCATGCACTACATCTGGACAGGGGTTCTAGGTTATCTCCATGCATGGTCCTTGGTTGGAATATCAGTCTCAGAAAAGACCCCTGTGCACAGATTTTTTGGTTCTGTTGCTCTCCGTATGGAGCTCCAGTCCCCTCCAGGTCTTTCTGTCTCTCCCATAATATGAACAGTAATGAGCTGTTATGTAATGCAAACTTTCCCTGCTAAAAGCAGGTCCTAACAGCTGGTACATGTGTGGTTAATTTTTTAAAGCACTCCTACATGAGAGTGAAGGCTGAGAAGAGTGGGGGGGGGGAGAAAGCAGAAGAATGTGCAGCTGTGGTCAATGGGGGCCCAGCAAGGCTACCTAGGACCACAAATCATGTTTGCAGGAGGGACAATAGTTACCTGCTGCTGTCTTCTAGTAAGTGGGTATCAGCGGGGAGTTAGACCTGCATGTAGGTTGGTACTGTGCCAGTGATGAGTATGGGTTCTAGCAGTCATCATTTCTGCTGGAGAATTCCCAAACCATAATGTAGAGGTCAGTCATCACAACTAAAAGGTCAGTTCACATTTAGGAAATGCTGGTTGCTGCAAAGAGGCAAAGATTGTCAAGTCGCAAGGAGAGAGACAGAGAAGAGCTCATACATGATCATAAAATAGAAGCCATGTGCCTTAAGGACCCAAGAGACATGGCAGGAACTCATTTATAGATAATTTAAAATATTTTTGTTTTTTATGTGTGTGTGCACTTGCTTTGTCTTAGGTGGCAATGTACATGATGGTTCTTGCAAAGGCAAGAAGAAACTGTCAAGTGAGCTGGACCTGGCATTACATGCTGGTATTACACTGTATCCGGAGGAGCAAGTGCTCTTAACCCCTGAAGCATTTCTCTAGTCGTGTATCCCCAATTTTAAAGCCATTATCTGGTGGAAAATGGCTCGAGTGATTCTCTACCTGTTAGAGACCAACGCCTAAGTCTCACCTGAAGGGTGATGGCTTGACTAATTCTCCACATGGTAACCAGCCAGTGCTTAAGTCTCCTCATTCTTATAACCCTATAAACATGATTTTTAGTAGGAGTGTCTATGCTGAGCTGAAGTATTCACACAGGAACTTGAATACCATGTTTTGAACAGTATCCCATCCTTTCACGCTTTAGAGAACAACAGAGCAACACAGACTCCTTGTTGTGTTTTGAATGTGAAATGTTCCCTGTTGGCTCACATATTTGAATACTTACTTGGTCTCAGCTGGCAGCACTGTTTGAGGAAGCGGGGGAGAGTATGGTTGTGGGGCTTTACGAGGTGGGGCCTTGCTTGAGGAAGCACACCACTGGGGACAGATTTGAGGGTTTGGAGGCTGGTCACACTTCTTATTCTCTTTCTGCTTTCGGACAGACAGCCAGGACCCAATACTCCTGCAGCTCTACCTTCCCTGCCATGTGGAATGGTAAGCCAAAACTTCTTCCCAAGTTGCTTTTGGTTGTGGTGATTCATCAGAGCAACAGCAAACATGAGTATACTCCTCCTTTACCTCTGTTTGCTCAGTAAGTAGTTCTCTTAGAGGAAGTGGGGAAAATGGACTTGCTTTCAGGTTATGTATTTGTTTCTGAGTTAATACTCTTGATGATTCTCACTATAGAGCTGTTAGTTTCTCCTGGAGATTTACTTGAATATTAAGGAAAATTACTACATAGGAAGGTTGCCATTAAAGTTTCAGGAAACTCTTCAGAATTTGTAAAAATGCATAAAATCACTGGAATGCAACTGAGACAAAAGTGTAACAGGTCTTATCTGGTTCTACAGTACCGGAACATAAAGTACAAGGAAATGCTCCTGAGTGTTTCCTTCGTGTGGCATGACCCACTCATGAGAGCCCCGCAAATCACAGAGAGAACAAGTTTCCATCTTCCTATTAAACATCATGTTTTCATGTGAGATCCACCAGTACTGTGAGGTGAAAGTGGTCCCAGACAAGCAACTTTCACATTACAAACTGTATTAAATTAATCAAAAAATAGATAAACATTGATAATGACCATAAACAAGAAAATGATAAACAGTAAAAGGTAAACACTTTTAAAATGTTACTCAAATAGACATTCAATAAAACCACATCTTTCAGACATCATAATTAATTATTCGCATCATAAAAATCTTTAGCGGTTGAAATCTAAAATATTGATTAAAAAGCTTCAGTTGAACTTCAGATCAGCCTAAAAAGAAACCCCCATCTTAATAAAATAGGCAAAACTTTCCTTGAAAACATCACCATCTATTTTGTTTAAAAAAAAAATGTGTTCACTATCTGTGAAAAAACCTAAAATGGGTCTTCTGGATGGGGTATCTCTCTCATATTAAACTGAATCTAATGGAGCAGAGAAGACACAGTTCCAAAACACTGAAGAGAAAAGAGGGAGAACCAGCCTTCGAGTCAGTCCCGGACCACTCCTCAGACTCCTGGGCTGCTCAGATGACACAGAGGGTGGCTGGACAAATTATTTACTTTTAAATTTTCCTCCCTGGTTTTCAGAGGACGTTGTAACCCAGTTTCCCTAAGGGCAGACTTTTAGCTGTGAAAACACATTATACTACCTGGACTTTCTGAGCATCAGAGTTTGGTTTCAGACTCTGAAACGTCTTCTGAGAGATCGCTAGTGTGGCCGGAGAACGCACCCCAGCGTCCTCCGCCATACTGCCCGCCCTCTCACGGCTGAAACTCCTCACAGTAAGATCAGTTTTCATTCCCGGTTACTGACTGCTGCAAGCTGACACACTGTAGGATTTGGTACCTTTTGTGCCTTCCATTTAAAGGAGACACCATGTACTGCTGTTTGTGAATTTGGGGGAAAGGGCAAAAAATACAAAAAGATTCTGCTTCTAATTCTTACCACAAGGGCTTAATTAAACCTCAACAGATGAACTGAGCAGGCACGGAATGCTAAGTAGACTCTGAAAAAATGAAATAATTCAGATTTTTGTTCTTATAATGAGAATGAGAATTGACTTCACTGCACTGGGAGTTGAAAGTAAAAGGTCTGAGTTTTTAAAAAAGCTTTCTCCACCAAGAGAGCAAAATGCCACTCAGTGGCATTGCATTTGTCTAACAAAATTTCTTTATCAGAAACTATAATTTAATATTTAAGTATCTAATTTACATGTGACAAGATATATTCAAAAAAGTAAACTGCAACTAGAAAACTATTAACCACTAAAAACAATACCAAACACAACCCAAACATTTATAGGAAAGCAATTTCTAGAATCTGAACTGGAAACAAAAGGGTCTCATCATATTTGGCTCATTAAAGAAGTGTCCATTGTAGCCTGTAAAAGAGTATCCACTGTAATTCATTAAAGTTTACCCTTTGTAGCATGAGTAACATATAAAGATAGACTCACTGTCTGCATATGCACACGTGCGTGTATATATATATATATATAATATCGTGAGACATACACTCGTGTGTGTTGATATAAAGGTATTCTATCTACTGACAACTGCCTGAACTTTGGAAGGTGCTGAAATCCACATTTCTACATAGCCTTGACTCATTTAATAATGCCTTTTTTAAAAACAGAACTTTATGTAAAATACTCTGCTTTTGTTTATTAACTGAATATTTTCTTAAGCATAATAATAGACAATGAGAGAATTGCACTTATTATAAAGATACATTGACACGTTAGATTGCAGCTCAGCCATCAAAGATCAGGGACTGTGGTACTGATGGTACGTTATGCATGTTATGCAAAGGTGATAATGGCCATTGAAATCAAAAGTGAGGGTAACTAGTCACAGAACAAAAGGGGAAAACGGAAGGAAACATGCACTATTCCTACTTTAATGTGAAACTAATTTTTTTTTTTTTCCCAGGAAACCAACCCTTGAACTTCCCTTTACAATGAAACACCTTCTGCACCCTTGGCAGCACAGCAGCAAGGACGTCTGTCTTCAAGTTCTAGTTCACTGTCTGAGTGTGCTGCTCCAGTTTCATCTCCTCAAGCTGCCCTTGGAATTCTGGAGCATCTGCAACATGACAGTCTCTTGGTTCGGTTTCATTGAGCCTCAATATTCCCTCAGCTCTGTATAGGTGGTGTCCATTATTCATCCTCCTCTGGTTCCTGTGGCAGCACGGTCACTTCTTCCTTTAGACATTCACTGAAGAATCTGAGGATTGTGCTGTAGAAATGATGTTTGCTCTTGTCAGAAACATGATATCCTTCATCTGGATAGACCTATGGCATTGAAGAAAAAGGTAACATTAAGTTACTGTTGGGCTGAGCTAGGATTGACTCAGACTATCCTATCTACAGCTGCCTTTTTCTCTCTCTACCCTCACAGCTGCTGTTACAAAAAAAAAAAAGGTAGGGACCCTCCTGTGATTACCTGCAAGTCTCTAATACTTGCTTCCCAGAGGAAAGGTCTCTAAACAATCAGGAACTAAATCTTGTATGATGGAAACATGCTAGCTGAAAGGCTGAATCTTTCCCATTTCTCTTTCAGCATGAAAATCAGAAAGCACCTGATTTCAAGCAGCTACAATGGGATACTTATCAGCCATACTTAGCATGGGACCTCACTCCTTTCTCTGAAACCTGTAAGAGAGATTTTTGCTTAGACTCAAGAATCTAACTCCCCATCAGATCCCTTGTGTGGTGGTTTGAATAAGAATGCTTATCATAGACTCATTTATTTGCATGCTTACTCACAGGTGAGTGGCATTATTTGAAAGGATTGGAGGAAGGCATAGGAGAGGTGGCCTTGTTGGACTAGGTGTGACTTTGTTGAAGAACGTGTGTCACTGGGGTGTGGTTTGAGGTTTCAAAAGTCCATGCCAGGCACAGCCAGTCTTGTGTGTCTGTTGCCTGCCACCCTCTACCAATGGAGGGTTAAGCATCCTACCATTTAGCGTCTGGGAGAACAGTTAGAATTTTCCAATCTTGTTGCAGCCTGCCTTTCAGGTGTTCCACTAATGTATTTTAAAGTCCCTTGATTTGTAGCTTTCTTTGTCCTGCTCCTATAAAACTCCATGACTGGTTCCACATTGGTGACCATGGAAGCAGGGTAAACCTAAATGTCCCCGGGGCCATGGTCACTCATATCTTGGCTCCAGAGTAAGGAAGCTCTTATTTCCTGTGAGTTAAGAGCTGTTTCTCTATTAGCAGTGGAGAAATCTCTGTCATCTGCCTCAGATACTACCAGATCGCATTCTTAGACTTTCCATTGGGGGAGTCAAATGCTGTACAAAGATTTACCCAGTTCTCACAATATATTAGCTCATACACAGAGGAGGAAATTGCTACTAAGAGGGCTAAGGCAACCTTATATAACTTGGTGTAGAATTTCTAACCGCTTTAAACATTCAAACCTCTCCACAGTCACTGAAATTATAATTCATCCGTCAGTCTTACAGAAGGTTTAGTGGAAGACGCTGTTCCTTTTGAGAACTTTTGTTCACCAAGACACACACAAAAAAAAAATAATCATTCAAATTAGGGCTTGTTGCCAAAAATAGAAGACTCTTCCATGTTCATATCTCTTTACTGAAAGTATTTACTTGGGAAAATGTGCAATTATGTACCTTTTCTTATACATCATAAAAGTACCCACAGATCTTCTGGTTATTATTACAACCAAGGGAAAATGTTTCTTTAAGATGGGTCTAAGGAGTTGAAATGCAAGGAGAAAAGGAGGCACTATTTCCTGTGTTTGAGGGAAGTTAGGGCACTATCACTTGCCTTGAGGGTATGTGAGGAAACAGAAAGATTCTAGCTCTAGAAGGCATAGAGGTATAAAAAGTCAACTATTAAAGAGCTTTTCTTTAAAAGAGAGGCCTGGGGTATTGTGACTTCACACAGGGCCTGTGGGTACTTTTTCCCTGAGATGCTTTCTCCCCAAATCACTCATCCACAGACAAATGCAGCAGCTGAAATCGTGGGGCTGGCCATGTATTTCTAGTTTTGATCCTGTGGAGAGCTATGGAGTCCTGAAGACTTCTACCCAGATTTCAAAGCACAGCATGACAGGTCAGTTTGTGTGTGTCCAAGTTAATTCCCATAACCAACCCAGAGGTTAATGGCTAAAGGTGAGAAAAAATGAAGCCAATGAGAATCCAGACATTAGTCTAGAGATACAAGAAATGCAGATTGCTGGCTGAGGCACTGAGCAGAGCCATCCTGAGAAAGCAGACACATGAACTCTATCCATCAGGGATATGGGGACATGTCTGATCAAGCCCTTTGAATTCGTGTCATGTTATTATATCATCTAGATGATGAACACGAAACTGTAATATTTGATATTTGATCTTCTGTTGTCATCGAACTTCCACTTACGTCCTGTGGAACATGTACCCACCTGAGGATCCAATTATGTATTTTGAATGGTGGCTTACCTGCAGAGTGTAATTCACCCCAGCTTTTATCAGATGCTTGATCAACTCTGCTGAATGTTGGAAATGAACTTTTGCTGCAAAATATTAAATGATAATATTTGAAAGAAATGAATCTATTAGCATCAAAAACTTTTAATACATTTTTTCAAAGAACATAAGTGTCCTACATATAGTGTGTACTCGGAAGACCTGTCACTAATTTTAACTAGAAAGCTGTTATGTAGAATAGTAAGGGTTTTTTTTCCCCATCATATAACAGAGCACAAACACAAGAGCCGTTACTAAAGTAAATTTAATTATCCAATGGCATTCTGTGCATGTGCGTATGTTTGTGTGGGTGCCACTGTGTGCAGATGTGCATATGTGTGTTTATGAGTGTGTGTGGAAGTCAAAGGCCCACTTCAGATGTACCCAGGTGCTCCCCCTCCTTGTCTGAGACGTGGTTTCTCATTGTCCTGGGACTTTGACAAATAAGCTAAAATAGCTGGACAGCCAGTTTCATTTTTTTTTCCACTTGAATCTGTCTAGCATCTTGCTAACTAACACTGATTACAATCGTACATCACCATGCTTGCACTTTATATTTTACTTAGGTTCTGGGGATCCAAACCCTGATCCTCACAGTGGTGAGACACCTCCTCAACTCTGACATCATTTAGATATATATATTTGTGTGAGATAATTTATTTTGTAATTAGTTTTTCTAATTTTGTAATTAGATTATATATTTTGTTCTTGATAAACATTGAAGGCAATGAATGTCTTGCTTGCCATTAATGCAGTGAATTATCTTCATATACATATTTAAGGAATTTAGACTCTAGACTCAGCTAGATATTAATACTCTGCATTATTATTTTAAATTAGAAGTGGGCAACTGTGAGATGATGCAGCAGAAAAGGGTGCTTGGCAGAAAGCCTGATGATCTGAATAAATTACTGGGGCTCATGTATGGTGGACAGAGAACAGACTTCCAAAAGTTGTCCTCTGACCCTCAAACATATATTTTCATAAGTATATGCACACATACATACACATACTAAATAAATATGTAAAGAAATGTAATTAAAATTTTATATTAGAACTGAATTTCCATGTTGAGAAGAGAGAGTGAAGTGCTCATTATTCAATGCTAAATATTTGTTGTAGAGCATGCTGCTTTCTCTCCCTTCCATCTTTCTTCAGTCTTAATGTAAGGCTCCAAAGCTTTGGAATACACAACTCAGGAGCTCTATGTTTAGTAATGGTTTCATCTGAGTTAATTATGAAAACTTGGGCCTGCCACTCAAATCTTTCTGTGTTATATTTTGCTTTAATTCTGTCTAGGATTTTCTACTCTGAACATACCTTCAGATTTCCATAAATAACTTTAAGCTAAAATTTTTTATCTGTCTTTGTCAAGGACAGCCTTATCAGTGGTCTGAGCCACCTTAGTCTCTTATTCTATGGTGCATAATAACCTTACTATACAACAGAAGATAAACAGTCCAAATTTATTTTAAATATATTCAAGATCTTTCCTATTAAAATGAAGAAAAAATCACCAATTCTAAATACTATAAATTTCTTAGTATGTGTGTGTGTGTCTGTGAGTGCAAATTTATGTGGGCAATGACTGATGTAAAATAATCTCTCATATCACTCATGTGGTTTTTGTAGGAAAGATATTTGGGGGGGAAAAATGTCATGTCTGCATTGGGTATGACTGAAATATAACCATACAAATGAATTGTTGTGGGAAGAGTTAGAGGGAGGAAAGAAAGGAGTGGGAGAGAGAGAGGGAGAAGGAGAGAGAGAATATGAATGAATGATGTGTATGAGCATATAGGCATACAACAAGAGGTCAGATAACAACCTAGGGTGCCAGTCCCTGCCCTTCATATTGTTTGAGGTAGGGGCTCTGCTTGCTGCTGGGCACACCAGGCTGTCTTCTGTCTTCACTCCCATCTTTTCTTAGGGTCACTGTTATTACAGGTGTACACCACTGTACCTAGCTTTACTTGGATTCTAGGAATCTGAGCACTTGTCCTCACTGCCCACCAAATAACTTTTCAGTTGATTGTGTTCTGCTTTGTTTTCAATGCAAACTCTGTTGTGTGCTATTTGTCTCCTTCAAATGACTAAAGAACAATAAAGTTTAACTGAATGAGTGCATGGATTTATCATTTTTCTAGGCCAGAATAGTAGCATAAGAATGTCATTGAACATTTGCAGGTCAGCTTGCCTATGGGCTATCATGAGTGTGGACATGTGTGCACGTGTGCTCTGTACATGAGTATTTCCGGCATCCCTCTGAACCTCTGTATAGCATCAGGTATGTGAAGCACCTGGCCTGAAAATGAATCAAACAGGACTTACATTAATATCACAAACTTAGTAAAAGGAGTTCAAAGGGTACTAAAAACTTCTAGGGTGGTATCTGGAGGTAAAATTACTTAACTTTAAATACAGTTGGTTCACTTGGCCCAGGTTTCATAGCACAAGGTTTAAGAACGACAGCACCCAGAACAAGTTCCCAGAGAAAATTTTGTTTTCCCCATCAGTTATTTCTCTAATATGCTAGTTAAGAAAATGATAATATACTTAGGACAGTATTTTTCTACAAAACAAATAAGACATTCAGTGCTCTTAGTCATTCTTCGTCATGTGTCAGAACACAGTTAACAATTAGTGACATTCTATGATTACTGTTGACATATGTAGATGATCTTAATACTTTGACATCCTTCAGAAGTATGGTGCTCTCTGCTGCTGTCTCTTTATGCAATACTGCTATAACTAAGTCATTTTCTGAATACATTTTCCATTGCCAAGAGAGCAAAGAGTTCCTATGTTGGCTGCAGCAGGATTTCTTTTTTTTCTATTCTTTTCTTTCTTCTTTCGTTGTTTTCTTCCTTCTTTCTTTCCTTTCTATCTACATTTCTTTCTTTCTTTCTTTCTTTTTCTTCCTTTTT
This sequence comes from Meriones unguiculatus, assembly GCF_030254825.1. Taxonomy (NCBI): domain Eukaryota; kingdom Metazoa; phylum Chordata; class Mammalia; order Rodentia; family Muridae; genus Meriones; species Meriones unguiculatus. The sequence continues at coordinate 69,661,681 of NC_083365.1, forward strand.
ACATCTTAAATTGTAAGGAAAGGCTTGTTACACACACACACACAACAACAACAACAACAACAACAACTTTGGGGGTCAGCCATGAGCTACTTCATGAGGAGTCCATTACTATTTCCCTGTGCCTGGTTTTTATTTCAGGTGGGACACAGATTAACATATGGCTCTCATACCTCAAAGCCTCTTAACATAATTTTAATTAAAAACACACACATATGCAAACATGGAGGCACCTACAGGCATATTTCCATATACTCAAACAAATACACTACATGCATTGATCTGAGCCCTGTTTTAACCATATATTAGCATTAATATTTCTTGTTTCCTAGTTAACACTAATTCCGATATGTTCTTTGGTTGCAATTGGCTAATGGCTTCTCTATTCAAGATTGCAAAGTTACAGACAAAGACTCTTTATCACAACAGAAAGTGATATTGGATAGCACTAACTTATTTCCTTCCCAATTCCTGTCAGACATCTCATTCTCCATGTCACTTCCTGTACTCTTTTTGGCATCTTAATAGGACTTCCTGAAAATACATCCTACATCTAAGATGTGTTCCTTTGTAAAGGGACAGCTTCCATCAGACAGGAGCAGCAAATGCAATACTTACTATCAGCAGTGCCGTGAATTATTAATATATTTTCTTCTTTTAGACCATGAATGTTATGCAGTACACTGGATGCCTGTAAGAAAAACACACATATCTGCCTATGTAGAGACATCTAAATAGAAGGAATTAAACATAGTCTTTATAACAAAAAAAAAATGCCCTTTGCCTTTTGTTGTTAATTTTGTATTAGTTACCTGGTAAGCGCTTTCTTCCTTTGATGGCATACCAAGGTACCGCTCAGAGAAAGCTGAGGCTGTCACACAAGGAAAAAAAGATAAAACCAACATCAGAATAAGCAAAACATAATGTTTCATTATTTATTTATGCATTTCAAATGTAATTGTCACGCTCCAATAAAATCAATTACATCAGGGAGGTGATAACTCACAACACACTTTAATAACACATGATAAATGAGCTCAATTGAGTTTCTCAGCACTGGGACTTTCGTTTCCACCAATCAATACCTTATATTAGATCTGTCTGCAGAACATACTCACCATACAACTTCATGTCTGAGATGGGTGCAACCACTGTTCCACATTTGAAAAGCTTTTCATCTGATTTTAAGATCATTGATGCAATATAGCCCCCATACCCCTGAGCAAAAGAAAAGTTATAGTAATGATTCCTAGTAATATTTGTACAGTTTGATCACTGCTTAATAATACACACATCCTAATACCTTAAAGTATAAGAAGGAATACAAAAAAAAATCACTGTGTACTTATGAAAATCTAAGAGCTGTTTAAAATTTTATACAACTAGTTATTTAATAACTAAATAAAATATAAAATTAATTATGTATCACAAAAGTCATAATTTTATACCACATATGTGGGAAATACTCCAAGTAATTTGAAACAAAGGAAATAAAGTACTCTTTACATATCATTTTAAGGAGAAGTTGGTGTGTATTTTAGTAGAATACTTAATAATGATGATGGTCATATACAACTAGGAAAATAAAGTAAACCACTTAAAATATAGACAGCAACTTTACACTGCATTCAAATTTCTTTGCAGGGGCTCTGGGTCTGTCACTCCAAAGCATGACTGTAGGAAACCAAAATCTGCTGCACTGGGTGCATAAGCCTCTTTGACATAAGGATAAGTTAGATGCAATTTTGAGAAATCACAGAGTAAGGCCACACTGATAGCTTATATGGCAAAGTGTTTTATGTGCAAGCATAGGATCCCACGTTTGATCTTTCATAACTTAAGTTTAGAAATCTACAAAGCTGAGTATAGTGGTGCACATTTAGATTCCTGGAGTTTGGAAGGTGGAGACCTGGAGCTGGCTAGCCAATGAGCTTAGCTTGCTTGGTGAGTTCTAGGATAGTGAAATCTTGTTTCAATAATCAAGGTGGATAGTGTCCAAGGCACAACAGCTTCGATTGTCTTCTGATTTCTCCATGCATGTACACATGTGTAAACATATGCACCTCTCCACACTTAACACAAAGAAGAAAAGAAAACGAATCTGCCAGTCATAGGACAGACAGGATTTGTCTGGTTGTCGGAGATCTGCATCTATAGGGAAATCTCTTGGTAAGCATATCTCCTCTCTGTACCAGGAAGACGAGATGCCTACATTCCTAAACTCTCATCAGTGGGAAAGGCACTAAGTAGAAAAACAGAATGGGGAGAAACAGAGAAGAAGGAGGACAAAAGACACAGATAACGATGAGAGAGTAAGGGTAATGATGAGGGGATGCGGAAGAAGAACAACATGAAGAACGGGAATGGGAGGAGATAGGGGTGGTGAATTACCCAGCTCAAATTTATTTTTAAAAGCGATTAAGCTCACTTGGGTGCGGGAATGGGACCGGAACAGTACTGAGGTAGATCAAGAGAATAAGTAGAATAGGAGCAAAATCTTGAAAAGTGTGCACAACATGAGAACTCAAAGAGTACTCATGTTTGACTCCTGACAAAAGAGCAGATTTTAGCTGTTCTTTCCACAAAAGCAAAGCCAACAAGGAGGAAGTGCATAATGATGTCAACTCTCACTGCTACACTGCAGCAATCATTCTGTTACATAGATGTGTGACATGATGTCATGGTATATAGGCCTTAACTATACATGATAGTATCATTCAAGGGAAAATACTTAGCAAAAAATTTATAGTAAACAGTGTAATTCAATATTTTGGGGATTTTTTTTAAACACAGTATCTCTCTAGCTCAAGCTAGGCTCCAACTCACGATCCTCCTGCCTCAGATTCCAGAGAGGTAGGATTCGGATATCTTAAGATCTTTAAACAAATGTTAAGGGGATGTCTGAGATACTTTTGGACATTTAAGTTTCTATTATATTTTAATTTTGCTGTGTGCTTTTGCACACACTACACATGTCAGCATGCTGGATCAATCATGTGGAAGTCAGGATGACTTTTGGAGTCAGTTATTTCCTCCCACAGTCGCAGGAATTAACCTCAGGTCATAGGGCTTGCAGGAAATCCCATTGAGCCATCTTGCCAGCTGCTAACAGCTGGCATTTTAAATTGTAGGTTCTCAACATATACTAATACAAAAACAAACAAAAAAAATGCCTCAAAGAAATGTCTTCCTGTACCTCATCAGAATTCCCTAGACTCATGGACTAAGACAAGAAAGAAAAAGTCATCTTCAGCAAGACACCCATTTGATGCGACCCTGGGCCTGGGAAGAAGCTCCAGCTAGGGTTCCCTGGCTCAGGTAAGGTGCACACATCCTTTGCTTCTTGCTTCATGGGAAGCTGTGTTTCACTATTTTTTTAATATGAAAATTTGGGATGTAATGAAGCTAAATAATCTTTAAAACTTAATGATAGTGAACGGTGTGGAATTTAAAAATCAAATCCAAAAGTCTGCTTTAATTTGATTTATTTCAGAGAAATAACTTCTGTTTTTAAAGGAAAAATCAACACTGTCAGGAATTGGAATAAATTGTTTTAATTGCTCAGTATCTTCTCAGTCATTTAATGTTTATTCACTGATGCAAAAGTTGAACCTGAAAGAGCTTTCGGGAAAACAGACTCTGGAAATAAGAGTAATATATAAGCTGTGGCAAGTTAGGGGAGCTGCTGGATTGAATTATCAAAAGAGTTTGCACTTTAGGCAAATTCTGAGTGTGAGGCTTCTCATATTGACCTGCATCCAATTACAGACAGTTTGCATTTGATGAGGAGGAAAACACTCAGCAGTTAGTTCATGGTGCTCTGCTTTTACTGTGCCAGTGTTTGGTTTCCCACAATCAACATTCTTCCACTCACTGAAATTTAATTTTTGTAATATCCACTTGTCAATCATTCTAGCAATATGCACAAAATGCCAATTGAGTTTTAAATTATTTTACAATTTTTTTTATTTTTTATTTAACTTTTATAAATTATACTTTATTCATTTTGCATCCCCCCCATAAGCCCTTCCCTCCTCCCCTCCCGATCCCACCCTCTCTCCCCTTTCTGCATGCATGCCCCTCCCCAAGTCCACTGATAGGGGAGGTCCTCCTCTCCTTCTTTCTCATCTTAGTCTATCAGTTCTCATCAGAAGTGGCTGCATTGTCATCTTTACAATTTTATTGACACAAAAATGTTTCCTCAGACTTTTTTCTAAATCATAAAGGTGATATAAAATCCAAGTTCAATTGACAGAAGCATTTGGAAGGGCAGAGAGTAGGACCTAAAATGTTCAAGACATGTGCTTTCATGGAATTGAAAGACTTTGTAACTATACTTATGTAAATGGGGAAATTCCAAGAAAACTCAAAAAAAAAAAAAAAAAGAAAGAAAGAAAGACTTCTGTAGAGGAATTTTAATCCAGCAACATGTCTTCTATGGCAAGGGATAATATCCAAGGACCTTCTAGGACCTGTGTAATGCAGACATGCCCCTAGTACACAACTTTCATCCCGAAGGAAGCAGCCATGTTTAGAAGTGACATCTATTTGAGGGGCAGATAAAATTATGAAACTGAGAAAGGTTTAATAGAATGAGTTGAGGTAGGATAAACCCAACTCTCATGAGAACAGAAAAGAGAAGCTACTTAAGAGAGCACTGGGTGAAGGAAGAAGGTTTGTCTACTGAGATTTTTATTGGGCCAGTTTTACAGAGAGAACAACATAGACACAGGTGAAGACACAGCAACCTAGGAAATGAGAAGGAGACAGAAGATTAGAAGACGTTGCCAGAATTACTTCGAGGCCAGGCAACATAATTCAGTGGGAAGTCAGGAGAAGCCAGTTTGAGTCAGTCAGCCTGGAGAGGAGTTTGGGAGAGATCCAGGCAGGGAAAGTTCAGAAAGAACTAGAAAGGCTCACCTCATCCTCTAGTCCAAGGAAATAAAAACAGTTACAGTCTTCTATAAGCCTAAATCTACATATTTTAAAATTTTGCATAATATTACTTATAGCACAGAATTAATATAAAAATACTATCCCAAAATAGCACATAAAGAAGGAAGGGAAAACTCTATGTGAGAGAGATGGAGGAAGCCTTAGAGGCAAGTAGTGAAGATGAATATTGATACAACTGTGGTTAGGGTTGGGGAAATAGATTCCCTTTCTTCACTGATTTACAAAATAAAAAGGCACCACTCAGCCAATTTTTATTTTAAGCAGAACTACACAGAGAGAGAGAGAGAGAGAGAGAGAGAGAGAGAGAGAGAGAGAGAGAAAGAGAGACAGAGACAGAGACAAATAGAGACACACAGAGAGAGACAGAGGCAGTCAGAGACACACATAGAAAGAGAGATGGGGGGCTCTTCAAAGACAGACTGAGCAGTGGGAGCAGGTGACCCAAACCTAGAATTAAAGATTGTCCGGAAAAGCCAGAAGAGTTCCATGCATGGCAGTGAGATGGGTTCATTTTCTCCCTCAGAAAGGGCTGGTTTTAGCTATTCTGGAAGATTAGATAATCCAGACAAAGAAATGAAAGCAGATTCTCTCACAAGAGTGACAGCCCACTGCTGACCCTAGAAGTTTGAAAGTCCCTCTGAATGCTTCTCCTGGAATCAGGCATCAACTCTTTTGTTTTGGAGAGACAGAAAGATGAATCATGAAGTCAGCCATTTTAGACATTTAAGTTAAAGGATATTGATACACCTAAACCCTTTTTGTCCTGTCTCTCTCCCTGCCTGGGATCTGTCTGACTCCAGGTCCTCAGTATGATCAAATCATTACATGTATGCTTTCAACTCTCAAATGATAAATGAAAATACATTTTAAAAATTCATATTTCAACACCAATACAATTTTATCAACATGTATTTCTCTGCATTGAATCTGTTACTTTGATATAATTCCTTGTTATCTTCATGTTACATGTGTAGATATGTACTTTTTTGTGTGTTAGTGCAGTTGCTCTTTTGCCGTGTTACATGTGCAGAGTTTGGAGAAAAATATTTGGTATTGGCCATGATTTTCCAGTTCTTGGTCACTGCTGAATAGGCCAGGCTAGCTCTCCTGAAACACTTTAGGGATTTCCCCGTCTCTATTTCCAGTCTCAGTGTAGGAGCAATAAGGGTACAGATGTGGGATTCCGCATCCAGTTTTAAATCGGTTGTAGGGATTTGAACTCACATTCTCACTCTTATGTGGCATAATCTTTGCTCCCTGAGCCATCTCTCAATTCTGATTGTATACATTATTTTCACAAACCCCAGAAATGGCTTGAGCTGGCTTCAAACTTAAATAAATCCTTTTGCAATTAACCAGATGCAAAACAGAAAATATTGGTTTCTTCTCTGTAGGTCAAGTTGAATGCACCTTATAGCCACTCTTATGTAACCATGAGACCATTCCAGAGACACCACGCTCCCTGATTCTCGCTCTTTGGTCTCCTGCCAGCAAGGTCTTCTAGCGGAAGCTGCAAACCTCACTTTCTCCTGGAAAGAAAGTGCAGCAGCTAAAACACTGGCTGTGCAAGACTGATAACCTGAGCGCAAGTCCTGGAATCCCTGGCACCCAGCCAACAGTCGAAGCAGAGAACTGACTCCACAAACTGTCCTGTAGCAGCACAGTGCTCCACACATGGCACATTTGTGTGCATGCACTTGCACACACATATACACACGCCAATAACAAACAAGAGTAAATAAACACACTGCCTCCGTCACTCCACGTCAGCTGCCTTTCTGCCTCGTCCATCATCTGATATTTTATTGCTTATCTTTCATTTATTTATCTGTAATAACTAGAAATTCAGTAATGTGATTTTCTTGTGTGCTTTATTTTTAGTCCACTTAATCTACGAAAGATGATTTTATTTTTCAGTTTGCATATGTTAGGTGAAAGGGGTAGTGTGTATGTGTTCAGGTGCCTATACAGGCCAGAAGAAGACATCACCTCCCCTTCAGGCAGTTACAAGCAACTGTGAGCCCACTAATGTGGGTTTGGGGAATGGAACCCAGGGCCTTTGCAAGAACAGCGAGTATTCTTCATTCCTGAGCCATCTTTTCTGCTCCTCATAGTTCTGCTAAAAGCACTGGGTACTGTGTACACATGACTGGTCTGAGTGTGTTAATCAGATTCCCTGCACTGTTGAGTGATCACTATAATGCTGGCTACTAGAATGATGTTTTAAAATTCTCACGTTTTTTTTTTCATGCAGGCTCAATTCATATAAAAAAATTTATAGGAAAACGTTTCAGAAAAGGTTTGATTCAGGAGTTTTCTGACCTTTCATAAATAAGAACGTTTATCTCAAAGAATAAAATATATAAAAAAAAAAAAAAAAAAACATGATTAAACATTTAGGTGAGGTGAGGTTAGGTTCTACTGGGTATCATTTAAACTAACTTCATTCCAAGCCTCAAGTTTAATTACTGAATAAAAAGCACATGGTCTACATCTGTGCAGGGGATATAGGTTATCTCCATGCATGGTCCTTAGTTGCAGTATCACTCTCAGAAAAGATTCCTTTGCCCAGATTTTTTGGGTCTGTTGCTCTCCTTGTAGAGCTCCCCTCCAGGTTTTCTGTCTCCCCCTTCTTTCATAAGGTTCCATGGCAGCCCAGTCTCCAAGTGAGTTCCCTAGTAATGGGAACAGGAACTGCCTCTGACAGGAACTCAGTGGCTGGTTCTTTGATCACCTCCCACTAACAGGGAGCAGCCTTATCAGGATACAGAGGAAGACAATGCAGCCATTCCTGATGAGACATGATATGCTAGGGTCAGATCAATCGGGAGGAGGAGGACCTCCCCTGTCAGCAGACTTAGGGATGGGCATGGGAGGAGATGAGGAAGGGAGGGTAGGATTGGGAGGGGATGAGGGAGGGAGCTATAGCTGGGATACAAAGTGAACAAATTGTAGTCAATAAAAAATAATTTAAAAAACACATGCTTAATTAAAACTTAAAAATATGGCTGCTAATTTTTTCCATCTTTCTAATAAGCCAGTTAGGAGATAAAAAAGAAAATTATCATTCATAATGACATTAAAATAAAAAAATACATTTAATGTCTAGGAGCCAATATTATATATATATGTGTGTGTGTGTGTGTGTGTGTGTGTGTGTGTGTATGCATGTGTGTATACACATATAAAATAATATTCTAATATGGAAGACAAAAGATTTGTAAAGTAGATGAATGTTGTTTCTCATAGATATTTTATTTATTCTCAAAGGAATTTATTATAATATTACTTGATAAATTTTTAATTTAAACTTCCAGCTGACAAGCTGACATGAGGTGAAGAAAAGACATATCTCTACAAACTGGACAGGGAGCTGTTTCATGACATCTTGCTCCTGCATCATTATCCTTCAGAATTGTAGAAACACAAAACAAATCAATACAATTCTTTAAAAGTGATAAAAATATCCAGTGAAATGGTGAAAAGGATGAGGATGCTCACCTCTAAGTCTGCTGACTCAAGTTTGGTAGAAAAACCTGCCTATACAGGACATGGTATACACACACAGACACACATACAAATAGTTTCTTGGGATACAATTAATAAATAAATGGTAAAAAGAAAGAAAACAAGAAGCATGGGAAAGGATTAGTGAAAGTACAGATGTATGATTCACAGGAGATATGAGCCTATATTAGTTTCAAAGAGTAAAGACGGAAAATTGCTTTTAAAATATAAAATTGCATTATTATCAACTGTACTATCAGTAAATGATCATATAAGATTAACATCAGAACTCGTAGGCATATTACACCAGGGATAAATCCAGCGAAGGCTGGGAAATTAATATTTATGTATTTTGAATTTCAGTGTTAAAGATGACTTAGTGAATCAGTGAAGCCAGAAAACAAACTGAGCAATGTTGGAAATTAAAAGTGTAAATCCTGACCATGCATTACAATTGTTTTGTTATCTCGTCCCTACTCAAGCCAGACAAAAGAGAAAATAAATCATGGGATGTAGACAGCCATCAAATAAATGATGAGCATACACATCGTCATGTAAGTTTTGAAACCTGAAGGGTGAGGCTGGCTCACCCTGATGCTAGCAGTTAACCACGACAGCACTTCCTCCTCCTGCAGAGGACCTAGTTCAGTTCCCAGCACTAACACCGGACACCTCAGCATCAGGGGAGCTAATGTCCTGCTCTGGATTTTGCAAGCTCTACACTCATGTGCACATTCTCCTCCCTCCAAATACATCCAGATAAATACAAGTAAAATAAACTTTAATATGTGTGTCTACACAAAAAATGCATAGACATAAACTTTCAAACTATTTTAACTCATAGGCCAAAAAAATAAACAGAACCCAAATGCCAGTGATTGGTTGAAATAGATTATCAACTTACTTCATAGGCATAAGATGAGATACCAAGGCTACATAGTGATACCAAGGAAACAACAAAAAATGGATTTACAAAGATGAGAAAAAGAGAAAAACAACCTAGCTAATTAAAAAAAAATTGAATAAAGAAGGAAAACTGATTAAAAGTAATCTGATAACACATATATAATAAATATAATCAATAAGGTATGTAGATCATCATGACTTGAAACACAGAAGTCACCAGAGAGAGAAGACTTAGTCATCTCTGAGTTTTGTTTGAAAAGATGCATGTCATGAAGGAACAGGTTGAAATGTGTACAGTGTTAGGACTTTTAATAGGCAAACACCAATCGAAGGTATGCCCAAAGGTTCCATGGTAGAACGCTTCCTAGTGTGTGCAAGGGCCTAGGTTCAGTACAGAGCACCACAGAAAGAGTGAGAAAGGTGAAGGTTTCTTTTGCTCTGTTGTGGTTTTGTGTGTGTGTGTGTTGAGTATTCAACCCAGGGCCTCATCCATGCTGCTGCAGTGATGTATGTTGTCACTGAGTCACATCATCAACATTGCATCATTTTATTATAGATAGATAGATAGATAGATAGATAGATAGATAGATAGATATAATATTCATCATCCATAAAGACCAATAGGATCACAACAAACAAAAAGCTATAATTCACCAGAAGATAGATTCATTCTGAACTTGCATGAGCTTGAAAAGCGACTGTGGAAACTGCTCTAGGAAGAGGAAACTGAATAGTTGAGTCATGGAGTGGGATATCTAACATACCTTTGGACACTAGGAATTAGATAAATCATTTAAGAAGTTTATAACTACAGATCCATGATGGGCACATCTAACTAAATAGAATGTGTTTGATACCAACATTTCTAGGCACATGTAACATTTCAAAATCATTTCTTCCTGAATTACAAATCAACTGATACTTCACGTGACTTCAGCAATTCAGTCAATGAACTGACCACGACTCCATTACAATCATGGGTAAAAACAGAAAAATGTCAGCACTGTTTTTCTATAGAATAATAAAAATAATCAAAATGAGAACAGCTCACAGGAAACAAATGTTCAGCTATAAGACATAGTCAGGCTAAATTTTAACAACAATGCTAGTTGAAGTGACTCTAGGTGAGTAACTCATGGGGTGCTGTGTCACAAATGCTTTCATCTTAAAAACAGACTGCCAAAATTGGAAAAAATAACTTAAACCTTAAGATATTTAACTTGCAACTATAGAGGAACATACATTTTTGAAAGTAGAAAATAATGACAAATGTAGAAACTGGTAAAATAGCAAACAAAAGAAAATAGAAAAAAAGAGCAAGGAAGCTTTTCTCATGGTTCACTGTGAAAAAAACAAAAAGAGGGAGGGAGCAAGAATTTCAAAGACAGAGCTGCCTGGCCTCTGCCTTCAGAGTAGAGTGACACAGCCAGAGGAGGACAGGCCCATGCTGCTTGAGGAGGGCTGCTGCTGGCTTCCTGGGACAGCCTCCTGCCCCCCACTAACATGCTTTACAAGCTGCAGGAAATGGGAAGAGCACTTTCCAAAGCACAGACTCAGAAAGAGGCCTGATTGGGTGGGGTAGGGAGCACCTGCAAGGATACCAGTGTTTGACAGAATACTCAGCAGAAAAAGAGGGTCACGACTTAGAGGCCTACAAAGGCTACACAAAACAAAAAAGGAAAAAAAAAAAAAGAAGAGAATGAATGAAATAGAACAATCTTTATAGTTTCGTTTAGCTGTTACATTTAAATATTAATGCAACTGTGTATGTGTGTGTGTGTGTGTGTGTGTGTGTGTGTGTGTGTGTGTTTACCTAGAAGTCAAGGGTCGGTGTTGTCCTCTGCTCTCCACCACAGAGATTCTCACTGAACTTGGATTGCACTGATCAAGAAGGTTCCTATCACCTACAAGCACAGAGATTAGGGGGCACAGGCCACAACACTCAGCTTTTATATAGGACCTCAGAAACAAACTCAGGTTCTCCTCCTGTGCAGCAAGTACTTTCTCTAGTGAGAATGCTCCCAAGCCCTTCGCCCTATGTCTTTCTCCCTCTTACTGATCATTTCTAATACCACACATCAACTATGCACTTGAGAAATAGCCATCCAAATGAGTGAGTGACTGAATGGACACAATATAGATTATGCTCTTTTAAAGAGTAATACAGAAAATGGAAGTGCAATGAACAATGGAATCATATGCATATATATGGTACACATATAAGTATGCGTGTATAAATATCTTCAGTATTTCTATTTACCTTTCCAAAAATGCTTAATCTTTTGGGATCAATATATGGCTGTTTCAGTAAATATCTGAAAGAACAAAAATACATAAATATATAGTTATATCTTCTTGAGTCAATTGCAAATCTGAATTTATGATGCACAGACAGATATAAACAAACTCATTCAAACATTTCCTAACATCTTTAGAAATGCTTTACTGAAGGGCTGAAGTGGGCACAGGTGTGAGGATATGAGTTCAAATCCCTAGAACTTTCATCAAACCAGGTAAGTTAGTATGTGCCTGTAATTGCAGAATACCTTCAGCGGGATGAGCGGTAGAGATGGGAGTGTTCCAGAAGCTAACGGGAAAGGTAGACGGAGGTACAGAGGGGTGAGCATCACGAGTCCCTGTCTTAAGGTGAAAAGTGAGAACGGACACCTGGGATTGCTGGATGACAGCATGTGTGTATGTGCACGTATATATCTGACCTCACACACACACAAGTAGAAATACTTGAGTACATAGGCTTTCCTTCCATGGAAGGTCAGGAGTTTGTCATTGACTGTTAGCTTGCTGTAGATGTAGACTCCCAGGTGTACCCCTGGCCTGGTGGGTAGGCCTCCTTACACCACGCCTGGATGATCCCTCTATACTACAACATAATGAACGTCCCCATTCTACCTTTCATTCCACCATGGCAATTGGAATCTTGAGATGTCAAAGAATTAGAAATAAGGGTTGATGAGATGGCTTAGCAGGTAAAGCTGCCAAGACTTAGCTGCCAAGTCTGATGATCTGTGTACAGTTTACATGTTTGAAGGAGAATTAGCTCCCTCCAGGTGTATTCTCACTTCTACATGTGTGTCACAGCATATACTCACCTACACGCACACACACACACATACACACAGTATAAATTGTTCTCCAAAAATGTAGTAATAATTAAAAATATATAATTAATTATGGACACACTAGATTTTTGTCAATAGTGATATACTAGTAAACTGATTCTTACATTTTCACTCAACGTAAATTCTAATCGCAGAGAATAAATATGACTATTCTTATATGATAGCACTAAGGGTTATAGATGCTTGAAAAAAATGCAGGAAAGCTACACGTTAAAGTTAGAAAATTGGTAGAGCTACAGTTACCTCTGACATTTCTGAGAAAGCAATGTGCCCCAATACATAGATTTTGCAATAATATAGACCAACAGGAAGACATGCACTGACTTACTTTACAGCTGCTACTTGGTCCTTTGCTTCTACAGAGCCTATCCTTCTGTGAATCTCCTGCAAAACTTTCAGGCCCTGAAATCCACTTCCTCTGCCATCAAATCTTGCTACAATGACATTATCAGTGTCGATAAGAACTGAATCCCAGTCAATGTGGAACTTATCTGTCACCATCTGGCCTCCTGGTTCTTCATCCCTGGAAATGTGAGCATACATGATCAAAAAGAAGGCCAACTGGCAGTTTGATAGAAAGTTTAACTTCCATGCTAACTAGCTAACCAATTATAGAAATCACCTATGGCAGATATTAACATTTTGTTAATTCATGAAAAGCCTACAGGTTTATTTTTGAAGACAAACTATTTTCCCTGTATAAAATTTTAAAAGAAAAGTCTCAAGGATGAGGTGAAAACACCACTTAAGACTGCACAACTGAGTCGGGTCTAATTCATCTTTCAAAGGGGAGGAATGGAGAAAATATGTGGTCCCTTTAAAAGGCTTTTCTGAAGAATGACTGTCAGCTCGACAGAAGTCTATTTTTATTGGCTGTCTTCAAGTGTGTTGTTGAAATAAATGTCTTACCTATGGTTTGCAAGGGTTGAAGGGCCTGACAGAGTGTTAACTCAGCCATGGAAACGTCATATAATTTAACAGGAAGTATATAACCTTAAAGAATCTTATACTCTGAAGGAAATATGGCATTAATATTTTCTGAGGGTTTTCTTCCTGTCCTGAACTCTCACTGAAAGCTTAAGTAAATGGTAAAGGAAGAAAATGTTTTTCAGCCTTCCAACTGACAGCCAAAAGAGGAAGGAGAGACAGAAATGTCTGAAAATTTTAAAAAACAGATGCCAAATTGACACAGAATTTACAAAGCTCAAATCCTTTCTCCACAGGGGAGGTTGCCTGACTTCCCACTGCCATATTCACGTTGTGTTTAATGTTTTATTTTCCAAAATGTAGAAAATGAAGAATGGGAGGTTCTCATAAAAATCACATGTACTGGGGGTGTGACTCAACAGGAGAAGTCTTGTCTAACTACTGGGAGGTCCTTGCTTTATCTCTAGCATACCTCCACAAAAATCACCATCATCGTGCTCCTCACCATGATCATAGCCATCATAAGTATTGTCAGGTCCAGAAGAAACTCGATTTTCCAGAATTCTGGCAATCAGATGCAAGCCAGCATTTCTCAGACCTTGTAAAACCAGTTCTCTTCTTCCCCAAAGAGCCATTCCCCTCTTCACTGGCAGAAGGGACGAAAGTCTATCTGTGATACTTACTAGCAGGCCAAATCACATGTTGGCCTCTAAGCTCCTTCAGTGTCACTAGTACTTGTTTCACATTTCAAAACCCATATGGGCATTCTGTCTCTTCTCAGCTCTTCTCGCCTCCTTTGCTACCCTAAACATCTAGCTGATAATTCTTATAACCCTGCTCTTTCAGCTATGCCTTCTTGTTTGTCCCTCATTTTTGCTCTGTTTTGCCTAGGCTCACTTCATCTTCCTCTTTTCTGCCTTCCTTTATTTTTCTTCTCTGATCTGTTCCTGCTTCTCTCATGGTGAGATCCAGTCTGCTGGGCTTGTTCCTTCTCCTATTTTACTTCCTTCTCTGAACTCTTCCCTATATCTATATCTGTTCTCTTCCTCATATCCATAATAAAAAAAAACCTCCCCCTTTACCATACCATGAAGGGGTCATGTCATCAGTTTATGTCACCATCATTATCAGTAACACCAATACTATCATTTTCATTATAACCCTCATCCTCATCATTACCATCACATCATCATCACCCTTATCCTCATTGTCACAATCTCCATTTAGTTTATCCAGAAGCAAAATTAGGCACATATTACACAGGAGGTCACCCATGTGATGGCTCTAAAAAACATAAAAACACTTCATTCTGTATCTCTCCATTGGGACTGTTAAGTCTCAAACTGGGTAATAATGGCTGAGATGGCTATTTAACACATCAAAATGGATGCCTTCAGCCAGGTTCTTCTTGCATCCCTCAGTCTAGCTGTCACAGGGCCCTTCTGGCTGGTATATCCTGTCCCTACCTTAAAACTCCCCAGCCCAGGGATTGGGCTTAGCTTCCCTTCCCCCCATCTGCCTTTTCCTTTATAAACCCACCATTTTGGTTATTGGCCTTCTGGCCTATGCTTTACACTCTTGGCCACTCTCTTGGCCCAGGTCACACCTCTTGGTTGGTGCCTCCTCTCCTCTTTACCTTCCCCCTTTTCCTCACATGGCCTAGCTTTGTCTGGACATGTCCACTCTGGGCTGAGATGTCCCTGCCTCTGCCTGTGCTCTTTCTTTATCTACAACAAACTTTCTCCTCCACACCTAGGAGCAACCATGTCCTTTATTTATTTATTTATTTATTTATTTATTTATTCATTCATTCATTCATTCATTCCTCTGGTGATGAGACATGAAGCCAATAATTTCATTTGTTTTTTTTTTAATTTTATTTTTTTTTTATTTTTGTCTCCATTCTGTAACCAGGACTACATTCCAAGAATCCTTTCCTCACAATTCACTCTTCAAAAGAAATGCACCAGAATGTTTTTCCTCTACCATCACATACATGCTCTCAGAGAGTTACAAACATACTACATAACACTCATCAACAGGTTACCACTTTTGAAAGAGAGAGAGAGAGATAAAGAGAGAAAGGAAGGAAGGAAGGAAGGAAGGAAGGAAGGAAGGAAGGAAGGAAGGAAGGAAGGAAGGAAGGGAAAGAAGAAAGAAAGAAAGAAAGAAAGAAAGAAAGAAAGAAAGAAAGAAAGAAAGAAAGAAAGAAATTTTTCTCAGGAATATTTAACATTGAGCACAGACAGCAGTTGTATATGTCAGGTCCAAAAGGATCTCCAGTTCCCCAAACTCCAAAACCCAAAATATATGTCCAGAAATGACAGTCTTGGCTCTTCACAAGCTGGACTATGGAACAATTGCTAAAAGCCTACAACCCTGTATTTTTCAAGAAGATGAAAAGTGGGTATCTGCCTGCCAGGAAGGGACAGGTTCCTTATCATTTAACTGTAGTTTCATATCAAAGCCCACTCTGGCCCCCAGGCTCTTTTAGTTCCTATTCATATACTTGTTATACAAAGTGCCTGCAGCCTGCTGACCCTTCTCCTCCTCCAGTCCTCCTTGACTCCCTCAGCTCCCGCACAGCTATGGTTCAAGGCCTTTCCTCCTGGTGGACACTCATTAGGTCTCCACATAGCAGCACCTTCCTGCAAGGCCTGCACTCCCCCCCCCACACACACACTGTTCTTCCTTTACCTGACCACACACACACACTGTTCTTCCTTTGTTCAGATTGCCCTGGTCATGGCCTGTCGGCCTTCTTACTTCCCTGCTCTAGACTCTTTCAGATGTCCCTGTCCTCTCTCTCCCTCTCTCTCCTCTAATGAAAACTTTCCACCCAATCATGGGATGGCCATTTCAGTGTTTCCTTTATTGCCCAGTCATTTACAGTATGGGACTAACATTTAAGAAAATGAAGTGGCTAATGGGTAAAACAAAAGCTGTTGTGGGAGTAACTTTGTCCCCTAAAGTTTATACAGTGAATTTCTGATCCCTGGCAATACAATATGAGACTCTATTCAGAGACAGAGCTTTAAAGAGACAGAAAAAGCAAACTGGGGATCTTAGAGTTATTGGAATCTAGTCTCACTCATGCCTTGTAATTTGAAATTTGAAACTACAAAAAATACTATTATAGATACCTGAAGAGGAACCAATGGTGACACCACCTACAAACCACAAATAGAGGGGTAAAGAGAAGGCTAGCATACTGGCAATTTGTTTATTTTTAGTGTTTTAAATTTTAAAATATATTGTATTGCTCTTATTAATTAAAAAAAATATATGGTGAAATAGAAATAGCTCAACAGTTAAGAGCACTTGCTGTTCTTGTAAAGAACCGAATTCTGTACCCAGCAGTCACTAGAGTGACTCACAGCTGCCTGTAACTCTAGCTCCAGGCATCTAGCACAGTGTTCTGGCCTCTAGCCATCTGTATGCACATGTGCACACTCCCTCTCATAATAGACATAATAAAAAATAAAGTAATATTTTTATAAATGGTGACAAAATGTGTATTAGTATAACAATAACTTTTTTTTTCTCTTTCCCCACCTATTGTCCCACATTTCCCCTTTACTTGATATTCTTTAGAAGACCAGACTTTCTCATTGCAGGACCAGTCATCATCTACTAAAGAATCTCTTTTTTTGCCTTAAGGGGACTGTATGCTTTTTTGCTCTTTCTCTAAATGGGATCTGGTACTGTCTTCTTAGCCAGATAGAAACCATTTAAAAATTCTCTTGAGATCAATGAAATAAATGGAGAATCCACCTCTTTCTGTCCTGCTATTTATATTGCAACAAGGAGCCAAAAGATGAACTCTCATCACTACACAGACTGAGACAGTGAACAGAATGGCTATTAATGAGCCAGTCCTAAAACTCAAAATGTACTGTTAGCATTATCCACACGAAATTAACCTTGGGATAAACACCCTAAGCACATGAAAATAACAGAATAGAACCAACAGAAAAAGGCCTTAGGGACATCTCCCAGGCACAAAATACAGAATAAGCAAGGAGGAAACACTAGCTTCTAATGATATCTGCTGTCAAGTCTCACTACATTAATTCTTATCCTTTGGCCAATTTCCATCTGAGATAATTTCTGAAGACATCATTGAGGGAGTAGAGAGAGAAAGAGGCTGGAAGAGCTTTTCTTTCATTTGCTTTGATACTTACATCATTCCAGAGATGGAACACCCTTTTAAAATTCCTTTGCATTGTAAAAGTGTTAAACCTACATCCCTTACTATTAAACGGTAACCCAGAACAATTTACAATCAGGGCAAGCACAGGGGATACCCTCTCTTCTTGATATGTATATAATGACCGTAAACCTCTTAGCTTCCTGTGTGAAAAATATTCTATGCATTGTCTAAATGAATGTGGAGATAGATTGGGACATGTTTCCATTACAAACCATGTGAAAAAGTCAGTCATGGCAATTCATGCCTTTAATTCCAGCAGTGTACAATAGAGAGTTGGAGCTGGGGTGGTTTGAGGCAGGATTTGTGAGGCTTGCCATCCATCTAGTTTATCTGAGGCAGTGAGATATAGGTATAGTAAGAGACCTTGTCTAAAATAATGTGGTCAAGAGAAATTGAGGAATAATACCTGATATGAAGTTCTGGCTTTTATGTGTATATGTGTGCTCACATGCACAGATACACCCATACATGCAAAATATTTTTTCAGTGAAGTATTGTATATATAGATAATGATGTTACCAGTTTTAGTAGAAGCCACTCAATTAAATTAAGAGGGTTATCAGCACCAAGCCATTGGCAGAGGTCCTGAGCCACAGGGACTCAGCAGCAGGATTCTGGGCTTCTGCACTGACAGAAGTTGGGGAGGTGTTTCGGTGAGTTTGGGGACACAGAGATCTCTTTTACAGGCCTTGAGCTCCACAACAAGGAAAAGAAGTCAACTCAGTAAAGGCTGCATGGGGCCTTTAGTGCTCCCCAGCTCTGCCTAGAGCAAGGCCACAGGAATGTTAGTCTGAGCAGAAGGGGGGCATGTTTGTCTTCCTAAAAGAGATTTGAACTAAGAACTTGTCAGACCAACTTATAGGATGAGACTGAATGTCAGAGAATGATGGTCCTGATGCTCAGGACTACAGTTTGATCAGGATTGATTAGATGTGCACAACCCTAGTTTAGGACTTAAATTTTAAATTTCACATCAGGACACTGGAGACAGGCTTGAAGGGGATACTTTTTTTTTTTCTTAAATCACTCTTTCCAATGTAGCCACTTTTCCTTCTAGTCATCTGTTCAGATGCTTGATTGTCTTCTCAAGGATGGGTGGTCCACAACTGACTTCCTGGGGCATAGAGACAATGACCCCAAATTTAGTAACAAAAATACAACATTGAACCTTTACAAAACAAAGAAGTGTCAATTTTCTCAATAAACTTAAAAAATTGCAATTAATTCATCCTGTGAGTACAATATTGACACAGGCAGATCCTCTATGGTGGTGAATTTACAGTGAATTAACAGATACTAACTACATGCTGTTAGATTACAGACCCACTAGTTCTCCTTTCTCCTAAATCAAGCCAAGACCCCTTATTCCTACCACTCAGGACAAAGGAATGACTGCTTCCTTCTGTGACTGTTAGAGAATTCAGGCCTAAGCAGGGACTGAGGAAAGGGAAGCTACCCAGAGCTGAGGCAACTCTGAAGTGCAGTCTCACCCGGTGTGGGGCCCAATGTTTGTCTTTGCGAGTCCTGGCACACCGCCTAGGTTTTGCACTATGAATCTTGCTCACCTCCCAAAAATCTACGGGAGTCTGACACTCTATCTGTTCTTGAAGATTGAGGATTCTGTCTCTTCCTTCAGTGTTCCAATCCTGCTATCTATCATGGTAGCTATCTTTCCTAATGCTCCCTGAATTTTGAAAGGAAGTCTACTTCCAAGGCCTATGGCCATGATGTTCTCTCTCTTTTCTCCTCTCTCTCTCTCTCTCTTTCTCTCTTCTAATGTTCTTGATCTTTAAGGTATGATCAGAGCTACCCACAACAACGAGTCCCTCTACTAATACATCTTATCTGAAGGGTAATTTTGTGTCAGCTCCTTTCTATGACCTTTGCTCAGTCAGGCCACATTCGCACCTTCAAACTGTATTTTGCCCTGTGTATAATGCCCTATACAGGGCATTAGTGGCAAATTCTAGTAGTTATACCGACTGATTTTCTACTTATTTAGCTAGATTCTAGTAATCAATTTATCAATATAAATGGCAACATAAACACAGATTTTTAAAAATCTTATCTTACTTTGCTGTATCAATAAACAAAAACGGGCAAAATGTAAGCAATGAGCAGTGGCTGATAGCAAACCAGTACATTACAAATCAATACATTGCGAAACAGAAGTAAAGAACCTACAGAACATCTTAAGTAGATAACTTTACCTTTTGGCACAATTATAAGACTTTCTTAGAAATTTTTCACTTAAATATTACAAAGCACAGACACCAGAATTCTTAGCCAGCATATGACTAAGAGATGAGGATGTTTAATGCCTGTTACTTATCTTCACTGTTCTAATTGTGAGCTTTTTTTTTTTTTTTTGAGTTTATACACTCCTCACATTTACTTATTTGTATGTGTATTTTTTGATAGGATAAAATGTGGGGAGGGGGGGTACATCTGTTGGGTCCTGAAAAATTATACCATGCAACAGATTTAGTATCCGGTTTATGGGGGCAAACTGAAATTTCTTGGAGTGGGGACATGAGGAAGAGATTGAAGAAGACAGGGAGACAGGAAGAGAGAGACAGGAAATGAGAGAAATGAGAGAGAGTGAGCCATAAGAGAGACACACAGAGAGGATGAGGAAAGAGAGAGATCTGGGGTGGCTGGGGATTCTTTTACGCTCACTACCGAGCACACCTGGTGTACCTGGAGGCAGCAGGTGATGATGTAAGCTGTTGCTAGGTCCCACAGGCAGGCCAGTGGTAATGCCTGTTTACTAACATGTATGTGTGCTTATGTTCACACACAAAGGTCATAGAACAACTTTCATGAATAATTTATTCTCCTGCTTTCTGGGGGATTCAACTGAAGTCTTGGCAGAAGAAGCACCTACACACTGAACCCTCTCTCTGCTCCCATCTTCTCAATAATGTTTCATCTCTAAATACATGGCCAACAAATGGGGCATTACCTATCACTTCTGGTCCTCAGTTGTTTGCATCTATAAAACAAGTATTGTGACTCCTACATTATTACCACAGTATTGTGAGAAAATTACTTTCTAAAGAAAAGAAAAATTGAGCTGCGAATGTTTTGAGTACCCCATGTCAGGTGTGGGATATTTCCCATGTTCTGCCATCAGCATAAAGGAAGCAATGCTGTGCTTCAGGTGCAACAGTTCTCAGGACACCAGCATTTGGAGGTAACGGGGTGCTTTTTTACAGTTAACATCTCAGCAATGCATTAAGACCACAAGGAAACAGCTTCTAAAATCTCGAACTTCTGTATTTGGCTCTTTGGTGTTGGAGGTATTTGAACTTTAAAAGCCATGGCCTATTGGGAAGTCTTGGTCTTACTGAAGAACAATTTTGAAAGTATTATGAACTGTGAAGTGGTAAGAAAACCAAGAGAGCTTGACTAGATACATAACTCTCTCAGATTCAATTCTGTATTCATTGATAACCATCCAGTAATTATTATAATATGGCAATATCTACAGGCGTACAGTGATGAGTAATATAAGAAACAGGGGATTTGATTAAAACAAATGAATTGAATTTCATTTTAAGTAATAATTTTTCCCTGTTCATCATTCTGGGGGTGACATACATGGCATTTTCTATTCTTAGCTTCCTCCTGGTAAGACAGAAATGAATTATGTGCAGGCATGATTCTCTAAGAATTAAACATGAGGAACTGGGGAGATGGTTCAGTGGCTACAGAGCTTTACAAGCAATCATGGGGACTGGAGTTCTGAGTCCTAGCACCCAGATAAAAAGACAAGCCAATATCGTGGCCTGCCTGTCATCCCAGGGCTTTAGAACCAGACAGGAGACAGGAGATTCCTGGGACAAATTGGCTAGCTAGAAGAAGCCAAAACTTCAGTAAGAGACCCTTGAGGTAGAGAGTGATTGAGAATGAGAGCTGATACTGAATTTGGACCTTCCCCATGTACATGTGTACGTACGTGAATACGCATGTATAAATCACCCACATAAAGAAAGAACTAAGCACGATATCTATACATCTTTAGAATGACATGTGTAAAATAAATGATGGTGCCTGGCGTGGTGGCCCACAACTGTAATCCCAGCACTCAAGGAGGAAGGGGAAACTCTGTGAGTTCAAGGCCAGCCTGGTCTACAAAGCGAGTCCAGGACAGCCAAGACTCCTCTGCGAAACCTTGTCTCAAAAATTTAGATAGACAGATTAGATAGATAGATAGATAGATAGATAGATAGATAGATAGATAGATAGATAGATAGATGTAGATAGATAGATAGATAGATAGATAGATAGATAGATAGATAGATAGATGTAGATAGATAGATGAATGGTAGACAGCAGCTGACGTTAATTCTAAGTAGCTTGATAATTTAAGTTCAATAATAACATTGTAAAATGGTGAGAAGATGCCTAAGGATCAATATTCAGCATAATACAGAAAGTCGAAAGAAATGAAAAACAGATTTACCCAGGCTAAATTTATACATGTTGTAAATGCTCAGATTTTTATGCTCCTATCTTTCTTCAATTCATTTCATACTTGAAAAGCTTCATGGCTGACTAATTTATTTAAATTTTTCGTTTTTCTTCATTTGTTCATGCATTTTGTCAATATTCATGGGGCATGAATAATGCTCCAATTAGTGTGCAGAAGCAGCATGGTACAAAAGAAAGGGTTGCTTGGTTAACAGATGAAAAGGTGAAAAAACGACCATTCTTTGCTGTGGTTACATATTAAACACAGCGACATGCAGAGAATTATCTGGTAATATGCCTTTAAGTATTAGTAGAATATTTTTTTTTCGTTTGGGCAAAGAATGTGGCAGCACGAGTAAATATACACTGAGCCAAAATCAAAGATGTTAGCCAGTTTCTCCTCACAGTTCGTGGCTGCTGTGAAAGCCACATAATCCAGTGTGGAATTCCCTATGCTTGTCCTAACAGAGGGCAGAAAGATGACAGAGAGAGAGAGAGAGAGAGAGAGAGAGAGAGAGAGAGAGAGAGAGAGAGAGAGGACACGAGAAAAAGTAAAGAACATAAAAGTGAAGCAAAAAGCAGAGTGGTCACTAAGAACAGATGTACTCAGAGAGGTCATCTACAGTTACAGAGGTTGCAGAGGGTCAACTTACAGGAAACGCCATCAATCAAAAGATCAAAATAAGGAGTACAGTCCCATGACCTCACTGGCAATCATAGTATTGATTGATTGACTGATATATTTATCTTTTGTGACAGGCTCTCCTGCATCCTAAGGGCCTCAAAATCAAAGATGTTAGCCAGTTTCTCCTCACAGTTCGTGGCTGCTGTGAAAGCCACATAATCCAGTGTGGAATTCCCTATGCTTGTCCTAACAGAGGGCAGAAAGATGACAGAGAGAGAGAGAGAGAGAGAGAGAGAGAGAGAGAGAGAGAGAGAGGACACGAGAAAAAGTAAAGAACATAAAAGTGAAGCAAAAAGCAGAGTGGTCACTAAGAACAGATGTACTCAGAGAGGTCATCTACAGTTACAGAGGTTGCAGAGGGTCAACTTACAGGAAACGCCATCAATCAAAAGATCAAAATAAGGAGTACAGTCCCATGACCTCACTGGCAATCATAGTATTGATTGATTGACTGATATATTTATCTTTTGTGACAGGCTCTCCTGCATCCTAAGGGCCTCAAACTTACAGTGGAGCCCAAAGATGTCCTTGATTTTTTGATCCATTTGTCTTCCCATCCTGAGTGTTGGGGTTATAGGCCTGTAGCATCAGTCCTGGTTTATTAAGCGAGTCTAAGGATGGAGCCCAGGCTTCAGGAATGCTATGCAAGCAATCTATGAATTGAAGTATATCTCCCAATACCCCAATCAACTGTAAACCAGGTCTTTAGTCTAAGAAATTATTTCTTTCTCTTTGTAGAGCAGAACCACTGCACAAGAAAACAGCAAAAGTCAAGACACTGTGTCACTAAATCATCCTTTGTGCCTGACTAAGTAGTAGAAGCCTGGCTACTTTTGCTCTGGTTATTATTGTTTAATAAATAATTTTTGAAAACCACAATTAACTATTACAGTTTTATAAAGGGAAGCCTTAGCATCACTGAAAAAGAGTTTGTTCTTAGGAGGAAAA
Source organism: Meriones unguiculatus (assembly GCF_030254825.1). Lineage (NCBI taxonomy): Eukaryota > Metazoa > Chordata > Mammalia > Rodentia > Muridae > Meriones > Meriones unguiculatus. The sequence goes on from NC_083365.1 coordinate 69,685,436, forward strand.
GTGTCCTTCAGTTCCAAGCAGTCCCACACAAATTCTCATGCAATGGAATGTTTCAGTTATAAAGAAAAATGAGCTCATGCCACCTTTCAGGAAATTTTATGTGACTGGAGATGATCATAGTGAACAAATTAAATCCCTCTTAGAAAAAAAAAAAGATCAGTTACAAAAAAACAAATTCTATGCTTGCAATTTTCTACCTAGAATTTTTTAGCCTAAAGTTCTAGAAGTGATATTTACCAATAGAAATTGAAACATAAATATTTGGTTTATACGTGATATATTCTGCACAAGTCCTAAGAACTGACATCTTTAAAACAAGGAGTTAGAATAAAGTGAATCATTACATAATGTAAGCAGTGCCTAATGGCAGAAATGAGAGCCAGAACTGAACACTTTCAGTCTCTTTCAGGAAGCCAGAATGCAGTGATGTAAATTCCAAGAGCCTGACTATAGTACTTCATCTGATTTGGTAGCATCTACCTATTAAATAACTTTATAGGTCCTATGTCTCACATTTCACATTACACCTATACTGTTATATTTAAATGTATAATATATCACTATATGTAATAAAAATATGATCATACTTACAATCTATTAAGCACTATCTGCAAGTGTTTATGTTCTGGATAATATTATGATTACATATAATTTATTAAACAAGTATGATTATACTTAAAATTTATTAAACACTAAGTGCCAGTGTTTATGCCCCAGATAACATTTTCATTTTGTGTAAACATTATGCATATAAAATGCATTGCCCATTGTGTATATATGAAGAGACACTATTATCCCCAATTTGTTTACAATATAACGGTGTCTTAGAATCATTAAGCTGGAAATTCTAATTGCTCCAATTGGAAGCCTGTCACAGCCAACATTTTTACCACTGTGCTTTCTTAAAAGAGGCTCAGATGATCCTTTCTAGCACAAGAGATTTTTAAATTAACTTTTCAGTTCACATTCTTACGTAGTCAAAATCAACCTGATAAAAACACAAGCTTGACGCCAAGATGGTGTGGTTAACATCTCCCATGAAATGGTGAACACCCGAATGTGTGTCAGCCTTCCCCAGGCAGTGCCTCACCCCTGAAGCAGGTAGGCATGGAAACATGAGTAAGTGTCTCTGCATCAGTTCGCATAGAGGAACCACACTCCAAACACAAAGTCATCCTTTGTCTTCCATCTTAAAGGTCAAGTCGTCCTGAAGGACCTAAGACCCCTTTTCTGATGAAACTTTACTTCGCAGTGAATTTGAGACAAGAGTAACAAGGACAACAAAACCCCTGCTCCCAAAAAGAAACATGTCTGCAGTACAGGACTATCCTTTTAGGCTGCATCACCACCATTTTCAGCTCTTGTGGGCCTGCTCATAGGGGAGGAGGAGGAGAAGAGGATCATGAGACCCTCACCCAAGTATCCAACCACCCCGCCCCTGAACAATTTCATGTAATTCTGCCCCAATCGCAGTAGACTGAGAGTGTTGGGGAAGGGAATAGCATGTGTAGGTTGGGAAGGGGGAGGGAGTGCAGCCAGATATTATCAAACCTGCTGGGAACAGACATTCCAGTATGGCTGCTTTAAGGTCTCAGATGCTCCTGTCTGTAAGCCTTCCCCCAGTGCCCTATAAATAAACCTAATAGATTCATTGGTTCCTCCTTGGAGTAAAGAAATCATTATTAAGTTTGTCCTTGAAACATTAGAAATGGGGGTTTGATGTTTATGTCTCCTTCATGGAAGTTATTTTGACAACAGTGACTAAGATAATTTTTTTTAAATTCCCTTTTTAAAATAATACTGCCTTTAGTGTTTTCCTCAATATATCATACATATAGAAGAAAATTGGTAAGAGGGAAAAAGGAGCATTGACAAAGGGCAAGTGAAAGAAAGGCCCTTAGAAAGCTACGACTAGAACCTGCAGGTCCTTTGGGCTCTGGGGGACAAAACAAAAAAAAAAACAAAACAAAACAAAATTCTTCTCATGAGTTAGATATGTCAAAATCTACATAAGATAGCCCCAGTATGATGGTGCATACTTGTAATCCCAGAGCTCAGAGTTAAAGCTACATGGGTGTCTGAGGTTACCTAGCCAGCCAGTGTAACCTGCTGGCAGGTTCCAGACAAATGAGAGACCCTGCCTCTACATAAAAGAAAAGGTAGATAGAAATTGAGGAGGACAACTGACACTGACTGACAATGACCTTTGGCCTACACACACACACAAACACATACACATATCAAATTAGTTACATAATCTATACTAAGAATTTTAACCATCATTCCAAGTCTATGACTCCAATGTATTAGATGAAGTACAATGGAAACATAGCACTAAGAGGCTGTACCATTTCATTTAACCTCTAAAGGGGCTGAATTATGATGAAGAGGTTAATCCCTTTCCTGAAGACCTGCAGTTAGTAAGGGGCAAACTAGACCTTGAACAAAATCAGGCTGAGCTCTAAAATAGTCACCCTGCATAAATGGTAAACACAAGACATTTTCATTTTTTCAATGTCACTACTAAGGCACTAAATAATAATTCTGGATAATGTAAAGCATTGGGAATCAATGTGATACCAGGCTTCTGAGTAAAACCGTAACTAATAGTCATCAGGCACTCAGGGCTAAATCAACATGACATTAGTTACCATGAGATGTTAGGCTACTATGCTGAAGTTTTTACAGTCCTGATCTCACAAAAAGTATGAATAAATTCAGTTGTAAGGCTGCACATTCTGAGATTCAGGGTTCCTAGACACAGACTCGCTTTCTCTGTTCATAAGTTAAAATGTGAAATAAAGGGTGACAAAGATAATAAGGAATTGTTCAAAATGGAAAAAAAAATGTTTATTTGTGTTAAAAAAATCCTGATCAAGAGCACAATGCTTCAATAATTACTAAACAGACACACAGAAACTAACCTGCCTAGTGTCACTATTCCCAGTAACAGAATCAGATTCATTACAACATTGGCGATGTATCAAAAAATTAAACATTCTCACACAGAATTAAGTGATGGTCTCCATAAGGAGCCCATTTAGCTGACAGCCTTGTGGTGATGAGTTTTTTAGCTGTCTACTCAACACAATCTAGAATCACCTTGTAAAAGAGTTTTAATTGGGCAATTTTCTATGTCATTTTGGCCTTGGGAACATCTTTAAGAGAGTGCATTGATTTTTCAAATGTTGTGGCAAGACCCCGTCCACTGTGAGCGGTATCATTCCCTAGGCAGGGAATCTTGACCAGAATGAGAGTAGAGAAATTCAGCCGACCACAAGTAAGCAAGAACATATGAATTAATTTCTCTTTGCTCTTGACTTTGGATGTGCAACAAGCAGCTGTTTGAATTTTATGCCTTAGCTTCTTCACAATGATGGTTGTAATTTGGGCTTATTACCCAAATAAACCCTTTCTTCTCTAAGTTGCTTTTCATCAAGCTATTTTACCTCAACAACAAGAATGAAACTAGGACACTAAATAAGCAAGGAAAAAAATTTTTTTTTCATTTAATAAATCTGTCCTCTGAGGCACAAGGGCATAATTATGAAATCTTTAAATCCATTTATTTTAATTAAAAAATAAAATACTTACATTATTAAGAGAAGAGCATACTGGTTTTTCTCCATAAAATCTTTGGGAAAGGACAACTGTAAAGGAAGTTCTTTTAAAGAAAGAGCAAAATATTAAAGATGGAGAGTCATTTAAATGTAAAAGTATAAGATGCAGAGAAAGCTGTTCTTGAAGGGTGAAGCATGTGCCAAGCTTTACCATAGTCATCAATGTGAAGTATTCTAATCTCTGTCTTTGCGAGCTTCTTCTTCTGGATAGTTTCTTTCATCATAGAGTTGCTTTCCAAGATGAAATACTCTGAAAACCAGAGATTAAACATCTGTGAAGCACCCAGCCAGAAATTGTTCATCCACATCAACTCCTCCCACCCAAAACCCACACACATTATACACACTGCCCCAAGCTCAAGGAATATTGTGGAAGAGAAGATTTAAGAATCAGAAATCAAGGTGGACGTTAAGTGAACAGTGTCTTTGAGAGATGACAGGAACCATTGCACTCATGAACTCACAGCAGCCATGGTTTTCTGCTCAAGATCACTGAACATTCCAGCATGGAGTCAGGAGGGATTCCCAAGGCCCACTTTTAGCCCAGGAACTACTGATTGCTAGTGGAGGAAGCACTTTTTTTTTAAAGGTGTGGACTGGTCAGGCTGTAGTGTCAGGCATTGTGGAAGGCCCAGAGGAAAATCTCTTCTGTGTCTCATAAATCACTCCAGGGGTCTTCTAACCGACCTTCCTCATTGCAGTGGATTTCCTCCCATTTGTTCCAGTACAACAGAATTACCATTTACATTTTCAAAATAAAAGTATGGTCATGCCACTACTGACCTTCAGAATGTTTAAAAGAATACACAATTATGTAGCAGTAAATAAGATAAAATTTGAATCATTTGGATTACCAATATGAAAACTCAGGATTCGAACAAAATGTAGTCAGTAGGAATTACCCAGAAATGACCTACGCAATATCAGTCTCAGATGGAAAAGTCAAAATTATCACCCAACTGTTTAATAAGCTGGAAAACGACAAACTAGAATTCCAAAACTAAAGACAGAAAATATATGTGATAATTATAGTCTAAGAATAAAATTGCAAGTGATATCAACAGAACAGCAGATGCTACAAATGACACTGATGAACTACAGAAGATAACAAAATACTAGCAATCAAATAAAAGTTTAAAAATTGACTAATAGTAGTGGGAATTGGCTCAGCTTGTAAAGCTGTGTATCCCCTAGCCTTAGTAGCTAATGCTGATGCTAAGGACCTATGTGGTAGAAAAGCGGCATGTTGTCTCCTGACCTGTACATATCTGCTCTGACATGCAGTGCCACGCAATAAATCAATAGAAGTAATTTAACTTAATAAGTTGACTGACTATGAAAAGCACGTGAGAGGCTTTCTAGAACTTTACATATATTTTGTTAAATATAAAAATGAAATTGAGGATACTGTACATACTAAAATAAGAGACCCCTAAATACAAGTGTGTGTGTGTATCTGAGTTTTTGATGTCTCTCTGACATATATGATATTTTTTACTTTATGGGGCATTTTTTAACTAGATTCATTCCTAGGTATTATGCCAAAGTTATTCTAAGTATCTTAAACTACATTTACTCTTTTTCATGTTTGTAAGATATTTGAAATATATATCCACTCACACACACACACACATATATATATATATTTATAAATTTGCTCTTTTTAATAGTTTTTCTTTTTGTAGGACATAGGTTTTACTTGGTTTTTAAACAGTTTTTTTTTTGTATCCAACTATGACTTCAGCAAATAAAGGCAGTTTTACTCTTATTATTATTGCCTTTTTTCTGGCTGAGTCTTCTAAAAGAATGTTCTATAGACTTGGTTGGAGAAAGCAAGATGGCCTTTCTTGTTCCCAGAGTAGTATCTGTCTTTCAATGTTACAAGAATTCCTTTTACAATCTTGTATTGACCATTTGAAATTACTATGACTGTATTTTTAAATGTTTGTCTAAATTATCAAGTGCTTTTCTCTAAATCCTTTGTGAGTCTCATTATAAATAAGACAAATCACATTGACTTAGGGTATTTCAGCAATATGGAATGAATAAATATTGAACAATCATAAAATGTTAGTAATTTAATAAATTAATAAATGAAATATGTAGAAAGGGAGTTTCATAACTAAGTTCCTGAAAAATTTTTAATTCTTTCTTTTTTTCTCTTTTACTTTTGTGTGTGTGGTGGTGGGCAGGTGGCAGTATCTGTCTTGGAGATGCCACAGAACCAATTCATATGGTTTTTCAGGTGCAGTCTTCTTTGTGTTGTTGTCTGAGGCAGGGCCTCTTACTGGCCAATGAGCCCCAGAAAGCATTCCATCTCTTTCTCTTTAGATGGAGATTGTAAGTGTTCCCCACAATACTCTGCTTTATTATTATTATTATTATTATTATTATTACGATTTGGGGACTGAACTTAAGACCTTGTGCTGGCAAGATAAGCACTTCACCAACAGGTTTGTTTCAGCCAGGAGTTGATTTGATTCTGAATTTGAAGTATAGGTAGCAGATTATTGATGGAGGTTTTCTTCCTTTCTTAGAAGGGGTCTCATTATGCCTCCATGTTGGATTTGAATTCTTCTTACAGCCTAAAGTAATCTGCAGCCTGATATTGACCCTCCACTGCCTCCCACTTACTACAATTAGCTATGTGTACTACCGCATCTGCCTGGAGCTCTGTCCTCTAGAACAGCTTGTGTGTATTTGATGGTACATTCACCAAGCATTGTGTAGAATACAGCAGTAAAGCCTTTTACTTTCTATCTGCATTTTGAATCTATGGGTTCCATGGAATTTCTTTTTCTTCTTGCCTGATGAAACACATGTAGTTACATTTAGCCAATCTTATGCACAATGGGTGGATCTAACACTTTTTTTTTACTGGTTTACTTCTCCTTTTATCATGGCTTTCTACAGTTTGAATTTTCTGTCCATCAATACAATTTTTACTAGAATTTATGTTATTTGGCCTTTTGTTTATTTAACAATTTTTAATAATATTTTGGTGATTTCTAGCTATTATTTCATCAATTTTTTACAAGCTTTGTCACCATTTTGATTACAGCCAAAGATGAGACATAGAAACGGGCCCATTGTCAACAGAGGTCATTGACTTCTTTATGTATTTCTTTGTGTATTTCTAGAAGGTCTCTTTTGATACTGTTTCAAACCAACAACCTGATTGATACTTTCTTTGATAGTGCTCATTTCAAGTATTTTATGTTTATTGATTTTATTTATAAAATCATATCTTGTTTACTCACTTTTTTTTGTATTTCCTATATTTTAATTATCTACTTACTATAGTGAGATCCTAGCTTTCCTGCTGGTATTGTTTGCTGTGCTGGGAATAGAGCCCAGTGCCTCACATCTGCCAAGTGAGTGTCTTACCAACGGGTGTTACCCTCTACCTAAGAAAGCAAGAGAAATGACCATGCTCTATCACAGTCCATCCATTTCTGTGTATTCCTTGACTTAGACTTCTATTGGTGATCTCATTCCCAGCAAATTTTGGCTATTTTGTGGGGTTTTTTGAGACTGAGATTCTCTATATAGATCTGGCCATCCTGGATTCACTTTGTAGAATAGGCTGGCCTTGAACTCACAGAGATCTTCCTGGCTCTGCCTCCCAAGTACTGAGATTAAAGGTGTGTGCTACCATTCCTGGTTCAAATTACTGCTTATTCCTGTCCTGTTTCCTGTTTTCTCCCTCTTCTGATTTCCATCCCATTTGCCTTTCTGAGTGAGAACTGATCATATTATTCAGGGTCTTCCTTCTTGCTTAGCTTCTTTAGGTATACAGATTTTAGTATGATTGTCTTATATTATATGTCTAATATCCACTTGTAAGTGGGTATATACTATGTGTGTCTTTCTGCTTCTGGGATAGCTCACTCAGGATGATCTTTTCTAGTTTCCACCATTTGCCTGACAATTTCATGATTTCCTTGTTTTTAATAGTATTCCATTAAATAGTATTCCATTGTATAAAAATACCACAATTTCTGTATCCGTTCCTCAATTGAGGGACATCTGAGTCTACAGAGAGGGCCTCTGAAAGACCCTACCCAGCAGGGTATTAAAGCAGATGCCAAGACTCATAGCTAAACTTTGGGCAGAGTGCAGGGAATCTGATGAAAGAAGGGGGAGATAGAAAGACCTGGAGGGGACAGGAGCTCCATAAGGAGAGCAACAGAACCAAAAAATCAGGGGTCATTTCTGAGACTGATACTCCAACCAAGGACCATGCATGGAGATAACCTAGAACCCCTGCACAGATGTAGCCCATGGCATCTCTGTTTTCAAACGGGCTTCCTCGTAAGGGGAACAGAGGTTGTCTCTGACATCAACTCAGTGGTTGGTTCTTTGATCACTTTCCCCTGAGGGGGGGAGGGGCAGCCTTACCAGGCCACAGAGGAAGACAATGAAAGACAGTCCTGATGAGACCTGATAGGCTAAGGTCAGATGGAAGGGGAGAATGTCCTCCCATATCAGTAGACTGGGGAAGAGGCATGGAAGGAGAGGAGAAAGGGAGGGAGGACTGGGAGGAGATGAGGGTGGGGGCTACAGCTGTGATACAAAGTAAATAGACTGTACTAAATACAAATTATATTAAAAAAGCTTAAGCTACCTTAACAGTATTCTAAAAAAATCTGCTTATTAAATATGTTTCTCAATAACAAATTATGAGCAATGTGTTTTCTGACATTCCTAAAACTCACCCACCTTGTGTTATTTAAATGCTAACACATTTTTATGGAAGCTACAACAATATTTCATAATAAGTGTTATGAAATGTGAATTCATATTTCAAACAATTGGATTACATTTTCATTTATACATGTATCAGTGTGTCTGTAAACATGTGCAAACCATGGCACACATTTGGAGGTCAGAGCACAATTTTATGGGGTTCTTTCCTTCTACCTCTGTGCCTGGGGACTGGAACTCATGAGCCTGGCAACAGGTACTTTCCCCCATTGCACTATCTTACTGGCCCCAAAACTGCAAATTCTTACTCTGTAGAATCCACTAATAATAATAAATCCTACTCTAAGCACTGTCATAAAAGCACACTCCATATTCTGTAGAAAACAACTACTTTCTGCCGACATCACTTGATGTTGTTATTGTTAGTACAAATGACATGACATTAATATTTGTTAAATTTTTATCCTTATACCCATAAATACAGATCTTATTTAACATTGTGTTTTATAAATGTGTAGTAGATTATTGAATTATAATTAATAATTAGGTAAATGAGCAATAACATCTAGTGGGACCAATGTGGGAGTATTACTGTAGTAATTTCAAATAACTTATTATAAATTACCAGTGGGAAAAACATAATTACAAGTAAACTAATTATATCTCTATACCAGCAGTTGAAATTTTTTTTATATTACATTAAATGGAATTAGTTTGCTTATAAAATAAATATCTTTCCATGAACACAGAGAACTAAATTGTACTTAAAAAACAAATTTAAGAAAGATTTAAAACATTTCACAATAGTGTGGGTGTGGTGTTGGAGGTTGGTCTGATGCATGCTACTGGACCTCAAAATATGGTTACATCTATCCTTGTTTTGTAAATCTGCCTAAGACATACCTGATCAGTTAATTAAATGGCCTATACCTGGGCAGGTTAGAATGGGATCAGCGTGGCTAAGGTTCCTGGGTTTCTGAGACAGGGGACTGATGGGAAGAGAGGAGGAAGGAGGACACCATGATGGATTAGCATGGAGAAGAAACCACATGGGCCCAAAGAAGGGACTGCAATAATGAAGTGGAAAGGCCCAGATGAAGAATAAAAGCAACTACTATGTGATTAGATATGGTAGGCAAGCTGAGGAGAATTAAGGCAGATGGCATGGAATTGGGGCTGGGAGATGGATGGTGAGGAAATTGAACCAGTGTAGATGGAATATATGCCTCGCCAAGGTAAATAAGGCAATTATAAACCTAAAAGTTTCTGTCTTATTATTTGTGATAGTGGGTTAAATAATACCAATGTGTTACTTTTAGGACTAATAATAAATAATATATAGCCCAACATTTTTTTTTTATTTAATACAACTGTATAGGCACACCATAAGTTACAATAAATTCAGAAAATAAGTTTGGTAAACAAGACTTGTTCCCTTCATCAATTTAAAGATGAGGTCATGCTAAGGCATTCAGTTAAATGTAGAGGTTGGAATGCAAAGAGCAGATAAGGAGAACAGAATAATGTAAAGGCAATGAGAAGGAGAATGATAAGAAGTGAGAAGAGAATGAACACGTAGTAAGGAAAAGAATACATTCAGAGAAAAGGTCAAAGGGAAGGCTGGAAAAAGAAAGAGACAAAATAAAGGAAACAGACATGCCTTAAAGCAGGGGGAAAAACAATGTGAAAGAATTGGATGAGAATGGACAGCAATAGGGCAAAAAAAAAGTGTTTCAAACATTAACAATGGAAAAAAATGTTGAATTTATGCCATGTACGAAGTCGACATACACGAGGTGTATGTTCAGTTTGGAGCATGTAGAAAATATTAAAACAGAGACAACAAAAACAAAATCACCCGAAAGTTTCCCACATAAATGTAAGAACTCTGAATATCTGAGACTATCGATTTGTTTTTGTCATGGTTTTGTTTTTGAGACAGACTCTCATGATCCTACCTTAGCTTTGAACTCACTATGTAGCTAAGAACGTCTTTGAATTTCTGATCATCTCACCTCTACCTCCAGAATGCTGGAAACACAGGAATGAATCTCCACACCCAGGATGTGTGGTGACAGTGGCTGAACTTGGTGCTTTGTGTGTGTTGAAGAGTTTTTTAATACCTTAGTTATATACCTGGTCCCTTCTTGCAATTTTATATAATTTATGATAATCAATATATTCATTTTATAAATTTATGTTCAAATTTTATCTTGCTTTGTAAGAAAAAGATGATATGAAATATTGAAGGATGCAGATTTTGTTACATTTTATAATGTTTCTTGCTCTTTGTATTTCTAATAGAAAACTATGAGAGTCTACTTCTATGCAGTCATCATTAAAATAAATCTGTTGTGTTATTAATTTATTAGGAAAGATATTAAGATGATATTTTATTTACTTTTTTCCCCATTGGTTTTCAGTGATGCTTAAGTAGCCTTACCGTGTTTTCACAATTTTCTTTTCATGACCTATTTTACCTCATGTGGTCCAGAGAGCAGAAGTGTGCCTCATTGATGCTTCTATTTTTATCCACCCTCAGACTAACTTGTCATTGAATAAAAAAAACAAAAAAACAAAAAACAAAAACCTTTTTCTTCCTAAATAATTGTCCTTTAAAAGAAAAGCAAGCACCTGACCTCAGTTCACCTAGCCCACTTAAAAACTATACTTTTGATCCTAAGGCAATCAGAGCTGACTTCTTGGTGGGAGTATTAGCAATAATTGGCAATTTGTCAGAAGAAATGTTCTTAATTGCCAGCAATGTTATAAAAAAAATGGCTTTGCAACAGTGGGATAAAATTAAATCAATATCTCATAAACTTTTTCTTTGAATTATCTTTTGACAGAGGTCAAATATGCAATGTCACACCCAGAGCTGCTATATCTCATAGATCATAAACATATCTCTTAGTATAAATGTATTTGTCCCATTGTCTAAGAAAAGTGATCCCCAGCATTAATATCTGGCTTGTTTCTGCTCTCTGATTTTTTCTCTGCAAAATCAAAATTTCTTTCTATTTGGTTAACTCAACTGAAGTTGTCATATCTATCTCTGCTTGGATACTGCATTCATAAGTAGGTTCTCCAAATCTGATGTTCTGATTGCTGAAATGTTTACTATTAAATGAAGGCCTGGGCTGCTTTTAGACATTTGCTATTTCTATGAATTATGTATATTATAGAATTTAATCAAAGTGGTAATTATGTGATTCCAATTTAACTCAACATAGAATGTCTTAATTCCCACACACATTTCAAAGGACCCCATATACGTGTAGAAATAAAAAGTTACCACTGTCAAAAAACATCTTTGCTATGAGTAGTGACCAGATTCCTTCATTTGCCACACCTCCTTTAAGGCATGTGCTGAAGACTGGCATAAAGCATGGGTAGAAATTGAAATAAATGCTGAGCTGTCTTCCAGCCATAGAAGAAAAAAGGACACAAATTCAGCATCCATCCTGGTGGGAACAGCTGATGAGGATACAGTCCTCCTGGACACGCATGCGATGTTTCTTTTGGTCACGTCCTCCACTGTTATGCACTTACAGCTATAGCATCATCTAACGAGGATGGCTAATCAGCACATGTCACTCTGGAGAAAGTCTTGACAGAAACATATTCTAAGGTCAGATTGCCTTATTTGATTTCTGCCTCTATTAAGTACTAATATGATTCTGGCAGAATCCCTTAATCTGTCTGTGACTCAGTTTCTTTATATGTAAAAGGAAATAATAAAACAAAATATCCTAGGAATGCTCTCTGATTTTAAAAAAAATCAACCAGTAAAAATTTAATATTACGGTTACATAGCTTATATGGCTAGAAAGATGGCTCTGTGTTCATGAATGAGTCCCGTTCTTGCAGAAGAACTGAGTTCAGCTCTCAACACCCGTATCAGGCAGCTCCTAACCGCCTGGAAGGTCACTTCCAGGGAATGCAGCCCCCCCCCCCATGGCCTCCATTGGCACCTAGACCCACGTGGCACACATTCCCTTCCACAAATACAAATAATTTTAAATGATTGTACAGCTCAGTAGAGCACTTTGACTTGGTAAGTTTAGAAAATAAAGATGAAAGACAGATGAAAGAGCAACACAATACGGAAATTCATTCTGAGATCAGCTCAGCTGCAGACTGGAATACTGTGCAAACTGCTCTTGCAGAGGTCTGGGTTTGCTTCCTCGTACCCACACTGGGCATCTCACAACTGGCTATAAATCCTGCTGCGGGGGTCAACTGCCTTCTGTAGCTTCCATGGGTATGTCTGCATGCATCTCGTACATGTGTGTATAGTACGCATAGAAACACATACACATAAAATAAAAGTGAATTCAGAAACCTTGAAAGAAAAGTAACTTAATCATGTATTTACTCATTCAATTTGCTTTAAGTTCTTAAATACACAACCATTTTATCAATGAATCCTTGGCTTATGCTGCATTATTTGATAATGTGGTGGGTTACTAATAAAAACTAAAGTTGACTGAATATATAAATGAATAGTCAAGAATATTCATAAACATATTAATTAATTTATATATAAGATGATGTCTGCATATCTAGTAATAATAAGATAAAATAAAACACATAGAATGTTCCATAACTTTTCCTAATATTTTATGACTGTATATAAATTTGAAATTACCTTAACCAATAAATTAAAATATTTTCTTTCCCAGTAAAAAAGAGGTGAACTCATGCTCCTCTATTCTCAAGGCAAATAAGCAAGTGATGTTTTCAATATAAAGAGATATACTTATGGCTATGAAATGTGGTAATCTCTCTAAAAGGCATTAGATAGAACATAACCTAAGTGGGACTCAAAAACGACCCAGAAACTCAGAGGCAAGCAGGTGGGAATGCAGGAAATTGTGATTCATTCTTCATTGGATGTAGATATAGCAGGTGTCAAGATCTAACCTAACCTGTAACATGATCAAACCACTCAGTTTACTGTTTTATTAACCTATGTAAAATCAACTTGGCAGTCTCTACAAAGCATCCATTGTACTAAGGACACCTTTGAAGAAGGTTCTAGAGAGTATGGCATCCAGAATAAAAACAAAACAAAGCAAAAACAAACAGACAAGAAACTACTTTGGCTATGACCGAGGCCAAGCATCATTTTCCAAGCTGTCTCCTCCTCTACTCACTTGTTGGGTTGTCCGTGCTATGGAGGCTGACCACTGGGACTCTTGGACCTGAAATTTAAAAATATACATATAAGGTTTTTAAACATATGAAAGGTGTCTGGTAATATGGCTGAATGGGGAAATGTGCTTGCTGCCAAGTCGATAGTGGAAGAAGAGAGCTAACTCCCAAGTTGTCCTCAGACCACCACATTTGCATCATGCCATGTGCACATAATGCATAACACACAAGCAAATAAATAAACATAATAAGAACATCTAAGTCATGCTTATCATAAGAACTACATGACAAGAGATCCCTTTTCCATAGGGAAGTACTTTGTATTTAAAATACAATGAAACAGACAAACACAAATCTTATGAAAGAAGTGGGAAACAGTAAGATCTGGAGAGGACAGGAACTCCACAAGGAGAGCAACAGAACCAAATAATCTGAGCACAGTGGTCTTTTCTGAGACTGATATTCCAACCAAGGACTATGCACGGAGATAACCTAAGACCCCTGCACAGATGTAGCTCATGGCAGTTCAGTATCCAAGTGGGTTCCATTGTAATAGGAACAGGGAATGTATCTGACATAAACTGATTGGCCTGCTCTTTAATTACCTCCCCCTGAGGGGGAAGCAGCATTACCAGGCCACAGAAGAAGACAATGCAGCCACTCCTGATGAGACCTAATTGACTAGGATCAGAAGGAAGGAAAAGAAGACCTCCCCTATCAGTGGACTTGGGGAGGGACATGCATGCAGAGGGTGGAGGAAGGGAGGGATTGGGATGAGAGAAGGGAGGGAACCACAGGGGGGGATACAAAGTGAATAAAGTGTAATTAATAAAGAATTAAAAAAGATAAAATAAAATACAAACAGACAAATTCATGCAACTCATTGCATTCCAAGGGGATGTATGGATTCCATTTCATCTCTGAGAAGTACAGTACCACATTAAAGCAAATAAATTCTTTTTAATACATCATTGCAAGGTTTCTCTAAACACATCCATGCAAGACTATGACATGATGTCATAAGATAAATGAAGTAATAAGATTTCTGAGCAATTGCTCAACCTCAAATGAAGAAGAGTTCACATAAATCTCAATCCTTTCATGGAAAGTGTGGGTGTTCTGTGTGAACAGATCCTTCTGTGTATGTGTGCAGGTGGGGAGCTAAGGACAACCTTGGGCATGGCTCTTTAGTTGTCATCAATATTTAATTTTTGTTATTGTTGTTATTGAGATAATGTCTCTCAATGGCCAGGAATTTGCCAAGTAGGTGATGCTGGATGCCACCAAGCCCACGCTATCTTCCTAACTCTCTTCCCAGCACTGGGATTGTAAGTGCATGCCATCATACTCAACGGTTTTTGAAATGTGATTTCTGGGGACCAAATTCATGTCCTCATTCTTACAAGGAAAGAATTTTGACAATGGATTTGGCTTCATAGTCCCCACTGATCCTAAATCTCTTAACAATAAACCTACTGTTTATGAGGAAGGCAGGCTTTTAAATAGGCAAATTATGTGCTGTGGTTTTGTCAAAATAATTGTCCACCTCTTTAGATTCCCCAGTTCACATGTTCCTCTAGATTGTACTTCTGCTTTAATTTCTAAGTATTTCTATTTTGAGGGGACTGGAGAGATGGCTCAGTTATTGTCCTAGGAAAAAATAGAAATAACCTTGATTCAGTCCCCAGTACCCAAATTAAGAAGTTCACAACCACCTACTCCTTTTTTAAGGAAATCTGGTGCCCTCTTCTGGCCTCCAGTGAAATAGTGCAAAAGTTTCAAATCTCAGGAAATGATTTTATTAATGATGGTAATAGAAACTGGTTAAACCAAGTGTATACAATGAATCCTACTGAAAAGCTTATATTATCTAACCTTCACAGAACAACAAGAAATGTTGGTTCATGGGACTGAAGCTGGCATCAAAATATGTGCAATCTTCTTTCATAAAGTTACATGAGATGCAATCCCGATTCAACAGTCCCTCAGTAGAAGCACTGGAAAAACAAAACAAAAATGAGAAATATTGTTAACATAGACACTTGAAATTCATAGCATTTAAATACAGTCAAATAGAAACCTTGCCTCAGAGCTCCCATGAAAATTCTTTCAAGCTTCTGATTCATCCAATACATGCAAAATTGCTTTCTGTTATTAAAGTTAGGACATCTACTTTTTTTTTCTTTTGGGGAATAGCATTTAATTATGATATGTGCATAAAAACTGTGGGTGCACATGGCTATAAATGTACCAATTTCCATGGAATTCACTATTATATTTACTGTTAACTTCATTTCCCTTTTAATGTTTATTTCATTTTTGTTTGCGTGTATGCCCATGTGTGTATGTGCACATATGTGCGGATACCTGAGGCGGCCAGAAGATGGTATCTGGGTTCCAGAAACTGAACTCTGGTCTTCTGCAAGTACAGTACAGATTTTTAACAGCTGAGCTACCTCCAGCCCCTACATGTTCTTTGTATCTACAGTCTACAAGAAGACTTGTTCACAGTGGCAGAATTAAAGCAATCCTCAATAAATATCAGCCAAAAAGATGAATAATTATTTCTACAACTCCCCCTAAGTGAAGCTCATGGCTTTGTAACCACAACAGCCTAGACATTAAAATTCAGTATTCTAACTTTCCCTATAAAAACTTGGCACTGAAATTTTTAGTGAAGAAACTACACTTATGCATGAAAATATATAAAATACTACTGACATATGCAAGGTTACTGGAAGTTTTTGTCTTTATTTTATGATAATGATGCTTTAGACGAGAAAGCATGACAAATTCCTTCAAGATTAAACCACATATCAATAAGTTTTATTTTAGAAATACTTTTAAGTGTAACATTAGCTTAGTAAGCAAATGAAAACATATGTTTCTGTTCCTCTCCAAAGAGAGGAGTGTTCATGATGCATGTCCTTGGGGATTGTGGCAGCTAATGGCTCCTGAGGGAAGGAGAGACAATTTCTTCTGTGGGTTAGCCACTGATAAGTTGCCCGTATTCCTGTAATTAACCCTAACAACCCCCCCAACATGCACACACACACACACACACACACACACACTATATGGAAGTAGAAGGGAGATTTCCTGAGTGGAGGAAGAAGAGAAACATGAGTGGGAGAGGACAAGGTAAGAGAATGTAATTTGAATACATTATACACATGTATGAAAATGTCATGATGACATTACTATGTATAATTAATACATACTAACCAAAAGCTTTTTAAAAGAGCTTATTTGAGCAAAGTATTCTCAAACACATTTTAGAATGGACCACAAATTTAGATATATCCACATGTGTGAGTAATAAGCATATTGATTTTGACGTGTAATATATGACAATCCTGTGAGAAGAGAAGATGTGGACATGAGAGTGGGAGAAGAAATTCAGGCTTAGTGTTATTTGCAGCCTACAGAGTTACAATTTCACACTTGAAATGCTGTGATCTCATTATAGTTCACAGAACTTAAAAATTCCAGGAACTTATAAACTCATCCTTTGATGACTTGTGAGATAATCACATAAATTTATTTGAACTATGGTTATAAATTTTGTCACTTAACCAATTCTTAGAGCACAATTCAATTTTATTAAATACATCCACAGTGATGTCTAATCATCATTCCAGAGGGCTTAAGTGAGTGTCTATGTTGGAAAGGGTCTGCTCTAGGATGCTGACACTAAGCTTTTCTGTTTCTGTCCTCTTCCACAAAGCTTTCACATTCAAGCTCCCTGGAGATTCATGCTGGTATTTGAGACCTATTTATTTAGTGTGTGTGCATATGTGATATGCATGTTTGTTTAGGAATACTCTCTTATGCATGTATGGGCAGGAACCAAATGCTGATGTTGGTGTCACCCTCTGCTTTTTCCCTCCTCATGTTTTTGAACCCAAAGCTTGCCATTTTGGCTATATTGCCAGGCTGGCAATCTCCAGGGATTCTTCTATGTCTCCATCTATCTAGCAGTATGATTACAAGCATGCATGGCACACTTTTCATATGTGTGTTCAGGATTAGAACACAGATCCTCTTGCTTATACAACAAATTACTGACTATTTCCCCAGTACCCATTTACACTACTTAGTTTATGACAATCCCAGTTTATAACATTCCCAAAACTAACAAACAAAAAAATACAGTACTTATAGACAAAAATACTGACACTGGATTTGGTAACAGTTTTGAGTTTTTGGTGCATTAAATCAATCACTGATCATTTTTACAGCTCATGTAAGACACAGATTGAGTTTTCTGGGTCAAACTCCATCTTACTGTCAAGCCAACTGGCATTTCATGAGCCATGTAAGAGGGCACTTTACAACACTGTGTTCTCTTTAGAGCACAGTCCACCGCACCAGTCCAGGTCATGGGAAAACTGACTTCCATGACAAAGTCAAAATATTAAGCCTACACATTTAAACAGCTGATGTGATCCAAGACATATTTAGACTAAAAAGAGCAAAGAGCATCAAGTAAGTTTATCAGTGCCCTTGACCAAGGCTTATCTCCAATGATCATTTCTTTTATGAAATCTATTTTTTAATGAAAGGAATAAAATACAATGAAGTATTTCTACATCTCTAAAACATTTTAATAGTTTTGAGTATTAGTTTTCATTATCAACTTCATAGAACATAATGATGAGTTATCTGGATTTGGTTGAAATGTGAGTACATCTCTGAGGTATTTTCTCAATTTTGCTTATTGATGTGAGAAGACCCACTCTGAGTGTGAGAGATGCCATCCTCCAGGGTGTGTTCGCTTGTGTACATACAGGCTATGGAGGCTGGACGTTCATGTGGATCTCTTTTGCAATTGCCACTACTTTATTTAATTAAGCAGTCTCTCTTTGAATTAGGAGCTCGCCTACTCTGGCTAGTCTAGCTAGTCAGCTTGCTCTGGGAACCACACATCTTCACTTCTCAAATCTTGGATTTTCATCTACCCTGCATTTTCATAGGAATTGAAAAATTTAAACTCTTGTTCCTATGCTTGCCGTAAGTAAGCACTTTATCCCCAGTCTTCAATATACATTTTTTAACTCTCAAAAAAAAAAAAATCTAGGCTGCTTGGTAAGGAGAGGTGAAACTTTTTCAAACAGTGTGAATTTCCACTGAGAATAAAACACAGCAGCCTTGACATGTTTAAAAACGGGTATGTGAAATGGAAATCAGAAAGTGCACGGAGAATCCAGAAATAATAGCCCCTTTGCCTGCCCAAAATAACAAGTCATTCTTGTGAGGTCCTGTTGAGAGCTTGCAGAATGAGGAGATATTTTAATGCTGAATAGCTGATTTTTAAGCCCTTGATAAATTTAGTTTCATATTTGGAAATGCTGGGCAGATGTGGAATATTCACATTTTTATTACTTCATTTTAGTTAAACTAAGGTAACTTTAAGTTAAGGTTAAGTTAAGGTAACTTTCTCCAACAATCTCATCTAATTCCATGAACTTCAGGACAATAATAACAAACAAAAAAGACAAAGAATAAAAGAAAGAAGCCATTACCTGCTGGAATTTGTATTCAGAGACCCAGCCATCATGCTATTATTTTACAAAGGCATGAATTAGATTCATGCCACATTGATTGATGTACAGAAAACTCAACATGAGATGATGCGGAAGGAAATATTGCTAGGAAAAAATGCAAAGGTCTGCAGTGTGTGGAGGTGAGAAAAGTAAGCCACAAAAGTATGCACAAAAGTACTGTGGAACTATAAAAATGAACAAATCAAATGAAGAAGAGACAGGGGAATCTCCAGTCTGAGCATGTCTCCCAGGATCTCAGCTGAAGGACCAGCGTAAAAGTGTGAAGTTTTTTTTCTAGAATGAGTAGCCATTTTGGATATTAGACTCATATTTTTAAATTTCTTCATTGTCGTGTGTCTGTAGTGTGAACTAAATTTCCAAGACAGACACTTCATGGAACATTTACAGAGACCAGTTGACTGCTTCATAATCAGAGGTTGTGGAGAAGTTGGAATGTTGCAGGTTCAGAGCCAAATTATCTTGGGCTATCCTAGCCACTTGAATAGCCATGTATTGGCCACCTCTTTATATGAACTAGCATTGTGTGGCTATTTGGGAAATCCCTTTGGAATGTATGAATAAAATCCAAGATTCTACCAACCTCTAAACCAAGAATGCCATCAGATACCAGCGCTGATGCCTAGAGCACAGATTTCCCAGACAACTGTAAGTTTTCTACCTGAGGTTCCCACTGGTGTACTTGAAAAGTACCTTGATTTATGACATTTTTGTCCTTTTATTGAAAAAGCTCTGTGAAAGTGTTACCTAACTGAAACTCTGTATTTGAGGTGACCTAAATCTCAGTTTCCAGGCCATGGCCACTCATATTGGAATCCAGAATAAACAGTCCTTTATTCTCTCTGAAGTGAAAGCTAAATCCTTTGTTTGTTAGCTTTTTGTTTTTGTTTTTGTTATCAGCAAATTAAAATAAATGTAAATAGCAAGAATGAAAATCCTAATCCAGGTGTTCCTCTATAGGCTTGCTGAGGTCATCACCCAAAAGACAAGACTAAGACTTTATGGTTGTCATAGAGACTAAATTTTCCCTTGCTATATTGAAAAGGAGTTGAGGTTTCCCCATGCCTTTGTCATCTTGGGGTGGTGGCCTCTGAAAATCAGCCTGGGGAAATGAGTTCACACCACCTACCTGTACAGCTGCCTCCCTCGGGGGGAAGACTCTGTGCTCAGAAAGTAACTGTTGAGAAAAAAATAGCAAAAACATTAGAGGTAGATTTATTTTCATCAGCCCTTAGTCTTCACTTGAATTTTCTAACCTGTCAAAAAGACAGGCATGGGATGTTTTGTTATTCAGTTAGGGGAATTTGTTCCATTCGGGAAATGCATCTGTCTTGCTTTGTAAAATAATCACCCTGCTCCTTGAGCTTTTCCACTCTCTTAAGAGTATGTGGTAGAAACAGATCTATGAATTAAGCAAAGGTAAGAGTTTTAAGATTTTTTATTTTATTTTATTTATGTGTATCTGTGTATAGTTGCATGGACATACAAGTGCCCATAGATGCCAGCAGAGGGCAAACGATTCCCCTGGAGCTAGAATTACAAGTAGTTGTGAGCCTCCTGATAAGGGTACTGGGAACAGAACCTGGGTCCTCTGCAAGAGCAGTGTGTGGTCCAGTCCTAAGACAATGCTTTTAAAGAGAGGGTTATTATTACATGGATAGATTGCTTGAACAAGGGCCTTGGTAAGAAAATAATTCTCTAATAATAGAAAAGATTACTCTTGAGAATGCTGATGGCCAACCCAAACAGAGAAGCAAAAACAATCACATTTTTTGAGTTGTTTCATCATAGGCCAAGATCCTTATCACTTCCCAGTTTCCTGAGGTCAGATGCCGCACCGTGATTTGCTCGCTTTTACTCTGCAAAAAATAAAATTGAAAATATTGATTTCTCACTCTTACTTAAACAGATTCTTCCTGGCTAAAAAGAAACAAAACCAAACAACAACAAAAACAAAACCAAAAACACTGGCAGCTTTTGCTTCATCTAATTCTCAACTAACATTCCGTTCCCTACATTAAAGCCAAGGACTAATAAAGAGACCATGGTGGGACAGTGCCTTTATTCCTGTGCCACAGGTAAATGATTCAGGAGGCACCAGGTGGGCATGCAGGTGTGAGTTACCCTGAGGGAAGCGCTTCCTTCTACTGTCAGACCTTCCTCGTCTCACCGAAATAGGTGGCAGCTGGACAGTCACCAAACATTTGTGTCATAGCAAACATTTCAGAAGAAACTTTGCTGCAACTAAGCAGTGCTATTTATTCTTCACCTTTCTTATGTGTGTCTTCCTGTAACATTCGGTATGTTGTATAATGTTCAAAGCAGGACAGAGCTGCCTGCCTCCTCAAACATTTATCATTCCTCTCTGTATGTGTGAGTAATTGCACCCACTCACAGGATATTTCAGCCCAGCACATGGTGATTAGATCAGGCTAACTGACTTTTCCTTCACTGCAGATTATCTACTTTTGGGGTAGGAATACTGCCAACCTTTCTTATTAGCTTTGAAATATCCAAATATTAGTCCCCCACAGTCATCCCACTGTGCTACAGAATGCCAGCAGTTCATAACTTTAGATTGTATCTGTGATGCCCACATTTTTAATCTTAAAATCAAACATTCTTATAGTTCCAGAGGCACATGGCTGAGAAAACACCTGGGGCTGGGGCACTTGGTCATGTGCTTTCAACCTGTGATGGTTTTCTCGTTCCTGTTTGGTTTTGAGTCTGGAGATCATTCTGCCTCGGCCTCCCAATCTCTGGACAGCAAGCATGTATTACTATGCAGGAGTCAGCCTCAGGAGTGCTTGATTGCAGGCAGGTGTCACCACATGTGACTGGTACTTGCTTTTCCAGCCTCTGTTCTAACTTAGAGTCCACTGCATGTGAGCTTCCCTGGCTCTTCACCTTTCAGGTTTTCTCATTGACACGAATATTTTTCGTTCTTTTTTATTTATTTATTTATTTATTTATTTACTTATTTACTTATTTATTATTTGTCAAATGGTACTATGCTTTCTATTTATATAAAATATACATAAAGTCTGAGAAAGTTAAATATAAAATTAACTCAAGTGACAATGTTTTGAATGTTATTTTTCCTTTTATTTGATGAATCATTTGAAAGCAAGATGGTTATAGCAGGGTATTTGAACTCTAAACATTTTGGAATCTTTCTTTGGTAGAAAGGTGTTCCCATATCATCAAATCATGATATGGAAAATTTCATTAACATTTTTTGAGAATTTCATACATGAGCACTGCATTTACTATATTTTCATCTATCCCTCTCCCTCACACCTTCAAATTCTTGACGTTTTAAAATTATTACTCTTTCTCACACACATATAGACACATGCATATATATGTATGTATGTATATTTATGTATGAATACATTTATAGGTATATATAAATGCAACCTACTGAGTTCATTTAGTATCGGCCATATGCAACTGTATTTAATACTTACTACTTAAGATTGGATAACCTAGCAGGGGCTCATCCCTGAAAAAGCCTAAATCATTCACTCTCAGCAATCATTAAGTGACTGTAGCTCTTCATCTAGAGCTGTGGTTCTCAACCTTCCTAAAGCAGGGACCCTTTAACACAGTTCCTCACATTGTACTGACCCCCCAACCATAAAATTATTTCATTGCTGTTTCATAAATGTAACTTTGTTATGGTTAAGTATTGCAATGCAAATATCTGATATACAGAATATCTGACACGAGGCCCCTAAAAGGGTCACAACCCACAGGTTGGGAGCCACTGAACTAGATGCTCTGAGGGGTGTTGAAATCTTTAATGTCTTATAAACTAAAAGCCAAGGCCAGTGGAATAGCTCGGTAGGTAAACGTGCTTGCCATACAAGCCTGCTGGACTAGGTTTTATTCTTACAGCACACAGTGAAAGGAGAGAACTCAATCTTAAATGTTATCTTCTGATGTCCACCCATCTCATACCCAGGGTCTCTATGTACACACAAAGGAAGACAATGAAAAAATAAAGTTAAAGTCAGAAATAATACATGAGCAACATCTGTATTGCTCATGTATTAGAGAATTTACAAGCAAATAAAGTAGGACTAGATATGTGGAACACAGATAAATGATACAGTGAGAAATTCATTGTATTTAACATATGTCAAGAATAAAAAAATATTAAAACTAAGAACTTTGGCTTTTGAAAAGTTGTAACGGATGTTATTAACGCACAGTTTAATAGCATTGCCCTGAGAGAATGCTACTTGAGAAATATTCCCAAGATATTCTTGATGTTGTTATGTTCTCAAGATATATATATATGTTATGGGGGAATTGTCTTATGATATCTTACTGCCATTCCTACTTGAAACAGAAAGCAAACACATGGTCTATATGCCACTCTGTTTCCATAGTAACAGAATCTATCTTCAAATCATTGTTAGTCTTCTTAGTATGTATCTACATGTTATCCATGTCCTAAATGCTCTACTCCTGCCTTCTGTGTTGGTGAATGACATAAATCTCTTTGGTCAGGAGGCTGAGGCAGGAGGACTGGGAACTGTGTGACATATGTGCCTGGCTACATAGTATGTGACCCACAGTCTGGGTCACATCTCCAGATCCTGCATCAAATTACGAAAATGAATGTGAGTAATCTTGTTTTTATAAATTCTCTGCTTTCTGGCTGTCAGTATTCACAGTATATCAAGTTCTTTATTACTGTCTGAGGTAATAATATGATTTAAAACACTTTAGACCAAAGGTGAAAAATGCAAGGATGGCAGGAAATCTGTGAGATTTTAACCAGTTAGATGCCAACAAAACAGGAAACAATCATAAGACTTCATTCATTCTCCAAAGAGGGCTGGAATCTACAATAGAGTGCTTTTTCAGGAGACTAGACGTCAGACACACACTCTGGATAGGTAAGATCATGCAAAGAAGTACAATCTGAACCATACACTCCTGTTCACAAACTGAACGCGTGCCAGCGCCTTTACCAGTGCTTGTCACCAGATAAATTCCTGTTTCTTCAATATCTGACACTATGTTCTGCCTAAAGTTTATGGTCTCTGAAAAAGGGAAGTAATGTGCTGCTTAAAAATACGATGATTTAATTTACTGTCTATTCATCACAGGAAATGAACTCATTGTTTTCAGACAATGTCCTAATCAGATAGAGTAGTGAAATTTAATGAAAAACTTTTATTAGGTTGATTAGGTGATAGGATTATGAATTGTGAGCATGTGATTCTCTGCAGTACTTATAATCAATAATGCAACTTAAAATTGTTCTTTGTGGAATTGTCAGCTCTCCTGAGTGAATCTTCTCGTTGCTGAATAGACACAGCAGGCAAGTGCAACAATTTGGGAAGATTACAATGCAAGTGCTTATCTCAAGTAGCCTGGAAACTCTGCTCACCCTTCTCTGAGTGGGAGAGATATTGTGAGGATTAATCTTGAACCTCAACAAGGCACGATTTAGAATCACCTACAAGACACTTCTCGGGGATGTCCCTGTGAGGGAATCCCTATCTTGTATTCACTGAGAAAGGAAGACACACCCTAAGTGTGGGCAGCTCCATCCCGTGGGCTGGAGTCCCAGGCTGAATAGAAAGGAGAAAGTGAGGTGAGCACTCATCTCTCTGCTTCCTGACTGTGGAAACGATGCTGCTAGCAGTAAGCTCCTGCCACCATGATGGACTGTATTCTCAAAGTGTGCGCAAAATAAATCCTTCCTGACCCAGGTTCCCCAAGGTTGCTGCTCAGATTTTGATAATCCTAGAAAGGCTTTAGATCTACTGAGTACAGCTCTGTTTCCCCCAAGCGAGGGTGGGGGGAAGGGCCTGGCAGGTGAAAACAAGACTCAAGTAGTAGGAGCTTAGGATCCACACAGCCAGGTCTTGGGACAGGGGTGGGGATGAAGAGCAGAACCTATAGGTTACAGAGAAAGAGGGGTGGGGCAGGAGGTGGCACCCCATTTTCCACCTACACCTATTCTGAACTCAGCGACTCAACCTCTACCAGCAAGCCTCTCTGCCAGATGAGCTGAATTGGATGCTGAAGCCTTGGGAACAGACAGGGACACCTAATCTAGAAGGGCCTCACCAAAGAGCAGAGGAGCCTGGGTCCCTGGGGGGGGGGGACGGGTTGGGGGACAAGCATCCTGGATTACCTCCACCCAGCTGAGGGAGTTCCCCTTGGCTCCACCCTTGGGGCTTAGTAGACATTGTAAATGTCTAAGGGGAAGAGTTTGGTGGGGAGGGGTTGTGGTCTGGAGCTGCACTCCCTTTTCTCTTCCTCTAGTCCCCTACCCCTGGGGGAATTTGTTAAAAGAGAATAATAAAAGAATAAATAAATACATAATATGCCCTAACACTAGGTTTGCTGAGCACTTTGCCACAACAATGAGTGGAGGGGTCTTGTGCAAATAACTGCTGATAGGAATAATTTCACATTCAACAAAACATAGTGTTCATGAGAGCAACTATTCATTTATGTTCACGTATCTGTGCCTATGTGCATGTGTGTAAAAGTGCACATGCCTATGTCCATGGGGAGAGGCCACAAGTGGGTACTGTGTGTCCTCTTACAGTACCCTTCTCCTATTCTGCTGATGACCACCTCCCCCTGAAGCTGGGACCTGTATCAAGGCCTAATTGCAAATCAGAGAGATCTATCACTTCTCCTGTCCCTGCTTCTCTAAGAGCCAAGGGGACAGATATTTCTGGGAGCTGGATCTGAACTCTGAGGACTGTAGAGTAAGTGCTCTTAAGGACTGAATCCTGTCTCCAAACCCTCCAAAAAATGTTTTCCAAATTTTGCTTTAATAGACCATACAATACTGAAGAAAATAATACATTCTTTTTTCATAGGTCCACATGAAAGCAATCTAAAAACACGTGTATAAGGATACACAAGTGTTTGGGTGCAGAAATTGCAATTTCACTAATACATAATAAATAATTAATTTAATATACAAATGAATGTGCACCATGCATATGGTCTCACTGAAACATTGAACAAATAGTTGGCGATATAAACATATATCAAGTCAACTATATGCTAATAAAATAGTTTAATAATTATTTGGCAATATGAAAAAATACATATTTGAAATTGAAGTTTTAAATATTACCATGGAAGCAAGGAGATAACACAATACAAAGCGCATGCTGTGAAAGCATGAAGACCTGAGTTTGATCCCACTTGAGGGAAGTTAAATTTTTAACTGGCCACAGTGACATGTCATTCCATGGGCAAACAGTTCCCTGGGGCTCATCGCCAGACAGCCTAGCCTGTTTGATGAGTTGTGGGAGATCTTTCTTGAATACTGAGGTAAGGAGTACCTGAGGAATGGCATTCAAGGTTGACACCTGGCCTCCCACATGCACGCTGTGTATACACACACAGAAATGAGGCAAAAGAGGGAATATCAGAATGTAATGCTCTGTTTTACATAAAATTATAATCATTTTTCATAGGAGGCTAGGAAAAATAAAAGAAGTATTTCACTTTATTGAATGATCTTAACAAGGGATAGATTCTATAAATGTAAAAAAAAACCAAAAAAACCACTAAAGTTCATGAGCCCAACCCATACACTCCAGACTGAAGAGAGCCTGAGAGCACTTGGGCAGCTTTCCTTCTGATATTTTTATCTACACTTGTGCAGGAGAGCACAATGTTTGCAAAGACTTACTGGTCTCATTCAGTAACCACTTCAAACAAATGAACCTGCCCTAAGTGAGTCAGGAAGCTCTCAGACACAGCTGAGCCTCGGAGATGAAAACGGCAGATGTTCTGACTGCAGGCCACTATGTTGTCAGGGCCCACCATGACCAGCGTTCTGTACATGGCCATTAGCAGTGGACTACTGCCCCAAGGCAGGAACTGGAAGATGACACAAGGCCAGCGGTGCCGTGCTGAGTGTGAACTCCTATTTCAATGATGAACGATGGTGCTTTGTTTTCATGAGCCACTTGGAAGTAAATATGAAACCTAAACAAACACATTACACGCCTGTGATTTACTTGGTGAAATGGGGTGGAGGGGCAATTTGAGTGGTCAACATGACTGGATATGGAAACGACTGGATATGCCAATCGTCTGAGCTTTCCTGTGACAGATACTTGGAACAGATTTTGGATGAGGGGATATCTAGCCTAATATGGCAGCACCTCCCTGTGGTGGTCCAAAGGCTAGGCTGTGGAAGGAGGGCCGCTTCTGCGTCCATTCTCTTGCCTTTATTCTGGCTGGTCATCGGGCCTACTCATGCTGCACCTTTCTGTTGCTGTTAGAATCAACACCTTTAGGATTTAAATGTATAGTGAAGTTGGGTAAGATGGGTCTCCAGGAATTCCTAGGTCTTAAGGGCCTGGCCAGGACCACTGTGACATCTACCCTTATGGATCTAACATCTGCTGGATTCTTTACTTTTCCAGGGTGAGACAGCTGTTGTTGGGCTTCCCACATTAGCATGTAAGTCAATCTCATAGATCCACTTTTAATATGTACTTATTCTGTCAATTCTGTTCCTGTAGAGAGCCCTGACTAACACACTTAAGAGTCTTTGAATATTTAGAAATGGATTCTTGTGGGGCAATTGAATATAGAAGTGTTTATGAGTAAGAATGCTTGTCTGCTAATCTAACATCAAAGATCAGAATAACTTTAATGTTGAAAAATGAATAATTTAAAAAAGCATGACAAGTCTGCTTGAGTGACTGCTACAGGTCTATTGCAATAACAATTCAGAATATGCTAAAAGCAAAATATAAAATGTCTATTCAAGGATATAAAAATTATATATCATTATTTAAATGTTGCAAACCCAAATTACATTGATTGAGATCTTTTAAAAAATTCTTATTTTAATGCAAAAAGGAACTGGAAATAAATGCATCCATTGATGAAAAGCTCAATAAAAGGAATGACAGGACTGAAAAGCATTTATTTATCTCCTCATTAATTTGCTCAGGTAGTACTTTTTCAAAAATGTTATGTTGACTATATATAAGCAGTTCTCTACAATTAATAAAACTGTTTTACGGCTGTTATTAAATTAAAACAAGAAGTATTAAACAATGTCCCCAAACTGTGCGTGCCTGTGTGTGTATGTGTTTGGCTGCACCTGTGTGTGTACACATGTGTGAGATCTCAGTGCATATCTGTGAATGATAAACTAATCATAAATATAAATTTATGACTCCCTAACATGTACATTAATATCAGCCAACTGACAGGATCCCCACAAATAATACCACAGTCTCATTCTTTTCTCAGTGAGGCAAGTTATAAATGCCC
Source organism: Meriones unguiculatus (assembly GCF_030254825.1). Classification (NCBI taxonomy): domain Eukaryota; kingdom Metazoa; phylum Chordata; class Mammalia; order Rodentia; family Muridae; genus Meriones; species Meriones unguiculatus. The sequence goes on from NC_083365.1 coordinate 69,713,775, forward strand.
TAAATGACAACCAGAATAGAGTAAAATGTTTTCTACATCAATGGAAGATTTTCACACTCTGTATGAAAGATGAAGAAAGTCACCATGACTGCTCTGCGAGGCTCCTCTGGACACTGCAGGAACAATGAATGTGGCTGCACTCCAGTCTATTTTAGCGACAAATGAAATTCCTTTCAAAGGAATTTTAAGAAAAGCTCACTCCTTCTTAAGGAGCTTCTGGCAGCAGAGTTTCTGGAGGAGACTCATTCTTTCCTCGAGAATGTAATCGCTGCTACATTTCCCATAGTCCAGCAGCTGCTCTGCCCGGGTATGCATGTTCAACACTGACTACATGTAGTGGTTATAACACAACAGCAACAACAAAGCGAAGATGGGGGAGAGAAGTACCAAAGGAGACGTGAACAGAATGGGGAACATGGAAGCATCATATATGGGATCTCAAGAATAAAGAAAACCTTTCAAAATGTTTAAAGAGAAATTCTCAACTGTGAAAGGTCCCTTTGGAGGACAAAATCTCACCTTCACTGTCCAGTTTATTTGTGCAGTTCTTCTTTGGTGTGAGTACACACATACATGTATGTGCATCTCTCCCTTTGTGTGTAGGCCAGAAGCTTTGCCTGGCCTTTGAGACAGGGTCACTTTCTGGACACAGAGCTCCTAAACGAGCTAGACGGTACAGCCAGGAAGTCTGGGGAGCCACCTGTTTTCATCCCCCCAAACGTCACACATGTGCTTGACCATGCCTGGCGCTCAGGCAGGTGCGAAGAATCCAAACTTGGGTCCTCTGTCCTGGAGGCCACATGCTTTATTCATGGGACCATCTTGGGTGTTGAGAGGTTAAATGTGAATGTTGGGTCGTAACAATTCAATAAAGAATAGAGAAATAGCTCAGTGGTTAGGAGGATATGCTGCTGTTTTAAAGGGCCTGTTTGAATCCCAGCGCTGATGTTGATTGGCTCACAACCAGCTGTAATTCTAGCTCTAGAGGACATAATGGTCACTCCAGGCCTCCAAGAGCACACACACACACACACACACACACACACACAGACACACACACAGACACACACACACAGACACACACACACAGACACACACACACACACACACACAGACACACACACACACACAGACACACACACACATACACACAGACACACACACACATACACACACACACACACACACACATACACACACACACAGACACATAGACACAGACACACACACAGACACAGACACACACACATACACACAGACACACACACAGACACACACACACACAGACATGCATAGATGCACACTCACACTCATGCAATTAAATAATAAGGAGAATCTTAAAAATAAAGATTCGTAAAATTCCTGATTATTTTTAATATTGATAAAGTATTATTGATAAATAAAATAAAATATTTTATTACACAAAATATTTTCCTAGTACTCAAGATTACAAGGTTTATAAGGCAAAGATAAAGTAATTTCCTAGTGACCCATTTTTAACATGGAAAATTTTACCTGCCTGTTTCAAACAATCATGTGACCCAGAGAGAGCCAGAAATTTATTTTTATATAAATGCATATATTTTTTAGGAATAAATACAATTCCATTATTCATGAGTATGTAATTAACCAGTCTACTTTTCAACCTTAATAATATACCATGAAAATCAGTCTTCCTCTTTGCTGTAGAAATTATATATGTCCTAATTTTTTAATTTCAATCTTGATTAAAATTAAAGGCGCATTTGTGAAGATTGCCTAATAATGAAAACCTCAGGTAACTTTGTAGTTTAGGTAATGCCATAAAATTTTCTCAATCCACAGTAAAATTGCTAGATACAAATATGCACATAGATAATAGTAACTGCTCTACTTAAATAATGTTTTCATTGGTATATGCTAATAGTACAGGATGGGTTTCATCATGACATTTTCGGACATGTACATCATGTATTTCGATCCCATTCACTTTCAAATTACTCTTTTGTCCCTCCCTCTCCTGCGGACACATTCCTCTTCCCAGCCAGCCCCCTTCTATTTTTTATTTTTTATTTTTTGGATGCTCCAATGAGTTTTATTAATGTTACATCAGCTTTAGAATAGTCACACGAGTTGAAGGATATGAAAACATAAATTAAGGAAGTTGGTGAGTTATTTTATGCCACATTTATATTTACATTTTTAAAGGGGGGTACTTTTGGCTACATGCTTATGAAACGCTCATAATCTTTTGATTTCTTCCAATTACTTGTCATTATAAAGCTCTCTCTGTGTGTGAGTGGGATGTTTACTTCCAAGGGTGCTTGTTTCCTCCTGGATGTTCCTTATTGAAAATTAAATTTAAATTGACTCATTAATCTTGACATATTTAAATCAGCTATTAATAAACTTTGATTTGGAAATAATTTAAATTTTTAAAATTCTTTTGAGATTTAGAAGAAAGAAAACTTTCCTTCCTCTCATCAAGAAGTCTCTAAAAACAACATGACCTCTTCTTCATTGAGAAGACATTAGTTTTATTTTGTATTTTAAAATTTGCACTGCATTTTCTAGAATAGATACTAGATTTTCTATTTATGGTACTATTCCATTTTGATAGTGATTTACTCAGTTTTGAATATTCGAAAGTTAATATTCACTTATTGTTATTGCGGATACACTATGTACATATGTGTCTAAACACTCAATGGCACGCATGTGGAAGTCCGATGACATTTTGTTCTTTTTTCTCCATGAAGTGGGTTTTGCAGATGGAACTCGGGTCACAGGGTTTGCAAAGTGAGTTCCTTTACCTACTGAGTCATATTGCCAGTCCAAACATTCAAAACCTACATAATGGCTTGAGAGTGTTACTTATACAAAATAGAAAATGTGTATTTAATGAGCAAAACTTCTTTACATTGTCACCAGATCTTGAAATTAGCATGATTTCTAGTTATTAAGTTATATATACCAGTTGGATGTGGTGACACACATTTTTAATCTCAGCATTCAAGAGTCAGAGGCACATGGATCTTTGGCTTCGAGGGTAGCCTGGTGTGTACAGTGGGTTCCAGGACAGCCACAGCTACCTAGTGAGACTGTCTCAAAACAACAGAAAGCATTCTGTGTCCCAGGGCTGAGGATGTAGCTCACTGGGAGAGCACTGGTTTAGCATCCATAAAACCTGGATTTAATCCCAGACCTGCATAAACTGTGATGGTAACTAGGGATGGAACTGGAGAATCAGAAGTTCAAGGTCATCATATAGTAAGACCAGCTTCACCTTGGGTGATAGGAGTCCTGTTTAAATGAATACATAAAACTGCACGTCAAGGCCATCAATTCACATGACATCACATGCCTGACTAAATGTTGTTGACACTGTAATGATGAAGTTTGAGTGTATTTGTGTTGATGGTATCATTTCCCCCAAATATGTGTGAGATCCAGGTGCTTAGTGTCATGACACTCACGGTAGGCTCTGAATGACACATGTGTTAGGCCTCTGGGAGAAGGAATACGTCCTAGTTGATAAAGCTCTTGTCATATAAGATTGAGGACATGAGTTTGAATACCCAGAACACATATTGAAGCCAAAATTGGTAGCATGCATCTATAATCACAGCCCTCCTACGGGGAGAAGAGAGATAGACAAGGGAGAATCTCCAGAAGTCCCGGGTGAGCTGGCCTAAAGTAAGCAGACCTGAACAACAGGAGACCCTGCCTCAGAGAAGTTGAAAGGGAAGAACTGACACTAAGGGCTGTCCTCTGAGCTCTACAGGTGGGCCACTGCTTGTGTATGCCACACACACACACACACACACACACACACACACACACACACACACACCAACACACACAAATAAAATAAAAGGAAAGAGCATTGACCCTAATTAAGCTAAACCAAGGAAGGATCCCAGGACCTACCTGGACCAGGAACATAGCTATGTGGTGGAATTCTCCTCTGCCGCCTTGTTTGACAGGGACAGTCATGAAGAACTTGCTTCCGTCTCTGGAAAACACGGGTTCCTCGTTCTATAATGGAGAAGGGGATAGAATAATCTCAGAACCTCTAGGGGAAGCTTTCTACTCAGCATCAAGCACAGAGTGTTGTTTGATTTTGAATTAGTTTGGGAAAATTTTTTTTTAAAAAAACAAACAAAACGTGGCATTTAGAATTTAAAAAATTGAATTTAAATGTCACATTATGTATATTAATATCAAAAGTGGAAAGAACAGTGAAGTTTCACGCAAGGGGGATCAAAATGATTAAAAATTAGACTGAAGACCTGTGTCAAATGAATACAGGCAAGAACTTTTATATCTTGACCTGAATTTGCACTTGGTATTTTAACTCTCAAACATCATAAAAAGGTGAATGAATTATATAAACCAGCTCATCAAAAAAGTATTTTTGAATCATAAAAGTCTTTAAGAAACATTTTTGCAAAATCTTTTTACCAAGAAATGAATCAGATGATTCATTTCTGATAGTGCACACAATGTTTGTTGAAAATACAAAAAGTAAAGTGCCACATGATTGGAATTTGCTCTCATTTTTATGTACTTAATGTTCATTTCTCCTCAGACACACACACACAAAATGCCCACTCCTTGCTCTGTACTTCAGGTGAGTTTTTAATTAAATCACAGTGACATACATAAATATAATTACTAAATTTTTAAAATAAAATTACAATAGTCGTACATCCATTTACACAGAGACATGCAGTTGCGTGTGTGTGTGTGTGTGTGTGTGTGTGTGTGTGTGTCTAATTAGGAAGAACATGTATACATATATTCACTTTACACAGACATATATGTATGCAGACATCCACACACAGAGTACATTAAGCAAGTGGACATCTGATATAACACCTCATTCCTTTCTGCATAATTAAAGAATATTTCTACATGTGGTATTGTTTCCCTTGTAAAATTTATAAATTTAATTTTTTTTGTTTTAAATTATACTTGCATGCAGTGTCTGTGCAGACCAAAGAAATGTAATTCCTTGGAGCTGGAGCTACAGGTGGTAGTGAGTTTTGGGGGAACTAAACTAAGGTCCTCTGCAAGAGCAGTGCATGCTCTAACCACTGAACCATTTCTCCAGATGCTGTTTTAAGACTTTGAAATGTCCTGCTTTTGCAAATGGTCTCTTTTTGCTATCATGAACTTTTCCTTTCTTCTTACACTCTCCCTGGGTCTGAGCTTGTATTTCACCATGTCCTTCATAATTTTCTTATCTCTGTCTAGCTCTGCCTCTTATGTCTGTATATTTCAGCTCTCTTGTCACCTTAGTCACGATTATCACAGGAAAGCTGCTGCTCTCAAAGGCCTTTATTGTTTTACCTTCTATTTTTTACACAACTTGGTACATTAACTGAGTATGTGTGCATCTGGTTATGGGTGTGACTCATGTAGGCATGAGTACTAGCACTCCTCTGTAACATGTATAACATGAGACAATGAGATTACAGTCTTCACTGATACATCCCCCGAATATTAGTAACAATGTCAACAATTTGCAATGTCAAGGTATCTTTCATTGTTCACTTGATGATAGTTGGAAAATATATGATAATGTATGTAGTAAGTTGAAAACTCAAAAGTAACATATAAGTAAAAGCTGAGCAAATCTGCATAACTCAACACATAAGCAAAACATAAAACACATGACCCAGTGAGCCCTGCTATCTCCTTGGATTTCACACATGGAACATCCTCCTTGACAGTTCTTCTGAGAAACAGGTGCTGGCCCTGAGGCATGACTCTGTAAACTTCCAGGTGTGTTACATACTTGCCACCCTGCCTCCCAGCCCCTTGGAAGTTAGGCCAACCATGTCCATTTCCTACTTTCTGTTCAACACTCCTGAACGTGAGTTTATGCTGCTGCTAAAGTTCTAATCATCTTAGAAATGTGCTTCCATTCATTAACATACCCAGCTCTCCATTTCATGAAAGTCTAAGCAGTCAGTAAGATTCCCATAGTCATACTGAAAGCAAATAAATAAACAAACAAACAAACCCAGCTCTGACAGGCCACCAAATGTACTTTCTTAATGAATAATTGATAACTAGGTGTTTTGTTGCTAGCAGATGATTTCTATTTGATATTTATAAATTTGGATTCAATATAGCCATGCCTGTTGTTTCTATTAGGAAACATTGTGGCTCCTAAAGTTGACAGAACAATACCTATAAGAAGAGTAATTCAGAAGGCATCAATATCCATCAGGTTCTTAATTTCTACTGGTTTCCCTTTTAGTGTCTAACTTAATTGAATTAGAATTTATTGTTAGTTATATATTATGTTTATTTCCATTTCATTTTGCATAATAATAGCAAGTATATGCATATACAGAGCACAAGAAAATATTTTCCTCTGTTTCCCTGTGTACAGCTGTCTGTATGTCTACTTTGTGTCATCTTTGTACCTTCTCTTTTTCAGTCAAAAAATATGGATGGCAGTGTTCTTGCGTGGCATGCTTCAGTAGGCATCTATTTCAATGGGGAGAGCAGAGAAAATGTTTTCTATTGTTTGTTGATGATAGAGACATAGACTTTACCACATAAAAATGACATGTGACTTTAAAATAATTGTCTTGGGAGCTGTTATCTGGTTAGGGTTGCAAGAGGATGTGGTTTAATAGGTGATTTATGATTAAGTTTGAAAACTACATAGGCCTTGGACAAGAAACTTTTTGAGAGAATTTTGTTCCCAAGAAGGGGACATGTGAATACACTCTCTGTTGGAGAGTAATGACAATAGGATGATGAAGATGATTTTAGAGCAGTATGCGGTAGAACTGTGATGATTTTCAACTTCAACCTCTGGGGACCATCCAAGAGCTTGGCCTTGATGTAAAGGCCAGCAGGAACATACAGAGATGTTTCCATTGTGGGAATCGGAACAGAGGGTGAGGTTGACAATGACATCCAAGAGTATGTTTTGGGACATTCATTCAACCAACCTATGGGTGAAGAGAGTGTCAGGAGAATGAAAGGTTGAGAGCTTGCCAATTTGGGTGGGGCTGCGTTACACACAGTCACCTAACGGAACTAACAGAAGCCAGGAAAAGTAAACTTCAAAACTGTAATGATGAACTGTATGTACAGGGGAGGCAGCAATCAGTTATAGGAAGATTGGTCGATAGCTGGATGGTCAATTGCTATTAAAAAAGGTGGCTAGATAAACGAGAAATGTGTTCTTTGCACACGGGGAGTGTGTGGGTGCTTTAATACATTAGGAGATGAGAAATCTGAACTTGTTGCTACAGAACTCACTGAAATGCCTGAAGCTAAAGTTTAGAAGTTTCAATATGTTGGGAAAAAAAAAGGATGTATATGGCACTTAAGAAAACCATAAACATGAGGCTGATAGTATGCAGTGACTGAGCAGCTACCAACAGACAGAACTGTGGGCCCCAAAACACTTGCCACTGCATTCCTCAGGTGAGAGGAAACCCCAGGGTGAGGGAAACACTCTGGTTCAACCTCAGGTCACCTAGCTAATCCCTAGAAAACTTTCTGGGTTCCTGTAGGCACTTGGTCTCCAGCACCTAACCACAAGCCTGAGCACTGTGTTCACCTTCACAAACTGAACTGTGGGTCCCCCAAACACCAGAGAAGGCCAGTTGAGAGGAAACTCCATTGTGAGGGAAACAAATGGGTGTGAGCTCAGGTAACCAAGCTAATCCCCAGAAAAGTTCCTGGGACCCCACAGGTACAGGGTCTTCCGTCTGCTGGATCACCAGCCACTGATTACTTTCTGGATACTGGGGCACAGAGCTCCAACCTCAGGCCTCTGGACACCTGGGAGCCACTGGAACAACCCAAACACCTCTCCAAAGCTCAACCCATCTTTCTAGGGAAAGGACCAAACCTCTGAGCTCACTGCTTTTTCAAGATGGCTGTGCCCAGCTAACACAGAGTGCCTGAGCAGCTGCAACTCATTAACTTGCCAGGGACAGGGCAGCTGTCTCCAGGATTTCCCCTGTTGAGAGCAGAGTCCCTGGGCTTCTGAGGAGTCCAGTCAGCCCATAGGATCATACACCTGAGGAGAGCCCAGGCAATTAATTCCCTGAGAACTACCCACCAATTGGAGACCACACCCACCAATCTGAGGGGCAACTGTAGGAGCATCCAGCCTGCCTAGGGGATTTCCTGCACTACCCCTTCCCACCTGGACTCCAGCAGGCACAAGAAACTACTAGCCAACACCTGAGACACCAGATGGGTAAAGCCCATAAAAACACAATTAACAAAACCCAAAGCAATATGGCGTCTATAGAGCCCAGTTATCCAAGGGCAAGCAGCCCTGGGTACCCTAACATAAGTGAACCTGAAGAAAATGACCTTAAATCTATGATTATGAAGATGATAATGGAGAAAATGAATAAAATCTGTAAAGAAATATAGGAAGAAACAGTCAAACAGATTGTGGCCTTCAAAGAGGAGATAATTAAATCACTGAAAGAAATGAAAGAATCAGAGGAAAGTTCAAACAGGTGAAGGAATTGAATGAAAGACAGGAAAATGCAAACAGGTGTAGGAAATCATCCAAATGGTGTGTATTTGTGGTATGTGCATATGTGTTATGTATATATATGAATATATATATGTATGTATGTATGACTATGGGAACATGTTCTGTGGGTGAATGCGGCTGCATTAATGTGCAAGTGAAGGGCTGGGATTCACTTTGGGAATCGTCCCCAGTGACTCTTGGATATTTGTCGTTGTGCCAGTCTCTCAGTCAAATCCAGAGCACATCCCTGCAGCTCGTCTCACCAGCCAGCTTGCTCTAGGGAAACATGTCTCTGCCTTCATCACCTACTGGCTTCCATACCCACCGGGCATTTACATGGATTCTTGGAATCCATACTGGACCTCGTGCTTGCAATATGAACTCTTCTAATCCATAAGCCATCTTCCCAAACCCTTCAAATAACTATATTTTAGAGAAAGTATGTAACTAACAGGTTAGGGAAATGTTCATAATGATTCACGAGTGACACAGGTCACCCATACCTTACCTGTTTAGAGAGCCAGGTGTCAGATGTCATCTCATATTTCTGAAACAGAAATTAACTCATGAAGCATCTATGACCAATACAGACATCCATCCATGTAACCTTATTATCTTCTCTTCAGACTTTACCCTCTGTTCAACTAGAAAAACACCTTCAGAGATCCATCTCATTGGCAATGTTGATTTGAAATGCATGAAAAGTAAAGATGCAGCAGTTTGGCAAGGGCACATCCCCAGGGTGGGAGAAATGCTAGGTTAGTCTCTATTTCTGTTTTATCACATCCTTCAGAATTCAGTGAGCCACCAGACCCTGTTTTTCTCACTTGTAGACATCACCTGGAAAGAAAATTAAGTCTCCAGCAGACCTGGGCAAACAGCCAGCAATAAAATTAAAAAAAAAAAAAAAACAAGCTGAAAATCTTGTATTTAATTCATTTTTAGTCATAACCATTTTTTCCTCATTAGTAGTCATTCAGTCTTAGAGAAAAAAAATATCAAACCTATGACATGTGAGATTTGATTTTTCTTTGGAATATCTTGAAAATGGTCACAGCCAAGATCATTGCAAAAGCCAAACTTGACCAATTAATCTCAAGTTAAGTTGATAAAATATTTTAGAAATAATGTTGTTTTATCATGACACGAAGCTTATGTTTTGAAAAATCAAACATATTTTTAAAAGATCATCAATTTAAGAAAACTAAACATACTGTACATTGGTCTTCAATATATAAGGAAGGTCTCACTTCAAATGGTTCATATTATTTTCATATCACTTGTTCATTCCAAAGATATATTATTATTATTATTATTATATATTTTACAATTAATCCCTTTCTCTTAAAAGATTTATTATTAACCAAGTGTATATTTCTTTTATCTTGTGTATGTTGCTCTGAGAGTCCAGAAAACAGCATCAGATCCTTGGAGCTGGCCTTTCCTGCTTGTGAGTCTCCTAACTTGGGTGCTGGGAACTGAACTCTGGTACTCTGAAAGAGCAGCTTGTAACTACTCCCCCAGAATTCTGGTTCCTGTCACTTTTTTTTTCAAACATGTTTTTCGAGTAGTTCACTACATATGGCTCTATGCACACATGAGAAAACATCTAAAGAAATGATTCCTTAAGTCTCCACAGTCATTGAAGCAATAGCCATTTTTTCTATCCAAGATATAAAGTATTGATGAAAACTGCTTATCAGTGTCATGCTGATTTTCTTAAGACTCCAGCACTAAATTCTTATGTGCTGTCATTTGTCATACAATATAAATTTACAGAAAATGAAACTTTTAACTGAGACACAGCATAAAATTGCCAGAATCTTAATAATGTTTTAAGTAAACATACTGACAGATCAAGCACGTATAGCATTTTAACTTATCTTTATGGCCATGTAGTAAAAATGTTTAGATTTTTTTCCTTACATAGAGGAGCTAACAGGATTCTCTGGGTAATCCATTTTTGTCTCCCACATGCTAGGAAAGCAGTGAGGAACACCAGCATGTCTATCCAGCTCAAGTTTAAAAGGACTTCCTTGTCAGTTGAATAAACACCACAGGAAGTCCAGTCAATCTATAATATAAAGAGATGGAACGTAGTGGCCAGGAGGATGTTATTAATGATACAAATGTAACATGAAAAGCATCACTCACATCGAATAAGTGATGCTAGCTTCAAATATTCAATTCCCATACTTAAGCTATGCAATGACAAACTGCTGCCCATAAGCTATGCAATGACAAACTGCTGCCCATTTAATTCTCCTCTAAAAAACTATTTAAGAAGTGTGTTTCTATATTGTTCACATGAAGTGAAATGAGCAGACCAGGAGTGCTTAACTTTAGGAGCTTTGACAATCTTATTTATTTATGCATCAAGATACGGAGACTCCGGTTCCCCCATGTCTATCAGCTCCTGCAAAAGGACCTTCTTCTCATCCTTTTTCTACACAGGGGTTTGTGTCATTGTAGGAAGCCGGAGAATTAAACCACGCATCACTTGATGGTGTCAGACTTCTTCCAAGCCACACTTTTGAGATTTATCCCTCTCCTGTTTCAATTGTGCCAGCATCCTATTTCTGTTCTTAGAAAAGAAAACTTTACGAAGTGTGTGTGTGTGTGTGTGTGTGTGTGTGTGTGTGTGACATTAGGTGTAGTGTGCCTTGGTACATGTTTGGAAGTCAGAGGACAACATCAGGTAGCAGGCTTTGCCTTCCACCTTACTTAAGTCAAAGTCTCTTGTTTGCTACTGCCCATGCCAGGCTACCTGGCCGGTGGTGAGTTTCAAGGTATTCTCAGCGTCCCCTTCCCAGTTTGATAAGGAGGGATGGGATTATAGATACCTACTACAGTGTCCAGACTTACGAGACTTCTAGGGATCTGAATTCAGGTCCTCATGTGGGCACAGCCAGCACTTTACTAACAGAGCCATCTCCCCAACCCATCTAACTGCTTCTTTTAAAATTCTATCACATAGATTAATATAACTATTTTTTTATCCATTCCCTGTTAATGGACTGATTCCTATTGACAACTTTTAGCTACTGTGAGTAAAATATTGCTAATGACTTCTTTTTCCTGCAAATCCTTTCATAAACACATTATTTCACTTTTATGCAAATGGTAATGGAACAACCAAGCAGGTATACATATGGGTGTCCTGTACTAAAATATTTTATTATATTTGCCATGCGTACATTTTTGTTTAATTTCAGTTGATCTTCAAAATATGTGTTAATGGAATTAAATCTTAATGTTTTGCCCCCTCATTCACAAATTTTGTTTGGCTTTGTATTACTGTATTAATTTAGCCCATAATCCTGATATGTATTATTATCTCATTGAGATTTTAATCTACATTTCTCTAATATCTAATAAGGTCAAATACCTTTCATGCATTTATTATTTTTCTCTTGTGTCTATTCATATATTTTGTTGTCTCAGTTGTTTGTTTTTTGTACTGTTATGTTGTATTTACTGTGGTATTTATTTGTGTGTGATGCATTTCAGAAAACGGCTTTATCATCTATGGTTTTGTTAGCCATTTTCATAACAGTTCCTGATGAATTTTTTATTTTAATGAAGTTCCATATTTTTTCTGTGACTGGTGATTATTTAGCTTATTCAGTATAACAGAATGGTATTATTTTTCCTGCTTCTGTGATCAAATGTCTGACAATAAAAGATTTATCTTATAAATAGTTCATCTCAGATGATAGTCTGAGGGATATAATCAATTGTAGCTGGCAAGGCATGGGACAGGAGCAGGGCACAGGCTGGTCACATTTCATCCACACCCAGGAGGCAGAGAGCAAACAGAGTGGGACTGGGCTATCAATCCTCTAGCTACTGAAGATTTCACACACTTTTCAAACAGCACCACCCACTGGGAAAAAAGTTCAGACATGTGAGCCTATGGCGACAATTTCATATTTAAGCCCCAAGTTACAGTCCATACTTTCTTCTAGAAGATGGATATTCTGTCACTTTGGATTCTCAAGTATCTTTTTAAAACAGTTGAAGAATAATTCTTTCCCAGGTGGTTGAAAATTGTATCTATCTAGACTGTTCATTAGGTTTATAAAGTGACCCAAAGCTTGTGTTTCTCTGGCCTTTGTCTCCTGAGTGCTGGGATTAAACATACTCCATAAATCCCTGCATGTTATAGAAATATTTTTTAAATTTATTCTTTATTAATTACACTTTATTCACTTCATATCCCCCCTGTGGTTCTCTCCCTCCTTCTGTCCCAATCCCTCCCTTCCTCCACCCTCTGCATGCATGCCCGTCCCCAAGTCCACTGATAGGGGAGGTCTTCTTTTCTTTCCTTCTAATCCTAGTCAATTAGGTCTCATCAGGACTGGCTGCATTGTCTTCTTCCGTGGCCTGGTAATGCTGCCTCCCCCTCAGGGGGAGGTAATTAAAGAGCACGCCAATCTCAACATTTATCATGTTCTAATTACATTGCTAGAGTTGAGTGATACTTTGTTTAAGGTTTTTATTTTTTGTAGACACACTTCTGAGGAAAAAAAAATTAATTCTATCTTATCAACATCTTGTTAATTAAAGATATTTTCATTTTACTTTAACGTTATTAGTATTTTAAGATGGCCTCCTATACTGCAGGCTCTCGTTGACTCCATGTGTACTTGAGATTGACCTTGACCTTTGAATATTCCTGCTGCCACCACGTCTCGTTTATGTGCTTCTGAGTCCTGAACCCAGTGATTTCTGCAGGCTTGGAAAGCACTCTTCCAACTGAGCTGCATCCCTGCTTTAACCTTAAATTCAGATCCTTCTGCCTCTAGCCCCAGACACCTGGGATTAGAGATATGTATCACCACGCCTACTTTATGGAAAACTAAGGATGGGACACAGGGCTTCATACATGCTAGATAACATCCAGCTAACTGAGTTATACCTCCCATTTAGTGTATTTCTTTTTCACCTGACTCATTTAATTTATAATAATGCCATCTAGAATCATCCATACTGCTGCTAGTCTATGATTTCTGTGTTTTAAAAGAATGAATAAAATATGACTGAATCATCTATTCATTTGTCTAATGACCTATTCAACAGAAATCTATTTACTCACTGTGATGGTTAACTTTAATTATTAACTTATACAACCTAGGATCATCTGGAAAAATATTCTCAATGAAGGTTTTTGTTTGTTTTTACATTGTGTTGGCCTGTAAGTGTTTGTGGGTGAGGGCTTCAAGTCAATTGATGTGGGAAGACCCAGCTCATTATGAGCAGCCTTATTCCCTAGTGAAGAGATCCTGGACTGTATAAGAGTACAGAAGTAGAATTGAGCAAAGAATTCACTCAATTGTTCTCTCTGCTCTGAAGTGATAGGCTATGCATTGGAATTTGGGAGCCCTTTCTCATTCAAGTTGCTCTATTCTTTTGGTAAAAGTATTTTACCTCAGCAACAGAAAAGAAACAGAACTGGATGTGTGTTAAAGGTATATATTAAATATATTAAATTATATATTAAGTGACATCCTATTTCTTCCAATTCATTATACTAGAGTTCACCATAGGTTTCAGATTCCTGTTTAGTTCTTTAATTCACACATAATTTTGGAGTCTCTCTTTAATTTTTTTTTTTTTTGGTTATTTTATTTAACTTACCTATTCTAGGATATTTGTGACTTTCCTTTCTGTTATCTTTGGAGACAAGGTCTCACCGTAAGTTCAGCATGTGTTCAAACTTGTGATACTCCTGATACAACCTTCTAAGTGTTAGATTATAGGCAGGAGTCTGCTTGAATTACTTTTATTAAATATTTGGTGATTCACCACATATGTATAATTTTGTTACTTTTAAAACTTAAAATTGTATTTTATTTTCTTCACTATTTATTCATTATATATCCAAATTGAAGCCCCCTCCTTCAACTTTCCCCACTCCCATCCTCCCTGGCTCTTCTCCCCATCCCCTTCCCCTAGCCCACTGAAAGGGCGAGTTCTCCACTATTTGCCATCTGTTCATAGCTTGTTAAGTCTCATCAGGACTGCCTGTATCATCTGCCTCAGTGGCCTGGCAAGGCTGCCTCATCAGGAGTGAGTGATCAAAGAGCAGTCAACTGACTTTGTTATACCCAGTTCACGAGCCCCCAAAAGATCTACAGGACTTCGTTGCAAAACACATGAGGGTCTTTTTATTGTAAATTACAAGCTGCAGCTTAGGCACACCAACACCCACCGCTTCGGCGGTGGGAGCTGAGCGCGCTGTGCCCAGGTTAGTTGCATGATATATAGATTCTGGTCCCTCCCAGCATGCCCAATTCCTGCCTGGCAAGCATCTATTGGTAAAAATGCTACATCTTGAATTGATTGGCTATAGGAAGGTCCCCAGACCATAATGACCTGGTGTCCCTCCCTAGGGGGATAGGCCAGTTTCCTAGCAACTGTTATCTCTGGTAGGTGGGGAAAGAATGCAGTAAGGCGGTCCTTCCCCTCAGGGCATTACTAGACTTCTCCACCCACATAGTTCAGGCCTTAATAATAGTTGCTAATTTTTAATCTTTTTGGTCTCTCAAGTTCATGATAGAGGCAGTTCCTGCTCCTGTCACTCAGAGATCCACATGGAGACTGAGCTGCCAACTGGCCACATCTGAGCAAGGTCTAGGTCCTCTCCATGCATGGTCCTCTGTTGGTGCATCAGTCTCTGCAGGACACACTGGACTCAGATATTTCAGTTTTGTTGGTCTCCTTGGGGCTCCTGTCTCTGCCATGTCACTTTATTCCCACCCCTTTCTTCCTCCATAAGACTCCCTGCACTCTGTCCGAAGTTTGGCCCTGAATCTCAGCCTCTGCTTTGATCACCTATTGGGTGAATCATTTTAGAGAACGTTCTCTCATAGGTTCCCATCTTGTCTCCTCTCTTTCATCACTTCTGGTGTCTATCCCTTTCGCCTTTCTGAATGAGATTTAAGCCTCCTCCGTTGGGTCCTCCTTGTTGTTTAGCTTCTTCAGCTCTGTAGATGGCTATCCTACATTATACAGCTAATATCTGCTTATAAGTGAGTTAGACACCAACAAACCAAATAACCCAATTAAAAAATGGGGTACAGAGCTAAGCAGAGAATTCTCAAAAGAGGAATATAGAATGTCAGAGAAACACTTAAAAAATGTTCAACATCCTTAATCATCAGGGAAATGCAAATCAAAACAACTGTGAAATTCTAAAACATGCTGGAGAGGATGTGGAGAAAGGGTAGTCCTCCTCCTCTGCTAGTGGGAGTGCAAACTTGTACAACCACTTTGGAAATCAATCTGGCTCTTCTTCAGAAAATTGGAATAGTATATCTCAAGACCCAGATATACCACTCCTAGGCATATACTCAAAAGATGCCCCACCATTCAATAAGGACATTTGATCAACTATGTTCATAGCAGCTTTATTTATAATAGCCAGAATCTGGAAACAACCTAGATGTTTCTCAATGGAGGAATGGATACAGAAATTGTGGTACATCTAAACATTGGAGCACTCAGCTATTAAAAAACAAGATCATGAAATTTGCAGGCAAATGGATGGATCATCCTGAGGGAGATAACCCAGAAACAGAAAGACAGGCATGGTATAATGTCATTACTTTTAAACAGGGGGTTCTTGCTTTTATTTCTTTCTTATGTTTATATTTATCATATGTGTGTGTGTGTGCACACGTGCGCGCACATACCTGCTTGTTCTTATATGGAGCATGTAAATGCAGGAACCTGGGAGGACAGAGGATTTTGTTGAATACTTTGGAACCCGAGTTACAGGTGATGACCAGCAGCCTGATGTGGGTGCTGGTAATTGAACTGGGGTCCTCTGCAAGAGCAGCAAGCACCCTTAGCTACAGATGCATTTCCCTAACCCTTCTTTGCTCTATTTCTATTTGAGGCTCCTGAACAGTCCTTCAGCACTAAGAATGTGCTTTTGGCTGGCAGATGGCTCAGTCATTAAAGGCTCATAATTCTGAAGACAAAACATGGTACACATTGGTGTCAGACAAAAGATTTTTTCAAATTCTACTGTTGAAATATTTTGTAGCTATCCTGGTATTTAGGCTACTGTATCACATATATCGATAGGAACATAATAGGTACGGAGTGTAATTGTTTCTATTTCTTCATTAGTAATTCCAACTTCTTATGAATTTTGAAACATTATTTTATATGTATAGATATTTAAATTGTCAGATCTTCCTGATTAGTCAACAATGTATCATGACCTAATGACTGCTAAACACTTGCTTAATCCCATTGCTCTAGTTGGATCAACTAAAATACACGTTTCCTGTGTGATTATGTAAAACATCCTTTTAAGAAAAATCAAACTGGAGAAGTTTGACAATGGCTTTATATACATCATTTTGTTCTTTTCTGGTTTATGCTGTGTCTGACAAAAATAGACAGTTATTATCATAATTGTGTCCTCTTATATTAATGTTGTTTTCTCTGAGGATACTTTCAATATTTTTCCCTAAATTCTTGATTTGTAATAACTTGACTATGAGCTGTTTAACTATTGTTTATCTTTATATTGCTTTGGACTTAGAAATTCTTGAACATGTTGAATACATTGTACACATTTATAGTAGGGAAATGCTGTATCATCACATATTTTCAGTTTTTCTTTCTCTAGTGTATTTATCCTAGAATTGTTTCACAAGTATGTCAGTTTACAGTGTTATATATGTAATTAAGGTCTTCATGGAACTCAGCTAAGACAAGCACGTGAGCATAAAGATGTCTGTTCTCTGTGCTCTGGATGTTGGGAGTGCTGTGACCAGCTGTTTCAAACTCTTGCTGCTGTGACTTGCCCACAGTGATTAGCTATATGGTTTTTATTTTTCTCTCAGGGATTCACTTTTGTGTTTAAGCATTTGTCCATTCTTCAACAGTGTTTTATGTGCTTAGGTCCATCCAGTTCATTTTTCCCTTAAAATGCTGCATATTTTTCACTGGTAAAGTTTCATTCTTAATTTTGTGTTTCTATCTCACTACCAAAAAAATTCATTTGCTTGTTCCTTTAGGAAATTCATTATTAAGTTTCTTCCTAATATTTTTCAGAATATTTTT
Source organism: Meriones unguiculatus (assembly GCF_030254825.1). Lineage (NCBI taxonomy): Eukaryota > Metazoa > Chordata > Mammalia > Rodentia > Muridae > Meriones > Meriones unguiculatus. The sequence goes on from NC_083365.1 coordinate 69,731,371, forward strand.
GCTGCCCGAAACATTGTTACACTTGGGTATGTTCCTAAGCCTATTTCTGAGAGAGTAAAACTGGCTTATAATCCTTCAACCGTATAGAATATGCTGCTGTTTATAAATTCTACATTGTTGACAGTTGTCTATTAAATTTTGATCTTTCCTTAAAAACAGTAAACTTTTTTTTTCTCTGATAAATAAAGAAATGTTTAAAGGCTGAGACAAAGACTAGAATATTTTCGCATAGGTGAGTAGAGCTCTTTCCTAGACACCCCAGCTTCCGGGATCAGACTTCCTACACAAGACTGTGACTCTTCCTGATTACATAAATGAATGAGACCTCTTTACCTCTTGTTCTTTACCAATACAAAGCTGAGGGAGAATTCATCACTAGAGTATTTGCCTAGTGTATCCTGTTTCTTGTATTATATCTGAAATTTTGTTTTATATAATTTTTAGTGTTTTACCTAGGAAAGTATAACCAGTATGATTTCTCCATCATTTCCTTGGCAAAAATTTGTAATTTATAAATTTCCTTAAACACGATCTGAGAATTTTTTATACAGCAATCAAACGCCAGATTTAAACATTTAAACTTTTACCCCATTTCCTTTGTCAATCACCTTAAATGTAATGTACTTTTAAGTCATTTCATAGTTTACAGAAAGTGATTTTAGATATTTAAATTCAACTTATTTTTACAATAAGTGAAACAAGAGCCTTGTCCACTTTTATTTATTTTAAGGAAAGAAACCACAGTAGAACTGATATGAGCTATACTTTAGAGAAGTGGCCACTCTAAAATGGGAAGGATACTTTTTTTGTTGTTGTTGGATTTCTGGGTAGAATTTTCATTTATTATTTTTTCTTTTTTCTTTTTTATTATTAGTTACATTTTATTAACTCTGTATCCCACTCCCTCATTCCCTCCCAATCCCACCCTCCCTCCATCCTCTCCTTCCTGCCCCTTTCCAAGTCCACTGATTGGGGAGGAGCTCCTCCCCTTTCATCTGACCCTGTTTTATCAGGCATCTTCAGGACTGGCTGCAAAGTCCTCCTCTGTGGCCTAGGAGGACTGCTCCTCCCTTGGGGAGTGGGGAGGTCAAAGAGCCTGCCATTGAGTTCATGTCAGAAATAGTCCCTGTTCCCCTTACTAGGGAAACCAATTGGTTACTGAGCTACCACGGGCTACATCCGAACAGAGGTTCTAGGTTATATCCATATACATACATGGTCCTTGGTGGAGTATCAGTCTCAGAAAAGACCCCTGGACCCAGATATATTTGGTCCTTGTGGAGCTCCTATCCTCTCCACGTCATACTAACTCTGTCTTCTTTCATATGATTCCCTGAACTCTGCCGAAGTTTTGGTTATGAGTCTTAGTATCTGCTTTGATACACTGCTAGGTAGAGTTTTTCAGAGGCCCTCTGCGGTAGGCTTCTGTCCTTTTCCTTGTTTTCTCCTACATCCAGTTTTCATCCCATTTGTCTTTCTAAGTGAGGATTGATCATCTTACCCTGGGTCTTCTTTCTTGTTTATCTTCTTTAGGTGTATAGATTTCATTTTGTTTATCATATCTTATAGGTCTATATATAAGTGAGTATATACCATGTGTGTCTTTCTCAGAAAAGGATACTTCTGATAATATCAAGCCAAAGACAAAATATGAACAGAAATTTTCAATTAAAAAGAGCTCCATAAGGTTTAAACAACCTATGTGCAGTGGACATGTATTCTCTAATTTCTTTAAGAGATAAGTGTGTTTACCTTTACTTATTCTTGATATCACTCATATCAGAAATTGAAAGATGTAAGGGTAGAGGTTAAAGTGTATACCTTTGTTTATCATTTTATGCATACATGTTTGTGGTATGTATGTATGTTTATTTATACATGTGTGCACATGCATGTAGAGCCAAAAGATGACACTGAGTATCTTATTGTTCTCTATGTTACATACTGAGGCAGGGTCTCAGCAAGTGTAGATAGCCAAGCTGCTCTTCTAATCCCTGTCTCCAGCTTCCAAATGTTAGAATTCCAAGGGGCTAACTACCCTTGCCTGGAATTTACTTGGGTGCTCAGGTATTTGACACTGTGTGAAAAGCATCTCATCCTCTGAGACACTCCTCAGCCACAAAGGTATAGACATTCAAGTATTTATCTCCTTTTCTACTACTGTTGGAAGTACTGTATATATATAATATTTATAATATAAATAATATATTTATATTAAAATTTGTATTAAAGCTTTTGTGTGAAACCATAACAAATCTGCCTTCCATAGCAGTGACTCCTAACCCCTTTACCTTACACGAAAGATGGAAATAAGTTACACTCACCCTACTGCATGCCCCGGTAGTGGACTCACAGACCGTGAGGATGGAGATGTTCTGAGGCCGATTCAACCACCTGACCACTGTCCTCGTGTTGCTCACCCACTTAACCATGGTGATGTAATATTCTCTAGTTTGGAAACAAAAAAATAAAATTTATGTTTAGAGCATGAGAATCAGTACAATGCCAGTAAGAGCAATGTGCTGTTTATATGCAATAAGGAAAGTATTGTAGGATGCTGTACTCCGTGTACACATATAAACATACATGAACAAGAGCACATATGTTCTTGTTTAAATATTTGAATATACAATTTAAAATAAACATGAATGTATATATGAAGTTATACATATCTGCACCAATATAAAGATGATAGTGGAAAACAACTAGGAATGAGTTGTTTATCATAAAAGCCACTTTTGGAAACATAAAATCTACCAGATACTTGATATTTTGAAAAAACATATCGATTGGGAGTAGTGTGTAGAAAACAAGTACATAATTTTAACATTATGCTGCTGTACTTTGTTAAAAGAACAACTAATAGCCATTAGAAATCAAAACTTAAATCTTGGCTTACTGGTTACGCCTTCAGCACAAGCTTCAGGTATTATCTTATGTATTGAATCTTCAGCTACAGGGGCAATGACTGTATGTGTGATGATTAATCTTCTTTTCAACTAGAGACTGTGTTTTAGAAAATCATGATCTCCTCACAACGTTGTGAGTGTTTCCATTTCATGAGTTGAAGACTGAGTAAAAAGAGAACGTGAGCTGAGCACCAGCATTCATCTCCCTGTGCTTCCTGCCTGGATGCTATGGGCTTCATGCCCCTGCTTCCATGACTCTCCCTCCCCCCGGCCCCAGAATGCACTGTTTCCTTCAACTGTGAGCCCAAATAAACCTTCCTTTCTTTTTAAAAAGATTTATTTTTTTCTGTATTTGGGAGTTTTGTCTACATGTTCATCTATCTGCACATCAGAAGAGGTCATCGGATCCCAAAAGACTACATTATAAGTGTTTCTGAGACACCGTGTGGGTGTTGGAAATTGAACTCAGGACCTCTGAAACAGCAGCCAGTGCTCTTAACCGCTGAACCATCTCTCCAGGCCCCTTCTTTTCTTTAATTGCTTTTATCAGGTATTTTTATCACAGCAACAGGAAAAGTGACTAATACAGTGGAGTTTGTTTTCATCAGTTGTGAATTAAGAACTGGTTCGTCTTTTAGTCACAATATTTTTTAATAATATTGTTATTCATCTTGCTTCAAACATTTGAAAATGAAAATTAGTCAAACTATTGCATCTGACTGGATATTAAAATTTTGTCATAGAAAGAACATTAATTACCGGTGTAATTATTTCCTCAAAGTGATGGGAGATTGTTAGAAATGTGTAATATAAATTTGTTTACAAAATATTTTGATTTTGTGTTTAGAAATTAATATAACGTGTCATAAAACTCTGAGCTTTCACACCTCTCACTAAGCCCAGCCATCATAGTTTGATATATGATAAAAAGGAAAAGCAGCAATCTTTCTAGATATATCCCCCATTCCATAACAGAGGAGTAGCATTAAAAACAAAGGACTTGTTAGAGACAGTCCCTCTGTGCAGGGGTTCCAGGCCATCTCCATGAGTGGTCCTTGGCTGGAGTATCAGTTTCAGAAAAGACCCCTGTGCTCAGACTTTTAGAATTTGTCGCTGTCCTTGTGGAGCTCCCGTCCTTTTCGGGTCTTACTATCTCCCACTTCTTTCATAAGATTCCTTGAACTCTGCCCAAAATTTTACTATGAGTCTCAACGTCTGCCTTGATACCCTGTAGGGTAGAGCCTTTCAGAGGCCCTCTGTGGTAGGCTCCTGTCCTGTTCTGTTTTCTCCCTCCTCTGATGTCCATCCTCTTTGCCTTTCTGTATGGGGATTGAGCATCTTAGCCAGAGTCCTCCTTCCTGATCAGCTTCCTTAGGTGTACAGATTTTAGTATGTTTATCCTATATTATAGGTCTAGTATCCATTTATGAGTGAGTATATATATACCCTGTGTGTCCTTCTGCTTCTGGGATACCTCACTCAGGATGATCTTTTCCAGTTCCCACCTTTTTTGATCACATACCCCCAAGGGGGGAGCAGCCTTACCAGGCCACAGAAGAAGACAATGAAGCCATTACTGATGAGACCTGATAGACTAGGATCAGAGGGAAGGAGAGGAGGACCTCTCTTTTCAGTGGACTGGGAGAAGGACACAGGTGGGAAAGAGGGAGGGTGGGATTGGGAGGGGATGAGGGAGGGAGGTACAGGGGGGGATACATAGCGAGTAAATTGTAATTAATAAAAATAAAAGAAATTAAAAAAGAGTAAAAAAAATGGCATGAGCCCTGAAAACAAACAAACAAACAAAAATGACTTTAAAAGTGACATATGTGTTGTTTTAAAACTGACATTTAATGTCTGCAAAGCTGTCCTAGCAGTTAATGGCACTTGGTGAACTGTACCGAAGAAGACAGTATTTCAGTACCCAGCACCCCCATGGGGCAGCTTACCCCCTCCTGTAACTCCAACTCAGGGATCTAATGTCCTCCTCTGGCCTGTAAAGTACTACACTCATGGCATACATGTGCACACAGATAAATAAGAGAAAAAGACAACTAAATTTTTTTTGTTTGTGATAGTAAAATTATTATTTATAGCTAGCACAACATGATGCAACAAATCTTTTGTTCTAGGATAACTCCAGCTAAGAGAACTAGATATATGAATGCACATTTTTTGAATGGATTTCTGAAGAGCTATAGTTCCCTATAAAAAATATCTGGTGACATGAAGATATCACCAGAAGGACAAGTATGACTTTCCATAGACTGATGTCTGACATATAGTCTTCATGTCTGTTTAAAACATCTGAAAGCTTTCACAAGCAGCTTATCCCTGTTTATAAATTGCCAAGAAACTCAGAGAAACCATAAAACCACATTCTCACAGCAGTTAACGGGGCAGCATTGAAACACACACAGAGCTGGCTTGGATATATTCTTTTTTTTGGGGGGGGGGAAGGGGGATAAATTCTTTGGCCAATTCACTGGGCCAGGCAGTCCTACAAGGAAGTGTCTGCTCCACTTTCAATGTTTGGTTGCAACAAATTTCTTTTGAATATGTGGTTATATTTAGCAGTGGGACCACAAGGATATCGAAAGGGCCTGGAGAGGCTTGAGGGTGGGACATACGATTCTTGTCAAACAAACAAAGGAAGGGGGTTCAAACTATACACACTTCTAGACAAAAAACGTTGTGTATCTACAAAGAAACACAAACGGAAATGGAAGCATCAACCTTTAGCATAACATATAAAATTAAGCTTTTATATAAAAGAATTGTGTGCCCCATACACAACCAGGAAAAGAAAGAATGAATTATAACAGTTCAGATAATCCTGAAGGGCAGATATATGTGTCTAAAGTTGTACTAAAATTAATATGAATATTATACAAGTACCACATTTTCTTTATTTATTCATCCATTGAGGGACATCTAGGCTGTTTACAGTTTCTGGCTATTACAAAAAAAAAAAAAGAAAGAAAGAAAAGAAAAAAAAAGCAAAGCAAAGAAAAGAAAGCTGTTATTAACATCTTTGAGCAAATGTCCTTGTGGTATGGTGGAGCAACATTTGAGTATATGCCTGGTAGTGGTACAGCTGTATCTGGAGGTATAACTATTCCCAAATTTCTGAGAAACTGCCAGATTGTTTACGACGATGGTTGTATAAGTTTACACTCCCACCAGCAATGGAGGAGTGTTAGCCTTTCTTCACAACTTTGCCACCATGCTCATAGACATCCTGATGGATGTAAGATGGAGTCTCAAGGTAGTTTTGATTTTCATTTCTGTGATGACTAAGGACATTGAACTTTTTTTTAAGTGTTTCTCAGCCATGAGAGATTCCTCTGTTGAGAGTTCTGTCTAGGTCTATACCCCATTTTTTAATTTAATTTTATTTTTAATTACACTTTATTTACTTTGTATCCCCCCCCCCAGTACCCTCCCTCTTCCCCTTCCAATACCTCCCTTCCTCCTCCTTCTCTACACATGCCCTTCACCAAGTCCACTGGTAGGGGAGGGTTTCTTTTTCTTCCTTCTGATCCTAGTCTGTTAGGTCTCATCAGGCGTGGCTGCACTGTCTTCCTCTGAGGCCTGGTAAGGATGCTCCCCCTCAGGGGGAGGTGATCAAAGAACAGGCCAACCAATTCATGTCAGAGACAGCCCCTGTTCCCATTACTATGGAACCCACTTGGACACTGAACTGCCATGGGCTACATCTGTGCAGGGATTCTGGGTTACCTCCATGCATGGTACTTGGTTGGAATGTGAGTCTCAGGAAAGACCCCTTTGCTCAAATATTTTGGTTCTGTTGCTTTCCTTGTAGACCTCCTGTCCCCTCCAGATCTTACTATTTTCCACTTCTTTCCTAAGATTCCCTGCACTCTGCCCAAAGTTTGGCCATAAATCTCAACATTTGCTTTGATAGTCTACAGGGCAGAGCCTTTCAGAGGCCCTCTGTGGGAGGCTCCTAACTTGTTTCCTGTTTTCTTCTTCCTCTGGTGTCCATCCTCTTTGCCTTTCTAAATGGGGATTGAGCATTTTAGTCAGGGTCCTCCCTTCAGATTAGTTTTTTAGGTGTAAATATTGTAGTAGGTTTATCCTATATTATATGTCTAGATGACTGAGTATATACCATGTGTGTCTTTCTGCTTCTGGGACAGCTCACTCAGGATGATCCTTTCTAGTTCCCATCATTTACATGCAAATTTCATTTATACCCCATTTTTTTAAACTGAGTTATTTTATTTGTTGTGTTCTTTATATATTTTGGACATTAGCCCTATGCCAGATGTAGGGTTGCTGAAGATCTTTTCTCAGTCTGTAATCTGTTGTTTTGTCCTACTTATAGTGTCCTTTGCCTTGAAGAAACTTTTCAGTTTCATAAGGTCCCATTTATTAATTGTGGGTCTTAGAGCCTGAGCTGTTGGTGTTCTATTCTAGAAGTTGTCTCCTGTGCCAATGAGTTCAAGGCTATTCTCTGCTTTCTCTTCTGTTAGATTTACTGTACTTGGTTTTATGTTGAGGTCTTTGGTCCATTTGGATTTGAGTTTTGTGCAGGGTGATATAAAAGGATCTATTTGCATTCTTCTACATGAAGACATCAAGGTTAAGGGGATGGCTGAACAAAGGATGGTTCTACTTGAAACCCACTCACAGAAGAGAGCCAATCCCTGAGACTATTAAAGTTATTCTGCTATGCTTGTAGACAGGAGCCTAGCATAACTCCTCTGAGAGGCTTCACCCAGCAGCTGATGGAAACAGATGCAGAGACCCATAGCCAAACACTAGATAGAGCTCAGAAAGTCCTATGGAAGAACTGGGGGAATTATTGTAGGAGTTGGAGGGGTCAAGGATTCCACAAGAAGACCTACAGAGTCAACTAACCTGGGCCTTTAGGGGCTCACAGAGACTGAACCACTAACCCAAGATCGTGCAGGGCTGGAGAGACAGCTCAGAGCTTAGAGGAACTTGATGCCATCTCTACAAGTAGAGTTCATTTCCAGGCCCCAGACTATGGAAGGAAGGAGAGAACGGACTCCAGCAAGCTGTCTTCAGACCTCTGCACACATCTCCACACAAGTGTGTGTACAAAACAGAATTTAAAAATGCATCTCTTTCTCAAAAATTGCAATGATTTTTAATGTCTTTGTGATTCATCATAAAAGAACATTTTTGCTAGCACTAAAGCACACCCTACCTATGTTTTCTAGAAAAAGTATCCAGTGCTTGTCGTACCTTAAACTAATAGTGTGAGCATTTTCAGAAAAACCTCTACTTCTCCAGAAGATATGAACCATCTTACCTCCCACTGGGTTTGGTTCTAGAAGGAACTGGATCATTAATTTAGGTCCTCTTAAGCTGCATTCTATTCAGAATCATCACATACTTTAAAAAAATAAAAGTGAGATGCATGATGATACAATGTGTGTAAACAGAATTTATGCTGAAGAAATCCTGTATTCATCTATGTTCATTTGATCACACAACTTAACAGGGTCAGGCATGAATTAATGAAAATTAATAAATAAAATGAAGAGAGCGAAATGAAAGTAGAGATTATAGAAAGAAACTGACTTTCCCCAAGGTACCAAACAATTTTTGTTTAAATTAATTTGGTTTCAACTTTTTTCTAAATTTAATACAATATAAAAAATAAATATATTTTTATCATATCCACTCTTCCCTGCCCAACTCCAACTCTTCTGAACATTCACTCCCACATGATCCTCACAAATCCAAATCCATGCCCTCTCTCTCTCTCTCTCTCTCTCTCTCTCTCTGTGTGTGTGTGTGTGTGTGTGTTTGGGTGTGTGTGTGAACATCTATTCCACTGAATCTGGTTGATGAAGTCAGCATATATCTTGGTGGAGGGCTGACCACTTGGATGTGGGCAGCCTATCACTGGACCTATTACTGAAGAAGACCAACTCTTTCCTTCAGCAGCTGTAGACCTTCCAGAGCTCAACTACAAAAGGCCTTAGGGACTTTCTCCTGTTCATGGGGCAACAATGACAGGAATGTCCTAGCTTAGGCAACCATTCTGCACCCTGCTGGATACAGGGTCCCTATCAGTGCACTATGAATAGTTTCCTTCAGACGTACATGGCATCACCTTAGGCTCCCTACCCAACCTAACTCCTTGTCCCCAACTTGAACCCATCTTTCACTTTCCACACCATTTCCTTAGTTTCCTTACCCCTCTGTATTGTTCATTTCTATGTTTCCTGGCCTGTACCCAAATCCCAAATCCTTTTCTCTTTTTTTTTTTTTTTTGATCTTCATTGTGATTTTGTTCTGATTTGCTTTGAGACAAGGTATCACATAGCCCAGACTGACTTAAGACTTCCTGAGACACCAAGGATGATTTTGAACTTCTGAGACCATCCTGCCTTCACCTTCCAAGGCTGGAGTTCAACGCATGCATCACAACATTCACTTTTTGTGGTGTTTATTATTGAACCAAGGACTTCGTGAATACCATGCCAGCATTCTACTGACAGAGCTATGTTATCAGGTCCTCTAATGCTTTGATCTGATTGTTTTTATCATATAAAACTCAAGAAGAAAAGGGTAAAGGAATAAAAATAATAATTTCTCTAATTGCTTCATCTTTTATTGTTTGAGAATTTCATACATGTACATAAACATTTTGATTAAATGTGTCTCCCCTTCTTTCCCCCCAATTGCTCTCACTGTGACCCCACTATGCTTCCTTCACATCTTCATGTGCTTTTTAAAAATTTCCCACATTTGCTTAGTGCTGCCTTTATGTACATCTACTGGAGCAAGCCTCTCAGAAGCCTCATTCTTTAAGAAAATTGAAGGTTCTTCACTCAGTAGCCATCACCCGGCAATAGCTCCTGTGTGAGAGGCATCATGACATCTCTTCCACATAGGTGCTAGGATTCGTGCTGGCTTCATCTTGAACAGGTGCTGTACCTGTTGGTTTACATATGACTAAATCACTCATGTCTTCTAGACCAGGCTCAGAAGACACCTATTTGTCAATTCTAATTTTTTTTTCATTTTTTTTCTTTTTATTCCAGTGAGAAAGTTCATTTAATTTGGGGGAACAAAGGTTATTTGGAGAAATGGCTCAGGATTAAGAGCATTGGCTGATCTTCCAGAGGACCTGAGTTCAATTCCCAACATCAAATACGGCAGCTCACAACTTTCTGTACCTCCAGTTCCAGTGGATCCAACTCCTTCACAGGGTTATTCATGTAGGCAAAACACCAAATGCACATAAAAATATGTAAATAAAAAATTAAAACTAGTTAAGTTTTTCCATTTTAATGTGCGTAAAGTATTCTGAAATTGGATGAAATGGTCTTATCCTTTTGGACTGGTGCTACCAAGTGGTGCTGAGATTCTCCCATACATACTCCTTTTTTCTGTGTTTTATCTTTCCCATTCATCAAAAAAATAAATTCATATTAGATAATTAAAGAGAGCCTTTACTCAGAAGCATTACATAACTTCTTATTTTTAAATAACAACTTCCATAGACATCACAGTGTACTATCTGTAAAATATGCCCAACTATAATTAAATTTCCTGAAATATGTCAACATTCAAATCAATTTGTCTACAATCAGACACTTTGAGTTGATTATAGAAATTATCAAAACAAACATTAACATAACCCCATCTCATCCAGCATAGTGTGGATTATGCTATACTCAGATACATGTAGCTTTGTTATAAACAACACACCCAAACATGGGGTGTTTGATGGATTGTAAATGACAAGAGATAGGTGAATTCTTAACAGTGAGACCAATCTTCAACAGTAGCTAGTGGATTTATCTCTACATCCTTGGTAAACTGATTATAACACCAAATGAAGCTCCTTAGTAATTTGAGACATTTAATACTTCAGTGTGCTAATGCTAATCTGGGTGTTGTGGAAGATGTTTCCAATATTAAATTTAAGTTGTGGACACACGTTTCCTTTATCTTGATGCAGTTATTCAGGTGTGTGCCTGCCACAGTGTTATGTGTTTGGTGATGAAGGGTGAGAGGGCAACCTCACATGTCATTCATCTCCTCTTACTCTTGCTGTTCACCACTGTGGCTTCCAGGGTTGTTGGCCCATGAACTTCCAGTTGTTATTTTGTTTCTAGCTCCTGTCTCATCATGGGTGCACTGGAACTATAGGCTACACATTATTGCATCTGTCTCTATGTGTGTTCTGGGGATCTAAACTCTGTCCTCAGTAGATTTACCTACTGAGCCATCTTTCCTCATCCTATTCAAATGTTCTTAAAGCAAATCATACTTCATCCAATTGCTCTGCTTGCAGAAGAACACAAAATGGTAAGATAAATTACACACACTCTATAGAGAATTTAATCTTCTAGGCTTTTTGTTTTTGTTTTTGTTTGTTTGTTTTTAACCAGAGCTCATGTAGCCCAGGGTAGCCTGGGACTCTTTATGTAGCTGAGGATGATCTTGAACTTCAGATCCTCTCCCATTCCTCTTCTTAAGATCTGGGATTGCAGATGTGTACCACTATATCTATAAAATTCAGGGCGTAGTGACCATATCTATAACATCCAGGGCGTAGTGCATGTCAGGCAATCACTCCACCCACTGAGCTGCAGTCACAGTCCCTCACCCCACCCTTCTAAAAAACACCATTCAAAAATAAGGTGCTGCTGTGGGTTGTGGGAGGGGCTCTCCTTTTCTGAGGAGAAGGGAAGGGGAGATAGAGGGAAGAGGGTGAGAGGAAGGGACCCAGAGGAGGGGTTGCTGTAGGATGTAAATTAAATACATAATAAAATAAAAAGAATGGCGTAACTGTTCTCTAGGAGAAAATGCAGTGGAAAATTAACTTCTCTTCATCTCCTTTGAATCTCCAGCAAAAGACTCTATCATTAGTATCTTTTATCATTTTGTTGTACCTCTAATCACCTTGAAACTAAACACTTCTTGGGAACAGCCAGACACCCAGAATGACTTCATTCCCAACTGATAGAGGCAACCTCAGCTTCATTTTCAAGTGGAATTGTGGCATTGATCACATCATTGTCTAAATTGCAACAAAATGATAATTGGATGGGAGATATCTATTTTCCCCTTAAAAGTGGAATTGAAATTGCCTACCTTGATTTAAAAATGTCGGGTGGCATCAGCTCCAAAGTATGAGTGGGTCCATACAGGTTTACAACATATAACTTCACTGTTGGGTTCACTTGACCTGCCTTTGAGAAAATAAAAGCTGTAATATGTAATATATAAACATTAGACTATATTAAGACAAAGAAATAATAGAAATTTTAACTAGTTTAATCTCTGTTTGTCTGACTCTGTGTTTCTCTCTCTCTCTCTCTCTCTCTCTCTCTCTCTCTCTCTGTGTGTGTGTGTGTGTGTGTGTGTGTGTGTGTGTTTGTGTGGCCTTTACTTGTTATAAAAAGTTTAATTTCTTCAAAATATAAATTATTTTTAAATTCAACCACTTGATTACTTTTTTTTTTCAGATTGCTGCTTCTGGAAGATTTTAGTCAGACAATTAAAGGTTATGGGGAATCAGGGAAGGTTTATTCATTAGGCGGTGCTATTGTGCTTGATTTGCAAAGCTCTAGAAAAGCTGGATATGCAAAACAGCCAGTGGCCCAAGCGATTGTTACCATCATAAAATAAGGATGGCAGTGTGAAGCCTTCTATTGGCAGAGAAGAGAGGGAAGGAGGGGAAGCTAAAGAAAAGGGAAATAATACACTCAGAAGATGTGGGGAATGGAAGGAAATGGGGAGAGGAGTAAGGAGAGGGATCAGAAAATGGAAAGAGAGAGGTAAAAGAAGGAAACAGGAAAGAAAAGGAAAGGGAAAAGAAAGCAGAGAGAGAGGAAAACCTCACCCACGAGGATTGCAGAGATCCTACCAGGAACAGGCAGCTGTAAGTTGTTCTCTGATCTACACATGTGCCAACACACAAACATACACATAAATAAATGTACTTTAAAATAAATACATAATTATTAAAAGTCTTCACATGGATCAGGTAGAACGTGTTTAAAATTCAAGAGAGCCTAATGAATTCCATTGCATTACTATGCCCTGTCTTTCTCTTTAAGCTTTGCTGATTGCTAAATGGGTGACTCATATATTTAAATGACCCTTGAGAGGTGCAGAAACAATCCTCTCCGAGTCTGTGTCAGAAGAGTAGAAATGCATGTATAATTTGGTTTCAGTTCATCAACATTCCATTAAGGGAAAAATGACCACCAAGTACAGTGGCTGGTACAGTTCTAGTCTGTAGCATGTTCTAAAGGATCATGACCTAGGTTTGTCACTCCTCCAGCACAAAGGTTATTCTAATCATTTTCTAGATGAAAATAGGATAGCAAAGTGAGCTAACTAATACCAAGAATGCTGGAATTAAACACCCATACTAGTTGTGCCTTCTGTTAACTCCCAGACGATGACAGACAAATGGTTGCCAAATACTCTGTGAGCCAGAAAGAGGGGTGATGGTGAACTCTCTCGAATATGTCTTAACCAATTTCCATAGGGGAATGAGAGAATGAGCTCATGCTGGGACTGGGGAGATTTTTCAGTCGTTAGATCATGTGCCACGCAAGCACAAGTACTACAGTATGGCTCTTCAACATCTACGTAAATAGGAGGTCCTTGTCTTTTGCTGCCAAGACTCAGAGAGGCTGTTTCTGCACATTTAGGAATCAGTAAAACTTAAAGGGGAAACTGGGCACTTTAATGCAATAGGATTATAGCCACAGAAGGTAGATAGAAAGGTGATCTCCAGAAAAAGTAAGCTAATAAGACCAGCCATATCAGTGAATTCTGGGTTTTACTGGGAGACCCTACATCAATGAGTAAGATGAAAGAACAATTTAGGGTGATTCCTGACATTAACCTTGGGCCTTCACCTACACGCACACATGCAAACATGCAAAAGCAAAGGAACTCCATGAATACTAAAAGCAATTATGGGGGGTAATAACTCATTTATGTTTTGTTTGGTAATTTCTCTAGCTAGATCAAGTGAGTTAAAACATAAACCTTGCTTTATGATGTAACTTGACCATATAAACTCTTCATTGCCAGCAGCACCAATTTGCCTCATCTGGGGCCTTGCAAACACAGATCCCTGGTCCCAGCTCACAGACCTAGAATCAGAATCTTCAGGTGTGGGCTACATATCTGTGTTTTATCTAGAGTTCCAAGTGATCAGGAAACATTTTGCTAGCTCTGTTCAATGTCTGTATCTATTCTATACCTGTTTCCCACAATCATGTGCCATCTACATTGTCTACCATCACCTATTTGTCATTTATCAGCTTGCATCGCTCATGCGTTATCATTAACCATTTATTAATCTTTTATCCCCATTACATGCTTATTATTTATGTCAATTACATATCACCTATCTATCATATATATCTGTATCTCTATCATTTCTCATAAACTCATCATTTTTGTTCTGTCTACCTAGCTATCACCTATCTAATCTAGCTATAATCTATCAGTCTATCAGATAATATCTTTCACTTATCTTCTGACATATATTTTTCACCTATCTATTCTCTGTCTATCACATATAATCTAACTATCTTAGTTAGCATTACTGTTGTTGTGATGAAACAGCATGACCAAAGCCAACTCGAGGAGAAAGGGTTTATTTCACTCATAGTTCCATATAACTGTTCATCATCAAAAGCAGTGAGGACAGGGACTTACACAGGGCAGGAACCAGGAGTCAAAAACTGATGCAGATGGCATAGAGGGTACTGGTTACTCCTTGCTCAGGCTACTTTCTTGTAGAATCCAGGACCACCAGCCCCGAATGACATTACCCACAATTGCCTGGGCCCTCCCCAGTCGATCACTAATTATGAAAATACCCTACAGCCATGCCTTATGGAGGCTTTTTTTTTTTTTTTCAAATCTCTCTAGCCAGAGCTAGACAGAACTAGATCTATTGCTTCCATTATAGCTTTTGAAATAGTAATTTGTGGCCTTTTGGAACTGAAGAGCATCGAGAGTGGATTCTCTTTTTAAAATTACTTATTTATTTATTATAATATATTCACTTTGTATCTCAGCTGTAGCCCCCTCTCTCATCTCCTGCCAGTCCCACCCTTCCTCCCTCTTTTTCTCCTATGCCCCTCCCCTCTCCAATGATAAGGAGGTCCATGGAGCCTTTTTAAAAATTGTAGTTCCCCTCCTCTCAGATGACTCTAGTTAATATCAAGTTGACATAAAACTATTCAGCACACTATCATCATTTCTTTGTCATCTATCATCTATTATCAAACTATCAGTTATTTTCTATCATGTCTGTTCTGTAACCTCTCTCTCACCTATCATCTATCCATTTTATATAAGTATCACTTCTTTGTGAACTACTATTTGCCTATCTATCTATCTATCTATCTATCCATCTATCTATCATTTATCTCTCTTCTATCCAAGAATACACCTCTCATCTTCCTAGCTAAGCACATCTGACTAGCCATGTGAAGTTAGTTTCCATGAGACTGGATCCAGAGGGGCTAAAGATTACCTTTAGCACAAGATTAACATGACCATTGCAGGTGAATGAAATGTATTTTAAGATCTGGATGATCTAAATCTATGAGTCAGAGGAATCTATGTTCAAAGTTGGCTCTGTTATAATGAACCATAAAGTATGTGAATAAAACTCTATTGCAAAATTTACTTGATTTTCCAAACGGAGACAGATTTTCATCTGAGAATATGCCAGAAAGCAAACATTGTGAGAGAAAAAAAAAAAGTTTTCTTTCTGTGGATAAAATGTCATGCTTTTGTTACATTAAGTAAGAAAGAGATGACTAAATAAACTATCCAAAAAGGATATGGCAATGCATTAAATGACTGATTTTTTTTAAGATCCAATTCTTACCTAGTTAGAAAAATTTGTGATTATATTTTTATCATTTAATGCACCATCTAGACAACTAGGAGCATTAGATTGGATTTGATCTTCCTGTGAACAGTTACCAATAGTTTATGATTTACTTGGCCAAAGACACACAAACACTAACCATTTCTTCCAGGGACTCTGCCACTGAAACTGTAAGTCTGCACCTGTGCAGGATGACTGATACCCCAATCAACTTCCACCCAAATGCAAATTAAAAACTGTACACTGGAGGCCATTTTTTAGATAAAGGCACCTCAGTGAAGCATCAGACTGCCTCCCAAATTTGGCTATTCAGCATTTCATAATCGCAGTTACAATTTTACTTTTCCATGGAGTTTGGAATTAAGCAAACCCACTGAGTTCATTTTCACCTTTTAATATTCGTATCGTTCAGCAAGTGTGCAAATTAGAAAGCTCATCTTTGCTTTCAACAGTCCCATTCGCCAGAAAGACTGCAAATCCACAGAATCCCTTCCTCCACGATTCTGAAATGCAAGCCTCAATAATAATTAACCTTGTTTTACTGGCAACTAAATTGTCATTAAATGAGATAATGTTTTAATTAAGAAGATTAACCTGAGGTTACAGAGAAAGAACTCTGCATCTCCTTTGTGCTGAGTTGCTAATGATAGGGTATTTTATGAGCACCAAATCATGCTGAATTAAATAAAATCTAAATATATTTGTTTGGTGTAAGTGTTTCATCAGTAGATCTGATCATGCTGAGTTTTGCTGCACCAGTTTTTAAATCTAGCTTAATTTAAACAGCAATTTAATATGAACTGGGCATTATCTCCATTTCTAAAGTGTCACTTTCTGAAAGTTTATTGTATGCAAGAAAATTGAACCTGCCTTTGTTATGGGGAAACTAATGATCATTTAGCACTAGGGTGGAAAAAGAATAAGTTTAAAAATTAAACAAAATACTCAAAGAGATACTGAAATTCCATGTGAGTGGAAGGACCCAAACCCTAACTTTCTTTCTTGAAACTGGTGTCTTAAGTACATAGGTGGTTATCTCAAATAAAAAGCCACACCCAGACAAGGGCACCTTGCCTTAGCTTTGTCTGGTAGAATGCCTGTTCTTCTTCCTCTTTATTTTTATTATAGATTTGTGGGTATGCATGTGACATGAAGGTCATATGTGTATGCATGCAGAGGACATTATACTACCTCAGTATCAACCTCAGAAACACAGTTCACATCCTTAGAAACAAGAGTCACTCATTGTCTGGAGCTCTCCAAGAAGGCTAGCTGAGCTGGCCATCAAGTCCCAGGAATCTACTTCTCCCAGTGCTAGGATCAGAAGCTTGAGACACCAGGCCTAGATTATTTTACTGGATATTCAATGATTATCAAAGTCCAGTCCTGATGCATGGGAGGCAAATGGTGGGCCATGTCCTTAGCTCCAGGTTTTAGTTCTAATACTTTCATTGGCAGTCAGTGCCACTCAGTATCTTAATCACAGTGTGCTCCCATCTTGATGTAGTGAAACTATTTGCTCTCTCTATATATAGCTGAGTCTCTATAAGTGGTGCAAATGGACACATCAGCATCTGTGATTGATAGGCAGGTGTTTAGGTGCTTCCATGAAAATAAATGTCGATCTCTAGGAGCTTTATTTAAGTAATTTTCCTATCCTGAAATAGATGTGATTCATCAAAAAGTTGTATTTTTAAAAAAATTATGGGTAGAGGTTGTGATGATGTATGTCTAAGCACATGCATGTAAGTATCTGCAGGATCCAGAAGATGGCATCAGAGGCTCTGGAGCTGTAGTTATAGATAGTTGCAAGCTACGCAACATGGGTGCCAGGAACAGAGCCCAGGTGCCCGCCAAGAGCATAAAATGCTGTAACTACTGAGCCATCTAGTTATCTCATAGTTATGCCTTTTAAAAAAGCAATTAACCTTTTAGGATCTCTGCCTATCCATTTCTGAAAAATAAGTGATAGCAAGAGAGATTAAAGAAGGGAAAAATGGTAGCCTTTCTCAAAATAAAATAAAATGTTTTTACTAATACCCATGGTATATTTGATTAATAGATACACAGCATCATGTCTAATGAAGTCACAAATTATTAAATGATAAGCTATCTATAATTACGTTGTATCTGAGTTCCTGTTGACATATTTTAATTTTCTCAAATATTTATATATTTCCCCATTTATGAGTCTCAGTTTTTTGTTTGTTTGTTTTTTAACTTGGTGCAACCTGAGACTGTCTATAGCTGAGAGCGTAATGGGAAGACATAGCTAAGCACATTATTTTAAAAATGAAAATCAATTGCAATCCCCAGTCTTGAGAAATAAATCATTGTGTTATCTCTTCCACGGAACTGCTCTGATTGCTTTGTGCACTGAGCACTGCACATGCCTTTTATACACTAGTTCTCCACCTTTTGTGTAATCACTAGACAGGATTTCACTACCATTATTAAATTAAGCAAGGAAAGAATTAATATACTGGAGAAGAATGCTCAGTTTATCTAAGTTGTATAAAGGATGGTATGTTCTTTTCAAGCTCAAACCAACATTCACAAAAACATGGCTGACCTTATAATTGTGGAAAAGTAACACAAATTGTTTATCTTGAGTATGATGAAAATATCATGTGAATAGGAGTCTTTTTTAGGGGGGAGACAGACTGTCATTTACTGAAGATCTCTGACTTCATACCTTCTAAACTAT
The DNA here is from genome assembly GCF_030254825.1 of Meriones unguiculatus. Lineage (NCBI taxonomy): Eukaryota > Metazoa > Chordata > Mammalia > Rodentia > Muridae > Meriones > Meriones unguiculatus. The sequence goes on from NC_083365.1 coordinate 69,749,879, forward strand.
CAAGAATATATTTTCCAATAATGGAAGCTCATTCTTGTCAATACTTTGTCCAACACTAAAGCATTGGAAGGGTAGGTGACAGCAGGACCTAGAGACATTCTGTTGTTTTAGCAATATTAATGTTCTCCAAGGTTCTCCACACTCAATCCTGACATTTTTTTTTACACTGCATATTTATTTATTTATTTTTCATTTGGTTTTCTTTTTTTTTTAATTTTTCATCAATTACACTTTATTCATTCTGCATCCCCCCATAAGCCCCTCCCTCCTCCCCTCCCAATACCACCCTCCCTCCTCCCTCTGGTTGCATGCCACTCCCCAAGACCACTAATAGGGGAGGTTCTCCTCTCCTTAGAATGTCATGTCTGAGAGCGGTGTTTAGAAAAAAAGGACTGATAAGTGAGCCTCAACTCATCAAAGCCCTGTTGTGTTACCACAGCAGAATGGGCCTAATGAGAGTGATGGCTTTGTTTTTTCTGGATAGTGTACACAGTTGATACAATGAACAAGTTCAAGCTTAGCAAAGATATTTGCACATGAGAAAAACAAAGCACATTTCGCCAACCAGTGCCTTAAAACCAGCTTCTTGGGGATCAGGGAGATGTGGTGGTGGTGGGTAAAGGGGATGCTTACATCCCATGGTGTCCTGCGTTTGATTTCTGGGACCTATATTTTGGAAAGTGAGAACAGACTCCTCCTATAAGGTGTCTGTCCTCTGACCTTCCCAAGTGTGCTGTGGCAACCACTCCCTACCACAGAAAGTAAAAAAAGTATCTTGACTTCTCTAATTAAGAGTTAAAATGTACATAGAAGATTTTTAGAAGATCTCTTTGCAAGGACAATGAATAAAGCATTTTACCATGATGGCTATTAGGAAAGTAGAGTCTTTTGTCTTCAGTACTGGGGTTATGGCAGGCTCCCCAATCTCCAGTGGGTAACCTCTCACCCAGGAACCTATGGGCAGCACAGCTTAAACTCAGTGGGCTATAAAAATGAAGAGGATATAAAGTTGTATGGGGAAATTGTTAGAATGTGGATTTTCAGAACTTGTAGTCAGGTGGTAGGGGTTAGAAATGATCAAAATGTATTGCATACATGTATGAAATTCTCAAAAATTAAATAAGTATTATTGTAATTTCTTTTTTTAAAAAGAAATCTGAGGGGCCTAATACGGTTAAGTCAGAAAAACATCTACAGTACAAGCATTGGGATCTATGTTGGAATCCCACATTAAGAGAAAACTTTCTCATAGCCATGGCTATCTAGAGATATCTGAGAAGGCTGAAAGAGCAGCATTCCTGGAGGCTGCTTGACAGCCGGTGCAGCTAACTTGGTAGGCTCCAGATTCACTGAAGTACTCTCTCTCAAAGAATAAGGTTCATAGTAATTGAAGGCTTATGACATCTTACCTCTGAGCTCTACACACTTCTTTGCACATTCATGCTTGTAACACACAAACATGCACACGTGCACACACCATCACCACTACCAATACATCACAGTCACCATGACCACCAGCAGCAACATCACCACCACAGCCCCTACCACCACCACCACCACCACCATCACCACCACCACCACCACCATCACCACCACCACCACCACCACCACTACCACTACCAGCACCACAAAGTGAACCTTGAGGCACTAAGGAGGGAATGCCACAGAAATCCAAGTGGTTTCAAATGTATTTATGTCCTTATCCTGGAGGCCTCATTCAACACTTGAAAATGACTTTTCTGTCTAGGAAATACTTCCTTGCTCTTCCTGCCCTATAACACTTAAAAAACAAAAAACAAACAAACAAACAAAAACCTATCGTAATGCCGCGCCTTAAAGATGGAGCTGGTTTCCGCCTTCCACCTTCCCGATGGTGAGTGCTCTCTGTCACGAACAATTCCACATTTGGCTAAGGCTGAGGATCTGGCTTGCTTCCATGTATGTGGACCTATCTGCATTGCCCACGTGGCACACTGGGGTTGGCTACCCAGAGGCCATTTAAGCTGTGGGCTGGCTTTCCCCAGGGTCAGATGATTGTTCAAGGTTCCTGAATAAACTGCATTGAGAAGAAACCAAAACCTATCTTATCTATCTGGATAGGACTCAACGGCAGCATTCTATAAACTCCATAACACGTTCTGCCAAATAATGCTGCTATTAATATACTTACTAGTAAATTCTTGGTGCTCATTCTGTTCACTGGGGCCCTTTATGATTCTTCTGTTCTTGGCTGGAGATACTTTATTCTCAATAATTTTATGCAAGGATTAAAATACTTATTACCTTATAGTATATTAACTGCCCAAAGAAGTCATACGAAAGAAACTAAAATTATTTGAAACTAAGAACTGCTAACTTATTTAGCTATGAAATTTCTTCATCTTATAACATCTATTCACAATTCCAGTGATGTAATTTAGAGACGCCTTTGTCCTAACCTCATGTCTGTCTTATATCTCTTCCCATTCTCTTTTCAACTCAGTAGATGAGAAGAAAATTGGGAAAAAAAGTCAAGAATGGGCATCACAGGGAAGAAGTACAGAAATATGTCTCATGCCTTTCATCACCTGTAAAAAATATTTTTCTCTCTCTCATTCCCTTTCCCTCTCCCATATCTCTCTCTCTCTCTCTCTCTCTCTCTCTCTCTCTCTCTCTCTGTGTGTGTGTGTGTGTGTGCATGTGTCTGTGGTGTCTGTGTGCAGACATATGCAGGTATATAAGCATGTGAGTACATTTATTTGGAGGTCAGAGGAAATACTGCTATTCCTCTGATGTTATTCATTTTGGTTTCCTTTTGTTTCATTTTTGTTTTGTTTTGTTTTACTTCTGAGATAGTGTTTCTTTCATTGGCCTGGCACTCACCAAGGCATTTAGTCTATCTGGCCAGTGATCTCCAGCATTCGCCCTATACCTGTCTTCCCAGCCCTGGGATTGTAAGTAAGCACTGCCAAGTACAGCTTTTTGACATAAGTTCTAAGGGATCATATTCAAGTCTTTCTGCTAATACAGCAATTGGTTTGTTGTCTGAGCAATAGCTCCAGCCCCACTTGTGCCTTTTTTACTGATACTATCTCTTGAGTTCAACTGACAATTTTAGAATTGATGGCTTTGTCTGCCCATAGGAAACTTCTTTCAGAGGCACTTTTTCTTGAATCAAGCATGATGTCCATCAAGCTACTGATGCAAAGAGAAGGAACAAATAGCTCTCTCGCATTGCTTACCTTGGGATATGGGTACTGCTTTGCTTTGGGGTACAGTGCTCCAGTAAACCGAGGTATAACCATATTAGGCACCAAGGAGTCATTTATCATCAGGAAGGCAAGTCTCTCTCCATCGGGTGACCACCAGTGGGCGATGTGAGAATGCAGAAGTTCCTCTAGAATAAATGAGTGTTATTTGAGATCGACTGTAGAGATGTGGGCTCAGTGACCCACAAACATCTGTCCTTGAAATCCTCATTGTGCATTAATATTATGTAGACAGCATGCTAGCTTTTATCCATTTCTCAAAGAAATTATAAATTGCTTTTTGAATTCCAGGAAAAGCAGAACAAAAGGAAGAATAGAATGAAGCATCAGCATTGAGGACTGAGGTAGTGTGGATGCAACACATGAAAGTATCATTTGAGAAAAAAGAATAGAGAGAATGAGTGAAGAGTGAGATACAGCCAAAGCCCTGAGTACTCATGATGTCATTCATGCATATTTCCATGCAACTTTTTTCCCATTCTTTCATCAGACAAGTTAGGGACTAACTCTATAGTTGTTACACTCTTTTTAGTTCCAAGGAAATAGAATGAAAGGAGGAGGTCCTCCCCTATCAGTGGACTTGTAAAGGGGCAGGGAAGAGATGAGGGAGGGAGGTAGGGAGGGTGGGATTGGGAGGGAATGAGGGAGCAGAATACAGCTGGGATACAAAGTTAATAAACTGTAACTAATATAAAAATAATAATAAATAAAAAATTAATATTAACTGCAAAAAAAGACAGACTTTTAAAATATATAATATGAGATCTACTATATAATTCTGAATCAGGAATTTAATTTGTAGGAACCACATCAAAAGTCTCCATATTATGCCCTCTGGCTCCTGTAGTGAGGTCATTACAGTATTTACAATGACAACTAGAAAGAAGTGAGTAAAAGCGGGTTATTTATTTTCACAGCTTCATCCTGCAATGTCACCTCAGGCCATCTGTGAACTTTAAATGATGTTTCAACTACTGTCCATGAGTCTGTACTACATGACTCTATGTCTGGAAAAAGCTCATTACTATGCTCATAATGAAAATGAGGGTTTGGCTGCTTTTAGTTTAGATTATAGCAGGTTCTTCTGTAGCTTCCCATGTCTTTACCTCAGTAAACTTTCTCTTTGTTTATGAAATATCTTCAACTCATTTTACCAAATAAGTCAAGTCTTTCGTCTAGGGACCCAGAAACAATGATTAATACTAGAAAAGAGATTCTTCAGTAAATACACCTTCAGATTCAGATTCTTTGAGAATACCTGGTATTTTGCTTGTGTGTGTGTGTGTGTGTGTGTGTGTGTGTGTGTGTGTGTGTGTGTTGTACTAATGTTTTTTCCCCAGGAAGGAAATAAAATATAGTGATCCATAGGAAGAAATGTAGTTGTGAGTCAACTGTCATAAGTAGTGACCTGGAGCACCATGTAGGTAGAGGCAAAAGGTATGGGAAAACAAATACTTGTGTCACCTGATTATGACAAAAATAATAGTGATAATATAGTTTGTAAACTATGGTTGACAAGGTTCTTCTAAAACCCTAGAGAAATGTCATAGGAAAAAAAAAAGAGAGAGGCTCAGGATATGAACATACAATCAGAATAAAAGGTCCCATAGCATCAGTGGAATAGTCCTTTTCTTTTGTAGTGGGGAAAAAAAGAGCCAAGAACCATGAAAGCCCAGTAACGGTTGAATATTAACCAATTACTTTGACAATGGGTTATGACAATGCAACCCAAATTTTCCATGATGAACTGATCCACTTAGTGTACGCAGCAACAATGCAATATAAAATGGAAGTCTATATTTTATGTGAGGAGCTCAGCCTGAGGCGAACATGGCGCTGTCTACACTACTGCAATCTCTGATCTACCCCACTCCTTCCTTTCATATCTGTGGTCCAAGTCATGTTTCTAAACATGCTAGGAATGGATGCAGGTTTGAAGTATAGGCAGTTCCCTGAGCATGGTGCACAAGAGGAAGCTGGAACTGGATCAACGCTACACTACATTCTGACTCAGGAAGGGAACTGAATTATAATAATTAGCAGATACTTCAACATGGAAGAATTTTGAACAAAATATTTCCATGTTTTTGGAACAAGCTTTGGCGTGTATACAGTAAGTAGTAAATTTCTACTTCATCAGACATATGAGAAGAATAAGACTTGAAATTTGGAGAAGGAGAAATTTAGGAAGCCATATCAGAAAAACCAAATGTATGCAAATATATTTATGCAGATGATAATGTCATGTAATGTCAATAGACCACACCGATAATCAAAGTGTCTATCAATAATCACATAGGCAATGTAGCCTCTAGTGCATTAGTTAGCCTTCAGCTCCCACCTTGCATGCTAAGATAGTGACTGGCACCCGGTTGACTAGCCAGCTATTTGGTAGCAGAATGATTGCGTAGGAGCCCTTCCATTCAATGGAGTGGCTTCTGTGTCTAGAAGACTGTACTTGTGTTCTACAGGCATGTGGACACAGCTATATAAACATCTCACCAAACATCTGTCACTCTTCATATGACCTCTGCTGTAGTGGCTCTAAACAGGTAAGCATGTACATCAGGAGGAGGACCACATGGTCACTCACTGTCAGAATCTAGCGTTCTGAAATGGTGAGTGCATGAGCTCATTTGTGCTGTAGAAATATTGCAGCTTTTTTTTTTCTTTTCATTTAACAGCACCAGAGACAAGGTAAACGAGGGGTGAAAATGGTAACGTCCTGTCACTGTGACACCACTCACCCAGGGGATAGTATGTTTCCTGATTATGAGGATGGTTAGCTTAGAAGTTTTACTGCCTGAAGGAATAATGACTCCAACTGGAACATATTAACAAGTCCATTCCTCCGAATTAGAAACTAAAATTTCTCTTGTAATCACTTTGAGTTCATTGTAATGGAAAAACAAAATAGAAGGAAAACAAAAATATAGTCACTTTACTTGATTTGATAATATAGCTTATCTTCCCAAAATTAAGTATATTTTTAGTATAAAAATAAACAGCAGGTGATTAGCAAATATGTCTTTGTCCCGTGATGTTGATACTTGAAAACCAACCAAACAAACAAAAAACTTGACAGCTCAGTAAATTAAGTGCTTCTGATGCAACTTTGAGGACTTGAGTATAGATCCTCAGAAAGCAAGTAAAAAGCCAGAAATGTTTGCCATGACATCAGTAATGCCAGATCTTGTATAGGGAGATGAGAGGAGGAGAGAAGAAAGCCCCTGCGTCTTCTGGGTTTGTATGCAGAGGTAGTGAACAGCAGGTATCTTGTCTCAACTGCGGTGGAGGGAAAGAAAGGATTCACATCCACAACGCCAAAGGGTAAACAAGATCTTCTTTAACATATTTCCTCAACTGTCATTCTAAAAAACGTACCATTTCTTTGATTGCAACTAACAGGGCATTTATTTAAGGATCATGGCTCCCCATGCTAAGTGTATTATATTATTTACAAGCAAATTTTTAAGGAAATCACAATGTGTTCTAATTTAGTGTAGTTTTGGCTCTTTAAAAAATATTTCTATGATTTAGAGAATTTCACTGTAGAGCAGATGGAGTTTGTACCACATATAGGCTTTTTTTTTATCACGACAATTAAGAAAGCACAGCCACAAACATAAAGTTTTTCCCAAAATCTAAGATACAGTCATTGCATTCAGAATAAAAGGCTCTTCTGAAAAGCAAGTTGTTTTTTTATCCACCTGTAATCAATTTAGACAGACACAATTATTTCCTGGACACCACTGTTGTTTTTTTATTTTATTTTATTTTTTCATATCACTGTCAATATTCTTGTGGGAATTGTCGATCTTTACACCCTTCCCACTTCCTTCTTTCCAAATTATCTTTTGCAGTATTACTTGGCTTGAAGGTCTCCAGTGGTGACCAGTGGATCCACAAGCTGCTTCAGAATCCACAGAGAACCCACATTGTTCATGAACCCGTCTCTGTCTTCCACGCCTCTATCCGCGTAGGTTTACTTTGTCTTATTTTCTATTTCTACTTTCACTGGCAGTCAGCAGATGTTCAGTATTTGATAAACTGATGAGAAATACATTTCCAAGAGAATGGTAATATGTAGCAAGAAACATAGGTATGTTATATTGTTCTCATTTAATAAAACAGACACAACAGTGTGTGAAAATGATGTTATTCATACCTTATTTTTTCTTTCTTTCTTTTTGCTGTTCTTTCAGATGAAAGCAAGGACCATTGTTTCATCTATGGAACACCTTAAACCCCTCCAAGCCATCATACTGAGCTCTTCTTGCAAATCTATGTAAGAAGCTGACCTAACTTTTGTTCATACTTCTGACTACCATGACTAGAGGATTTTTCTTAAGTAACAGCTGTTCATGATTTGTCAGTTTACTTTACTGGAACAATTTCCAACACAGATGACATTGTTCACCACTGTAGTATTATGGGCACATTTGACAGATGAATGCATATATGGCTGTGGGTTGAATCTCAAAGAATGATCCCTTGAACACATGATAAATAATTTATACATCATTAATCTCCGTATTCTATATAACTAAATATTTTCCTTACTTTAAAATGTGTGTGTGTGTGTGTGTGTGTGTGTGTGTGTGTGTGTGATGAGTGGAGGTACTCACATAGACCAGAAAAGGACATGGGAACCTCTGGAGCTGGAATTACAGGCAATTGGAAGCTACCTGACTACAAACTCAGGTCCTCTGGAGGAACAGCAAGCACTCTTTATCACTGAGATATGTCTTCAGATTCCTGTCTCCCCAAAATATTATAAAGTACCAGAAATTTTTCTCCAATAAATTAAATACATATAATTCTCATTTTATAGTTGCAGATATTACACAGTGCTATATATTACTTTCTTTTTTTTATAATACCCCATTCTCTCTTATTCCCTTTCCCCCATTTCAAGCTGTGAACTTGGCAACTGTTTATATTCTTATTTTTTCAATTTAAAAGTTCTCTAAAACAAGCTTTGACATAGTATATTTAGTTATATTCCCATATTAAATCCAGAGATGTATATGAGAAACATTAGATTTACTTCCAACAATACAAAATTTTAAATTGTCTTATATTTTTTAATTTTTTTTCATATTTCCTGAATTATACCAACTCTTTAAACTCTGTCTTTGTGTTTTCCTTATGAGGTGAAAGATTTTTAAACCGGAAGCAAAAAGACTAAAAATGACTCTTTGAAAGCTATGTAAGGACTTCACATAGTGTCTGGGTGACTCAGCTCACAGGTTGGCCAGTAGTAAAAAGATTATGTCCCATCCTTAAAATTTGTCATAAAAACACATTGCTTTTCTTTTGAGACACGGTGTCACTATGTAGCTCGTGTGGGCTGAAACTCACTTTATAGCAGAGATTGATTTATGTTCAATTCTCCTGTTTCAGCCTTCCAAGTACACCATGCCATCTGGCTTAAAACATTGCATTGTCTTTAATGTGAGTCATTTTATTTCCACTTCCACAGTTGGTACACTGAAGGGAAAAGAGGTCGGAGTGTAGGAGCTGTGGGAGCTTTGGGGGAATCAAGGAACAACAGGAAGTACAGGTGGTGGAAATCAGTGATTGCCTTGACTCCACTGATCAGCCCCTGAAATGGCCATTGTGATAGTATTCCTCTTGGAAATGGAGTGAGAACTGTCCAACCCATGGACAGTAGCATTCAGAGCCTTTGGCTATGGCACGGGAGGCAGCAGGACAGAGTTTAACTTGAGCGGAGATTCAGTTTAACCAGATGGGAGATTGCGGATTCCCTTCTGCAAGCCTTCAAATCTACAGTGCCAGCAGAAAGGAGTCTATGATCTGTTTGCTTGCGGCCTCCTGGATTCCACCACACCACCGGTGCTCAACTCAGAATTATGTATTCACCTGCTTATTTATTATTTATATTGTTTATAACATATTTACATTATATGCATATATTTATAGTTTGTTTTATTATTATTTATATTCAATATCATCTTACTTGTTGCTACAGTGATTTACAAATTGTTACTTTGTAGTTCATTTGCAGATATTTACATATACATTTATACCTATATTATTTATCTGCATTTTATGTATTAATTAGCATAATATTTGGTTTTATTATAACATTTTCATAAATGTTTTATGTATTCCTAAATTGCCTTGAAATCACTTTGTTGCTGAGGATGACCTTGAACACCTGATCTTTCTTTCTCTACCTCCAGGATGCTGCAAGTATAGACAATGAGCATCATGTCCTATATACGCGTTGCTGGGAATTGATCCAAGGGTTTTGTGCATGGTAGGCAACCATCCAAGAGAGTTTCATCACCAGTGGAGTTTTGTCATCACACTAAGAAAAAGACTTTGGAGCTGGTGAAAGTACTTGCCACCAAGACTGAGGACTTAAGTTCAGTCTCCAGAACATATACAGTAGAAGGAGAAAAACAACTCATACAAATTGTCATCTTACACACACACACACACACACACACACACACACACACACACTTACTAAAGAAGTAAGTAAATAAATAAATAAATACAAAAATTGAATTTCAGCCAAATAGAATGCTAAAATCTCCATGCACTTTTTCAAAGAGAGCTAACATCTCAGTCCTCTCTATCGGTGTTCAAGGCAGAGAAATCTGCACAAGTGCCATTGAGGATTTACCTTGTTGGCTTAAAAATATCGGAATGTGTCACCCATCATAGCCTGCCAACAGGCTGTGAAATGTCTACACTTACACTAACTCTTCTCCTCCGTGAGATTGCTGCTCTTTCTCCCGGCTCTCTCACTGTATCAGTCACCACTATTCATTAGTGACCCAAACCGAACAACAGAATCTTTCTTCGCCTTTCTTCATGCACCCCCATCAGCTTAGCCACTAAGGCCTAACTGTGGTACTGCCTCATCGATTTTAGAATCTTCCTTCCCACTAATTGCTTTAGCCCGCATTTATGACTCATTATCTCCTGACTGAACACAGAAAATGTCTTATAAAATAGCTGTTCACAAACTCCTTTTACAACATGGAGTTGTAAATCCATGCTCTACACCATCACCAGAATGACCAGTCTCTGTGAAGACCTAATCTTATCACTCCCTACTTGATCAACTTCTCTCAATTTCTCACACACAAGTAACAAAATATTCAAAGTCATAGCTCACTGTCACATTTCATTACCAATTTTGTTCCTTACTGCCTTCCTCCTGTCTTATTTTTATACACCATTGCTGTTAAGATTGCATGAACTCCCCAGACACAAACACCTATCAAGCCTGTTGTATCTTTGCAAGCTGTTTTCTCGGGTTAGACTTTCCTCTCATGTTCATTTGTGTGTGTGTGTGTGTGTGTGTGTGTGTGTGTGTGTGCGCGCGCGCACGCACACGCCAGCATAAGCCCACATGCATTCATGAGCATGCATCCCTATAAGTAAACAATTGTGGAATTCAGGTGTCCATCCTTATCTTCTACCTTGTTTGACACAAGGCTTTACTTGTCATACCTGAGTACCACAAACTAACTGACTCATCTAATTCCAGAGATTCTTTTGCCTCTGCCTCACTCCTGTTAGGAGCACTAAAACTACAGAATTTAAAGCTACCACATCCATCTTTTCATGAGTTGTGGGCTTCTAAATCAGGTCCTCATTCTTCTGTGGCAAGCATCTTATCCACTGAGCTCTGAGCTCTGAGGTCCCTCAATCTTTCAATATCTAATTAGAGGGAGGCCTTCTTTCTTGGAAAATGCTTTGTACATGCTGAGATGGGCTAAGACTCACAACTTTCTTCTTTAAAAATACTAAGATTTAAGGGCTCAACACAGCGTCTTCATCTTTCAGAGTCTGTAGTATTGAGGATGTTTTGGACACAGGAGTCCTATCAGAGTCTCTCTGCTTTTTCCAGGCAAAGGTATACCTTTCTTTTTCTCTATTTACTTATTTATTTACTCAGTTTACATCCTGGTCACAGCCTGCCCCCCATCATTCTCCCCTCAAACAGCCTTGCCCTTCTTCATCCCTTTCCTTCTCCTCATAGAAGGGGAGGCTCCTCATAATCTCATAACTATTTTGCCTTTTACTTTTATTCTAAAGAAAATGTACCATTTCTTCAAATTCCAAATTGCTGAAAATGTTACAAATATTACTGTATAGAATATAATTATTACTAGTCTTTTATATAGGTGTGAGAATATAAACTGTAAATTATGTATAATTAGAACATTTAGTATCTTTAGCGACACTGTCAACTTTGGAAAACAGGTGTCTGTGGTTTCATGTTGAGGCAGCCATGTTCAAGAGTTAGCAGCAAAATTGGTCTAGAAATGTTAAGAATCTCCCATTTGTACAGAGCTAATATAAGGTATTAAGTATGTAAGGTATTACCTACAAGGGTTTGATTACAGAAAATAATAAAGAATTCTCTAAGTGAAAAAATGATCAAATACAGACGAGAGCATCTGTACTTGCAAACGTGAGGCATGAAATTGATTTTCTCAATTGTTCTTACTTTATAATTTTCAAGTAAGTATACTGATTCACTTTAAATATTGACATAGTTTGCCACGCTTGGTTGAACAGGTGTAAGCCTGGGTGTTAAAGACAGGCCTGATCTCTCAGTCTTAGAATGCAGCCGGCCAAAGATTATGATCAAAACTGGACAGAGGCTTTCTTCACCTAATATGTTACACTCTCAGCCATTATTAAAATTTGATTTAACAGTATAAAAAATCATAAATTAGACTCTATTTTTGTCTCTATGTAATAATTATTAAAACATGATAGGAAGTCCATGATGAGAAGGACTAAAATCAAATTTAGTTTTACTATTTTTAAATTTTTACTCATTTAATTTTTATTTTATGTATACAGTGTTTACTTTTATGAGTTTATGTATACCACATATATGCAGCAACCTACAGAGTTTAGAAAAAGGGTTTAAAATCTCCTAGAATTTGAGTTAAAGGCAGTTGTGAGTCACCATGTGGGCTAGAACCTAAACATGGCTCCCTTGTAACAGTATTAATTGCCCTTAGGTGATAAACCATCTCCTCAGCTCTTTATTGTTTATTTTAAATAATGCACAGCAAGGCATTGGTGGTGCATGCCTTTGATCCCAGCACTCAGAAAGCGAGGCAGATGAGGTAGAAGCCAGTCTATTATACAGTGTGAGTTGCAGGACAGCCAGGGCTACACAATGAAACCCTGTCTCAATTAATTAATTAAAAAATAATGTGTGTGTAAGTGCAGATACCCATAACATTGAAGCCACTGGGGCTAGAGTTACAGACAGTCGTGAATCACCTAATACCAGTGCTGGAAGTGAATGCAGGTTCTTTGAAACAGCAGTACATTTTACATAGCCACCGAATTATCACTCCAGTGTCCATCATGGAATTTCTAACAACTAGATGTTTGTGTCTTCTCTCCACAGAGAAGAAAAATATTGGCATCTAATTCCACCTACTTTTATTGGTTAAGTGTCATCAGCACTGAAACTGGACTAGCCTGAGCACACGTAAATTCACCCATTAGTACCCACACTTATCCACTCACCATAAAACATATGTGTTGTATATATGAAGATAGGGACCATATACAGGCAGCATGTAAGCCCATGCAATAAGACAGCATGACAGTCTTGAAAAGAAATGGGAACAAGAACTAGGGAGGCCATGAAAGGTCTAAAATGATCAGATTGTTTTGGAGATTTTATATACAGAAATATTATTTTATACTTTGGAAATTAGAATTTTCCAACTCACCTTCATATAACCAGTCAGCAATCCCATTAAAAACAATTCCTTCTTTTCCTGAAGATGTCAGTCGCAAAGAACTGCTCTTGATATCAGGTTGATAGTAGATATTGTTTTCAAAAATATAAATCTGAATTAGGAAACATAGGAAGAAAATGAAAGTCCAAACATGTTAGTATGCCTTTCTTAAATGTTTATATTATGGAATGATCCCTGGATGACTAACAGTTTTATTTTCTACCTGCTTTCAAACTGATATCATTTCATGTTTATATTTATATGGCACTGAAAGATTAATACCCATATCCTTTCTTACTTTATAGATTTTTCAAAATTACATGGCATTTATACTTTCAAATCTATATATTCATCAATGATATTTCATCTACCTAATGATGCTTATCTCATACTACCAAATTATTTTGTCTGTGAAATGATATTTTGCAAACTCAAGAGACACTAAATACTATTTTAGTAACACAAAACTGTCTCCTTGCAAAGCTTTAATGAATGTTAGGTCTTTGCTTCCATAGCAATATTCTTGGTGTACTCCAGCTCATAACTCCATCAGAAGATGCCTGCTCTACTGAAGGCCACACTAATACTAGGAATCACAGGTAAGACACAGACCACCTCTCACTAATACCCCTTATACCCTGCCTAGCACTCCATAATAGCAGCCCCTCTCTTGGGCTCTATATCCCAGCCCACAACCCTAGCAAAAGACCCCTACTCTACTGGAGGCCATGCAAGTACTGGAAATCCCTGTCCCAGGTTCCCTCAGCCGCATATTCTGGCCCACAGCTCTGGCATTAGACTCCAGGTACTTGGAACTCCAGAGGTCACACTGCTATCCCAGGCCCCAAAGGCCATTCTAGTTCACAGAACTCCAAAACCCCAGAGGCAACACAAACACCCAAAATCCCAGAGGCCACACGGGACACCAAAACCCCAGTTGAGACACACTACTGGACCTGAAGTCTTGTTGGTCACCAGAAACACAGGCTACTCAGATCAGCAGAAACAGAAAGCAAGGGAAAACATAAAAAACAAAAACAAAAAAAAATCAAATAAATCCATCCAACAAAGATAACATCAGATATCAGCCCCTAAACATATAATAACCCCAAATGCAGATAACTAGAGGGCAGCATAAGAACACAATCAATAACAGCACAAGCAATATGGCAGCACCAGAACACAGCTATCCTATGACAGTAAGGCCTGGATATTAACACCATTAAAGTACAAGAAAATGTCGTTAAAAATAACCATATGAAGATAATAAAGGCCCTTAAAGGGAAATAAACAAATCCTGTAAACCAATCTAGGAACACACAAACATATGAAGGAAATTATTAAACATGTTCAAGACCTAAAAATGGAAATAGAAACATTTAAATAAATCACAAGTTGAGGGAACTACAGATACAAACATCACCAACAGAATACTAGAGATGGAAGAAAGAATTTTATGTGTAGAAGACATGGTAGAAAAAATTATATATTTGTCAAAGAAAATATTAAATTGAAAAGGTTCTGACACAAAATATCTAGGAAATCTAGGATACTATAAAAACACCAAATGTAAGAATAATAGAAATAGAAGAAGAAGATTCACAGCTCAATGTCCTGGAAAATGTTTTTTAACAAAATCGTATAGAAAATTTTTCTAACCTAAAGAAGGAGATGTCTATAAAGGTATAAGAAGCTTACAGAAAACCAAATAGATTGGACTAGAAAAGAAAATCATCCCACCACAAAATAACCAAAGCACTAACTGTACAGAACAAAGAAAGTATATTAGAAACTGCAAGGGATAAAGACCAAGTAACATATAAAGGCAGACCCATTAGAATTATACCAAACCTCTCAATGGAGACTATAAAAGCCAGAAGAGCCTGGATTGTTGTCTGAAAGACTCTAAGACATCACAGGTGCCAATGCATATTACTATAGCAAGAAAAAATTTCAGTCATCTTATATAAACAAGACAGTCTATGGAAAAGTCACATTTAAATAATATCTCTCTACAAACCCAGCCCTTGTAAAAGGTTCTAGAAGGAAAACTCCAAATTAAAGAGATTAACTACACCCATGAAACTGAGAAAAAAAAGTAATATGACATTTAAAAATGAAAACAAAAGACACACACACACACACACACACACACACACACACACACACAAATTACCATGGTCATCACCACCAAAACAACAAAATAGCAGGAATTAACAATCTGTCACTGGTAATTAATATCTCTCACTTTCAATTTCCTCAAATTCCCAATATAAAGACACAGGCAACACAATGGATGTGGAAACAAGACCTGCTCTTCTTTTGCGTGCAAGAAACACACCTCAATATCAAAGATAGACATTACCTCAGAGTAAAGAGTTGGAAAATGATTTTCCAAGAAATGGACCAAAAAAATAAAAATAAATAAAAAATAAAAAATAAAAAGTTGTCACTAACAAAATAGACTTGAGCCAAAATTAGTTAAAAACTGGGGAAGAAAATTTCATACTCATCAAAGAAAAAAAATCCAAAAGAATATACATATTCTAAACAACATTGGGATAGAGAAAAAAAACAGGAACAGGACAGGATCCTACCATAGAGGGCCTCTGAAAGACTCTACCGAGCACAGTATTGAAGCAGACACTGAAACTCATAGCCAAACCTTGGTCACAGTACAGGGAATCTTATGAAAGAAGGGGGAAATAGGAAGACCTGGAGGGGACAGGAGCTCCACAAGGAGGGCAACAGAACCAAAATATCTGGGGCCAGGGTTTTTTTTTTTCTGAGACTGATACTCCAACCAAGGTCCATTCATGGAGCTAATATAGAACCCCTGCCCAGATATAGCCCATGACAGTTCAGTGTCCAAGTGGGTCTCTACTAAGGGGAACAGGAGCCGTCTCTGACATCAACTCAGTGGCCTGCTCTTTGATCACCTCCCCATGAGGGTGGGTTGGAGCCTTATCAGGCCACAGAGGAAGACAATGCAGCCAGTCCTGATGAGACCTGATAGGCTAGGGTCAGAGGGAAGGGGAGGAGGACCTCCTCATCAGTGGACTGGGGAGGGGAATGGGAGGACAAAAGAGAGGGAGGGTAGAATTGGTAGGGGCCTAGGGAGGTGGGTACAGCTGGGATATAAAGTGAATAAATTGTAATAAATTAAGAAAATAAATTTAAAAAGTATAAAATAATGGCTACCTTACCAAAAGCAATCTATAGATTCAATATAATCCCCATCAAAATTTTAACCCAAATCATTAAAGACCTTGAAAGAACAATATTCAATTTCTTATGGAAAACAAAAACACCAGGATAGATAGATAGATTATACAATAAAAGAACTTCCAGAGGTATCACTGTCCCTGATCTCAAGCTCTGCTACAGAGCAACAGTAATTAGAAAAGAAAAAAACAAAACAAAACATATGGTATTAGCCTAGAATACTAACATAGACACATGAATCAGTGGAATAGAACCAAGAACTAGCTATAAATCTACACACCTATAGACACCTGATTTTTGCCAAAAAAAAAAAAGCTAAAATTATACAATGAGACAGAAAGCATGTAGAAGAATGCAGAGATTCATATCTATCACCCTACACAAAACTCTAGTGTAAGGAGATCAAAGACATGATCATAAAACCACATATGCTGAATTTAATAGAAGAGGAAGTAAGGGAATAAAGATTAATGCATTAGCATAGAAGACTTCTTGAGCAGAACACCGATAGTGCAGACACTAAGAATGACGATTAATAAATGGGACCCCATGAAACTGAAAATCTTGTGCAAGGCAATGAACAGTGATAACAGGACAAAAGAGCAGTCTACAGATTGCAGGAAGATCTTCACCTACCCCATATGTTAGAGAGGACTAACTTTCAAAATATATATATTAAAAAAACTCAAGATATTAGACATAACAAAACAAAAAAATCAATTAAAAATGAGGGTACAGATCTAAATAGAATTCTCACCAGAGTAATCTCAAACATCTGAGAATGCTTTAAGAAATGTCAGCATCCTTAGCCATCAGGGAAATGCAAATAAAAATGACTCTGAGATTTCATCTTACACCTGTCAGTGTGGTTAAGATAAAAAATACAAATGATAATTCATACTGGCAAGGATATTGAGAAAGGGGAACTCCTTCATCACTGGTGAGAGTACAACCTTTACAGACACTATGAAAATCAATAAGGCAGTTTCTCAGAAATTAGGGAATTGGTCTACCTCAAGACCCAGCTATACCACTCTTGGGCATATACCTAAAAGGCACTTTATCATACTACAAGGACACGTGGACAACTATGATCACAGCAGCTTTATTTGTAATAGCCAGAAACTGGAAACAACCTAGATGTCTCTCAACCGAAGAGTGGATTTAAAAAATTGTGGTGTATTTATATAATATAGCATTACTTAACTATTAAAACAAGGACATTATGACATTTTCAGACAAATGGATGGAACTATAAAAGAGCATCTTGAGTGGGGTAACACAGACACAGAAAGGCAAACATGCTATGCACTCACTTATAAGTAAATAGTAGCTATAACGTAAAGGATCACCATATTACAATCCACAAACCCAGAGAAGCTAAGGAACAAGGAGGGCTCAAGGGGGGAACCTATGATTCTCGCTGGAAAGTAGAAATAAAAAAGATAATATGAGTAAAGGGGTTGGGGGTGATGGAAACAGAGGTATCAGGTAGGGAGAGGATGGAGGGAGAGGTTACTATGAGAGATGACTTGAATTAGGGGGCATCACTGCAAAGAACTAGTGCAATGTAAACCTCCAAGATATACAGGGACGACCCCAGCTAAGACTCCTACCAAGGGGAGACATTGAGCCCAAGCGTGCCACCTCCCGAAACCAGGCAAGGCTTCCAGTGGGGGAACTGAGACACGAACCCACCCATAAAATCTCAATTTACAGTTGGTCCTGCCTATAAGATGTGCTGGAGTAAAGGTACTACAAAAATTGTGGACTGGCCAGCAATGTCTGGTCCAGCCTGTAGCCTATGCCATAAGATGGAGCCCACTCCTGACACTGTCTTGAGGACCAGGAATACCCAGAGGCTGGACAGCCCAGATACCTAAGATAGAACGAAACATGACTGACAAAAAAAGAAAAAAATAAAGGCAATAAAATGATTCCTAATGATATTCTGCTCTACTCATAGTTTGGTGCTTAGCCTAACTTTTACCAGCAAGTCTTCATCCAGCAACTGATGAAAACGGAGGCAGAGACCCACAGTCAAATACTCAGTGGAGCTTAGAAAATCCTGAGGAAGAGGAGAGGAAGGATTTTAAAAGGAAGGGGGGGCAAGAACACCAAAAGAAAACCCACAGAATCAACTAACCTGGGTTCACAGGGGCTCACAGAGACAGAACCAGCAACCGGGGAGCCTGCATGGGACTGACCTAGACCCTCTGAATAGACATTATGGTTGTGTAGCTTGCTCTTCTCGTGGAACTCCCAACAGTGGGAGCAGGAGCTGTCTCTGATTCTTTTCCTGCCTTAGAGACCCTTTTCCTCACGCTGGGTTTCTTTTCTATACTTACTCTGAAGAGAGTTGCCTACCATCACTGCAAATTGATATGCCAAGTTTAGAGGCCTCCCTTTTTGGGGAATTAAACAGAAGAAGAATGGATGGGGATGCAGATGGTAGGTCATGGAGGGAAGAAGAGGAGAGAGGAGACACTGTGGCCAGGGTATACAATAATAATAATAATAATAATAATAATAATAATAATAATAAATACTGTAGGCTGGACCAAAAAAGTGCTTGGCGATCAATAAAATAACCTTTGGAAATTTTCCCTGACTTGGTCCATATTGTTTCACAGATTTACTAATGATAAGAAACAGTAAAATTCCACTAAGCTGGTATAAAAAAACACAGCTTTAAAATACCCATAACCCTTGGCAATGTCTTCTTCAGGAGAATAGTATGAATGTAGCTTCCTGCCTGAGAACTGCAGACTTATTTCGAGTGGGTTTGTGTGTGTGTATGATTGAGTGTGCAAATGGGAGTGCGTGTGCTGTACATGCATGTGGAAGCCAGAGGGCAACCTTGAGTGTCTTTCCCAAGAGCTGTCCATATTTTTTCAAGACAGAGTCTCCCTCTGGTCTGTAACTTACCAAGCAGACCAAGCTGGCTGCCTAGAAAAGGCCCAGTGATGTCCAGGTCTCTGCCTACCTAAAGCTAGGATTTACAAGCTCATGGAACCATGCTCAACAGTTCTTGAGTGGGTTCTGGGAAATGATATCAGGTCTTCATGCAAGGCAAGTATGCTACCCACTGAGTCACTCCCTGACTAATTTGAGCACATCATAAAGTATTCCAAAATATATCCAACCATAATAGCTCCAATACTAGGAATAACAATTCTCACAAAAAGATAGGTCTGTGCCATAGAAAATGCAGGATAAAATTACTGATTATTCATTAGTGCTAATATCTTTAATGGCAAATATTTGAAATTGTTCAGCCAGTCATAGAAACACATTTCTTCCACATACTAGAGAAGCCAAATATTGCCCAGAACTGAACAAACTGATAATTTCATCTACTAATTGGCATTTTGTCTACTATAAGGTGAAAAATCACCCAGTACCCATGTACCCATTATGTTACAATAACCAAACACAAAACAGAGTAAACAAAACTCAGTAATCAATATCAAAAACACTGGCTGGAGAATACTTGTCTGTATTTCAAATACTGCTGTACATATTTGTGGTAGTTTGGATAGGTATGGCCCCCATAGACTTATGTGTTTAAATGCCTGGCCTGTAAGGCATGGCACTATTAGGAGGTGTAGCTTTGCTAGAGTAGGTGTGGCCATGTTTGAGGAAGTACATCACTATGGCAACAGACTTTTAGGTCTTATATGCTCAAGCTATGCTCAGTGTGGCTCAAAATCTGCTTCTACATCAAGATTTAGAACTTTCAGCTCCTTCTCTAGAACCATTTCTGCTTGCATACCGGTCATGTTTCCTGCCATGATGATAATGGACTAAGATCTGAACTGTAAGCCAGCCCCAATTAAATGTTGTTCTTTATAAGAGTTGAAGTGGTCATGATGTCTTATCACAGCAACAGAAATTCTAACCTAATACAATATTGAAATTTAAAAAAATTGTAAAATATATAAGATATCATGGAAACGCTATTATTATGTGGATAATTAGAAAAAAATAGTAGTGCATATATGCAATGAATAATGCAGTCAATAGTCAACTTATAAATTACAGTAATAACAACAGTTTAAGAATGAAAATATTTTCATGGAGGACCGAGACAGATGTACAGTACGATACCTATAATCAGGGAGTCTAGATTTAAAATCTTAGCGAGTTAGTTATTTCTCTGATGTTTCTAAATGTCAGTAATCTTGCATAAAAAGTTGGTAATGTTTATATAAATTCTGTAGGTTTATTGTGAAAAACAAATGATATGCTGAATGCACATGCTTATCTCACATGTGAGGCTAATTTTAGTCCATGTAACTGAAGCTCAGGATTTATACCTGTGCTTTCCGAAAAAGTACAGTCTTTCTTGGATAAAATCTCTGTTTTCTATCTGATGCTTCTACATCAACTTGAGAAGGATGATGGCAAATCACATACATCTCATCACTCAAGCTATGGTTGGGAAACCTGGGGGTTTCACACAAAGCAATATGGTTCTAAGTCGTTATTGCTGCATGGCTGTTTCTTCCAAATTGAGATCCTCCATCCTTAAGACCAGGAACTGAACTAAACTTTAAAGTGTCAGGAAGTAAACAAAACTCACAAGACTAAAAAAGCTCCTGAAATTTAAAAGACTCACAAAGCCCCTGCCCAAGGTTATATGAACAGTGATAATTGCTCAAGAAAAGACACTCTCTAGCCTGAAAGTCCTTCAGGGAGCTACAGGAGTGCAACTGCCATGAATTATTGCCCCTGAGTCTATTATTACCCTGTGAGTTTTTCAGGGGCCCAACTGGTTTAGTCACTATGGTTCCGTACATAATCCTGCACTAAGCCCTCAGTAAATTCCCAGCAAACTCACCAGTTCAATCAGCCTTATTGGATGGAGCCATCTCTTTGTTGTGTAACTAGTGCTATTTACAGGGTGAATACATGTTTGTTTACATAATTCAATGGAAAGTCAAACAATACTTATATTTCAAAGGAGGAAATTAAAAAGCTTCCAAGTCAAATAATTAATAAAACATCCATGACTTCAGCAGATGTATAAATTATCTAAATTTATTGGCCAGTAATTACATTTAGATTTAAAGAACAGATTGGATGAGGTTCAGAATCCATATGCAATAGACATCTGCTCCAATGCAAAAAGAACAAAAAGCACTATGGAACCAGAATACAAATGCCATTCTACCCAAATCTGCAAGTCCACAAAGTGTCCCCAAGATTATCACTTTCCAGTGAACAAAAATAAATTAGTGGCTGCATTTGTGAAAATGCACACTGAGAATCTATTCTATTTTCAGCTGTCAAATACTATTTTAATGAATTGAGTTTTTCACTAATAATCACAAGCCATGGATGGCAGCTGGAGAGCTGGACACACTCCCAGGTACCACCTGAGACGTCTGACAGAATTAAATTGGATCCTAAGGGGTTCACTTAGAGCTGCAGCTAGATTTTTAAATTTAAATTTGTGTGTGTGTGTGTGTGTGTGTGTGTGTGTGTGTGTGTGTGTGTGTGTTGTTATGTACAGATGCATACAAGTGCCTGGAAAGCCCAGAAGAGGGCTTGAAATTTCCTGGACCTAGATTTACATGTGGTTGTGAGCCTCCTGAAGCAGGTATTGGAATACAAACTGGGGTTCTTTGCAAAAGGAGCAAGGACTGTTAACCATTTAGTTACTTGTGCCCCCATGAAACTTAATTTAAATCAAATTGCACTAACATATATTTAAAAACCCTAATACTATTTGTCCCAGTGTCACTAAACTGCCACATTTTGAGATAATTAATCAAGTTCTTCAATTAGCCACTATAGTAGCCCAACAAACAGAAAGTTACCTCTTTGATGAGGTAACTCTCAAATTCATAGTGCATGCCAACTCCCAAGCTTTTCAAAGTAAGGTTCTTAATTTACCCACAAAAATCACTTAAAAGATGAAATCCACTGAAGGACGCAGGAAGATATCCAAAACACAGTGTCTGAATTTTGCTGTTAGAAAATATAAAATGAACATCTAAAACATGTTTGTCAATACTGTTGATTGCCATGTGACTAGACATAAGGCAGTATTGATAAAAAGGTTTGTTGTTGTTATGGTCATTGCATATATGTAGTCTTGCTTGCCTCAAACTCAACACCTGCCATGCAGGAGTCCATCTTAGTTTGGGTTACTATTCCTGTGATGAAACACCATGACCAAGAGCTACTTGAGGAGGACAGTTTATTTCACAGTTCCATATAACTGTTCATCATCAAAAGCAGTGAGGGCAGGAGCTGATGCGGAAGCCTTGGAGGGGTGCTGCTTACTCATCTACCTCGATGGCTTGCTCAGACTGCTTACCTATAGATACCAGGACCACCAGCCCAGGAGTGTTACTGCCCATGATGGGCTGAACCCTTCCCCAGCCAATCACTAAATGATAAAATGCCCCACAGGCCTGCCTGTAGTCTGATTTCATGGAGGAATTTTCTTAATTAAGGTTTCCTTCTCTAAGATGAATTTAGCTTGTGTCAAGTTGACATAAAACTAGCCAGCACAGAATTTTTCAGAACTATTTTTTTCATCTTCTTCTTTTTTTATTTTATTATTTTTTTTATCAGTTACATTTTATTAACTCTGTATCCCAGCCATGTCCCGATCCCTCATTCCCTCCCAGTCCCTCGCTCCCTCCCTCATCTCCACCCTGCCCCTTTCCAAGTCCACTGATGGGGGGGACCTCCTCCCCATTCATCTGATCCTGTTTTATCAGGTATCTTCAGGACTGACTGCAAAGCCCTCCTCTGTGGCCTAACAGGACTGCTCCTCCCTTCGGGGGTGGGGAGACCAAAGAGCCAGTCAATGAGTTCCTGTTAGAAATAGTCCTTGTTCCCCTCACTT
Source organism: Meriones unguiculatus (assembly GCF_030254825.1). Taxonomy (NCBI): domain Eukaryota; kingdom Metazoa; phylum Chordata; class Mammalia; order Rodentia; family Muridae; genus Meriones; species Meriones unguiculatus. The sequence goes on from NC_083365.1 coordinate 69,772,978, forward strand.
TGGGAAAACAATTGGTTACTGAGCTACCACAGGCTACATCTGAGTGGAGGTTCTAGGTTATATCCATACATGGTCCTTGGTTGAATGTCAGTCTCAGAAAAGACCCTGTGCCCAGATATATTTGGTCCTTGTGGAGCTCCTATCCTTTCCCCATCAGACTAACTCCCCTTCTTTCTTATGATTCCCTGTACTCTATCTGGCGCTTTCTAAGACAATTAGGAATAGTGCTTCCTCAAGACCCAGCTATACCACTGCTAGGTATATACCCAAAGTTCGTTCAAGTACACAAAAGGGATACTTGCTCAACCATGTTTATAGCAGCTTTATTTGTAATAGCCAGAACCTGAAAACAACCCAGATGTCCATCAACGGAGGAATGGGTACAGAAATTGTGGTATTTTTACACAATGAAATACTACTCAGCAATCAAAAAGGAGGAAATCATGAAATTTGCAGGCAAATGGTGGGATCTAGAAAAGATCATTCTGAGTGAAATATCCCAGAAGGAGAAAGACAAACAGGGTATATACTCACTTATATAGACCTATAAGATATGATAAACATAATGAAATCTATACACCTAAAAAAGATAATCAACTGAGGGGACATGGGGTAAGATGATCAATCCTCATTTAGAAAGACAGATGGGATGTGCATTGAACGTATGACAGGAGTCTACTGAGCGCATCTGAAAGACTCTAACTAGCAGTGTTTTCAAAGCAAAGACTCATGACCAAACCTTTGGCAGAGTACAGGGAATCAGAACTATTTTTAAAAGAGTTGTTTTATTATGTATGTATATATGTATATGGCTATACATGAGTGTAACTGCCTATAAAGTCTAGGAGAGAGAATTAAACCCTCTGGAGCTAGAGTGACAGTTGATTGTAAGCTGCTAAGTGTAGATGATGGAAACCAAATTCAGTTCATCTGAACGAGCGGGAAGTGCTCTTAACTTCTGAGTCATCTTTCCAACGCCAGGAGTCAATTTTTATCTCATTATCTTTTTTCTTCCTGCCCCAATCAAGAATAGATGCTGCCTCTGCTGGACCTCTGAAGACCCTGAATTATTAGTGAAGAAATGGTGAGCGGGATTCCTTCCCACCCACAACCAAAGTGAGATGGACATACAGGAACAAATGAAGAGATGGCTATAGTTTGTTAGAGGTCCACATTATGTGGAAAAAGCTGTCTCTCAATTGATTGTCTTTCTTCTCCCACCTGCTCTTTTCTGGGATTACAGCAGAGTGCCCAGCACACTGGCTAAGAAATGAGCTGAGATGTAAAGGCAGAGAATGGTCACAGTGTCAACAGTCTGCTATGCTGGCTTCTACCAGTAGCAATGCTTCTTTCAGAGCATTCTCTCAAACATGTAGGCGCTTAAAAGAAAATAACAATGTGAGTGCAGAGGAACTATAAATTCAGCCCCAGGGCTCTGATCCTTTGTACTCGACTGTGCACATACATATTCAAAACCATGCAAACACATATAATTAAAAATAGAATGAAATTCTTAAAACAAATCTCTACTGTTTGTAATTGGGTTGGAGGATCCGTAAAGATACACTGAATTGGGAAAGTGTTTAGACTGTCTTCCATTGTGGCTTGCTGTTTGGAAAAGAAAAGGGAGTTAAAGCAGATGGAAGTGCCAACATAGAAATAAAGCATGCCTCGTGGCAGCTATTGTATTTATATAGAATACTTTCTTATCTTCCTACCCATTAATGGATATTTAGCTTATTTATCTGCACTGTTCCCAACAGAACTCATTGTAGAATTGCCTATGTCTTCTGGAAATCCTCCTGTTTCTTCTTTCAAATCAAGTCTATGAAGTTGTCTTACTGATCTATTGCTGTGAAGAGACACCATGATCAAGGCAAATCTTATAAAAGAAAACATTTAATTGGGAACTTTCTTATATTTTGATAGGCTTAGTATATGACCATTATATCAAGAAGCATGACAGCCGGCATATAGCAGGTGCTATAGCTGTAGCTGAAAGCTTTACATCTTGTTCTGAAAGCAGATAGATAGATAGATAGATAGATAGAGAGAGAGAGAGAGAGAGAGAGAGAAACAGATAGAAATTGGGCCTGGCATGAACTTTTGAAAACTGAAAGCTCACACCGGTGACACACCTACTCCAGCAAGGCCACACCTTCCAATCCTTCTGAAGTGGTTGGGCCAACATTCAAATGTAAGAGTCTATGCAGAGGTGGATATGGATTCTTATTTTAAGTACCACAGAAGTGTAATTACTAGGATCACACTGAGATTGTATTTCTAAGGTTGAGAGAATTTTTTACTTTATTACCCAGAGTACCTCCCCTAGATTTATTCATACTAGCAATGCATTGCCAACTTCATATCACAGCGAGCACTTGGTCAGTTGGTTAATTCACTAGTAGTTATTCAGGTATAAGGAAAAACCCCATTGTTATTTTATTTTGTAGTTCTCTTTTGATTAGTGAATACATTCATATTTGTATTTTTTTAGAATATATATGCTCATATGTCTGTGAAAAAATTGCTAATGTTAATTTCAGGCACTAATGATCACAGTGATACAGAAATTAACTTGGCAATGGACTAATGAATAACAGATGTTTAATAATTACAAAAATTAAATATTTATTTCTTTTGCAAGTATGTGTGCATGTATGTGTGTGTGGATGTGTTTGTCAGAGATCTGCCAGACTCTGCCTCCCCGAGTGCTCAGACTACAGGTGTGTGCCACCGTGCTCAGAAATATTCATTTTGAAAAACAGTAATAATTAAGCTATTTTTCTTACCTAAAGGCAGTTTTACAATCTTTGTTCTCCTTACATTTAGTAAGGAAAACTCTTGGGTAGAGGATTGTCCTGTGTAGGAAAGAATGTTTAAGTACATCCCTCATTTCAAAAAACAAGGTACACAAAAACTCTTTCATTCTCTTAAATACTGATGATGATTAGTGGCAATTTGCAAAGCTCTGGAATTCAGTTAAAAATTCCCAGACATGTCTTGGATAAATTTTCTAAATTATGTTAACTCAACTCCATTCCTCATTAAAAAAAAAAAAAACTACAAAGAACACTTCATTATTTCTGATACTGATGATGATTATTGTCAATTTGGAAAGCTCTGGAAGCTACTTAAAAGTCATGCAGGCATGTCTTTGAGGAATTTTCTGAATTATGTCAATTCAAGTGAGAAGAAGACCGTATGTACAGCACCATTCTCTTGGCTGGGGTCTAAGACTCTGCAAAACAGCGAAAGCTAAATGAGCATTAATATGCATCTCTCTCTGCTTCCTGCCTGAAAATGCAATGTGACCAGAGGCTGCACACTCCTATCACCATCACATCAATGCCATGATGGACTCTATCCCCTTCAACTGTAAGCTGAAATAAAAACTTTCTTCCCTTAAGTTGCTTTTTGTCATTTCCATGGTCATGGTAACCAAAAAGGTGATTAGCAACTAAATTGAGCACAGACATTTCCCTTGGCTGCAGCAGAGGAATGATGACTATCTTAAAGTTAAGTGAATTCTCTGCCTAAGAATGTTCTTTAAGTAGTACAATTCTCCAAGTTTTTAAGAGCTCATTTGTAATTTTATGTTTGAATGCACTGGTAAATGATCCTGGGTTGGAGAGATTTATCAATGAGAAATCTGTATCCTCAAGAAGAGTACAGTCTTGCATGGTAGAGTAAATGTTAAATTAAAGCTCAAAATGCCAGTAAGGAAACAGTATGGCCTACAGAACTAAGCTATGAATGCAGAGGAATGATGGGTAGTCTGAGTCATCATGGCTTTGATAAAGAATTGTCTGTGTACTCAAAAGGGCAAGGAGTGATTTCATAGTTTTGAGGAGAAAGAGAAGACTTCCATTTTGAGGAAGAGAAGAAGCTAAAACTATAGCCTGACGAGTGTGGACGGTGGGGCGTGGGGCTATTGGGGTCAGAGTTAGGTCAAGTACCTGTGAACCATTTTTTTCCTAAATTCCACCCTGGTGCCAGGCCCCCTGTTAATTACATGAGAGAACATGGAGGAGGAAGAGAGTTAGCTGAAGGATAGCTCAAATATTTAGCCTAATGAAAATGGTAATTATGAAAATAAAGTAATTTTCCTAATGCGTATAAAAACAAAAACTTGTGATTTTTTTATAGTTCTAATGGTGAAATTTTAGTGCCTTTTATATTCTGTTCTTTTAAAATATTTTAATTAACATGGAAAGTAACTGATGTCCTCAGTGGTATTTCCAGGCTTCCCTTGGTATGACTGACTCTTTTCAGCAATAGTTCCCTTCTCTGTCTTCCTGCCAACCCTCCTTAATCGTCCCCTTGAGACTAACAACCTTTTTTCCACTTTCATGTAGTATGTATTTGCCCCCTCCCCACATGGTTTCCTTAACTCTCTTTTCACCTCTCATGGTTCTCCTTTTGGTTTTATGACTTATATGCTCACTCCCTGTACTAACATATGGTTGGAAATCAGAAGAGGAGATCATTACATAAAAGAAAACAGACGATATAGATTATCTTTGTCGAATCTAGGTCACATTACTTAGCATAAGAGCTTTTGTTTTTAATCAGTGTTTCTACAAATTTTATAATTGTTCTCTGTGGTTGAATAAAGTTACATAGTGTGCACGTGTCACATGTATTTTTTCCATCAAGTGCTGATGGACATTTCTGCTGACTCCATTGCTTTGATAGTATGATTAGAACATCAATAAGCATGGTTATGTGGGTATCTCTCATAGCATTACAATATTTTGAGTGGTGTAGCTCCAAAAAAAGCAAATATCTTCAAAACAAAATGAAACTATAAAACAGTAAATGGCCAATGAACTGAATAGATAGTTCTTAAAAAAAGAAGGAAGGAAAGAAAGAATAAAGAAACACAAATTGACAATAAATACATTTTAAAATGTGCAATGTCCTTGGCCATCAGGGAAATGTAAATTGAAACAATTTTGAAATTCCATCTCACTCCACTCATAATGTCTGTTATGCAGAAAATAAAGTGCATTAAATACCAAGAAGATGAAGGGGAAGAGGAACCTTATACACTACTGTGGGGGAGGGAGAGGAGATAGGGAGAAGGGGGAGACTTACAGAGCCAGTATGATCTTCTCAAGCCTGTTTTTTATATTGTTCTTTTTAATTTTTTTTTTAAATTACAGTTTATTCACTTTTTATCCCAGCTGTCACCCCCCCTCACTCCCTCCCAATCCCGCCCTCCCTCATTCATCTCCTCCTATATCCTCCTCCAAGTCCACTGATAGGGGAGGTCCTCCTCAAATTCCATCTGACCCTAGCTTATCAGGTTTCATCAGGACTGGCTGTGTTGTCCTCCTCTGTGGCCTGGCAAGGCTGCTCCCCCATCAAGGGGAGTTGGCCAAAGAACTAGCCACTGAGTTCATGTCAGAGATAGTCACTGTTCCCATTACTAGGGAACCCACTTGGACACTGAGCTGCCATAGACTACATCTGAGCAGAGGTACTAGGTTATATCTCCATGAATGGTCCTTGGTTGGAGTTATCAGTCTCAGAAAAGACCCCTGTGCCCAGAATTTTTGGTTCTGTTGCTCTGCTTGTTGAGGTCCTGTCCTCTCCAGGTCTTTCTATCTCTCCCTTCTTTCATAAGATTCCCTGCACTCTGCTCAAGGTTTGGCTATCAGTCTCAGCATCTGCTTTGATACCCTCTGGGTAGAGTTCAAGCCACTTCCTGTAGAACCATTTCCTGCAGGTTTTCTCATCCCTGGCTATATACATTTCATATCAGGTCCATTTTGATTCTTTCAGCCTTCATAATAGAATTTGGTCATTTATACCATCACATTTTGGGCTTCACTTGACTCCTGTGCCATGGCTACACTCCACTCTTAGTAAAACTTTATGGGTCAGACCTTCCTTCATTACAAGTGTGGGACCTCTTGTTTTGTTTTTTTTTTTTTTGTATGACTGATTTTCAGTAATCACAACTACACTTGTTACTTTAATGTTATCTTGATACCTCATAGAGCAATCTGAAGAGAAAATCTTAACTAAGGATTGCCTAGACAAGATCCCTCTGTTGACAGGTCTGTGGAGGCCTATCTTGCTTGTTAGTTGATGTACAAGGGCACATCCCACTGAGAAGTCCTGGGCTGCCTTAAAAAGCCCGGAGTACTGGATCACTGATTAAGGCTTATTGCTGTTCCAGAAAAACCATGGATCCCCAGGACCAACATGCTTCTCATAAGCATCTATAACTCCATTTAGAAGGGACATGAGCTCTCTTCTGGATTCTGTATACACTAGGTATACAGAAAAAAATATTCACATAAGATTTCCTTTAATGATGGACTCTGACCTAAAAATGTAAGCCATTAAGCCCTTTCTTCTCCTAAATTGTTTTTGGTCATGATGTTTTCCCTAGCATCGGAATGAAACTAGAATACATTATCAAATTCCTTAAGTATGTATAGTATATCAAACTGAACATTTGTTTAAATATAAGTGTAATGTTAACTTGGGGCTCTAGCTCAGTGTGTAAAATGTTCGTCTAGCACCCATGAAGTCCTGGGCTAAATCCCCAGCACCATATGTAATCTCAATTGCATGGTTTTGGTCTCAGTACTAGGAAGATGAAAGTAGGAGAAACAGAACTTCAATATCAGTCAAAAAAAGCCATATCAAAAAACAATGAAAAAAAAAAGAAGAAAAACAACTTGTAACATGCTATTTTGAAAATGAGACATATTAAAATCCTTCAGTGATTAGAGAGATGGCATTGGTGCACACAGACATACACATAGATTTAAGGAAAATACTGTGAGTTACGACTACTAATAGGAATAAATATCATACTTTTATTAAATAGGAAAAATACAACAGATGGACAGCATTAATTTTCACATGTATTCATAGTCTCAAGGATGATAAAAAATATAACACCTTGAATTTTATTATGTATATATGAAATTATTTCAAAAGACATTTTTTAAAAATCTGGCCAAATCTTCTTATCTTTATTATTATTATTATTTATTACAATTTAATCACTTTGTATCCTGGCTGTGGCCCCCTCCCTCTTCTACAGGTCTCACCCTCCCTCCCTCTTCTCCTCCCATGCCCCTCCCCTAGTCCACTGATCTGGGAGGTCCTCCTCCACTACTATCTGACCCTTGCCTATCAGGTCTCATCAGGACTAGCTGCATCTTCTTTCTCTGTGGCCTAGTAAGGCCACCTCACCCGGGGGAGGCGATCAAAAAGCAGCTCACTGAGTCCATGTCAGAGGCAGCTCAATATCCATGTAGGTTTCCTATGAAGACAATATTTTTTAGGATTATTTAAGTTTGTGTGTGTGTGCTTGCACATGAATTCAGGCATGTGCAAAAGCCAGAGGGGGGGAATTCTGTACAGCTGGAGTTACAGGTGGTAAACCACCTGTAGGTGCTGGGAACTGAACTAAGGTCTTCTGCAAGAGCACCAAGCAGCCTTGATCACAGAACCATGTCTCCTACTTAAAATCCTGCTTAGATTTTATTGACTATGAAAGGAAAAAAATTGTTCTTTCCAAGCATCATGCACTATTACACTTTAAGAAAAAGTTTGGAAGAATTACCCTTTGACCTCATGAAGTAAAATCTCATTAAGACATGGAAATCTATTTTGATATTTATAACGTAGACTCTTTTACTAGCACAAAAGAGTGCAAATAAACAAACCTAAGTGCTTGGGTCTTATAATTAAAATGATTAAATAGACAAAGGAGAAAATAATAACTGTTGTCAAACATAATGGAAGAAATAAAACGCTATGCACTGCTTAGGAAAGGACAAACATTCTGGGTACTTTGTAAGATCTTACTAGCTTTTAACAGATCAGAACACCGGAGATCTAAATGTCACTATCTGAGGATATAACTCAATGTGCGCAGTGCTTACCTTGCATGCATAAATCTCTTGGCTTGATGCCTTGCAGAACATAAATTAGGCATGATGCCATATGCCTAAAATTCAAATATTTGGGAGACTGGAACATAAGGAGTTTAAGATCATCTTTAGCTACATAGCAAGTGCAAGGCCAACCTGGGCCATTCAAGACCCTCTTTCAATACCAACAAAAGCAAGGCATATCCAAAAATATGTATAGCAGTACTTCTTATGAGATCAAAGTATACTTTTTAAAATCAGTGTGATAATTCCCAAAAGAGAAAAGCCATAAGTTGTAAAGGTTGCAATTGGAGTCCTTAGTGAAGTGAGCTATGTTGCTTTTCTGCTCTTGGCACCATCTCATTGGGATGTTAAAATGCTCAGCTCTATATACTTTGCTGGATGTGTACTGAAATCAATTTAAAGCAAAGGAAAATGTTACATGGGATTTATTAGTAGTTATCATTCATTGAAAATATGACCATGAATAATTGTATTGGTATTTCACTGAAAGCCTCAAAGTAGCCCTCAGCCTTTCTCTTTATGAAATCCTCTTTCCTTAATTTTCCAGTACGTGATAAATTCTCATGTCCATTTCTCAGTACTAAGTCAAGCTATGAGCACAAGTTAAATAGTTTGATTACCTTTGATGTTTTGGCCTTCAATAAATCTTTTTGTTGGTTATAAAGCACTGCTTTCATTTCATTACAGGACCATCTCTGGGATAGTGAACGGCCCAGGCAAATCATTCATGTCAAATGGGCATCCATCTCTGACATTCTGAAAACAGGATTCCTGTGCAATTGCTCTCATCCTTCAGCATGTATGATTTTTCATTTAGGAAGCCCTTTCAACACACTATAGTCTGAAAATCATTACAGAGTAGCACAGACTTACAGAATGTGAACTCTACCTTTCCGTGTAATAAATTCTTAATTTATTTTAATAGTTTTTTACTCCCAGGATCTCCTCTTTTATCCATACACCTTTTTTTTTTCAGTGAGCCAAATGGATATCAGATGAAACTCAGTGAAAAACCAACTCCTTTCTATACCAATTCACACAACTTGTCTTGCTTCAGAAAGAACATGCTTAATTAAATAAAATAGCGATGACTATATTTATGAGTACAAATAAATGAAGCGGAATCCACAGGATACATGCTTTAAGCACATTACCATTATAAAACATTCTTGAGTATCAATAGTTCAGCAGGACTTGAGGATGCTATGTGTTGTATGTGCATTTTTCCCCCTTTTTTTTAAATTTATTTCACTCACTACACTTTATTTGATTCAATTCCTTGATTTTAGCACTTAATATGAACCAAATCACTAGATACTAGGCTAATTCTTGGGTATTCCAAATAAAACAAATTAAGATCATGTAATTTAATAGGACTTTCCAATGAAATATGTCTTAGTCACTTTTCTCACCACTGTGACAAAATACCTGCAAAATCAACTTAATGAAGGAATTATTTATCACGGCTCACAGTTTGGAGCTGCAGTCCAGCAAGCTGAGGAAAGTATAATGGCTGAGATGTGAGGCTGCTGATTATGTTACACACACAGTCAGAAAGAAAAGAGATGAATTCGGGTGCTCAGCTCACTTTCTCCTTTTTATCTAGTCTGCTACAAGCCATGCAATGGTCTGGCTAGTACAACAACCTTGGGCTCAGATCTAGAAATTGCCTCACTGTGAAGTTGATAATCATTATAACCATAACAAGGTTACAGGCAAATTAGTGTAGACATGACAGATAAGGCTAATTAAAAGGAGTGAGTACCTAATATGAGTGACAGCAGAAATTAAAGTCTAAAATAAACAGGAAACGAAAAAGGCATAACAACAACATGAAATTTTTCAATAGTGAACTCAATGTCAGTTTTCCACTACCTTATAGGAAAACACAGAGAGAAAGGGGGGGGGGAGAGGAAAAAAAGATATTTCCAGCTGGTTTTGTTCTGCTTTTAGAGCTGAAGGCCAAGAATAAAGCCTTGTGTGTCTAAGGCAAGTGCACTCCCATGGGGCTATAACCCCAGGCCCTCAAAGGAAATTTCTAACAGAGACTCAAGTTTACAATCCTCCCAAGTCCAGTTTTTGGTGATATTGAGCAGTGAGCTGACTTCAGCTTTCTAACTTTCATTTTCATTATTTGTATTTCTACCAGCAGTCTAGAACTCAAACAGGGACTAGGCTGGTGTAGAACTCCTAACAGGAATGAAGAAATTTTAAAAATACACTTGTCTCCCTCCATTTAGCTAGTAGATTACAGAGATAATGAGCCCCTAGGATTGAAACTTCTGTAGATGTTTGAGTTTTAATCACTTATATTACAGTAACAGGGAGCTTGAAGAGATTACTCAGTGGATAAGAAGAACACTTGCTTCAAAAGCAGAGACTGGAGTTTAAATCCACAGTACTCACATAAAAAAGGAAGCTGCCCAAGCTTGTAACTGCTACAGGAGTAAGAGAAGGGGCTGGGGGAATCCTCACTGCCAGGTGATGTTAGATGCCCTGTCTCTAGAGAATATGGTAGAAAGTGATAGAATAGCTGGCATCTCCTCTAGACTTCAGTGTGCACATACAACTCTCTCTCACACACACACAAATTTTACTGCTCGTCATGTGGCTTTCCTTCTGCCATAGGCGGAATGTTGCATTTTATGAGTCTGGTGTCTCTAAAATGTGGATAAGAACCCTAATATCTAACCTCAACCCCAACAGCAATAACATTGCTCTGTAAGGTTCCCCTTCCTGACTCCACAGACTGAGGAAATTGAAAGATGCTTCTGAGAAGAGAAAAACTTCGACAGTCCCTTAGGGGCTTCTCTGTGGCAGCCATGGGTCACACTGCCAAATCAGACTTCCTGTTAAACTTTGAGGTGGTATTCTAACTAGCTTTCCCTCAAGCTCTTCCTAATGTTCAAAACTGCTTATCCTTTTATGCTTTCTCTTGACTTCCCAGCTCAAGCATTCTAGCTGTCCTGTCCTCCAAATGAAATGTGTCCCTCCTAGAGGAAGAGCAGTAGAAAGAGTCAGGAAGAAATCAGTACTCCCCACTCCCTAGGAAGCTGAAACTTACAAGATTCACAGTATTATCCTCTAAGGTTAAATCAGACTTTCCCACCTGCTGAGCTGCCTTCAAGTGATGCAAAGAGTTCTAGAGATGTTGCCTTCCTGACTCATGCCCCTTCCTGGGGTGAGCTCTTCAGTGATTCAACTGTCATCAGTTTATCCATGTTTACTTGTAGCAATCTCATCATACTCCTGCAAACAACCCCAATAAACTCATTGGTTCACCAAGCTGAACTTTGGTAGAATTCTACCGTTGGACATTTGCCCACAACTCTTCCCAGTGGCCCTGGCTGAGTGTGAGGACTTTTCTGTTGCCCTCTTGCAGAATCTTAATTAGCAGGTGGCAGGCACACATTGAAGCATGATAACTTCAAGGTAAGAAGTTCTTTTCATGTTCAAGACTGGCAGGAGTCTAGATTAACTAGCATCCTTTCCTCAGCTGGGTGGCCTCATATTCACTAACTTAAAGATCATCACAGTGTGCCTCCTATGTACCTAGACTTTAAAGTTAAAATAATTTGTTATCAGACTTGTAAGGCAACTCTTTTTATTTTAAATGTGAAGTCCAAAACTCTTAAAAAGAGTTTCCACTACAGAGGGTGGAGACGACCGCAAGAAATTCTCATATGCTTATCAGTGAGCTTGAGCCTAATGCTTTCCAGTTTATGGGCATGCTGATAAGAAAACAAATTGAAAAATGCAGAAAGTGGAACCAGGCTTGGCTATCTCCCATGCACATTTCTCCTACTACTCCAGCTTCTTTATTCTACTTTCTGCAGTTTCAAGTCATCCTTTGCCACAAATGAAGAAGTAAAGTTTTATGTTTTAGACTGGGTTTTTGTTTCTTTGTTTTGTTTTTATGTTTGTTTGATTTGGTTTTCTATTACAGAGCAGAAACTTTCAAATATTTCTTGTAGTATATTCTTCAAAATGACTGGATGATTGTAAAAATAACCATAGAACATTAGACTCAGTCATGGAAAACCTATGTCCAGAATTACACTATTTATTTTCTATTACTGTGTGAACATAAATGTAATTGAACTAATGATCAGTTGAGGATGGGTTTCATTTGAATTTAAGCATATTGGGTGGTCCAAAATGAACAAAGTTTAATATTCGGTTTCTCCCTTGAGGTTCTCTAGAATGCACTTGTGTTTATCTGTTATGACAAAGCTAAGAAGATTCTACATCTAAGTGATGTAGGCATAACTATGATATGACATATTGTAATATTTTTTGGATAAAAAAAGCATGGAAGAGGTAATCTAATGGAGAAATTCAGATTCTTTTTTTTTTCTTTATTAATTACACTTTACTCACTTTGTATCCCTCCCATGATCCCCTCCCTCCTCCCATCCCAATCCCTCCCTTCCTCCACCCTCTGCATGCATGCCCATCCCCAAAGTCCACTGATAGGGGAGGACTTCTTTTCCTTTTGATCCTAGTCAATTAGGTCTCATCAGGAGTGGCTGCCTTGTCCTCTTCTGTGGCCTGGTAATGCTGCTTCCCCCTCAGGGGGAGGTAATTAAAGAGCAGGCCAATCAGTTCATGTCAGAGACAGTTTCTATCACAATGGAACCCATTTGGATACTGAAATGCCATGGGCTACATCTGTGCAGGGGTCTTAGGTTATCTCTATGCATTGTCCTTGGTTGGAGTATCAGTCTCAGGAAAGACCCCTGTGCTCAGATTTTTTGGTTCTGTTGCTCTCCTTGTGGACTTCCTGTCCTCTCCAGATCTTACTGTTTCCCACTTCTTTCCTAAGATTCCTTGCACTCTGCCCAAAGGATGCCAATAAGTCTCAGCATCTGCACTGATAGTCTGCAGGGCAGAGATTTTCAGAGGTCCTCTGTGTCAAGCTCCTGACTTGTTCCCTCTTTTATCCTTCTTCTGATGTCCAGCCTCTTTGCCTTTCAGGACAGGAATTGAGCATTTTAGCAAGAGTCTTCTCTCTTGATTAGTTTCTTTAGGTGTACAGATTTTAGTAGGTTTATCCTATGTTATATGTCTATATGAGTGAGTATGTACCATGTGTATCCCTCTCCTTCTGGGATAGCTCACTCAGGATGATCTTTTCCAGATCCCACCATTTACCTGAAAATTTCATGATTTCCTTGTTTTTCATTGCTGAGTAATATTCCATTGTGTAGATATACCACAATTTGTGCATCTATTTCTCCACTGAGGGGCATCTGGGTTGTTTCCAGCTTCTGGCTATTACAAATAAGGCTGCTACCAACATGGTTGAGCAAATGTCCTTATTGTGTACCTGAGAATCTTTTGGAAATATGTCTAGGAGTGGTATAGCTGGATCTTGAGGAAGCACTATTCCTAGTTGTCTGAGAAAGCACCTGGTTGCTTTCCAGAGTGGTTGTACAAGATTACATTCCCACCAGCAGTGGAGGAGGGTTCCCCTTTCTCCACAACCTCTCCAGCATGTGTTGTCTCTTGAGTTTTTGATCTTAGCCATTCTGATGGGTGTAAGGTGAAATCTTAGGGTTGTTTTGATTTGCATTTCCCTGTGGGCTAATGAGTTTGAGCATTTCTTTAAGTGTTTCTCTGAAATTTGATATTCCTCTGCAGAGAATTCTCTGTTTAGCTCTGTACCCCATTTTTTAATTGGATTACTTGTTTTTTTTGCTGTTTAACTTCTTTAGTTCCTTATATATACTGGATATTAGTCCTCTGTCAGATATAGGGTTGGTGAAGATCTTTTCCCAATCTGTAGACTGTCGTTTTTTTCTGAGGACATTATCCTTTGCTTTACAGAAGCTTTTCAGTTTTGTGAGGTCCCATTTATTGATTGTTGCTCTTAGAACCTGTGCTGTTGCTGTTCTGTTTAGGAAGTTGTCTCCTGTGCCAATGAGTTCAAGGGTATTCCCCACTTTTTCTTCTAAGCAGTTTAGTGAGTCTAGTTTTATGTTGATTATATTGGTCAGGGTTCTCCAAGAAACAGAAGTTATAGAATGTGTGTGTGTATTTTTTCTTTTTTATTAATTTTTATTTTTATATTAATCACAGGTCATTTACTTTGTATCCTAGCCATAGCACCCTTCCTCATTCCCTCCTAATCCCACCGTCCCTCCCTTGTCTTCTCCCTGCCCCTTTCCAAGTCCACTGCTAGGAGAGGTTTTCCTCCCCTTCCATCTGACCATAGCTTATCAGATATCTTCAGGACTGGCTGCCATGACCTCCTCTGTGGCCTAGCAAGACTGTTCTCCTTTGGTGGGGGGACAAAGGTGCCAGTCATTGAGTTCATGTCAGAAATATTTCCTGTTCCCCTTACTAGGAAAACGCACTTTGTTACTGAGCTACCATGGGCTACATCCGAGCAGGGGTTCTAGCCTATATCCATACATGGTCCTTGGTTGGAGAAACAATCTCATAGAAGACTCCTGTGCTCTTATATATTTTGTCCATGTGGAGTTCCTGTCCTCTCCTGGACATTGGAATTAGGAGAATACAAGTAACAGGACAAAAGCCTTCTATAGAGGCCCTTTGAAAGATTCTACCTATCAGTGTATCAAAGCAGATGCAGAGACTCATAACCAAACCTTTGGCAGAGGGCAGGGAATCATATGAAAGAAGGAGGAGTTAGTATATCCATTCTTCTATATGTTTATGTATATCTGTATATGAAATTTATTAGAACGGTTTATAGGCTGTGGCCCAGCTATTCCAACAGTGGCTATCCACCAACAGAAGATCCAGGAATCCAGAAGAACCATGTAGTAGGTCAGTCTACTAGACTGTATGTCTCAGCTGGTCTTCAGTATAACCCAGGATCCTGGAAAAAGAAGCTCTAATGCCAGCAAGTAATGGACTTGCCAGTGAGAGCAAGCAGGCAAAGAGAGAAAGCTTCCTTCTCCTTGTCCTTTATATAGGCTACCACCAGAAGGTGTGGCCCAGATTAAAGGTAAATCTTTCTACAAAAGTTTAAATTAAAAGTAGGTCTTCCCACTTAAAATTATTTAATGGAAAATAATTCAACAAAGGTGTATCTTGTTGCTTTAGTTTTAGTTAATTCGACTTATTCAATTTGACAATCAATAATATCCATCACATTGGTTTTGTGTATTTGTTATCTAAAATAAATCATTCACATATTGTGTTTCTTTCAGTTTATATTATTGTCAGTTTAATACAGAATCATTCTTGTAGTATTTCACTGTGATGATATCCAGTTGAACACACACACACACAAACACACACACACACACACAAACACACACACACACACACACACACACACACACACATAAATGCCATAGAGAAGAAAGGTCCAGCAAAAAACATGGAGATGGGTATTGTGGGAGAAGGCATGTTTAAAGTATATCAAGTAATTTCCTGAAAATGGTTCTATTCAACTATATATAATGCAAATAAAAAGAATAAAGGCAGAGTGTTTGGGCAGAAATTCTTAGCAAAATGAACTGCTGGGAGAAAAATATTTTTTATTCTTATTCTATAGAATATTTGTGTTCTTCCCTGTGGTTAGCAGATTATTGAAGTAATGTCTCTGAAGACATGGAATTTCCCCCAGGATTCTCATGCTGGAAAAAGGGAAATGCTGAACTCTGGTGTAGCCAGAGCAGGGCACTTGTTTTCTGGAAGGGATTTCACGCAGTTCTGATAACCTGTCAGACCAAGTTAAGGACAGACAATAATGGGTCCCAGTTGGGTGGAACCATACTTTGCATGACAGTCCTCTATTTTAACATGGCCTCATGTCAGGACCTTGAAAATAGACTAGACCTTTTTGTACATCTTCCAAATCTGGCCACATTGAATAAATCTCCTTTTAGTGATTTTTTCTATATTTAATTGGCCTATTGAGCATAGGTGGGAAGTCTAGGATTGTCTGGGCACCAGGCCTCAAGCTCTAACCATAAAATCTGTGGTAGAAAGTTTAAATTTGAATATAAGAAATATAAGGACTTCAAATTTTACTTTAATAAAAGTATGATGCTTCTACAAAAAGGAAAAACATAAAGAGTCATTGAAATCAAATATTCCAACCCAGGACCATGCATGGAGATAACCTAGAACCCCTGCACAGATGTAGCCCATGGCAGCTCAGTCTCCAAGTGGGTTCCTTAGAAAACTGGGACTGTCTCTGACTTGAACTCAGGAGCTAACTCTTTGATCACCTCCCCCTTCAGGCAGCAACCCTACAGGCCACAGAGGAAGACAGTGCAGACCAATCCTGATGAGTACTGGAGAATTGGTGAGAAGTGGGAGGAACAACAGCAAAAGACCCTTTCTCTATAATTCTCTCTCTCTCTCTCTCTCTCTCTCTCTCTCTCTGTGTGTGTGTGTGTGTGTGTGTGTGTGTGTACATGTGTGCTCGAGTCTGCTCTTAATTTTTTTTTGAATTTTATTTTTTTCTTATCAGTTACATTTTATTAACTCTGTATCCCAGCTGTGTCCCGATCCCTCATTTTCTCCCAGTCCCTCCCTCCCTCCCTCATCTCCACCATGCCCCTTTCCAAGTCCACTGATGGGGGGGACCTCCTCCCCATTCATCTGATCCTGTTTTATCAGGTATCTTCAGGACTGGCTGCAAAGCCCTCCTCTGTGGCCTAACAGAACTGCTCCTCCCTTCGGGGGTGGGGAGGCCAAAGAGCCAGTCATTGAGTTCCTGTTAGAAATAGTCCTTGTTCCCCTCATTTTGGGAAACCAATTGGTTACTGAGCTACCACAGGCTACATCTGAGTGGAGGTTCTAGGTTATATCCATACATGGTCCTTGGTTGAATGTCAGTCTCAGAAAAGACCCTGTGCCCAGATATATTTGGTCCTTGTGGAGCTCCTATCCTTTCCCCATCAGACTAACTCCCCTTTTTTCCTATGATTCCCTGTACTCTGCCAAAGGTTTGGTCATGAGTCTTTGCTTTGAAAACACTGCTAGTTAGAGTCTTTCAGATGCGCTCAATAGACTCCTGTCATATGTTCAATGCACATCCCATCTGTCTTTCTAAACGAGGATTGATCATCTTACCCCATGTCAATTCTCTTGATTATCTTTTTTTGATGTATAGGTTTCATTATGTTTATCATATCTATAGGTCTATATAAGTGAGTATATACCCTGTTTGTCTTTCTCCTTCTGGGATATTTCACTCAGAATGATCTTTTCTAGATCCCACCATTTGCCTGCAAATTTCATGATTTCCTCCTTTTTAATTGCTGAGTAGTATTCCATTGATATAGGTTTTTTTCACTCATTTCGAATCCACCAAGTCAGCTAGCCTAGTTGGAAAGGAAGTGCCAACGACCCTCCTGGCTCTTCCTCCCCAGTGCTGGGATTATAAGCACGTGCTACCATCTCCAGATTTTGCCATTTTCTCTAATTCAGCTCAGCTCTTTACACTTGCACAATGCTCACATTACTGACTGTGCCATCTCCTTAGCTGGACACCTCACAATCCTGCTTTCATGTATGTTAAAGAAGGTTTTCATTTCTGTGTATACACATGCTTTTAGAAGCCAAAGGGTCAAATTTCATTCCAGTTTCTTATCCCCTATATTGCTTTTGTGACTATCTTTCACTGAGCCTGAAGCTCACTGATTGATGAGACCAGTTAGCCATCAAACCCCAAATATTCCCATGTCTACCTCCTCAGTGATGGTATTACAAACTTGAGCCCCTATACTTGGCTTTTCTTTAATATAGATTCCGGGGATTGAACTCTTTTCCTCATGCTTGCATGACAATTAATTTCCAATGGAGCCATCCCTCCAGCTGAGATCCCATCTTAATAATTGACTATTAAGCCTGAGGGATTGAAGGTGAGTTCAGTCTTAAAACTGACTAGAAAGGTTTTCATCAAGTTTTAGAGATTCAAAGATGAATAAAGTTCTCTGGAAGGATTTTACCACAGTTTTAGAATCTTTCTTCTCGGTTTTAATTAATCTACAAATATCTTTTCCTAGACTCTCTTGTATAGTAGAAAAGCAGAAAGTGAAAGGAGATGTCAGGCATCCCAATGCTATTGTAATATTAACAATTAAGGCACAAGGAAATCTCCAAGAAACCTTTCTAGGTTTTTCCATTTGAGTCTCCTGATGTTACAGATGAAAATAAAGCAGAGAGAGAGAGAGAGAGAGAGAGAGAGAGAGAAGAAGAAGAGAGAGACCAATTATGGCTGCTTCTCCCACCAGCCCTTTGTGGGAGTGAAGGGATTTTTCTTGCTTTTATGTGTATAATGTTACCATGTTAGAAGAGACAACAGAAAAATTAACAAAAATACAAAATCAAAAGGTGAAGACCTGGTTCAGTGGTTTAGAGAAATTGCTGCTCTCACAAAAGTTCTAAGTTCAGTTCCAAGGTCCTACCTCAGTCTACTCACAACCATAGAAATTGATAATCTTGAGGTATCCATTGATATTTTAGCTAGGGATTCATTGTTGTTTAAAAGACACTATGACCATGGAAACTTTTACCAAGTAAAATATTTAAATGTGGCTGGCTTACATTTTCAGAGGTTTAGAACCTTATCATTATTGCAGGAAGGATGGTAGCCAGAGGCAGACATGATGTTAAAGAAGGAGATGAGAAATCTGTATCTTGATATGAAGGCAAAAGGAGGGGACGGTGTTACACACTGGGCTGAGCTTGAGCACAGGAGATATCAAAGCCCTCCCCAACAGTGACACATTTTTTCCCACAAGAACACATCTATTCCAGCAAAGCCATGCCTCCTAATAGTGCCACTCCCCATGGGCCAAACATCCACACACATGATTTTATAAGGGTATTCCTGTTAAAACACTATAGATGATAAGTAGCATTTGTAAATGAGCCAGACATATTTATTTATCCCAAATTAAGAAGATGACAATGTAGCCACTCCTGATATGATCTGATAGACTAAGACCAGAAGGAAGGAGAGGAGGACCTCCCTTATCAGTGGACTTGGGGAGGGGCATGCATGAAGAAGGGAGAGTGAGGGTGGGACTGGGAGGGGAGGGGCTAATGGGGGGATACAAAGTGAATAAAGTGTAATTAACAAAACAAATTAAAATTAAATCAAATTAAAGAAAACATTGACTGTAGTAATTGTAATTGTTTTATTTTTAAATAAATAATTTTAAACAATAAAAAAAGAAAACTTGACTTTGACCACTTAGCATCTTCACTCCCCTTCATTTCCTCAAATTCCGATGTTCCAGTCTTAGTCTTGCTTTGTAGCTGGGCCTGCAGGGCCACCCTCCATTTCTCTTTGCCCCCAATTCCCTGTAGACTCCAGGTATCTTTTCCTACAGCATTTCTACGCCAAATAATTCCTTTTTCTCAGCCACAACTGCAGGTATTTTCTCCATAGAAATCCACACACAGATCAGAGCCAGGCCATTCTGCTGGCCAGATAGGAAGCCTTTACTCTATCATGTTCTCCAGTTTCAGTCTTCCTTTCTTATCCCCAGCTTTGCAGCGGACCACCTGCTGTCACCTCTCCTACCTCTCTGTTCAACACCCAGCTTTCTTTCCTCCTGTGGACCCTTCAGCTGCCTCACAACTGCTCATCCCCATTCCTTAGTGTCAGCCCCCAATACCTAGAAACATATTCTACCTGGATGCCCAGTGATGCCACCTGGCAGGATCCTACTAGGGATGACCTACTAAGCAAGTCACAGCCACCTTACTCTCTGTAGAACCAGAAAGGGCAAAGGAAACCAAGGAAGAGAACACCTACTTAACAAAGACAAGGCCAGATATCAGCACGGAGAATTACAGTCATCTCAAACCCACATGTCTAGAGACCAGCAAAAAACAAAACCAGTAACATCTAGAACAATGTGTCTCCAGTAGAACCGAGGAACCCTACTACAGTAGGCTCTGAGCATTGCAACACAGCTGGAGCACAGTGAAGACTTCAAAACAGCTATTAGGATATGTTTAAGTACCTTAAAAAGGATATGAATACATCCATTAATGGAATCTATAAGAACACCAACAGTGGAATGAAATGAAAGATAAAAACAGTTCAAGACATAAAAGTGGAAGTCGGATCAATAAAGAAAATACAAACTGAGAGAAAACTAGAAATGAAAAATTTATGAAGTAGAACAGGAACCTCAGAGGCAAACTCCACCAACAGAACATAAGAATCTCAGGAACTGAAGACAAGATAAAAGAAGTAAATACCTAGGTCACAGAAATTGTTAAATCTAAAATAGATCCATGCATGAAACATCCAAGATCTCTGGGACACTATGAAAAGACCAAATCTATGAATAATACAAATATATGAAGGAGACAATACACAAGTCAAAGGAACTGAAATGTTCTTTCACAAAATCATGAAAGAAAATTTCCCTAACCTAAAGAAGAAGATGCCTATCAAGGTGAAAGAAGCATACATAACTTTGATGACAAATAATAATCCATACACTAAGTATATAGAATATAGGAACATAGAAATAAGGAAGAATATTAAAATCTTCAAGGGAGAAATAACGAATCAAACATAAATGGAAACCTATTATAATAACACATGAGTCTTCAATGGAGACTCTAAAAACCAGAAAGGCCTTAAAGGGTGCCCTACAAACACTAAGAGATCACAGATTTATAACAGGCTACTATATACAAAAAACGATCACAATAGATGGAGAAAGAAAAACATTCCACAATAAAGCCTAATTTAACAATATCTACCTAGATAGGTAAAAGTACAGAAAAGCAAGAAACTTCAACCTGAAGATGTAACTACATCAAAGAAAACACAGGAATACATTATCTCAGACAAGCTAATCAAAAGAGGAGAAAACACCACACCACAAAAACAAACAAACAAAAAACCAAGAATCAACAAACACTGTTCACTGATATCTCTCACCATTAATGCTATCCTTTCCTGAAGAAAAAGACATATAGTAACAGAAGTAACAGACTAGATTTAAGAATAGGATTCATCTTTCTGCTGCATCCATGAAACACACCTTAATATCAATAGTAAACGTCACCTCAGGTTGGAAGGATGGACAAATATACTCTGTAAATGGGACCTAAACATTAAGCCAGTGTAGCCATTTTATAATCTTTCAAAATTTACTTCAAGCAAACTATTGAGAAGATATAGGGAAGGACACTACATATTCATCAAAAGGAAACTCCACTACAAAGACAGTGCAATTCTAAGTATATGTGTACCAAAAACAAGGGAATCAAAGTTCAGAAGAGAAACACGACTTAAATCACATCTTGACCCTCACACATTGACAATGGTTGAATTTAATACCCTACTCTTTCCAGAAGACTGGTCATCCAGACAAAAACAAAGTAGAGAAATAATCAAGCTAACATCATAAACAAACATAAACATCATAAATGGACCTCACAAATATTTATAGAACATCTCACCCAGACATTGAAGAATATACTTTCTTCTCATCATTGCACAGAACTTTCTCCAAAATGAACCACATGGTTGAACACAAAGCAAGTCTCAACAGATGCAAGAAAATTGAAAAAAATACCCTTCATCTTGTCTGAACCCCACTAATTAAAGCTCAGTGTCAACAACAGAAGCAACAGAAAGCTAAAAAATTCATGAAAACTTAACATCCCTCAACTGAATGAAAGATGGGTCTAGACAGAAACAAAGAAATTAAGACTTTCTAGAAATGAATGAAAACACAACATCCCAAATATTATGGGACACAATAAAAGTGGTTCTAAGAGGTAAATTCAAAGGAGTAACTATACACACAAACACACACACACAATTTAAATAAAGGAAATACCTAGTGTTAGTAACTTAATGACACACTTGAAAACAAGAACGAAAAGACAAACTAAAAACAAAAGGAATAGATTGGAAGAAACAATTAAAATCAGGGCTGAAATCAACAAAATATGAAAAATAAAAATAATTCAAATAATCAATAAAACAGAGAAAATCAATAAGATTGACAAACCCTTAGTCCAATTAACTAAAAGACATAGAGGACAAAACAAAATTTTAACAAAATTAGAGATTAAAGATGGATATAACAAAAGACACCGAGGATATTCAGAGAATCACACGGACATACTTTAAAAACCTGTACTCCACAAAACTGGAAAATAGAAACTGACTTCAAAAGAGGAAATGGAGTATTTCCCCTCTAAAAGAATAAGCCATCATCATCTATTTATTTACCATGTGAAAGTTCACTGCAATTTTGCCTAAGTTTCTTTGACTAATGCATGCATAGTATATTTGGTGTATGTGGGCTGTTTGTGTGTGTGTGTGTTATGCTAAGCCCATGTGCATATGCAGAGGCCATGTTCTTCTCTATGACTTTCCATCCTATTTTCTTGAGACAGGATCTGTCACTGAAACAGGGGTGAGCCTATTGAACATCAAGCGCAATGATACTCCTTTCTCCACAGGACTCCTACCAGCATTGGCATGGCAGGATCATGCAGCCACACCTTTTACATGGGCTGGGCATTTAAGCCCAGGTCCGCAAGCTTGCAGAGCAAACATTCCTCCCCACTGAGCCAGCTCCCCCACTTTTGCTTCTACACTGTAAATATGTCAGAATTCTTTTTAAGTTTCACTTCAACTGAATTGTACAAAATGAATAGCATATTGCAGATTTTAAAAACAAACTTAAAAAAAAATCTCAAGTGCTGGGTTTCTTTCTTCAAAAGGAATAATTTCCACACTTTAACTAAATTCTTGAAGGTCATGACCTTTGAGAGTAACACTGGACACCAGGCACACTGAATTACTTAATAAATATTTTATTAGCTGTATAATTAAAACCAGATTAGTTACCAAGAGAATAGAACTTAAGTCTTATGAATAACAACAAGAAACTCTCAATACCTCAAAAGTTCAAAGAACTACAGAAAAAATTGAAGAGAGATTTTTTTACATCATTAATCTTTTAGTAAGATCATTCACAAGTTGTTCTTGCGCTTCAAATGTACTGAGAATAACAAAAATATGAAATAATTTATGAATTTGTGACTATCTGTTGTTGGACAAGAATTACCGTGGCTAAAACATAACCCTCTAAATTCTCAGGATTTTTTTTTTAATCCACATAACCTAATTTTTGTCAGGCCACTTACAATCTGCAGAGCCCTGTATAAATAAATTAAACTCTAGAAAAGTGCAAGGATTGAAAATTCATAATTTCCTACTATAAAATGACACATTAATTGTAACAATTATCATCCACACCGAATCACAGACTCTGCAAAATGATATCAGCATTTTTCTGGGACATGTATGCGCGGTGCGTATGTTTACATGCACCTATGAGTATTTCTGTGTGTACAGAGAAAGTGCATATGTATATATAGATACAAGAGTGTGTGAGGTGTTCATGTGTATATTGCAAGCATGAAGACAATCTCGGCTGTCGTTCTTCGGTTACTGATACATGTATAGAGACAAGGTCTCACATTGGCTTGCACCTTTGCCAAGTAGGCTAAGCTAGCTGGCCAGTGAGCTTCCAGGGATCCATCTCACTCTGCCTAACTCTTCACTATTATTGAAATTACAGACACTTGCCACTATACCTGCCTTTTACTATTGGTTCTCTGGTATCTCCAGTTATCATGCGTCACACTTACTGTTCCCAGACTCTAGCTCTTTTTTTATTTTGAAACCTCTCACTGTTCTTCAGAACAAGTGTTATTGGTCTGTGCCCTATGTTTTATTTTCTTAAAGTTTTTCATTATTATTATTATTACTATTATTTATTACATTTTTTTTTCACTTTCTATTCTGGCTGTAGCCCCCTCGCCTCATCTGCTCCAGGTCCCGTCCTCCTTTCCTTTTCCCCCAATGCCCCTCCCCTGATCCACTGAGAGGGGAGGTCCTCCTTGCCTACTATCTGACCCTAGCCTATCAGGTCTCATCAGGACTGTCTCAATCCTCTTTCTCTTTGGCCTAGTAAGGCTACCCCGCCAGAGGGAGGTGATCAAAGAGCAGGCAACCAAGTTCATGCCAGTGGGAAAAGATCTTCACTAACCCTACAAATGACAGAGGGATAATATCTAGAATATATAAAGAACTCAAGAAATTAAACACCAACAAACCAAGTAATTCAATAAAAAATGTTGTAGAGAAAACCAAGAATTCTCAACAGAGGAATATTAAATGGCAGAGAAACACCCTCTGTTTTCCGTTGAAGTTGTTCTGCTTATAATCCCAGTTGGCTCTGCAATTCCAAAATGCCCTACAATCATTTTCTTCTTTTTCCTTTTTTTCAATTAAATTTTTATTATTTTATATTAATTATACTTTATTTACTTTGTATCCCAGCTGTAGCCCCCTCCCTCATTCCCTCCCAATCCCACCCTCCCTCCCTCAACTCCTCCCTGCCCCTCTGTCCAGTGATAGGGGAGGTCCTCTTCCCCTTCCATCTGACCCTAGCTTATCAGTTCTCTTCAGGACTGGCTTCAATGTCCTCCTCTGTGGCCTAGTAAGGATGCTCCTCTCTTGGGGGTAAGAGGAGGAGTCAAAGAGCCAACCATTGAGTTCATGTCAGAGACAGTCCCATTTTCTTAATGTCATGTAGATAAAAGCCATTATCGGTGCTGGGGAGGTGGTTCCGTCCTTGAAATTTTTAGAAAACAAATACAAGGATTGAGGTTAAACCCACAGCAAACATATATTCCCAAGCACAGAAGCATGCATCTCTAATTCTGGGTCTGGGGAGGCAGACAGGATGACCCTGCAGCCTGCTGGCCGGCCAGTCTAGTGGAATTGCTGAATCCCAGGTTTAGTGATTCTGCCCCAAAATAAGGTGGCGATGAAGATTCCTGAAGTCAACCTTTGGCAACCGAACACATGCAGACATATCTGTGCATGAGTACACATATGTGCATGTGTACTCAGATCCCCACACACTTGAACGTAAATGAGCATATTTACCACCCACATGCATACATTCAAAAGAACATATAGTACGTGAGAAACATAGAAGATACAATATATTTCTATATTATTTAACCCTGACTTTCCACTCTCCCTGTATTTACTTTTCTGATTATCAGGACAGTAGCAGTCAACAGTCGTTCTACAGACTAGCTGAAGCTCATGTACTTGCCAGGAAGGTTCAGCCAGAGGTGTGACTGAATTTCCTACATCCTTTCCTTCACCCCTTGTCTTACTTCCTGGCTTTCACTGTCCTACTCCACATGAACTCACACAAAGCTCCTGCTCCTGCCAAAAGACCACCAGTCTGTTTTCTTTTTTTTTAATTGTAATTTAATTTAATTTTTAATTACACTTTATTTACTTTGAATCCCCCCTCTAGTTCCCTCCCTCCTCCCCTCCCACTTCCTCCCTTCTTCCCCTTTCTCCACGCATGCTCCCCCCCCAAGTCCACTGGTAGGGGAGGGTTTCTTTTTCTTCTTTCTGATCCTAGTCTGTTAGGTCTCATCAGGAGTGTCTGCACTGTCTTCCTCTGTGGCCTGGTAAGGCTGCTCCCCCCTCAGGGGGAGGTGATTAAAGAGCAGGCCAATTAGTTCATGCCAGAAGCAGTCCCTGTTCCCATTACTATGGAACCCATTTGGACACTGAACTGCCATGGGCTACATCTGTGCAGGGGTTCTAGGTTATCTCCATGCATGGTACTTGGTTGAAGTATGAGTCTCAGGAAAGACCCCTTTGCTCAAATTTTTTGGTTTTGTTGCTCTCCTTGTGGACCTCCTGTCCTCTCCAGATCTTACTATTTCCCACTTCTTTCATAAGATTCCCTGCATTCTGCTCAACGTTTGGTCTCAACATGTGCTTTGATAGTCTGCAGGGCAGAGCCTTTCAGAGGCCCTCTGTAGGAGGCTCCTAACTTTTTTCCTGTTTTCTTCTTCTTCTGATGTCCATCCTCTTTGCCTTTCAGGATGGGGATTGAGCATTTTAGCCAGAGTCCTCCCTCTAGATTAATTTCTTTAGGTATACAGATTTTAATCTGTTTTCTTATTGGCCTCTGCCCTGGTTACAGCTGCCCTTGGGATCAAAACAAAAGCAAACACCAGATTTGTGTTTCTTTGTGCAGGTCTATGTATCTATGTGTCTGTGTGCATGTGTGTGCATCTGTGTGAATGTATATAATTTTGCGTATCGGTACATGTGTTCATATGGATGTGTGTTTGCATGTTCATGTGTATGTATGATTGGCCAGACTTTTTCCATTTTGCAATTATCACTCATCTTTAGTTTTATAACCAATATTATCAAGAATCAATTTTTTATGTCTTGATTTGATATTCATAATTATGTCTCATCTTAAAATTTAAATAACACCAATGGATTCATGTATGTACGTATATATAAAGCATAGGTAAGACATATAAATGGGACATAGGACATGGAATTTATGTGTAACACATGATTTAAAGTTTTTTTGAGACAAAGTTTTATTCTGTGGCCCTTGGCTGGCTTTGAATTAAAAATATAACCTAGGCGGACCTCATATTTCTTGAAATCCTACTGGATCAGCTCCCACTCCCAATTTGGCTATGCATATATATATACACATACTTTATCTAGTGTAGTTTTACCTCAGTAAACATGTGTGCATATAATATTAACTGTTTTGGCTTCTAATTTAATTCACTTACGGTATCAGGGCACAATCTTGGGACTTCAGTTCTTCCATATCTAATGAAATCTGTCAATGTGAGCCCATGGAAATGCCATGTTGTCTGACGGTTGAGGAGCAGGTTGTTCTGTTTTTTTATATATTTTTCTCTTCTTTCTTGGGGTATCGGCATCTATAAATTCCACTTATCTTATTTTGGCGGTGTTGATCAAATTCCTTGCAACTTCACATATTTCCCTATACTTCCCCCACAAAACAACCATTTGCATTACCAGCTAAAAGTCATAATTTTATAAATTTCTGAATATTTTTATGAATTATCATTTTGTGCATTTTCCCATGTAATAATATTTTTTCTATCATAAAATAAACACTAGTGAACAGAAAAGGTCAGATAGATCTTGATACAGTAATAGTGGGTGATTTTTATAGCCCGCTCTCATCTCTAGATCAGTCATCCAAACTGAAAATCAATAAGGATGCCTCAACACTAAACTAACCCCCAGAAAAGATAGTCTTAAAAGATATCTACAGAACATTCCACCCAACAGAACAAAAATCTACACTCTTCTTAGCATCTGATAGAACTGTCTCCAAAGTAAAACATAATCTACCTCACAAGTCAAGTCTTACCAAATACCAAGGGCAGAATCTCTTGTATCTTATCAGTTTCCAGTACAATTAAACTAGAAATCAATAATAAGATAAACCACAGAAACAACACAAGTGTAGGAAGTCTAGAAAATGTATCTAAATGACCCTGAAGAAATCAGGAAGGATTAGAGCGTTTAAGAGCACTTACTGCTCTTGCAGAGGACCTGGGTTTGATTCCCAGAACTCACAAGGCAGCTTGTAACTCTCTGTAACTATGTTCCATAGGATATAATGCCCTCTTCTGGCCTCTTCAGGAACTAGGCATGAATGTGGTACACATGTGTACTGGTAGGAAAAAAACTTCCATACACGCTAAATTATAGCAGCGATGTCATATTGTCATTGTGTTTTGATTTCATTCATTGTTCCCCCTGACTTGATTTTTCTGTACCTCTTCCCACCTCTAATTGATTTTTTTCCTTTCCTAGATAGAACCCCACCTTTTATTGTTCTTTCTTTTAGCATATGAACCAGCAACCTTCAAGATGACGTTTTTTTATACATTTATTGCTGTGTGCTTTTCCTCCCCACATTGGTGCTATAATTACATCCATTACTCTGTATACTAATAAGGAAAACTTTAAATAAGATAGAGGGCTGTGGTTTATCAGTGACTTCATTAAGTACAATTGTCTTCAGTCATATTTTCCTTGCTGGAAAGAAGCTCCCAGTGGGAATGATACCTGAAGTCACTCCTCTGGGGAGGATCTTGATACTGACTCAGACAATGTGTGCCTCAAGGAGTTTGCATCCCATTTCTCAAATCCTATTAAAACTTAACTTATTAAAATGCTGAATTACTCCAAAGTGAGGTCTTCCCACTGCAGGAACAAACAATTGCATCTTACATGTTACTGTTTAGACAGTTGACTGCCCCAGTCTTGACTTCATTATTTAAGAACCTTGTATAGTCAGATGAAAGAATAATAGATATGCAAGAGCTACAATAAAATGGAAAGAGCTGGCATTAAATGTTCACCATTACCATTTACATGTCTGTCCCATAGAAATGGCTTGCTTAGTGGCAGCTATGCAAAATATCTGTGCACTTCACTACACATCACCTTGATTTACAAGTACAAAAACTGTGTTGCTGAAACACCTTCAATTTACTATTAAAATTCACATGAGGGACAGAATATAATGAGAGGCCAAAGAGCTCGTACTGCAATTAAGAGCACAAGCCTTTCTTCTAGAGGACATCATTTTAATTCCCATCACCCAATAACCTTGTTTATGACTGTCTTTAATTTCAGTCCTTTGTTGGAGGAAATGTGTCACAGTGCTAGGCCTAGTGTCTATTCTCTTCTTGCTGCCTGTAGATCCGGATATAGAACTCTCACCTCCTTCTCCAGCACCATGTCTACTCATATACCACCATACTGCCCTCCCTAATGATAATGAACTAAACCTCTGAAACTGTAAGTAAGCCCTAATTAAGAGCTTTTTTAAAAGCAAGAGTTATCATGGTCATGGTATCTCTTCACAGCAACAGAACGCTGACTAAGACATCATGCCATTCCCATGCACTACTCTCTCTCTGTCTTATCTCTTTCTCTCTGTGTCTCTGTCTACCCCTCTGTGTGTCTGTTTCTCTGTCTCTCTGTCTTTGTATCTCTCTTTATACCATATGCTTGTGGATCATATGTAAGTTTTAGCTCCAGTACCATGCCTACCTATTGTCATGCTTCCTGCTGTGATGGTCATAGACACACTTTGAGCTGTAAGCCCCCCAAAAGGTTTATTTTATAAGTTAATTTGGTCATCATGTTTAGTCATAACAATGAAAGAGTAACTAAGGCAACTTTTAAGAAGACAGAGCAAGGGTTCTGGAGAGATGGCTCAGTGTATAAGAACACTGTCTCCCGTCCAAAGGACCCTGGTTCAATTCCCAACACCCACATGGTAGCTCCCAACTGTCTATAACTCCAGTTCCAGGAGATCTGACACCTTCACACTAATGCACAGAAAATAAAGTTAAATAAATTATATAAAAACCATAAGAAGACAGAGCAAGCAATCTCTACCTTTCTCTATTCTCTGTCCCTTCAGTACTTCATTCCCCTTCTCCTTTTTCATGTTGAAAACTTTTAGTTAACAAACTTTTTTTTTACATGTGAGTCCAATCTTTATTTTGTCATTTCATTAACATTTTCATACTTAGATTTTTTTTTAATTTTTATAGTGTGGAATTTAGCATTATTTCCTCCTTCTTTTTTACATATTTGTTTGAATGTAAGACAATATGCTTTTGTTGTTAAGCCCATACTCTTCTACCATTCATTGATGAATCAATCAATCAAACAAACAAACAATCAATAAAAAAGGAAAGTAAACTAATACTGTTCTTGAGAGGGTCTCACTATGTAGTTCAGGCTGACCTTGAATATTTGATCCTTCTGTCTTATCCTCCAAGAGCTGGAATTATAGGTATGTGCCACCAAGCCTTTCTTTTAACTAAGTCTCTCCTTAGAAAACAAACGAATAGAAGACCCTGAAATCAATTGACATACTTACAGACACCTGATTTTTGACAAAGATGCCAAAATCATTCAATGGAAAAAAAGACAGTATCTTCAACAAATGGTTCTGGTCTAACTGGATGTCTACATGTAGAAAAATGCAAATAGATCCATACTTATCACCCTGCAAAAAACTAAAGTCCAAGTGGATCAAAACCCTCAATATAAAACCAGACACACTAAACCGCTTAGAAGAAAAAGTGAGGAAGAGCCTTGAACTCATTGGCACAGGAGACAACTTCCTGAACAGAACACCAACAGCACAGGTTCTAAGAGCAACAATCAATAAATGGGACCTCATGAAACTGAAAAGCTTCTGTAAAGCAAAGGACCCTGTCATCAGAACAAAATGACTGCCTACAGATTGGGAAAGGATCTTCACCAGCCCTATATCTGACAGAGGACTAATATCCAGTATATATAAAGAACTCAAGAAGTTAAACAGCAACAAATCAAGTAATCCAAAATAAGATCAGAAACAAGGAGAGGAGGACCTCCCCTATCAGTGGACTTGGGGAGGGGCATGCATGAAGAAAGGGGAGGGAGGGTGGGATCGGGAGGGGAGAAGGGAGGGGCTTATGGGGGGATACAAAATGAATAAAGTGTAATTAATAAAAGTTAAATAAAAAATATGTGAAAAAAAATTGGGCACAGAGCTAAACAGAGAATTCTCAATAGAGGAATATCGAATGGCAGAGAAACACTTAAAGAAATGCTCAACTTCATTAGCCATCAGGGAAATGCAAATCAAAAAGACCCACAAGATTTCACCTTACACCCATCAGAATGGCCAAGATGAAAAACTCAAGTTGCAACACATACTGGAGAGGTTGTGGAGAAAGGGGAACCCTCCTCCACTGCTGGTGGGAATGTAATCTTGTACAACCACTCTGGAAATCAATCTGGCACTTCTTCAGACAACTATGAATAGCACTTCCTCGAGATCCAGCTATACCACTCCTAGGCATATATCCAAAAGAGGCTCAAGTACACAATAAGGACATTTGCTCAACCATGTTTGTAGCAGCTTTATTTGTAATAGCCAGAAGCTGGAAACAGCCCAGATGCCCCTCAGTGGAGTAATGGATACAGAAATTGTGGTACATCTACACAATGGAATATTACTCAGCAATAAAAAACAAGGAAATCATGAAATTTTCAGGTAAATGGTGGGATCTGGAAAAGATCCTCCTGAGTGAGCTATCCCAGAATCAGAAAGATGCACATGGTATATACTCACTCATATAGACATATAATATAGGATAAACCTACTAAAATCTGTACACCTAAAGAAACTAATCAAGAGAGAAGACTCTTGCTAAAATGCTCAATTCCTATCCAGAAGGCAAAGAGGATGGACATCAGAAGAAGGAGAAAAAAGGGAACAAGTCAGGAGCCTGCCACAGAGGGCCTCTGAAAGGCTCTGCCCTGCAGACTATCAGTGCAGATGCTGAGACTTATGGTATACATTTGGGCAGAGTGCAGGGAATCTTATGAAAGAAGTGGGAAACAGTAAGATCTGGAGAGGACAGGAGGTCCACAAGGAAAGCAATGGAACCAAAAAAATCTGAGCACAGGGGTCTTTCCTGAGACTGATACTCTAACCAAGGACCATGCATGGAGATAACCTAAGACCCCTGCACAGATGTAGCCCATGGCAGTTCAATATCCAAGTGGGTTCCATAGTAATGGGAACAGGGACTGTCTCTGACATGAACTGATTGGCCTGATCTTTAATTTGGTGAAGTTATGGAACCTTTAAAAGTTGCAGCCTTGGTGGAGGAAGCACACCATTGGAGGACAGGCTTCAAAGATTTATGGACTTGCTCCACTTCCTGTTCTCTCTCTCAGCTTTCCATTTGTGGATGAAATGTGACCTCTCTACTTCCCTCTCCACCATTGGAGACGCTATCATTCTGAATCATTTGCTAAAATAAACCCTTTCTTCTTTAAATTGCTTTTTATTGGCATTTTATTTCAGAAAAGTAACCGATAAAATAGAGAAAATTATTGATCCTCAAGGAACACAAAAAAGACCACAAACTATTAGTCTTTAGTGAGTTTGACTAAAGATGAAGTCATTCAAATGACACTTGAGCCCATTCCTCATTCAGAAGGACAAACGGGATAGATATCAAAAGCAGAAGAAGACAGGGAAAAGGACAGGAGCCTGCCACAGATGGCTTCTGAACAATCTACTGATAGAGGTATCCAAGCAGAGGCTGTGACTCATAGCCAAACTTTGGATAGAATGCATGGAATTTTATGAAAGCAGGGGAGATAGAAAAACCTGGAGGAGACAGGAACTCCAATAGGAAACCAACAGAGTAAAAAAAAAATAAAAATAAATAAAAAGTGGGCCCTGGGCCCTGGGGACCCTGCAGATTCTGACACCCCAACCAAGGACCATGCATGGAGAGGACCTAAAAACCCTGCTCAGATGTAGTCCACAGACATAATTCTCCAAGTGGGTTTCCTAATAAGGGAAGCAGGGGCTCTCTCTGACATGAACTCAGTGGCTGGCTCTCTGATCACCACCCCCTGGTGGGTGCAGCCTTGCCAGGCCACAGAGGAAGACAATAAGGACCTGATAGACTAGGATCAGATGGAAGGGGAGGAGGACCTCCCCTAACAGTGGACTGGGGAAAGAGTACAGGGCAGAAGAGAGAGGGAGGGTGGAGTTGGGAGCAGATGAGGGAGGCCACAAAGTATCCAGGATGAGCCTGGACACAAAGTCAATAAATTGTAGTAAATAATAATAATTTTTAAAAAAGAATCTGCTCAAAAAATAGGTCACAACTTAGTTGTAAGAGCAGTTGTACGGTAATAATTTTGGTTTCTTAAGTAGTATTACTCCCTGGTGACTAAGCATTCAAATATATGAGCCTATGGGGACCATTATTATCCCAACCACCCCTCACGGGCTTCTGAAGCCTCAAAGTCCACCCCCACTGATACACTTGCTCCAGCAGTCCATACCTCCTAACCGCTCTCAAACAGTAGTTCCACCAACTAGGGACCAGTTATTAAGATGTATCAACCTCGGGGGGGCATTCGCATTCAGTCCACCACTTAAGGCAATAACCAGATCTCTTGGATTAGTGTTCTGTGGTATACTTAATACAATCTCTGTCTTCCACACACCAGCATGTGCAGCTGACCCTTCTGTAAACCGAACAGCACAATACTTAAAAGTCAAGAGCTCGTTTGCCCTCCAGTTTAACTTGGTAGGGAAGAGAGCTTGTAATAGTGATGGTTAAGAGCTTGAAATGATGACGGCCTATCCTGGTGTATGCAACACCAGACCTAAAATGGCTATTGAGAATACTATTTAGAACAATAGCCAATTGGATTTCAGGTGATATTTTTCACACTGTCACTCACATGCTCCAAGACCTGCTAGCCTCCTGCTAGCCTCTCAGGAGGCAGAAATCTGTCCAGATTAAAAGCAGAAATCAATAGAAAATAACTACACTTTTGCACCTCAGCCTTCTCTCAGACGTTCATACATAGCGATCTGAATAATTACATGTCTACTGTGCAATAACTGTCTAAGCAGGAAGGCAAAATCTCCTGCTTTTCTTTTTTTTAAATTTTTATTCTTTTACTAATTACAGTTTATTCATTTTTTTATCCCAGCTGTAGCCCTCTCCCTCATTCTCTCCCAATTCCAGCTCCCTCCCTCATCTCTTCCCAAGCCCCTCTCCAAGTCCACTGATAGAGGAGGACATCCTCCTCTTCCATCTGACCCTAGTTTATCAGGTCTCATCAGGACTGGCTACATTGTCCTCATCTGTGCTCTGGCAAGGCTGCTTCCCCCCCCCCCAGGGGGTGGCAATTAAAGAACCAGCCACTAAGTTCATGTCAGAGAAGACCCTGTTCCCCTTACTATGTCTTCTCTTTCTAGAATATTTATTGAAACCATTTCTTCTAATAAAACACTTGCTTCATATATATATATATATATATATATATATATATATATATATATATTCACCAACTTCTCCAGAAAATAAATGCTTTTGCTGCTTCCAAGGTATTTTAATCACAATATTTGCCACATTCAAAATTTTTCTCTCACAGTAATGCAACTGAAAACGCTGTACAATTAATAAAGCTCCAAGCTAAACTTTTTTTATCACACACATCATGTGACTGTCTCTTCTAGTTTTCTGCATAATCAAGATTTTGTTTATGTAGCACATAAGATTAGAAAATTAAAATCAAAGATCAGAAATTAATTGTCCCCAAGTAAGTACACAATCATGAACACTTTAATTTATTGAATCCATAACTAATTAAAGTATTGCACTGACTCATCAATCATAGAATCATATTGCTGAGTTTGCTGATAGCCTGGAATATTGACAAAGACTGTCATAGTCATATGAAATGCGCCATTAGCCATTTGTGTATTCATGCCTTTTCATTTATTTGCATCTATGCTTACATGTACCATGATACAACCTTGATAAATACTGATGCCTTTTCAAAAGTTTTATAAATGACTTTAGACATTTACAAAAGCCTTTCCCCCCAAAAAAACCTGTGGTTTAGTTCCCATAAAACTACCCACATTAAAATCCCACATAATTTAAAAATTCATGCAATGAAATATTTCCTTTATAATTTTAAAATAACAATAAAAATTGACAACTGAACTACTTATCGCAGGTCTTACTTGGGGTGCCTTGTATTTGTATGAACGTATTAAATAACAAAAATATTGGGGAGGCATTACAATTAGCTCTACATCAGTGACTAGGAAATAAGCTAGGGAGAAAATATAAGTGAAGGGGCAGGAGAGATGGCTCATTGCTTAAGAGGGAACACTGCTTTTCCAGAGCATCTACATTTAGTTTCTAGCAGCTATGTTGGGAGACTCACAACTGCCTATAACTCCAGCCTTTTCTGGCCTCTATAGGCACCTGCACCCATATGTGTATGTTTGTGCCCACATATACACACAAAATCAAATTTAATAAAAATGAAGTCTTTCAAAAATGAAATAAAGATAAGCCAAGCAGAATATAAGGTATATTCATATAGAAAATAAATGCTAGTCCTAATTTTGTCTTTTACCTCTGCTCAATAGATCCAAATTTCATTCAAAAAAGATTTTAATAGGAAACTCTATAATCATGGTTTATGTATTTATTTTTAAAGCTTTTAATGTTTATTTTATGTGTATGGGTGTTTTGCCTACATGCGTGTCTATGCACCGTGTCCCTGAAGAGGAGAGTGTTTTTAATAGCCGTCTTGAAAATATGTGGAATAATTAAATGTTGAGAATTATGAAATAAACCAAACAATTCGACACTACATCATTGACAATGCCAAAGTGACATCATTTTAGTTCAGATATACAAGGCCTAGAAAATGAGAATCACTGAAAGCAGTCAATGTTATGAAGACTTTCTAAGGATTCTCAAGAAACATGACGTTACTGTGTGCCTAGGTTTTAGAATTGTATTAGTTCTGATTTGGATGGAATAAGAGGCCCAGTGCAATTGCTCACGCTGACACCATGAGCACTGAGATGTAGGTGGCTCTCCACCTCCAGCTCCCGCTCTCTACTCCTTTCCTTCTGCTTCTGGTTCCTGTACATTTTTCTTCTGCATCCAACAGGCATACATGTTCTTGGTTCTGATGTAATCGTTAACATCTTGTTTCTGCACCTCTGCAGAGAACCAGTTCTACAGACAGTCATGCAAATGAGGATTAAAAGTGGGTTCTAAAGTTTCTCTAGTGTGTGCAGGGTAAATGCAAGCATACTGGAAAACACTGGTATCTGGACAGCTGTATTCTGTTTCATTAAAAAAAAATCACTGGTTTATTTGCTTCATGGTTATTAATTAAACTACTTATCTATATAATGCAGAAAGTACAGTGAATGTAGATTATTTTGAAGGATTTATTTGTGAAATACAATTTGGTGGCTATCATGCTCACATATGCATTTCTCAACATTTTGTAAGCCTATTATTTGCTCAATCTAGCTCTCATATAAGTCCATAAAACTGTATTAAACATATAGAGAATTACAGATTTACTCTGCATTTTAATCAGTTGCTTCAAACATTACATTTAACTCTTAGTTTCTGTTTTAGGGAATAAATACATTCACAAAATCACCACAAATGTGTGCTGGTCAGAAATATAGATTATGTATCATGACACTGCTCTCCACACCTGACACTCAAATATTACTGAATGCCACACTGTGACTTTAATAAATGATACAGAGCTCTCAATTTTTTTCCTACCTGCTTTATTCCTTCTTCTTCATTATCCGCATGCTTAAAACAAAACTATTGAAATCATGTTTTTAAAGTAAAGTTACAACGACATAGTATTGTGCATGACTAAGGCTTAAAGGCAAAGATGAATGTTTTCATTTTAGCACTGGTGAACACGAGATGCCAACATAAGTAATGCCCTGGCCAACATCCTGTGGCCTACTGCAACCGTAGACTCCATCTCAAACATACTTGATTCAAGAATGTCTTGTGGAGTCTTTCAGAGTGCATCTGGTAGGCTCCCATTCTGTTCCCTCTCTTCAACTGCTTCTGGTGTCTATTCTATTTGCCCTTTTGAATGAGAATTGAGCACCCTCTCTAAGGTCCTCCTCGTTATTTAGTTTCCTTAGTCTGTGGATTTTAGTATGGTTATCCTATACTACATAGATAATTTCTACTTATAAGTGAGTATATACCATGCATGTCTTACTGGTACTGGGTTACCTCACCCAGGATGATCTTTTCTAGATCCATCCATTTGCCTGCAAATTTCATGAATTCCTTGTTTTTAATAACTGAGTAGTAAGTATTCCATTATGTAAATGTACTAGGGGATTGAAGCAGATGCTGAGACTTACAGCCAAACTTTGGGCAGAGAACATGGAATCTTATAGAAGAGTGAAGGTGTTGCAATAGTAATAAAAACTACATTGATCAGGCATAGAATCAGGCTGGGTGATCAATGGAATGGAATCAAAGACCCAGAAATAAACTCACATACCTATGCACACCTGCTTTGTGACAGAGGATTGAAAAACATACAATGGAAATAAGACCACATCTTCAGCAAAATGGTGCTGCTCTAACTGGATGTTTACATGTTAAAAATGCAAATAGATCAATATTTATTACCCTGTACAAAACTCAAGTCCAAGAGTATCAAAAACCTCAACATAAAACCAGACACTCTAAATCTGCTGGGGGAGAAAGTGGGGAAGAGCCTTGAACTCATTGGCACACAAGACAACTTCCTGAACAGAACAACAGTTAAGGCTTTAAGATATACAATTAATAAATGGAACCTCTTGAAACTGAAAGCTTCTGTAAAGCAAAGAACACTCTCAATTGGATGAAATGGCAGTCTCCACTTTGGGAAAATATATTCACCATCTGACAAAGGTCTAATATCCAAAATATATAAAGAACACAAGAAATTCAACACCAACAAACCAAATAATACAATTAAACAATGGTATACAGAGATAAACAGCGAATTCTCAACAGAGGAATATTGAATGGTAGAGAAGCACTTAAATGCTCAATGTCCTTAGTTATCAGGGAAATGCAAATCAAAATTACTCAGATTCCATCTTACACTCATCAGAAGGGCTAAGATAAGAAACTCAGTGACAACACATGCTGGCAAGGATGTGGAGAAAGTGGAACACTCCTCCATTGCTGGTGAGAGTGCAAACTTGTACAACCATGTTGGTAAACATTCTGGTGCTTTATTAGGAAACTGGGAATAGCCATATGTCAAGACTCAGTTATACCACTCCTGGACATACACCAGAAAGATGCTGCACAATACAACACGGACATCTGTTCAGTCATGTTTATACCAGCTTTAATCATAGTAGCCAGAAACTGGAAACAACCTAGAAGTCCCTCAACCAAAGAATGGATAAAGAAACTGTGGCACATTTACACAAGGAAATACTACTCAGCCATTACAAACACAAGGAACTCTCTTAGGCAGTGTAAATTTTTTGTCATGGTTTTTATGGGGGTGGTTGGTGTTTCCTACCCTTTATTAGAAGACTAGTCAAGTTAGAGGATGTCCTCTTCATTCTCTACAGTCTCTGCTACTAGGACTTTCTGCTTGAACCCCTCTCATATCCTCCTAGGCACCTACCGTGACTTAGGTCTCCAGTTTGTCACAGAGATGTCTCCACCCTCAGTATCTCTTTTCTTTATAGGCATCTATCCTCTTGTCCTTGCTCTCCTCATGTCTGATCTCCACCCTCTTAACTCTTTGTGCCCCCTCTCCTACCTTGTTTCCTCTCCTCAAACTCTGTGTATTCTACCTCCCCTTCCAATTGAGATTGATATATCCTCAATTGGGTCCTGCTACAAGATGTACAGGGATAAATATAAACAGGATAGAACAAAAATTGAGGAAATGTCCAAACTATGCCTGGCCCAACCAAAGAACCACCCTATTGGAGAGTGCCAAACACTGACACTATGAACTGTGCTCTGCTAAAGATGCAGACAGTAGGCTGTCAGAGTTGTCCTCTGAGTGGCTCTACCCAGAATAGCCTCAAAACTGATGCTGAAACTCACAGCCAAACACTGCGGGATGCATAGGTAGTCTTGAGGAATAGTGGGAGGAAAAAGAAAAGGACTCAGAAGTGACAGGAGAGCCGGAAGAAAAACAACAGAGTCAAAAAATCAGGGCCCAATGGGGTTTGCTGAGACTCAAGCATCAACCAAGGACCATTTATGAATTGGATCTAGGCCCCCTACAAAGATGAGCAACTTAGTCTTCAAGTGGGTGCTCTAGGAAGTGAAGTGGGGACTGCATTGGACAGGGACTCACTTACTAGCTTTTAGATCATTTTCCCCCGGCAGGCCTTCCTTGACAAGCCAGGGGTAAAGAGGATACCGTCAGTCCTGATGCAACTTGATGAGCTGAGGTGGATGCAAAAGGGAGCTCAGCTTTTCTGAGGAAAAGGGAAGGGCTGAGAGGGAAGGGGGAGAGTGTAGGACTAAGACAGAAGGAGGGAAGGGGCTACAAGGATGTAAAGTAAATAAATTAAATAAATGAGAAACAACAACAACAAAAGAAAATCATGAAATTTGCAGGCAAATGAATGGAGCTAGAAAAAACAAGCAAACACACACACAGACACACACACACACACACACACACACACACACACACACACACTGAGTGACCCAGAAAGGTACACATGGTATATGCACTTATAAGCAGATTTTAGACATATAGTACAGGATAGACAGACTACTCCAGGAAAATAAATCGATGGGCATCTTAAGCTTCATGCTGAGTCACTTAGAGGACTTAGTCACTTAGCCACTCAGAGGACAACTCTGACAGCCTACTGTCTGCATCTTTAGCAGAGCATAGTTCATAGTGTCAGTGTTTGGCACTCTCCAATAGGGTGGTTCTTTGGTTGGGCCAGGCATAGTTTGGACATTTCCTCAATTTTTGTTCTATCCTGTTTATATTTATCCCTGTACATCTTGTAGCAGGACCCAATTCTCTGAGTTAGGGGAGTGGGTGGGAGATAGCTCTGATATAGACTATGTTGCCTGTTTTTTGATCACTTCTCCCTGATGGGACTTCCCTACAAGGCCACAGAAGAAGAAGATGAACTCAGTCCTCATATGAATAGATGAGCTAGGGTGTCAGGGAGGAGGTACCCTATTCTAAAGAATAGAGGAAAAGGGAGGATGGGACTGAGAGGAGAGGAGGGAGGGACCTATGACTGATATGTTTATTAATTAATTTAAAAAAATCCAAACAGACATAAAAAAAACAAAACAAAACTTTGGGAGGATAGAAGGACTTGGAAGGTACAGGAGCTCTCCATAGAGATGAGCAAATCTGGACTGAGACAGGCCTGCAGAGACTGATGCACCAACCAAGAACCATGCACTGAGAGGACCTAGACCCCTTGCTCAGATGTAGCCCATAGGCAGCTCGGTCTTCATGTGGGTTCCCT
Source organism: Meriones unguiculatus (assembly GCF_030254825.1). NCBI lineage: Eukaryota > Metazoa > Chordata > Mammalia > Rodentia > Muridae > Meriones > Meriones unguiculatus. Next base: position 69,812,684 of record NC_083365.1, read on the forward strand.
AATAAGGATAGCAGATGCTGTCTCTGAAATGGACTCTGTTGCCATCTCTTTGATCACTTCTCCCTGGCAGAGCTGTCTTGTCATACTACAAAGGACAAGGATACAGACAATCCTGGAGAGACTTGACAAACTAGGGACAGCTGGTAGGGAAGGAGGGATCCCCCTTTATGTAGACTAGGAGAGGAGGATAAGGGAGAAGAGAGAGGGAGGGTGGTACTGGGAAGGCTACAATCTGGATATAAATTGAATGAATGAAAAAAAATAAAAAATAAAGTTTTGTGTATTTTTTCAATGAACATAGAGCAATATTTGCTTTTCTGTATCTGATTTTTCAAATTGCTATTGCTGCTTCATTTTTAAGTTAGCAGTATTAAAAATAATTGTTTGCTAGATGGAAGGGGAGGAGGTCCTCCCCTATCAATGGGATGGGGAAGGGGCATGGGAGGAGATGAGGGAGGAAGAGAGGAAGGGAGGGAAGGATTGGGAGGGGACAAGGGTGGTAGTTACAGCTGGGATACAAAGTAAATAAATTGTAATAAATAAATTATACTTAAAAATAATTGTTTGCATTAATAAATTGATTGAATTTATAATGAATTATTCATAAAAACAACAATGTTGACTGGCCTAATAGTAGTAGTGGGTGGGTAATATTATTCAAAATTTTATCATGATATGATGGTGAGGGTGTAGATGTTTTCATTTTATTAATGGAGAAATTGAAGAGCACAAAAAAAGAGAAATATACTTCAGCCCTTCTGGCTAATGTTGAACTATGAATTTTAATTTTTAAAACATCTAGATGTTCCTAAACTCAGTAAAATACATTTTAAATATTATGTTTAGCCCTGTTAATAAGACAAATACATGTTGATTAAATTATCATGAATTCTATTTCACTTTTCAGATGTAGTTGTCATTATGTAATCCCCTTACTCTTGAAATTGTAGTTCAATTTCACACGTATAATTGACAGCACCCCAAAGAAATACATGAGTCTCTCAAAATCATTAGCAAGGGAAGATGAATAGGACATAAATGTCGACATTGTATGAAAAGTGTCAGAGAGAAAAACATCCACCACTGGGGAAATCTACGCAATTCTCCACATAACACATTCGTCAAATTGCGAGTTAAGCAATAAACCATGTAGGTCGGGTCACATTCCAAATATAGACCTTCTTCTGTCTACATAATACAGCTGAACGCTGACACCAATTCCATACTGCCACGAGTAAAAAAATAAGGACCATCTTAATTCATCTGAAAAGAGACATCTCAATGGAAAACGCAATCAAATCTTACCAAAACATCATTATCAAGTCTTTTAGGTAAGGAATATGTAGAATTTAGAGAATGCTACAGCCTTCTATGTTTGTGTTAGAAAAGAAAATTAAGGCACTAACATCGTTGGGTCTGGAGAGGGTTAGTGCTGAAGGAGCTTGCCTCCAAGCTTGATGACCTGAGGAAGATGCCTAGGTCTCAGATGATAGAAGGAGAGAGCTGAGAACAAGTTATGTTCTGACTTCCACACACATATTAATGTGGTAGCTGAGAACAAGTTATGTTCTGACTTCCACACAAATAATACTGGTGTGGTAGGATATGCTTGTAATACCACCATGTAGGAGGTGGTGGCAGAAGGACCAGAGATTCAAGGCCATCCTTATGTACGTAGGTAGTTGAAGACCAGAATGGGCTACATAAAACCTTGTCTTAAAGACCAAACAAACAAACAAATAAAAAAGGCGAAATAAGTATACAAATGCGCAGATAATTGTCAAATACTTCTGCCTCCAGAATTTTGCTATAATTTTGCAAAATAATTGACAGTAGTAGGCAGTGTGAATTTTGTGAAAGGCTTAATATCCCGGATTTTTCCGGTTTTTACTAGTGGGACCATATAGTACACTTTTTAAATTGGTCAAATACAAGCAGTACTAGTAGAGATGGAACTGAGTGGTCCATGCTGGTTGGCCAGCATGTTCAGTGTCTCCAGGGTGGGCTTACAAGCACATGCCATCACACCCAGCTTTTTATGAGCATGGCCTCAAGTTCCAAAGGTCAGACTGAGGTCTTCATGCTCCTTGGCAAGTGCCTTACCCACTGAACTATCTCCCAACCCTGATTTGATATATTCTTAGGGAATCACGTTGGATGAATAATGCAGAGAACTTAGGAAAGCACCAATGTTTGCAGGGTATATTGCACAAGAAGGTGAGTTCTGTAAATACGTTACTTTTAGCCTCACTGGACAGGGTCTGGGGCGGAGCAAGCTTACCAGTTGCTGTCCTTGCACACCCCAGGCCGCATACTGCAACACTGAGTCCTCTACTTCTGGAGGATTCAGCTCCCACACTTCCCTTAAAAAGATGTAAATATTTTCACATGAGCAAACTGACATCAATGACAACTTAGCTTGACAGTGGCTCAGAAAACACAGAAAACCAAAGAACTTACCTAGTGTGTATGTTGTAAATCAAATATGAAGCGTTAAATGAGTAATGAAAAATCTGAAATAAGAAAAGAATAGAGTAATCAATCATAGTTCTCAGTAAAGGATTGGTATTAATGCACACTAAAGAGTGGCTGTTAAGGAAAACATAAGATATTATGAATTATGGCAGTTAAGGTATTCATTGCCTTTTTGTACCTTCTTGAGCAGAAAACAGGTTTTCCTATTATCCATTCTCCCTAACCTGTCCTCTCTGTCCTTTCCTCTCTTCTCTCTCTAAGGAAAAATAGCTAGTCACTTATGGAACACATAATTTTAAGGAGCCTGTGCCTGGGGCACGGTTCAGCATAGAGTCAGGGCCTCTGGGTTACTCTTTCTTAAAACACAAAGCAAAATCCAACAACAACAAAACACAGATACCACCTGAGGAACTAGAGCCCAGGTTGACCTCGTGTTCCAAAGGGTCATGAGCGCACACACACACACACACACACACACACACACACACGCACATACACACACGCACATACACACACACACACACACACACACACACACGCGCGCGCACGCGCGCGCGCGCACATACACACAGATGGGGGTAGGGAAATGCACATGTGCTCTGCTTCTTTGAAAACTCATTTTCCCAAGGCTAATTGCATCCATAGGGCAAAACAAAATCTTACACACAGAAACGCAGTGCAGAGCACGAAGCTGTCTGAATTTCTGTTTCCCTAAGCTAAAATGATGAAATGAAGGAATCTGGAAGAAATGAGAAAACTGAAAAGGATAAATTTGGAAAGTAGTGGTGAGCATGCTCTATGCCAGGGAAAATTATGTCTTTCTGAAGCTATGTCAAGCTGGTAAACACAATTCTTAACTCACCTATCTGTGTGGGAATATTACTGGCTTGTGGATTGACACTGATACTTCCCATTCTCATTCTACAATTACAAATGGAGACTTTTGTTACTCTATTGAGGGTGTAATGCATACATCATTAATATTGTCAACTAAAAAAAGGTTAAATGTAAAGCCTCTGCTTCCCCTCACTGTAACAATAATTTTGATTAAATAAATTAGCCACAAATTGGCAAAGCACTATAAATGTTCCCTTTTAGCAGTAAATTGCCCATCTTTGCCTTCACTAGTGTTGCTTCTTTCGAGGCCTCATTTGTTTTTTTGTTTCTGGAATATTTTTCAAATCTGAGATTGGCTTTACTGAGTTCAAAAAGTGGGTTTTGTTGGTATCTATGTTGACATTCATATCATATTCAATAAAATTATCTTTAAGACTGATTTTGTTATTTTTATTTAGCTTTGTGTGGAGACTTGTATGTGCAGACACATATGTATATGTGTGTATACATACATACACACACACACACACATATATGTATAGTGTACCTACATGAGTGTTTTGCCTGATTGCAGTATACTTGCATTGTTCATGGAGGCCAGAAGAAAGGTGTCAGGTACCCTGAAACTGGAGTTAGAGATGGCTATTAGCCACCATGTGAGTTCTGGGAATCACACCTAGATCCTTTAAAAGAGAAGCCAGTAGGCCTAAGCACTGAGAGAACTCTGTAACCTCATGTCTAGTTTTATTTGAGTTCTGGAGAACAAATCCAGGTCCCCATGCTTGTGTGGCAAGAGCTTTATAACTCAGCTACTTCTCTTTCTGCTAACTTCAAGATTTTTTAAAATGTGTTTGCATGTCATCCTTCATAATGCATGTCAACACTGTCTGCCTAGCTTCCAGTTTTAGCATATATTCTGCCAAAGAAGGCACTGACCTCAAGCTTGAAATCATTACAGCTGAGAAAGACATAAGAAATATGCCTGCCTCTGTCAACATCTTTTATCTCTAAAAGTTCTATTCACCAAAGCAACCTGTCAACCGGGCAATTGCTCTTAACAGCAGATAAATGCATGAACTGTGTTATGAGTTCAAAGAAGCCATTCACCCCTGCCACTGATCCACCAGCAATGAGTCCAGGTTTCTAGCCCCACATTAATCTTGGAAGCAACATTTTTTTAAGCATTAACAGTTGGAGCAAAGCAGACCACCAAAGTAATCACTGAAACATGAGTTGGTAGCTCCAGCTGGTATCTGTTTATAATAGCTACTCTAAAGGTTACCAGCTCTTCTGTGGAAGTCTAAATTACTTACATTGGTGCTCGATAAATGACTCAGTAATTAAGGTTATTGCGGTGTAAGCATGAGGACCAGAGTTGAAACCTGTAGGAGCCCATGTAAACGTTGACTGTGTATGCGAGCTTACCTGTAATTTCAGCACCCATATATGTGGTAGATGGGCTTGGTGGCCCTCCTATAATTGCTGCCACAGAAGATGAAGACAGGGATTCCTAGCCAGCAAATGTAATCGTACTGGTAAGCTCTAGGTTTGATGAGAGACTCTGCCTTAGTAACTAACATAGGAAATTGATTGATGACGATTCCTGATACCCATGCTTGGCCTTCACATACATGCACAGACAGACAGACAGACACACACACACAATTAAAACATGCATATATGCACATATGCATACCACATACACACATAGAACAAATGAAATAAAAGACAAAATTCTTGGCTGCCCTTCAGATGATGTGAATTGGAGAATAGGAAATATACATGTGTGCTCTGATTTTTGTCCGTTACAACATTTTTTTCTTTCTGCAGGAATGTCATAGAAAATCCCTTCTAAGTTATCTTTGTAGCCTTGACTGGTCTGTAAAACTAGAGCAAGTTGCAGTAATATTTTAGTGCTTTGGTTCCATCTATATGCTGCAAAGCATATAGAACCTAACGCTGTACAGGTCTTAGAGCTCTGTTCTGTACATTCATTGTCCTTTTTTACAACGCATAAGCTGAGCATGCCATTCCCCTGCATGACCCCAAATACAACTTGTTGTATAACTTTGTGGAATTAAATTGAAATCCTATACCCACAGTAAAATTTAGGACATGGATTATGAGGCTAAGAGTCTCTCTCTCTTCTTTATTTCCTCCCTCTCTCCTTCCATCTGTAAAATTCTAGATTAATGTAAAAAGTAGGATATTCAATGAGAAGTGTATTTACCTTCAGTGAACATCTATTGAAAGAGACTCTTCTAAATTCACCCCTTATCCTGCCTTCGACAACATTCCTATCATTAAATATCTCATTCTAGTATTCTTTTAAAATTATTTTTTCTTTTCTTTAGAGTATAATATAATTACATCTTTCCATCAGGCAGAGACCATTAAAGAAAACCACAAGCAATCAAAATGCCCAGTAGTGGAACCCAGTTCTACTGAACACATCTACAATACAAATCACAAACCTTAGGCTCTGGGATCATTGCAGAAGTAGGAGCAGAAAGATTGTAAGTGCCAGAGGATCAGAAATTTTTCCATAAGATTGTGTCTGTTTGTAATATCAGAAACAAGAGGCCATAAAGTCTCACCAACATGACTGGCCAGATGCTTGCTGCACAAGAACAGTAAGAATAGACAGGATAACATGAATTGTAAGGGAAAAAGTTTAGGAGGCCTCAACCATACCCAAAGACCTAAAGGCAAGTATTCTTTAACATTTAAGTCATTTCCTTTTAGTCTAGGCTCCCTTTCTTTATGGGAAAGACATATCAAACTCTATATTGAGGAGTAATCTGGTAGCCACCCAGGCTGAGTGAGGAAGTAGAGGAGAATAGAAACAGGAATTGCCTGGGGGATTCCTGGCCAGAGGCAGGAAAGTTAATGTGGGAGAGAAACCACTCAGAAAGGGAAAAGCTGGGAACTCCTGCATTAGGCCACCTAAATCCTACTCATGTGGCACAGAGGAACAGCCTATCTGCAGTAACCTATGGCTTATTAATACTACTAAAGTGCACACATATGATTATATGTAGAAGTATGTGTAGCAAAGCATATGTAAGAAATCTCATGCTATGGAATTGAGCCCCACAAATCCATGCAATCCAAACAACTTCAAAAACCCATATGTGACAAAGAAGCCCCAAATTATTTATATAATGAGTCTGCTTGGGTTGACAAGTTTTCTCTTATGTCCAGCCTGCTTCCTCCTTTGCAAGAGTATCTGTCTCTAATGTGTTGTTGTTTTGGCTAATATCCATGTGTCTCCATCCAACTCCTTGTTCCTGCATACAAGAACCTGGGAGCCCACTGTGAATAACTCTGACCCTCTATGTAAGCCTCGCATCAGGATCCTGAAGATAAACTTTGGTGCCCTTGACCTCTCAGAACTCTCAGTGTGACCAAATTAAATAAATCTCTTGCTCTGATTTTCTCCATCACTTGTTCGTTTAATTTGAATATAGAGAATTGATGGCTGAGCTTGGCTTATCAAAATGACCAGAGCCCAGGCTCTGTCCCTAGCAACTCTAAGAGCTTTGGGCAGAGTAAGCCAAGACTGTACTCCAGAGGCCGTACGGCAGCTCTACCAATGCGGCTCAAGTGGAACCTTCACGGCATAGCAGAGGCTGCTGGCGGTTTCATAATTTATGCCATTTAGTGCTGAAATCAACCTCAAGGATTAGGTATAATTTATAATTACATACAAGGCTCTGTGAGACTGAAAATTAGCATTGAATGTTGAAGTAAGAAAGAAAGCTGAGCCCACCTCTGTCTGTTATGTGAGTTAAGCACTCTACACACTATTTGGCATAGATCTTGTACCTGCAGTGCAACTCTGTCTTCACCACAGATTCATTTCATATCACTTCCTGGACTCTGGACTAAGATCAAGTATAAAAGATTTATTTCTAAAGGATCAGTTAAGCTACCCTTAAGAGATTCATTGACAGGACTATGCATGAATTTATTGGGATTACCAAAGTTTAGAGAAATTTCATTGTTAGAAAGATGACCTAATATATCGGATCATGAAATCCCCCTCATCCATTAACTATTTTTCACATTTTCCCTTTAGAATGTCAGTTACTACCAAAGACATCTGTGGATATTCATTTCAAGGAGAATTAGACTCACAAGAAAAAGGGACCAAACAATGCATTGACTCCTGCTTAAACCAGATTTGGTATCTCAGAGCACCAAAGCTTTCTCTGCATTGAGGTTAAACTGCCAAATTGATATAAATTGCATGCTTTTTTTTTCATGGCCCAGAGAATATTTAAAATGGTATTATGGATTTGCCATCAACTCAAACAATGAACTGTGAGAAAGCAAGCCTAAATCGATGGCATTTATAAAGAGCCACAATGACACAGCTAGCAGAAAGTACAGGCCAAAGGGGATTTGTTTCTTTTGGAAGTTGGTGATAGGATACATTCTACAAAAACCTTTTAATAGGAGTGAGTGGTGACCTTTTTGTTTAAAAGGCTTTATTTTTATTATGGTGTTAAGAGCAGGAGCCATGAAATATCTGACTTTCCTGTCGTAAATATGGCTCATAACATTGTAAGGAATAGCTTTACAAAAAATCCCTTTAAGATTTCCATTACACCTCCCCCTGAGGGGAGAGCAGCTTTACCAGGCCACAGAAGATGACAGTGCAGCCACTCCTGATGTGATCTAATAGACTAAGATCAGAAGGAAGGAGAGGAGGTCCTCCCCTATCAGTGGACTTGGGGAGGGGCATGCATGAAGAAGGGGGAGGGAGGGTAGGAGTGGGAAGAGTGGAGGGAGGGGCTTACGGAGAGATACAAAGTGAATAAAGTGTAATTAATAAAAAAAAAACGAAAGAAAAAAAGAATTTTAAAGGAGGGCCTCCCCTATCAGTAGACTAGGGGAGGGGCATAGGGGGAAAAGAAGAAGGGAGGGTGCGACTGGGAGGAAACAAGGGAGTTGGGATACAAAGTGAATAAATTGTAATAAATAAAAAATAAAATGAAATTAAAAAAAATTTCCATTACAAAAAGGCTTTGTGAGCAGGAAACAAACATTGGGTAAAGGGGAAAATGAGCAGGAGATAATGGAAGCAACAATGAATGTTCATTAGTATTTTAAATTACCTTCATAAGTTTTCTCACTCATTTTTATTCTCTTTATTTTTATTAGGTTACAAAGTAGAAGTTTTCCCTGTGGCATTTTCATAAATCCCGAGTTTCGGCCTATCTGTCATGTAACCCCTTCTCTGGTATCCCAGCTCCTCCTTTTATGTCACCTGAGTTCTATCACCCTTCCCACTTCATTTCCTTAAAGCTTCTTTCTTCACCTCTCAGTGGCCCCTTTCTCCTCTCCTGGCTTCCACACATGCTCACTTTTACATTGATGCACATCTATAAAAAGCAAAAGGTCCAATATGCAAATGGGAGAGAACATGCAATGTTTTTCTTTCTGAGTCAGGGGTATCTTACTTCATATTGTCACTATTTCCATAGATTTTCTTGCAAAGTTTAGTTTTCTTCATAGATGGATAAAATTCCATTGTATACATTTACCACATAAATTAGGATTGGATCAAAGTTATTACCAACTCTAAAATTCATATTCCTTCTGCTGCAATAAAAAGAAATGCAAGCATTGGTTTCTGTAGGTTTCAGCACAGGAACTACAATGAAGTCTTGTACTGACTCATGCTTATGATAAGTCACAGATGTAGTAAACTGTCCAATGCAGTAATACTAAATTTGTCAATGGGCAAGAGAAAGGCTATATACATTTTAAAAACTCAAGTAAACTAACAGTTACTTTACTAATAAAAGCCTATTTATTTATTCTATGAAACCACAAGCTTCATGGTACCATATCCATGGGCAAGTGCTTACATAATAGCAGGAACTAACTTCTTCCAAAGGATTAAAGAAAAAAAAAAAACATATTCAGCAGCTTCAAGTCACCTTGATTCTTCAAGTAACCTGATGTTCTTCTTTTTCCAACACTAATGCTGCATATGAAGGCATAAAGAATGGAAGCCAATCACTCAATGGTGCCACTGAATATAAGATTTATCTCCTAGGAACTTCTCCTTTTTAAGTGCACATTCAAAACCCATCTGTCTTAATTAGAATTTCTTTTGCTACCATGAAAATACCAAGGAGATACCATGACCAAAAGCAACTTGTGTGCAATGAGAAAGGGAAGGTTCTAGTTGAAGAGCGATGTCTCTGCCTGTGAGGTTGACAAGGGGTAAATTGCCCTGACTAGTTTTATGTCAACTTGACACAATCTAGAGTCATTTTGAAAGAGAGAACTTCAATTGAAGAAATGCCCCACAAGATTGGACTGTGGGTAAAGCTGTGGAGCATTTTCTTAATTGATGGTAGATGCATGAGGGTCCAGCTCACTGGGGTAGTGAGATTCCCTAGGCTGGTGGACCTGGGTGTAATACGAAATCAGGTGATAAAATCATGAAGAGCAAAGCTGGTAAAAAGAAAGCTTCTATGGCCTCTGTATCAGCTTCTGTCTTCAGGTTCCAGCCTTCACTTTCCTACATGATAAGCTATAAACTGCAAGATGAAATAAATGGTTTCTTCTCCAAGTTGCTTTAGGTTGTGGTGTTTTATCATAGCAAAAGAAACCTTCAGCATTGCCAGCCTATGGTTTTGAGAATCTTTGTCAGGTCTTAGAACAGAAAAATTGTTTACCAGAGTAAACAATAAGTAGATTTTACTGATGAAAGACTGCCCAAGAAAATAGATGGTATTAAGGATACAAGTACAATACAGGAGAAACATCCTGTCTCAGTGATCAAAGAAGGAAACTCACTTGCTGGCTTCATGACACCTTGCTTTGCAAGCTCTCTGTGAGGCTTGCTCTCTCCTGGTGATGTTAGTATCCTCAGGCGCTATGAAATTCATGCATATAACTCAGGGAGTGTGAAGATCAATGTAAGATTAACCTCTTAGTGAGACCTCATAAGTGCAGCCAGAAAATTTCATTTTAAGCTTTTGAAAGTTTTCCTTTTTGGTAACCTAGAACCCCTGCATAGGTGTAGCCCATTTTTAGTGTCCAAGGGAATGGAAAGAGGGACTGCCTCTGACATAATCTAATTGGCCTGCTCTTTGATCACCTCCCCCTGGGAGCAGCCTTACCAGGCCACAGAAGATGACAATGCAGCCACTCCTGATGAGACCTGATAGACTAAGATCAGAAGAAAGGAAGGGGGACCTCCCCTATCAGTGGACTTGGGGAGGGGCATGCTTGAAAAAGGGGGAGGGAGGGAAGGACCAGGAGGGGAGGAGGGAGGGGCTCATGGGGGGATACAAAGTGAATAAAGTGTAATTAATAAAATTTTTAAAAAAAGGTATTTGCAACTACTGAACCATCTCACCAGCTCTGGGTTTGAAACATTTTTACTGCCTCTGAGCTGTTCTTCAGATGATAATGAAATAAAAATATTGCAATGAAAAAAAAAAAAGAAAGAAAGTTTTCTTTTTCAAACCAAAAGAAAGGCTATGCTATTGATAGCATTGAGTTCACGGATATTAAAGAATTCGTGCTTAGAAACACATGATATTGAAAATAAATGTGACATACACAAGTAGCTAACTTCTCTCAAGGATTCAAAAAGGAAGCACCTTTTTGGCTGTAGAAGAGCTTTCTCAGAGGCAAACAGTTTCTTTCAACACAGTGAGTGAAGAACTCACAAGCAATAGAGGATGGAAGCTCTCACCTCATAAAGTGGTGAAGCTGGGTCCAAGATGTGACTTGTAGTAAATTTTCTAAGCACAACCAGAAGAATTCACTTTAGGTTTCCGAGCATCTTCCTGTGTCAAATTTTAAACTAGGAAAGACTTACTAAGGAAGGTGTGCTGGCTAGTTTTATGTGAACTGGACACACTCTCAAGTCACTTTGGAGAACAGAAACTCAACTGAGAAAATACCTCTACCACATTGGCTGTGGACACATCTGTGGTTTATTTCCTTGATTATTGATGTGAGAGGAGCCAGCTCACCGTGATGACTGCCACTTCTGAGCTGGTGGGAAAGGTTTATTTCTACGTACACCTTGTACTATTTCATGCAAGAAAGTCAGGACAGGACCCCAAGGTGGAGACATGGAAGCAGAAACTGATGGAGAGGCCATGGACTAGCACTGCTTACTCCTTTGCTCATCCTACTTTCTTCTGATGAAATAAACCCTTTCCTTTTCAACTTGCTTTTGTTTATACTATTTATCACAGCAATAGAAACTTCTACTAAGACATGAAGAGTACCACAAAAACACAGTATCAAGACTACCTCTAAGATAACCAAACAAACTTTCTGTGTAAATAACAGAAGCTAACACTGACTGATAGACCAACTTGCTTTTTCAAATAATCTGGCATGCTTAAGGCTCTTTTCATGTGCTTGCTGCAGTGTTCCCAGGCACTGGTGAATGGAAGCATATAACCAAGACAGAGACAGTACTGGGTTTGATGTTACAACTTAGAACCTGATCTCTGTCAGTTCAAGCAGTAACACGTCTCAGACTTCTGAGAGTCTTTGCTGTACTACTATATCATCACAGTGTCCTATATTGTTACCACATTATCTTACTGTGGTAACCCTTTGCTCCACAGTGACATTATACAATAGGGTAACATTATACAATAGGGTAACATTATACAATAGGGTAACATTATACAATAGAGTAACATTATACAATAGAGTAACATTATACAATAGGGTAACATTGCCCTATTGTATAATCACAGAGTTCTATAGTATACCAAATTCTGCCACCTCAATGCTGTGTTGTGCTAAACGATGTCTTGTTATACCATTGCATTCTATTGTGCCATCATAAGGTCATGTTATGCCATTACAGAGTCCCATTGCACCATCAGAGTACCCTATTGTACATTCATAGTACTTTGCTGTGACAGCAGAGTTTCCTATGATATTATCATCATATCCTCCCATGATGTCACAGAATCTTATTGTGGCGTTATAGTGCTGTATTGTGTTGTCATAGTTCTCTGCTGTGATAGCACAATGCCCTAATGTGACGTAGCAATGCCCTATTGAAACTTAAAGTGTCCTATTGAGGCATAACACAGCTCTGTTGAGACAAAATTATCTATTGGATACGGTAATGGTAAAAATTCTTTTCTCATTGTGCCTCTGTCTAAATGATGGTGTCCTTTGCCTTACAGAATCTTTTCAGTTTCATGAGGTCCCATGTATTAATTGTTGATCTTATTTCCTGCACCTACAATGTTCTATTCAGAAAGTTGTTTCCTGAGCCAAGGTGTTCAAGGCTATTCCCTAGTTTTCTTCTTTGGATTCAGTGTACCAGTTATATGTTGAGGTTTGTGGTTCTACTTAGACATGATTTTTGTGGCAAGTATGGAGCTATTTGAATTTAGCTACATGTACCTAAAGACATGTACTTTCACCAACACCACTTGTTGAAGATGCCAACTTTTTTCCAGTGTTTATTTATCATTTATCACTTCTTTATAAAAAATCAGGTATCCATAGGTGTGTAGATTCATGCTTAGGTCTTCAGTGAGATTCCATCAATCAACATGTTTTTTGTTTGTTTGTTTGTTTGTTTTGTTTTTTTAAATGCGGTACAGATCTAAACAGACAGTTCTCAATAGAGCAATCTCATATGGCTGAAAACACCTAAAGAAATGTTCAACATTCTTAGCCATTAGGGAAATGCAAATTAAAAATACTTTGAGATTCCATCTTAGACCTGTCAGAATGACTAAGATCAATAACACAAGTGACAATCATGTTGGCAAGGAGTGGAATAGAGGAACAGTCCTCCATTGTTTGTGGGAGTGCAAAGTTATACAGCCACTGTGGAAATCAACATGGGAGTTTCTCAGAAAGTTGAAAATTGAGCTACTTCAAGACCCAGCTACACCATTCTTGGACCTATACCCAAAGGTTGCTTCATCCTAACACATGAAAACTTGCTCAACTATTTTCATAGTGGCTTTATTCGTAACCCCAGAAACTGTAATCAACCTTAATGCTCCTCAACAAAATAGTAGATAAAGAAAATAAGATATATTTACACAACGGAATATTGTAAAGCTATTAAAAGAGTACATTGTGAATTTGTAGGCATAAGGATGGATATGGAAAAACCATTCTGAGGTAACCAGACCCAAAAAAGTAGATATGGTATATACTTGTGTATATGAGTATATTAACCAGGTTACTGTCTACAGACCCAGAGAAGTAATGTATACAGCTGTAGTTCTCAAACTTCCTAATGTTGCAACCCTTTAGTACCCATGCTGTAGCATCCCCCAATTACAAAAGTATTTTGTTGCTACTTCAGAACTGTAATTTTGTTACTGTTATGAATCATGATGTAAATATTTTTGTAGATAGAGGCTTGCCAAATTGGTCATGATTCACAAGTTGAGACCTCTGGTACAGAGGAAGAGACTAGGAGGACACAGGGACATTCCTTGAATAGAGAAATAAAATAGATTCTATGGGTGAACTGGGGTCAGGGAAGATGTAATGGGAGAATCAAGTGAGGATGGGACAAGGATATAGATTTGAAGAAGGGAATAAAGGGAGAGTCAGCTAGAAATGAGCAGTATTTGAAGGGTAGTATGGAAATCTACTGCAGAGGAAACTTCATAAAATACATGAAGGTGATCTCATGAAGTCTCCAAATAATGAGAAAGATGGAGACACAAATGGCCATCTCTTCTCACCAAATAAAGTTTCCCAGTAGCTACACTGTGTTACAGCCATTTGAGTTGTCATCCAAAGAAGTTCCAAGGAAGCCCCCAAGCCATACAGACTATTGCTAAGACAGGAGCTTGCCAACCACAAACTGACAGAAAATCCCCATTGTTAAAGACAACATCCACACAACTCATTGAACCTAGAGAGGTTGAGCTGGTGTCTACATATAACCTTAACCCCTATGTCTTCTTTTACGGGAAGATGCTCTACAGGCACCCAAAAAAGAAATATAACCACCAACCAGCCAAAAAGCCTTTGATCTACAATCTGCGCTGCCTAGAAAATAGGGTAGGGTAATGGTGGCTCAAAGTTTGTTGAGGAACAAAGAAATGTCAGATTTGACTTAAGGCTCATTCCATGAGATGCAATCCATACCCAGTACTGCTTAGGTGACCAAGAACTAGAGACTAGATAGCCCAAGAACCTAGGGTAAAACCAAATAATTATGGTCTGAAAAAATATATTAATAATAAATATTCCTAATGATTTTCAGCCATGCTCACAAATAAGAGCCTTATTCAGCCACCATCAGTGAAGCTTCCTCTTGCAGAACATGGGAACAAAATGAAGACCCACAGCCAGACATTTCACAGAGAGAGACCTTGGAACACCCAGCTCCCTATGTAATGTCTTTATTAAATCCTTCTTCTCAGAGCTCAGGGAACAGCATAGGAGGCAGAAAGAGTAGAAGTGCCAGAGGTAATGGAGCACAAGACCCTCTAAATCAACTAAGCAAAGCTCATATGAACTCATAGAGACTGGAGCAGCAAACTCTGGGCCCTCACGAGTCTACTGCAGGTCCTCCCATAAGTTTTTTTAGCTTTCACTTTATTATTTGCACGGGACTCTTGAGTGAGTAAATGAGTGTATCTCTGATTCTTGTGTCTTTAATTTGGGCTATTTTCCTTCTGTTGATTTGCCTTGTCCAACTTCAACTTCAAGTTTTGTTTTATCTGATCATATTCTATTTTGTTGTGTTTTGGTGTTATCTCTGAAAAAGCAGTATTTTACAGTGAGAGACAAAAAAAAGAGTGGTTCTGTATGGAAAGAAGTTGGGGAGGAAGGAGCAGAGGAAGGGGAAAGTGTAAAAACAGTATACTGCATGAGAAAAAAAATCCAACTTTAATAAAAGGAAAACATTTCATAAAAATAAAATACATATTTTTTTAAATTAATTTGAATTAAAGAGACCAAGGAGCCCACCAAAGTGCCTTAGTAAACAAACACACTACTCTGTCATTTCAGGAAAATGCTAGATTATGCATAGATTCCACAAATATCAAGAGTATCCAATAATATCATTGCCGTGTTCTGTAATACCAACACTAACCTCTATTTAACCAACCAAATGCCTTAAATTGTTATCACCATTCCATTTTGTGTCATTATAGTGTTGTATTTTGCCATGATGGTGTTCCAAAGAACAATCAAAGTGCCCTATTGTGCCAACAATAACATCACATTGTCATGTTGGACCATGAGAGTGTCCTATTATATATTCACAGTGTCCCACTGTATTATAACAGTGTCTTAATGTGATCATAGTGTCCTACTGTGACCCAATAGTACCGTAATGTGTATCACAGTGCTGCATTCTGACATCACAGTGTGTAATTTTGGCAGAGGCTTATCATGTTCTGTCATCACAGAGCCCTATTGTGCCACCATGTATCCTATTGTGACCCAGGAGTGCCCTGGTATGTCAGAATATAGTCTACTGTATTACAATCCTGACTTAATATGATGTTTCAGTGTTATGTGAGACAACAGTGACATACTGTGTCACTACAGTGTTCAATTTGTCATCAGAATGCCCCGTGGTGTCTTCAGCATGCCCATTTTGTCAAAAATGTTCCATACTGCGTCATCAGTGCGCCATCCCAGAATCCTATGGTCACCGAAAAGTACCCAATTGTGTCATTCCAGTTTCCTATTATATTAATAATCATCTCTTACTGTAATACCAATTGTCCTATTGTGACACAAGAGTGCCATATTGTGTTATTACAGGGCCTGACTAAGTCTCTACAGTGCTCTATTATGCCAGCACAATGTCGCATTGTGAACCCAAAGTGCTGAATTGTGTCATCATATGTTCTAATGTGTTATTAAAATGTTCTATTGTAACTCTATTGTGATATAATAGGGGCCTAGCCTACTGTGATATAACACTGCCATGCTGTGACATCACAGAGATGGATTGTGTCATCATGGTTACATATTTTATCACAGAGCCCTATTGTGATATCACAGTGCTCCACTGTGTATCCACAATGTCCTATTGTGACACCACAGTGTTATATTTTCACATAACAGTGGCCTACAATAATGGAACATCACAAAACCTTATTGTGACATCACAGCGTCATTTGTGCCATAGCATTACCTTATGATGCAGCACAGTATACTATCGTGTCATCAAGGTACCCCACTGTGTCATTACAGTGTCCTATTGTGACAGAACAGTGCACTATTGTGTCACCGCCGTTTCCTGTGATGTTAACACAGTGCACTACTGTGGCAACAGTCTCATCGTGTCATCATGGAGCCCTAAAGGGTTGGCATAGTGCCCTACTGTGAAATCACACAGTTGTATTGTCACATATCATTACCCTGTTGTATTAGCGCAATGTCCTATTGTGCTATCACAGTGCCCAATAGTGACATCACATTGTTCTATTGTGACACGACTGTGTCCTATTTTAATATCATGACAGAACCCTACTGTGACATCACAACATTTTCAACTATGCCCTATTATGTCACCAGTGTGTCCTACTATATGATCACAGTGCTTTACTGTGCTAGTCCGGCATCCTAATGAAATCTGAAAGTGCCCTGTTATGTCAGCATAACATCCTATTGTGTCATAGTAGTGTTTTGTTTTATTATCACAGTGCCATCTTGTGATATCACAGCACTTTACTGCATTGTAACATTGACCTTTTGTGACATGACAGTGCTCTGTTGTGGCTCTGCCACATAATTATGCTCTATGGATAAACATAGTGGCCTATAGTGTCATCACAGTGCACTGTTCCATCAGGACAGTGCTGTAGCGGATCATCTCAGTATCCTACTGTATCATTAGGGTGTCCTATTATGACGTCTCAGCATCCTGTTATGATTTCCTAGAGCCCTAGTTTATAACTAAAGTGCACCATCGTAACATCTCAGTGACATCTTGTGACATAACTGTGTATGTCCTATTATGTCACCATAGTGCCCTATAGTGACATCACAATGATGCAGTTTCATATTGTGACACTACAGTGTCATTTGTGCCACAGCATTACCTTATGATGCAGCACAGTATACTATGGTGTCATCAAGGTACCCCACTGTCATAGTCTGAACGAGTCATGCCTTATTGTGTCAATATCTTGCACTATATATCATGCTTTTGTCTTATTGTCACATCACAGTGTTCTAATGTGACCAAACAGTAGCCCACTGTGACCAAAGATCCATATTGTTACCCCTGTGAAATAATTTTGATAACAAAATGTCTTGGTGCGACATCTCGGTTGGTATCATCTTAAATATTGTGTCATGGTGGTGCAATTCTCTCTCATCACCATAGCCTATTATGGCATGTCAATGACTGATTATGTCATTTGTAGTGACTATTGTGATTTCACAGTGTCATGGTATGGCATAACAGTGATATATTGTGTCAACAGAGTACCCTATTTTCACATCATAGTGTTGTTATGTTATGTGACATAAGTCAACACAGTTCTCTTTTGTGCCATTACAGTGTCTTTTTTTTATAACCATGCCTTATGATGTCATTACAGTGTCATATTGCTTCAGCATTGTGTCCTCATATAGCATTAGCATGGTGCCATCACTGAGTCCTGTCGTAATGTGAAAGTGCTCTCTACCGTGCCATGGTATCACACCATGAGGCAATATTTTGTCATCACGTTGTAAAAATAAGATACACCCTCATTTATACATGAATGTTAGCTGCAAAGTAAAATAAAATAATCATGCCACAATCCACAGACCTAGAGAGGCTAAGGAGGGCCTAAGGTGGGACGGAAGGATGTTCCTGTGAAGTGGAAGTAGAATGGATTCCACAGGTGGACTGGGGGCAGGTAGAATGGGAACAGGTGGCTTCTGGTTGAGGTGATGGACTGAGAGCATACTGGAGACAGGACTGGAGCATACTGGAGACATGATTGGGGTGGGGCTCATTGGGGAAATGAGGTAGAAACCTGGTGCAATGGAAATACCATGGAATCTATGGAGCTGACACTAGTGAAGACTCCTAGTAATGGGAGACATGAAGCCTGAACTGGCCTTCCTCTGTGACCAGGCAAGGCCTCGAGTGGAGGGCCTGGGACACCAACCCAGCCACAAAGCCTCCTACTTATAGTCTACCATGCCTGCAGGATGTGCTGGGACAGTAGCCTAGCTCAGAGTCATGATGTGCTATACTAGAGTCCTAATGTGCCAGCACAGCGAACTTTGGTGCCATGACCTGCTTCTACCTTGCCATCACTGTGCTCTATTGTTACATGAAAGCAGTGTTTGTGCCAAGAAAATACTCTATTATGAAATCACAGTGCTAATATAACATTATTATTCTATATGTGTTAAAATAATCTTATGCCAATAATTGCTCTTTTGGACTATTAACATGGCCCATTTTCACAACACAGTGACTTGAAGTCAGTACGCCATCATTCTGTCTCAGTAGTCACCTGGGCCAACGCCATGAACTATTGTGCAAACATATTGACCTATTACGTTTCACCATGACCAGTTTCACTTTGCTGCTGCTCTGTTTTGCCACCACAGTGCCTATATTACTTAATATCCTATTGTTGTGAGGATACAACATTCCCAAGGCAACTAACAAATGACAGAATTTAATTTAGCAATCATTTTAGTTTCAAAGGTGAGTCTATGATCATTATGATGAGCAGCATAGCACCAGGCAGGCAAAAATGGCCCTGAATCATTACTTGAGAGATTACAACACCTTTGTGGCAGACAGAAAGAAGGAGAGCTACCAGGGAATGGCATGGGCTTTTGAAGCTCAGAGCACACTCCCAGTGTGACACTTTTTCCAACAAGGCCATTCCTCCTACTTGTTTAAAATTTTTTCCACCAACTAGGGGCCAAGAATTACAATAAAGTAGCCTATGGGACATTTCCTCAATCTTAAAACCAAAGTGCCTTATTGTGTAAACATATTGCAGTTTTATTTCATGAAAATGCACAATTATTCCTCAATATAGATCACAAATATCAAACAGAATCCTATAATGCCTTGGCTATGATCTTTTCTTAAAACACAACTTCTGTTATACCAAATGAATGTCCTTATTTTTTATCAGCAAACCATATTATGTCATTGTAATGTAGTATTTTAACATGACAGTGCCCTAAAGAACAAATGCAATGCCCAATTGTGACAGTGCAGTGTCTAACTGTGACATCATTGTTCTGCTTTCACATCACAATACCCTATTGTGTCATCACAGTGCCCTATTGTGTTAATATAGTGTCTTATTGAATAATAAAAGTGCCTTAATGTATCATTAATGTCTAATGTATAATAATAGTGCCCTATTGTGATATTAAATTGTCCTATAGTGACATAGTTTTGCCCAAATGGTTCATCATAATAGTGTCCTATTATGCTATCACATTGTCATATTGTAACATAAGAGTGCCTTGTTGTGTCACAAGAGTCCCCTAGTTTTCCATCATAGTATCCTATTGTGATATCATAGTGTCCTTTTATAGTATAAGTATCCTACTGTGTCATTACAGTACACTATTATGCCATGACAGTGTTCTACTGTGACAAATCTGATCTGTGTGTAGTCATAGTTTCCTACAGTACTCTAACTGTGTCCTCTTGTGACATTACAGTGTTGTCTTGTGATATTATGCCCAATTATGACTATGACATTATGACTATGCCCAAATGTATCCTCACATTGCCTAGGTATGTGCCCTATTTCCATATAACAGAACTCAAGTGTGACATCATAAAGATATATATATAGTCATCACAGTGACCTCTTGTGTCAACTCAGTGAGCAATTATGATATTATATTGCCTTAGTTTGGCATCATTGGGATCTGTTGTGTGATCACAATCCCCTATTGTATAATCACATAGATCTTTCCTGTTGTGGCTTCAAAGTTTGCTGTTGTGTTACCACACTGTGTTAATATGTGAAAATATTGGGGGCTGCAGAGATAGCTCAGTAGTTTAGGGCACTGGCTGCTCTTCCAGAGGTCCTGTGTTCAATTCCCAGCAACCACATGATGGCTCACACCCATCTATGATGAGATCTGGGGTCCTCTTCTGGCATCAAAACAGTTATGTCATCAAATGATCATGATATGCATGCCAATGTTCTATTTTACCACCACAGTGAGCATTTGTGTCATCACCTTCTTCTGCCTTGCCACCACAGTGCTTTATTATTGCATCACAAGATGTATTATGTCAACAAATTGTTCCATTGTGAAATCACTGATCTTGATAGTATCACCATTATGTCATGTTAAGCCAAAATAATGTAATATTGTGCCAAATCCCTCTGTTTTACCAGTAGCCCTCCTGTATACTAAAGACAGAAGGGCTGAGAAAAAACAATAGGGAAAGAAAACCCTTCACAATAGCCACAAATAACATAAAGTACCTTGGTGTGACTCTAACCAAGCAAGTGAAAAGCCTGTTTGAAAAAAGTTTCAAGTCTGTGAAGAAAGAAATTGAAGAAGGTATCAGAATTTGGAAAGATCTCCTATGGGCACAGATCTGTAGGATTAATGTAGTGAAAATGACCATCCTGCCAAAAGCAATCAACATTTTCACTTCAATTCCCCTAAAAATACCAACACAATTCTTTTCAGAAATTGAAAGAACAATACTCAGTTTCATATAGAAAAACAAAAAACCTAGAACTGGTAAATTGGTAATCCTACAAAACAACAGATCATCTGGAGGTATCTCCATCCCTGATCTCAAGCTGTACTACACAGCAATAAAAAAAAAACAAAAACAAAAACAAAAAAAAACTGCATGGTACTGCTGTAGAAACAGAATTGTGGATTAGTGGATCAAATAGAAGACCCAGAAATAAACCCCAGATACATGATTTTTGACAAAGAAGCCAAAACCATACAATTGAAAAAAGACAGCATCTTCCACAAGTGGTGCTGGTCTAACTGGATGTCTACATGTAGAAAAAGGCAGAAAGATCCATATTTATCACTCTGCACAAAACTAAAGACCAAGTGGATCAAAGACTGCAATATAAAACCAGACACACTATACCTGTTAGAAGAAAAAGTGGGGAAGAGCCTTGAACTGATAGGCACAGGAGACAACTTCCTGAACAGAACACCAACAGCACAGGCTGTAAGATCGACAATCAATAAACGGGACCTCATGAAACTGAAAAGTTTCTGTAAGGCAAAGGACACTGTCATCAGAACAAAACAACAGCCTTCAGACTGGGAAAGGATCTTCACCAACCATATATCTGACAGAGGACTAATATCAAGAATATATAAAAAACTTAAGAAGTTAAAAATCAACAAGTCAAGTAATCAATTAAAGAGTGGGGTACAAAGCTAAACAGAGAATTCTCAATAGAGGAATACTGAATGGCAGAGAAACACTTAAGGAAATGCTCAATATCCTTAGTCATCAGGAAAATGCAAATTAAAACAACCCTGAGATTTCACCTTAAACCCATCAGAATGGCTAAGTCAAAAGCTCAAGGGACAACACATGCTGGAGAGAATGTGGAGAAAGGGGAACCCTCCTCCACTGCTGGTGGAATGTAAACTTAAACTTGAACAACCATTTTCCAGAATCTGGAAACAACCAAGATGTCCCTCAACTGAGGAATGGATACAGAGAATGTGGTACAATTATACAATGGAATACTACTCAGCGATTAAAAATAAGGAAATCCTGAAACGTGTAGGCAAATGATGAGAACTAGAAAAAGATTACCCTGAGTTAGGTATCCCAGAAGTAGAAAGACAAGCATGGTATATACTCACTTATAAGTGGATATTAAATATATAATATTGGATAAACATACTAAAATCTGTACACCTAAAGAAGCTAATCAAGAAGGAGGACCCTGGGTAAGATGCTCCATCCTCATTCAGAAAGGCAAATATGATAGACAGCAGAAGAGGGAGAAAACAGGAAACAGGACAGGAGCCTACCACAGAGGGCCTCTGAAATACTACCCATCAGGGTATTGAAGAATTGAAGAGAATGCTAAGACTCATAGTTAAACTTTGGACAGAGTGTAGGAAATCTTATGAAAGAAGGGGGGGTAATAAAGACCTGGAGGGGACAGGAACTCCACAAGGAGAGTAACAGATCAAAAAATTCTGGATACAGGGGTCTTTTCTGAGACTGATACTCCAACCAAGGACCATGCATGGAGATAACCTAGAACCTCAGGTGCACAGATGTAGCTCATGGAAACCCAGTCTCCAAGTGGGTACCATAGTAAGAGGAATAGGACTGTCTCTGACATGAACTCAGTGGCTAGGCTCTTTGATCACCTTCCCCTGAGGAGGGAGCAGCCTTACCAGGCCACAGAGGAAGACAATGCAGCCAGTCCTGATGAGACCTGTTAGGCTAGGGTCAGATGTAAGGGGAGAAGGATCTCCCCTATCAGAATGGACTAGGGGAGGGACATAGGAGGTGAAGAGGGAGGGACCACAGGATTGGGAGGGGACGAGGGAAGGGGCTATAGCTGGGATACAAATTGAATAAGTTGTGATAAATTTTAAAAAAGTTTGGAAGCTTACTATAAGTTTCAAAAGGTGAGTCCTTTCTAATCATAGTGGGGAACATGGCATCAAGCAAGAAAAAAAATTGTCCTGTATCAGTATCTAATAGCTTACTTACAGAAACAACATCCATGAGGCAGAGCACACACACACACACACACACACAAACAAACACACAGAAACACACAGGAAGGGGGTGGTGAATGGCATGAGCTTTTTAATCCTCCAGGCACACTCTCCACTGGCATGCTTTCTCTAAAAGACCACAAACCCTAACCCTTTTCGAATATTTACACCAACCAAAAACTTCAAATTCAAACAAAAGTAACCTTTTCTGCATACACATTACTCCATTATCTCAGAAAAAAATGCTGGATTCGCATTCAGAGAGCTAACAAATGTCAGAATGCTACCCTTAATTCTCTGTGTCCAATTATTCCAATGCAGACTGCTGCTTTGCCAACCAAATGTCATGAATTGTTATTTCCACCCCACGTTGTGTCATCAAAATATTCTGTTCTGCTGAAAAAGTGCTTAAAGGACAATCAATGTCCTATTTTGATATCAGTGTGGAATTGTGACTCAGCTGTGTCATATTGTTAAACCACAGTGTCATATTATGTCAACATAGTGCTCTATTGTGTTATCATTAGATCATTTAGAAAGTCTTCTGTTGTGACAACAGTGTCATACTCTGATATAACAGTAACCACTTATATCAACTCTATTTTGTCAGTAGAGTGTTCTACTGACACTCTTATAACAACGCCTTATTGTGATACAGTATTATCTCGTTACATGGCTGCTCTATATATATTGCATTGTCCAAGTACAACATCACAGTGCTGCATTGTGTCCTTCTACCCTATGTTGCCATCGAACGGCTCCGAAGGCTCTGAATTACATCATAGGAATATGTTGCGTCAGCACAGTGTTCTATTCTGTAATTACAGTGTCCGTGGGTAATCACATTGAGCTATCGTGACATAAAATACACAGCTGAGTCATCACATTGACCCATTGTGTCAACTTCATGCCCTATTGAAAGATCAGATGACGCTGGAACATCACAGAAACATATTGTGACATCACAGTGCCATATTGTGACATCACAGTGCTGCATCGTTTAATTTTTCCACACTGCACCCTATTATCTTATCACAGACTCCTGCTGCGTTACCACCAACACTATTGTAGCATCAGAGTATCCTACTGTGTCATCACACTGCACTCTTGTTGCAGCACAATGTTGAATTGTGACATGATAGTGCCCTACTGTGTCATCACAGCATGGCATTTGTTCATCACAGGGTACTACTGTATTACCCTAGTGCCCCATTGAGCCACATAGAGAGCTCTGTTGTGTCAGCCCAGTGAATTATTGTGTCACCAGTGTTGTATTATGAAATACCAGTGCCCTATTGTATCAACACAGTAATCTTGTGTCATTACAGTGTCCGATGTCACCAAGAAACTTTTTGTGTCATCAGTGTCCTATTTTACTGTCATTGCCATACTGTGACATCATCATGCTCTATTGTGACATCACCGTGTCAAAATGTGACAACACAAGGCACTACTGTGTCATGACTCTGCTCCACTCAGACACCACAGTGCCCTACTGTGACATCACAGTGCCCTAGTTAGACGTAACAGCACCCAACGATCAGATCACAGTTCTCTCTTACAGCACCGCTCTCGACTGTGACACCCAGGGATCGGCTACGTCACTGCCATTTCTGACTGTATCAAAATGGCAGACTTTATCATCACTGATGAGTGTGACATCACAGTGTATGTTGTACCATCACAGTGTCCCACTGTGTCACTGCAGTACATTATGGGGGATTCACAGAGGACACAGGACCCTATTGTGTCATGGTTGTATCCATTGTGCCACCAAACAACTGTGTCAGCTCACCACAGTGTCTTGTTGTTCCATCCCAGTGATAACAGCGATGAGTCATGTCATCATAGGCCTGTGATGTGCCGTATCAGTGTCCTCCTGTGCCATCATCGTCCACTTTTGTGCTGTCGCTATCTCCTACCTCGCTGTCACAATACTTTATTGTTACCTCACCGGGCTGTGTTCTACCAACATCCTGCTCCACTGTAAAATCAAGCTTTATAGTACCATCATAATGTTATGTCATATCCAAATAGTATCATATTGTGCCATAAAATTACTCTTGTACCATCAACATGTCAATTTTTGCACCACAATGCCAAATCATCACAGTAGTCAGCTGGGAAATCATAGTGATGTTTTGTGCACATCTACTGCCCTATTTTGTCGTCAAAATGCTCAATTGGCTATTCACAGTGCTATGACAGTGTTTGTCTAAGTGGCAGTTCTATTGCTATAATGAGAAAACATGACCAAGGCCACTTATAAAAGACAGTATTTAATTGGTCAGTTTGCCTACAGTTGCAAAAGGTGAGTCCATGATCATCACGGCAGTGAGTATGACAGCAGGCAGGCAAAAATGGAGCTGCATCAGTGCCTGAGAACTTCCTTGTTGAGACCACAACCATGAGGAAGATGGAGGGGAGAAAGAGAGCAAGGGAGTGATATGGTCTCTTAAAACTTCAAAATATACTGTCAGTGATACACATTCTCGTAAAGCCACACCTTCTAATGCTTCCATATTTTCACCAACTGGGAATTAAGAATTCAAAGCGTATAGGGAGCTATTTTCCTCCAAACCACCAAAGTGCCTTATGTGTTAAACCATTTTACTATCATTTCATTAAAATGTGCAATTATGCCTTCATATAAATCACACATGTTAAAATAATATCCTTTAATGCTGTGTTTTTGCTCTAGTATTCCAACATAGACTTTGTTGTACCAAATAAATGTCCTAATTGGCTACTATCATCCCATGTTGTATTATCACAGGGCTTTATTTTACCATAACAGTGAACTAAAAGAACAGTGACCTAAAATCACAGTACGTTGTTTTGAAAACACAGTGTCCTATTGTAACATCAAATTTCTCTGCTGGCATATCTCAATGACTTGCACTTGTGACAAAATAGTATTGTATTGTAACATAACATTGCCATATTATGTCATCATCATACCTTACAATTACATCAGAGCATTCTATTGTAACATAGGAGTACCTTATTATAACATCACAGTGCCCCATTGTGAAACCACAGTGTTGAATTTAAACATAACAGTACACTATTATATCATCAATGTGCCTTATTGTGACATCAGTGTGCTATTGTGATATCACCTTTTTTGTATTGTGACACAACAGTAACCTTGTGTGTTATCACCTTGACCCATTATCATATCACAGTGCCCTGTTGTGTCATCACAGTGTTCCATTTTGCATCTCAAGGTTGTATTGTGACATCACTCTGTCCTATTATGACAAAAATATTGTCGTGTCAGCACAGTACCTCATTGTGATACAGAGTATAATATTCTTATATAATAGGACCTTCTTATGTCATATCCATTGTGACACCACAGTGTTTCATTGTGACATAGCAGTACCCTGTTGTGTTACCACAGTGTCCTAGTGTGGCATCACAATACTGTATTGTGACATCACAGTGTCCTATTATGATATAGCATTGCCCTATTGTGTCATTCACAGTGCACTGTTGTGACATCACAGTGTATTATGACCTAATATTGTTCTATTGTGTCATCGCAATGCCCTATTAGGTATTAGGTACTACATCACAATTCTACACTATGATGTCAAAATAGGGATCAGTGCCCTATTATGTCATAAGTGTGTCCTACTGTGACATAACAGTGTAGAACTATGATTTAATATCGACTGTTATGACAGGAAAAATGTCAATACATAGTGTAGCATTGTGACTTAACAGTGCCCTCTGTGTCATCACAGTACCCTAGTGTGACATCACAGTATAGTTTTATAACATAACAGTATCCTATTGTGTCGTCACAATGCCTTTTTGTGAAGTCACAGTAATATATTGTGAAATAACAGTGCTGTAATGTGTCATCAGATTGTAGCATTATGACTTAACGTTGCCGTTGATGTCATCATAGGGCCCTACTGTGATATCACAGTGTTATAGTGCCATATTGTAAGAAAAGTAGCATCACAGTTCCCTATTATGATATCACATTGCAGCATTGTGACTTAACATTATGCTAAAGCACTATCACAGTGTAGCATTATGATTTAGCATTGCCCTCTTCTGTCATCACAGTGCCCAACTCTGTTGTATCCTAACAGTGCCTTATTGTGTCATCACAATGACATCAATGTTGTATTAGGTACTACATCACAATTCTACACTATGATGTCAAAATAGGGATCAGTGCCCTATTATGTCATAACTGTGTCCTACTGTGACATAACAGTGTAGAACTGTGATTTAATATCGACTATTATGACAGGAAAAATGTCAAAATGATTCTATGATGCCATGTCTATCAGCTTCTGCGTCTATACAATATCCTCTAATGCCTATTATACTACGCCTAGTATAACAGGGTATAGTAAAGTAGGATGGATAGTACTGTAGTATTGTAGACTTTTGTTGCACCATCCAAGTGTCCTAATTTGTTGACATCATTCCATGTTGTATGATCATAATGTCATATTTTACCATAACAGTGAACTAAAACTGAGTGACCTAAAATCACGATATTGTATTTTGACATCACAATGTTCTCACGTGATAAACTCTGTCATGACATAAAAATAAACACATTGCCAAGTGACATCATAGTGACTTGTATAATCAAATTTAGTTTTCAGTCATCATGATGTCTAGTCATGCCTTAAAATCTTCTATTGTGCCAATAAAATTCTCTATTGCTCCATGTCTGTCACTTATTGTGCTATTAAAAAAGATGGTTTTCCCCCCTGGCCATGCCTTATTTTGCCATCCAAATGCTATATTGTGCCATCATGTGCCTAACTGGGTCATCATACTGCTCTAATGGGTCATCACATTGCCCCAGTATGACATCACAGGGACCTATTGTAAACCATAGTTCTCTATTTTATCATCTTGGTGCCATATAATGGCATCATCATAGTGACTTACATTGCACCATTACATCCCTCTAGTGCCACCACAGTCCCCTGTTATAACATTACTTTGTACTGTTGGTCCTATAAAGTGCCCTGATATAATATATCACAATATATATAATCAAAATACTTTACTACGGTAACATAGTGCTCTATTAGGCCCCTACAGTGCCCTATTGTGGCATTAAAATGCACTGTTATGCCATCACAATGCCCTATTGTATCATCTCATTGCTTAGTTGTGACATCATCGTGGCCTGTTGTGTGTTGTGGTCATTACAGCTCATCAGTCCTCTATTGTATCAATACCCTTCTCTGTTGTTCCATGTCTGTGCCCTACAGTGCCATTATGGTGCTCTGTTGTACTAACACAGTAACTTATTTTGTCATTATCATATAATGCTGTGCCATCATAATGCCTTATTGTGCTACTATTATGCTTAATTGGCCCTATATTATGCTCTGATGTCCACAATAATCTCCTCATTACCACACTCAACTGTGCCATTACAGTGCACATTTATGTCACTACAGGGCCTTTCTGTGCTGTGAAAATACTCCTCTTCCTATCAGAATACTATTTTCCAGGTATCAAAGTGTCACCACTGCTCTATTGTGCCATCACAATGTTTTACTGTGCTAAAAGATGTCCTTCTGTGCCACCCTTGTTCTCTAGAATTCTATGTCAATGCCCTATTGTGACATGAAAGTGACCTATAGTGGCATAACATTGCTCTGCTTTTCCCTTAACAATGCTGTGTTGTGCCACCAGAGTCTTCTGTTTCGTTATCACAGTGCCCTGTTGTCCCTGTGTCCTAATATACCATGAGTGTTTAGCAGTGCCATCATTTTTCTATAAAGTCTTTCCAATGTTCTATTGTACCAAACTCTTGTGCTTTGTGCTATAATTGATATGATTACCACCCCGGTACATTATTGGGGCATCCCATTGCCCTAATGTATCATCACAATACCTTGATGTACCATAGAATTCACCTTGTCATAACACTGTCATACCATGTTTTCACTACTGTTTATTGTTCCATGTCTCTGCCTTACTTTTGTTGACATCACAGTGCCCAATATTCCATTAAAGTTAACAGTATTACCAGCATATTGTTGTAGTGTGTCATGGCAATGTCCAGTTGTACCTTCATTGTTTCCTTAACTCCATGTCCTTCTTTGCCATCACAGTTCCATATTTTCACATCATGATGCTGTGTTGTGACAACACACTGTTCTATATTGTGCCATCATGATGCTCAACAGTGACATCACAATTCCATGTTCTATGATATCAGTGTGTTATTAAGCTGCAGCTGTTTTTGTGCCATTAACATGCCATATCTAGCATTGCAATGTCTTACATTATTACTGAGAACTCCATTGTGTCATCACAGTAGTCACTTTTGCCATCACAGTGATAATGCGAACATATTAACATACTCTATCATTTCAATGTTCAGTTTTTCCTCACAGTGCTCTATCCTTCCCTGTTTTTGCATCTTACTATGCAAACACAGTGCCTCATTAGGCACAGGAAAATGATCAATAATGCCTTCAAAGAGTCATGATTGTGCCATATTATCCCATCACAAACCTTTATTTTCCAAAAAATAAACAATTTTGTTATCATCCCTTGCTGTCAGGACAATGTGCTCTAATGCCATAACTGTATTAAGTTGTGTCAGTACAGTGCCTTATTTTGCAACCACAACACCCTTCAGTGCTCTTACAGTGCTTATTGTGCCCTCAGATTGCACCGTGGAGACATCCTTGTGATCTGTTGTGCCATCACAGTGCCCTCATGTGTCATCACAATGATCTGATCTTCTCTGTTGTCACAATGCACTGTTGTGCCATCACATTATCTTGTTGTGACACCATAGAGGCCTATGCTGTCATCACATTAGTGTTACGTCCTCTACTGTGTCAATACAGTTCTCCAATGTGCCATATCTAAGCCCTATTATACTATTAAAACATGCTGTTGTACCATTATAATAACATATTTTTCCATCACCGTCGAGTGTTTGTCATTATGATGTTTTGTGTTACACCTGAACTCTATTGTGCTTTTACTGTTCTCTATTGTCCATCACAATGTCTTTTTCTATCATCAGTGTGCCAAATTATATATTACAGTGCACTGTGCACTATTGTGTTATCACAGAGCACTACTGTCGCATGACAATGACTTCTTATTTAGCTCTCATTCTTTCATGTTGTGTCATCACAAGTGCCACCACAATGTCCTGTGGTATTATCAGTTTCATATTGTGTCATCTCAACTCTCTATGTTTCATCACAGTGCCCTAATGTGTCATCAGAGGGCCCTATTGTGATATCACAGTGCTATATTTTGGCATCACAATTGTTTATTATGCCACAAAAGTTCTATAATGTGGTATCACAATACTCTATTGTGGAATCACAATGCTCAATTTCCCACAATACCCTATTTTCATATCATAGTAGTCTATTGTTACATCACAGTACCTTGTTAAGTCATCATCGCACCATTGTCTTATGTAATACTCAATATTGTCTCCATATTGCCACGTGGTACCTTACCAATGTCCTACTGTGTCATCACATTGCCTGCTTCTTACCTGCCAAGTTTGCCACCACTATGCTTTTATGTGTCCTCAGTGCCATATTCACTACACACAACTGTATTTGTCATTAGAATGCCATGTCATGATATAACAATGTCTTAGGGTCCTAACACCATTGCAGGATATTTTATTACACTGTGAACCCTGAGATTTGGTTGTTTACTAGGGAAAAAAAAACTGTTTCTAGTTGTGGTATGGTTCAGTCCTAGCTCACTCCTTTAATGTAATTGCTTTCTGCTTGAGTACTGTAAAATAGGATTAAATAAGTTAACACTAGGTCAAAAGGCAGAACAAGCAACAAGTTGACAGGAAGTGAACATAGAATAAAAAAACTATAGAGATTAAGAGGAAGTCAAGAGGACAGATAGGGAGACACACAGGAAGTGGAAGGGAGGAACATTCAGTTTTAGATTTCTTGAGACAGTATGGGAAGGAGCATTCCTTTTTTGTTTTGGAGTGTTGGCTGGTGAGGAAGGTCAGTGGAGTGCTTTCTTTGCCTTTCTGAGCTAGCATATGGCTTTCACTATAGCATATGGCTCCTGAATCTTTATTGGTAAAGTCTAATGATCAAGATTTTGTTAAAAATAACATTTGCACCCAATGTGAGACTTGAACACATGACCCTAGAATTAAGAGTCCCATGCTCTACTGACAGAAAATGCATAATTGTGAACCTGTAGTAACTAATGAAATTGAGGATCGGAATAGCCCATGACAATTTATAAGAAGTCGGACTTGCTGGCATGACGTTGTGCATGGAATGCAAGCAGCTAATTATGTTTATGTGTTTATGTGTGGATTAATACAGATCTAATTGTACTTTGATAACAGAAAGGAGGACTAAGATTAGCTGAAA
Organism: Meriones unguiculatus; assembly: GCF_030254825.1. Lineage (NCBI taxonomy): Eukaryota > Metazoa > Chordata > Mammalia > Rodentia > Muridae > Meriones > Meriones unguiculatus. The sequence goes on from NC_083365.1 coordinate 69,844,069, forward strand.
GCCACTGGATTGTAGGAAAAAAAACTATTGAATTAGATCAATCTATATAATTTAAAAATGTTTTAACATCAGAATGAAAATCAGGGGAAGAAGGGAAGAGGATTTGCCAATATTTCCACAGGTAATAAAAAACTATGGGTTCTATCAAAATTAATAAATATCTAATCTGAATAAAAAAACCTTCCATATGAAAGGCACAACTCAATAAAGGAAGAAAGTAAAGCAGATTTTCCTGCGTGGAGACAGCATAACAAGCCAGCTGAAGAAGAACAGATCGTTCATCAGATTGGCAGACTGAAAAACTTTGATGCTGAATTGGACTATTGCTGAAGACAGACAATTAGGAATGCAGTTATGAAGGATCATCACATCAATGGATCTTCATAAGGACATTAGAACTGTTAAGTTTTGGGGATTGATAATTTCTTCTGATCTAATATTTAAACTGTGTATATGTTTTAGCTTAAACAGGAAGGGGAAATATATAGTGGGATTTTAATCCAGCTGTATGACTGTTCTGTTCATATCCAAAGATCTTCAAGGTCTGTGTGATCCAGCTGAAATGCTGACACACCCTTAGTACACATCTTTAATTCCTAACAATGAAGGTAAATTTAGTTTGTAGAAGGAAGCACACAAGTTTGAAAGAGATGTTTAATTGAGGGGGCAGACAAAATGATGAATTGTGCCGGGAGCCAAAGCTATCTACAGAAGCCAAAGCCAAAGCTATCTAGAGAAGACAAAGGTATCTACAGAAGCCAAAGTCAATTAGTGAGCCAAGGCTATCTACGGAAGCCAAAGTCAAAGCTATCTAGTGGAGACAAAGGTAGTTACTGAAGCCAAAGCCAAGTAGAGAGCAAAGGTCATTTAGTGGAGACCTAAAGCTATGTAGTGAAAGAGTTATCTAGACCCTAAATCATAGGTGATAGATTGTGAGGACATCCTTTGTTAGAGCATCTGTAAGATATCTTAAGAGAACATCCTTATGGTATCTTTCAGGTACAATAGTTGAGCCATGAAAGCACTCTTCCTGTCTCCTGCAGCAGCTAATTACCTTCCCCCTTTTCCTGCCTTCTCCCTATATAAGTTGGGTAAAAATTTCTATTAAATGAAGCCTTGATCAGACAAACAGACTTGGCTTCCTTCCTTGCGTTTCTTGCCCCTCCCCCCAATTCCTTCCACTCTCCTCCCTTAGGAATCCATGTTCAAGCCCTGCTGGACAGGGCAGAATTTGAGAAAGATTTGACAGAATAGGATATCTCTCATAGAAACAGAGGAAAGAGAGGCTACTTGAGAAAGAACATCAGACAAAAAGAGAGAAAGAATGAGAGTGAGAAAGAAAGAGACAGAGAGAGAGAAGGCAGTTTTACAAAGACAGGTTGAAGAGAGGACAAGGTAGACACAGTTGAAGACAGAATAAACCTGGGGATGAAAAGGGGCCAGATTAGAATAGATTGCTAGAGTTAGTTTGAGGTCAAGCAGAGCAAATCAGTCAAGCTGAGAGAATTCAGTTTGAATCAGTCTGCTTGGAGAAGAGTTTGAGCCAGAAGAGCTGTTTTGAACCAGCTAGCCAGGGTTCAGAAAGAGCTAGAATGGATGAGCTTATTCAACACTAAGAATCAGAGGTTGAAAACATTCTAGGCTCAGATTAGATTGTATGGAGGCTAGAAGCTTCCAGGACTAGACCTAGGTTAGCAGACAGAGGCAGTAAGCCTCTGAGATGGCAATTGCTCCAGGCATATAATAGTTACTTTTACATATCACTGTGCTCTGTTATGCCAACATAAAGTCCCATTGTCATGGGAATGCTCTATTATGCCATAAAATTGCCATGACATATAGGCATACTAACTTACTGTGCCATAACAGTGACAAATTCTTCCATCATAATGGTCTATTGGGTCATCACAATTCAATGTTTTACCATAACAGTGTTCAAAATGCCATCCCTGAGCAGCTTTTTATAATATCAATGTCTCGTCATGCCATCACAATGCCATTATTTTACCACCACAGTGACATAATGTTGCCTTATAATACCAAACTGTACCAACATCTTGATCTACTATGCTATCACAATGATCAAGTGTGCCATCACAATATAGTGTTGTGCCATCCAAGGACTGAAATTTGTGATTATAATGTCCAAATATGCCTTGACAATGCTGTATTCTCTCTTCACATTGCAAGGCTTTGCCATGACAGTGTCATTTTGTACCATCATTGTGCCTTATATTTTCATAACAGTCCTCTGTAGTACCATCACAATGCTGTGTCTTATTGTGTCATAACACCACATTATTGTGCTCATGCAGTGTCCTATCATCCATCAGAGTTTCCTCTTGTGTCACCACAGTGCTCTATTGTGCCCACACAATGTTCTATTGTGGCATCACAGTACTCTATTAGGCCAGCAACCTGTTGTACCATCACGTTTTACTTTTGGTTTTAATTATGTCAATGCAGTGCCATATTGTGCCATACTTGTGCCCAATTTCGCTGTTACAGTTCTCTGGCGTCACACTAAAATCTCCTATTTTGCCAATATCATGCAATTTTGTGTCATTACAATGTCTTCTATCCTGTCTAAATGCCTTTTTGTGCCATTTCAATTTTCTCTGTGTCACTACTGTGTGCAAGTATACCATAACAAAAGACTGTTGTATCCTCACAGGACCCTATTGTGCCATGACATTACTCTATTGGAATTTCACCATGACATGCTGTGCCACTAAAGTGCCCTGTGGTATCATCAGTACCCTATTGTGCCATCACAATGTTCAATAGTGCAATTACAATGATGTTGTAGCATTCATTGTACCAACATAAAGCCCTTTGTGTGATCATCATTTCCTATTTACAATTGCTCTATCATGCTGTGCCAAAACAATGTCCTATAGTGCCATAACAGTGCCACATTATCACATCACCACACCCTGTTTAACATTATAATGCCTTATATTACTATCTGCATTGTAGCATCACATTGCACATTTGTTCCAATTACACCTTCACAGCACTCTACTGTGGCTTTACAGTGCATTTTTATGCCATCTCGGTGTTCTATACTACCTTAAGATCCTGTATAATCATTATACCACTGTGTTTTCTCATGAGAGTCTTATTGAGCCACCGCTTTGCTCACTTGGTCATTACAGTGCCTTCTTATGCTGCCACAGTGCCCTGTTGTATCATGAGTGTTCTCTATCATGTCAATGTAATGCTTTATTTTGTCATCACAGTGCACTATAGTGTCATCATAACCGTATTGTGACACCGTGGTGTCCTGTTGTCCCTTCCCATTTACCGTTTGATCATCACAACTCCAAGTCATGCTTTCATGTGTTTTAATGCGTCAGTACAGTGTCCTATTACGCCATGTCTGTGACCTATTGTGTTAGAGCATTCTGTTGTATCAGGACAATACCATGTTTTGCCACCACCATAATAACAATGCACTTCTGTGCTAGCAAAGTGAGACATTGCACGGTTACACTGTCCCATAGCACTATTACATCGTCCCACTTTGTCATCTCTGCTGAGTGGTGCAATCAAAGCATGGCAATCCCTCTTGGCCTATCAAAATGCCATGTTGTACCATCAAGCATCCTGTGGTGTATTCAGTGCTTTAATGTTCTAGCCGAGTGTTTTGTTGTATCAATACAATGCTCTATTATGCTATCACAGCGTCCTGCCATGCTTCTTGAGTTTCCTATTGTATTATCACACTTACCTTCTATTCATTTGAGTGCTCAGTTGTGCCTTTAAGTGCTCTACTGTGTTAATGAACTGCCATGTCTCACTCTCTTGTGATATCAGAACATTATGTTGTACCACAACAATGCCATATTTTTTATTCCTAGGTCTTATTATGTTATCACAATGTCCCCACTGTGATAACACAGTGCCATATAGTGCCATCACAGTATTACATTTGATATTTGGGTATCAAAACCCAGTCATCATGTATGGTGGTTTGAATAGATATGGTACCCATAGATTCATGTGTTTGAATCCTTGGTCCGTGTGGAATGACACTATTAGGAGATGTGGCCTTGTGGGAGTAGGTATGGCTTTGTTGGAGGAAGAGTGTCACTGTGGGGATGGACATTGAGGTCTCCTATGCTCAAGTTCTACCCAGTCAGATATAGAACTGTTAGCTCCTCCAGCACCATGTCTGAATGCTGGATGCTGCCTGATGCTAAGCATCGTGATTTTAATGAACTAAACCTCTGAAAGCTGGACCCAATTAAATGCTTTTCTTTATAAGAATTGCCTGGAGGGGACAGGAGTTCCACAATGAGAGCAACAGAACCAAAAACTCTGATCCCAGGGATCTATTCTGAGACTGATACTCCAACCAAGGACCATTCATGGAGATAACCTAGAACCCCTGCACAGATGTAGCCCATGGCAGCTCAATCTCCAAGCAGGTTCCCTAGAAAGGGGAACAGGGACTGTCTTTGACATGAACACAGTGGCTGGCTCTTTGATAACCTTCCCTGTGAAGGGGGAGCAGCCTTACCAGGCTACAGAGGAAGAAAGTGCAAAGAGCCCTGATGAGATCTGATAGGGTAGGCTCAAATGGAAGGGAAAGAAGACCTCCTCTATCTGTGGACTTGGAGAGGGGCATGGGAGGAGAAGAAAGATAGAAGGTGAGATTGGGATGGGATGAGGGAGGGGTCTACACCTGGGATAGAAAGGGAATAAATTGTAATAAATAAAAAAATAAATTAAAAAAAATAAAAATAAAAATAACCCAAAAAAAGAGTTGTCTTGGTCATAGTGTTTTTTCACAGTGATAAAAGCCAAACTAAGACATTGTGCCTTCCAAACTCCTACTGTGTCAATACACTTCTCTACTGTGTCATGTATATGCCCTATGTACTATCACAGTGCTCTGTTATGCCACTGTAATTTTGTCCTATTTTACCATCACTAGAGCATGGTGTGTCATTCCAATGTTTTGAACAACCAAAGTACCCTACTGTGCCTCCACAGGGACTGACTGTCCCACCAGGTTTTCTATGATATCTTCATCATGCCCAGTGGTGCCATCAAAGTATACTCTTGTGCTGTCACAGGTCCCTATGGTAATATGACGGTATTCTCCGGGGTTATCACTATGCCACGTTGTGTCATCCATGTGTCCTGGGTGTCATCAGTGGCCAGCTGTGCTATAATCATACTCTGTCGGTCTATCGAGATGCCCTATCGTGTCACCACAATGCTGTACTGTGGCACCACTATGCTCAATCATGCTAGCACAATGCTCTATTTTGCTATCACAATGAAGTATTGAATCACAACAATCAGCTGTTTAATGCCACACTCTGCCATAACAACACGCCGTTGTGCCACCAAGAGGCTTGATCTTGCCATCACACTGTTCTACAGTGCAACAGCGCTTTTCTGTAGCATCAAGGAGCCTAACTACGTTCACAGCACGCTGATAAGGTATGTGGTCTTTATTGTAAAGGTCACCACATTCTCCTCATACAGTCTCCTAGTGAAGCATAACTGACTGTGGCGTAGTGCTCCATCCCAATCCAGCTGTTCTGTCCAAATGCCCTGTTTGGCTCTCATCCTACCATGCGCTGCATCTCATTGTATCCATTTGCTCTATCACAGAGAACTAATGTGCCATTTGAGTGTTCTAAGGTGCCAACACAAAGCCCTATTTTTTTTTTCATTGGAGTACTGAACTGTGATTTACAGTACCCCAGTTTACCATCACAGTGCCTTACTTTGCCTTCACGGTGCCCTAACATGAGAACTGAGTGAGTACTTCCACACCCACCATTCTAATGCTAGTCGTGTAACATGTAACTTTCACTACGATGTATTGCTAACTCAAAGCACAACCTCATCTAAAACGTCCCCCTTTGTAATAAAATATTCCCACCTGCTAGACCTTTTTTCACTAATTAATGCAAATGTGCGACTTCCACATCAATTGACATTAAACTATTTCTCACTTACCATCATTTGAAAAAATGCCTTGGATAACCTGAACAGCTCTTAAAGGTCAATTACTGTCAGCATAAATAGGTTTTCAATTTACATGGAAATAAATTCTAACATTGTCTCACTTCCTATAAATTAGATGTAGAAACAAATTTAGGGCAGAGTGAAAGAAAAATGCCCAACCTTAATTCTTATCCTGGGGACTACAAAGGAGAGGAGGAAAGTTAGGAGGGCAGAAAGAATCTAAGCATCAGAAAACAGTAAAAAGGGCTGTGAAGTGTTGCATTCTGGTAATGACACAGCCATTGGAATCATGACTTCAGAACAACTACAGTTGCCAGTACCAGGCCAGTGGAAGCCTACATCTGCCGTCAATCAAGCCTGGATTAGGAAGGGACTCATAGGATCAAACCAAACTCTATTCACCACCTACTTGTGGATTCTGGAAGAGAATCATTGTTTTTGTACACTCACAAATAAGCCAGCCAGACTTCACTGGATACTTTGAAACCTATGGTTATACAGACTTCCCTGTTTAACCTCTGGGTCATGAGATAAAATACTAAGACAAGAATGTGAGAAAGGCACGTATATGGGAAGTAGATTGCAAGTAGTGGGGCAAAGATAGGCAAGGGTGGGCTTGAGAGTAGCCAGAATATTCTATGTGTATATGTAAAACTGTCAAAAAGCTAATTAATCAAAGTTATAATATATACATTTAATATTTTAAATTTCAATATAGGAATATTTCTAGATCTATATTAGCTGAGCAAGCATCATCATCAAAGGCAAATGTTGTGTCTAGCGGCATTTGCTGTCATTTCCTGTGTACTGGAACAGTGAGTTAAGCAAAGGCCTATGGGTAGTTGCAGAAACTGGGATAGTTCTAAAAAAATAAGAGTTTTCAGGAAAGGAGGTGGGGCAGTTTGGGCAAACATTAAGAAGATAAGTCTCTAGAAGATGGTGACCTTTTATAAATCTTTTGCATCTCCTTTCTTTTTTTCTTCATCTGTTCCATCATGCTATAGGTAGCCCTCTTCAGAGACTGGGGGTTCAAGTTCCTCTTTCCTTGGCTCCTTTCATCTGGTTATCTTAACATCTAGGACCCCACTCTCCCTCCAACTCTTCTGTCTCAACCTGAATAAGGAAAAGCCTGCACTTCATCCCAGCAGATCTGGTGAGAGGGTGTCTTCCTCATTTATTTGCGATATGTTGGATCACAGACATTCAAGTTGCAGGCCTTATCTTTTCCATAAAATTAGGCTCTACGCCCTGTAGCTTTTTAGACAGTCTTCAGAAGCAAAGCCTTCTGTGGACTGGCAGACCGTCCTCTGTACAGCTATCTGAAATATAAGTGTATGATCCCGCATACTGTCTGCTTCTGTGACTTGTGGCATATGTGTGGTCTGGGTTACCTGATATAGAATCCCACAGTAAACACTGGAAACCAACAAAAGTAATGATTTCCATTGCTTCTCAGGAGTTACACAAATTTCCCATTAGGACCTCCTTGCTCTGTACAGTGCAGTCCCATCTCTCTCCAAAAAAAGCTCTCTTCAAGGGGAGCTCACCTTAGGAGCTTTCTATCACACCATGACAACATCTTCAATGTCTTACATATAAAGTCTAAATTTATATAATATATAACATATATAAATGTATAAAAGTTTATATATCAGTAATATATATATATATTTCAACCCTTTTGTAATTATGATTGAAGTGCAAAATATGCAGAATATCTTTACCTGAGGTCAATCTGAAAGCGTTTCACCAGAAGAAAAGTACAAAGCTATTCAAATTGCAATTGGTTAGTGTCTTCAACAAAATTCTCAGTAGTAAGCAAGGGAAAATGTCTAAACAGGTTGTATTCTGTATTGGAAAAACTTCACATTCAATCTTAATAGATAATTAATATCTATCTGGGCTGAAGGAGTATTCAAGTATTAATATAATTATAATAAATATAATCTTGATGAAATTATATTTATTTAGGTATTTATATGTTAATATATTGAGACTTCTGTAGTGTTCTTCAAAGAATAAAGAATTCTGAGACTTTTTTAAAATATACTTTGTATAACCTTAGGAAGTAACATTAAAAATCAAAATAAACAAACATGTTTACCATGACACATTTTGTTTCCTTTTATTGAGTAATTTGACAAAAAGATGAAAAGAATGTATATTTCTGTGCTGAAAGGATTTTACCCCCTGAAATTCATGCTGCAACAAAATAGTGTCTATTACTCTTTTATTCTTATACTGCCTACTACTTCCTGTTTGTTCTTTAGGAATTTGTTGTTGTTGTTCTTGATATTGAAATGTTCTTTTCATATTGTGGGTTATAAATTTTTCATGGATACAATGTCAATTTTAACCAATTTACCATTTGACTTTTAAATTTTATCTGTCATCTACAGAGGAACCTCAAATATTTATATTGTTTTCTAATTAAATTTTTATTTGTGTATTAATTACAGTTTATTCACTGTGTATCCCAGCTGTAGCCCCATTGCTCATTCCCTCCCAATCCCAGCAATGTATCAAAGCAGATACAGAGACTCATAACCAAACTGGGCAGAGTGCAGGGAATCATATGAAAGAAGTGGGAGATAGTAAGACCTGGAGAAGACAGGCGCTCCACAAGGAGAGCAACAGAACTAAGAAATCTGGGCCTTAGGGGTCTTCTCTGAGACTGATACTACAACCAAGGACCATTCATAGATATAACCTAGAAACCCTGCTTAGATGTAGCTCATGGAAGCTCAGTATCCAAGTGGGTACCCTAGTAAGGGGAACAGGGACTGTCTCTGATATATTGTTTTCTTTTCTTTTTTTTTTTTTTAAGTTGTTCTCTAAGTGATTTCAGGCACCAAATACCAATGACACCAGATCTCTGTTAGAAATTTGCTCAACCATGTTTGTAGCAACTTTATTTGTAATAGTTAGAACCTGGAAACAACCCAGATGTCCCTCAACGAAGGAATGGATACCGAAATTGTGGTATTTTTACACAATGGAATACTACTCAGCAATCAAAAACGAGGAAATCATGAAATTTGCAGGCAAATGGTGGGATCTAGAAAAGATCATTCTGAATGAGCTATCCCAGAAGGAGAAAGACACACATGGTATATACTCACTCATATAGTCCTATAAGATATGATAAACATAATGTAATCTATACACCTAAAGAAGATAAACAAGAAAGAGGACACGGGGTAAGATGATCAATCCTCACTTAGAAAGACAAATGGGAGGTGCATTGTATCTAGGAGAAAACATGTAACAGGACAGGAGCCTACCACAGAGGGCCTCTGAGGGACTCTAGGTAGCAGTGTATCAAAACAGATACTAAGACTCATAACCAAACCTTTGGCAGAGTTCAGGGAATCATGTGAAAGAAGGGGAGTTTGTATGATGTGGAAAGGATAGCAGCTCCACAAGGACCAAATATATCTGGGCACAGGGGTCTTTTTCTGAGACTGACACTCCACCAAGGACCATGTATGGATATAACCTAGAACCTCTGCTTAGATGTAGCCCGTGGTAGCTCAGTAACCAACTGGTTTCCCATAGTAAGGGGAACAGGGACTATATCTGACAGGAATTCAATGGCAGGATCTTTGACCTCCCCACCCCCCCAGGGGAGGAGCAGTCCTGCTAGGCCACAGAAAAGGACTTTGTAGCCAGTTCTGAAGATACCTGATAAAACAGGATCAGATGAAAGGGGAGGAGGTCCTCCCCAGTGGACTTGGAAAGGGGTAGGGAGGAGATGAGGGAGGGAGGGTTTGAGAGGGAATGAGGGAGCAGATACAGCTGGGATACAGAGTTAATAAAAATGTAACTAATAATAAAAATAAAATAAAATAATAAAAAGTGAAAAAAGAAACCATCACACAATCAGTTGTTCTTAGGCTTCTTAAAATGCAATCTGTCCATTTTCACCTAGCTTTGTTTTTTATGTTGTGTTTTTGGTTTTATTTTAGTTTCTTTAAAAACAGTGTTTCAAAACGTAGCACCAACTGTCCTGGCATGCACTATGTTGGCCATGCTGGGCTGATCTTCCAAACTCAGAAAGATCTCCCTGCCTCTGCCCCCTAAATGCTGAGAATGGAGGTGTCCACCACCATATGCTGCACTAACATTATTTTTGAACGACAAACTGAAGTGAAGTCAGGAGAGGAGGCTCAGTGAATAAGACATGAATTCTGTGACTGGTTCTTTGACCATCTCCCCTGAGGAGAAAACAGCTTTGCCAGACCACAGAGGAGGACAATGCAGCCAGTCCTGATGAGACCTGACAAGCTAGGGTCATATGGAATGGGAGGAGGACCTCCACTATCAGTGGACTTGGAGAGAGTCATGGGAGGAGAAGAGGGAGGGGGTAGGATTTGGAGAGAATGAGGGAGGGAGATACAGCTGGGATACAAAGCAAATAAACTATAATTAATATAAAAAATTAAAATTAAAAAAAGACTGGACTTGACTTGAGTTCTTGGACTTGAGTTCAGTCCCAGCATCCATAGAAGACAACTCACAACCACCTCAGATCCTTATCCAGTGTATCTGACACTCTTCTGGCCTCTACAGGAATGTATGTGCATTGTGTGTATGTTACATGTATACATAAATAAAAATAAATATTTAAGAAAAATCTGAAGTGAAAATTCAGTCATTGCTCAATACAAATTGTTTAATAACTTTTCTTATTTCAATGTTTATTTTAAAATAACATATGGATCTTTGGCTCTTGTTAAACAATGTGATCCTTATGTATTCATTTTCCTTTCCCCCACTAGACTTGCCATGCAATTTTGAAATTTGCTTTAATGAATTAACCAATTAGTTATTTTTGAGAATCTCTCATATTTATCCTGGCCCCAAAGTCGCTTCTGTAACTGAAAATGACTTTAGAGGTTTTGACCTTGAACATTTCCTCCTGCTTCCATCTCCCAAGTGCTAGGATTTCAATCTTACATCACCATGTCTGTTTTACTCAGTGCTGAGAATTGAACCCAAAGCTTCCTGGATGCTAATCAGTTCCTGACCTCTCAGATAAGTTTCTGCCCCCTACTTTCTTCAAAAACACACAATATCTGATAAGATTAGTGCTTTTTCATCTTTTTTCGACAGATACACTCTGCATCTTTCCTATTTAAATGCATATGCCAATTTCATAATATTCTATTTTATTAAAAGATCAAATATTATAGAACAAAAGGGTTATTTACAGCATTATTTAAAAAAAATTAAACCTCAATTCTCCCCCCCCCCAAATAAGTACCCATTTTCACTGATAATCAACTACTATGTGAAGTTTTACAATTTTAGTTAACTTGCTCCAACATCATCATACTCAAGACTTCAGCATAGCACATTAGCCATGGTGGGATAGCTATAGGTCCCAAGCACAGCACTGAGTGCATTTGGATACATGTGCCTTAATTTTGTTTTCCTAAATTTCCTGGTAATGATACTGTCTTCAAGTAAAACAAATGGTTTTCTTTTAAAGCCAGGAAGTTATTGAAGATGTCAATAAAGAAGAGCTCTTGTCATGGGGAAAAGCTTTGGGCTGAAAAGATTTGACAATAACTAACCTTGGGATAAAAATACAGTCAGACATCTATAAAGATTAATGTGTTCTTTATACATGGCTTATGAAAAATGAGCTGAATACTAAGGTGATGAGAAAGGTTTGTTGTTCAACAGGAAATGAAACTCTGGGGACAGAGCTTACAAAGCAATTACTTTAATGGTGACATTAATATCTGGAGAAAGTTGCTTTCCCCCATAGTGAAGGCAACATTCAACTGCTTCTCATCATAAAAGTCCGTCTGACCTCTTCTGTAAGGTCTCTGATGGTAGGAAACTCAAATACAGGAGGAATGAATTCTCTTCTTCTACCACTTCATGTTTATTCATCTGGGCTGGAACGTGGCCCACACTAGCCCAGTTAATATTAAAAGCACAATGTTCTTGAAGCATCCAAATATTTTGCTCAAAGCTCAAACAAACCAAGTCAGTCTGGAAAATGTCATCCACATCATTCCCTAAAACACTGAATTGAGCAGACAAGGGATGTAGGGATTTAGGAAATGACTTTTTCCCCCTGTTAGGACTGCATTAAGTTTGAAGCATAGAAATAACAACTGCAGTGGAGGATAGATATTTGTTTTGGTTCATATTGTCAACTTGGTAGCTAGGAGACAGAACTCCAGGTGTATCTGTTAGGGAGCTTCTAGATTAAGCTAATTCAGGTAGACAGACTGAGCCTAAAGTGGGTAGTACAACTTTATTGGCCTGGGTCCCTCTGAGATTGCATTAAATAAATAAATAAATAAACAAACAAACAATAGTTCAGGTATCAGTGTTTATGGACATGAAAGGGCAGTTGCAGCTATGAAGTCATGGTGTTCTGATAGTATGCACAAGACCTGCACAATCAATCTCCCAACAAAGAGAGGGAGGGTCGGTACAGTGTCCTACTCCTAGCTAAGAAGCTATGTATTTGCAATTGGTAGCTGCTGAGAGAGGGAGAGTCGCCTTTCTTTAAGGTTATGACCTCTGTGGGGTGAACACACTCTGTTGAAAGGACGCATATCTAAGAATATATGTGGAGCGCACTTTTTTTACTTGAAAATTTAAAAAAAAGATTCAAAGTTGTGCAGGTAGAGAAGTAGTAGTAGATGTGAGAAGATTATAAAGAAGGGTGAATATTATCAAAATACATTGTACAAAATTCACAAGTAATGAATACAAATGAGACAAAGATCAAGGAAGTACTATGAACAACTGAAGGATGTAGGATGATTTTTTTTTAATTTATGTGTCTGATTGGTGATTTCCAGTATTCAACATTGACTAGTTTGTTTATTATGACCTCAAGTTTTCTTTCTCCACTTTTTGAAAAGCCTTCTTTGAAATTTATACAAATTTTCATCATGGAAATCATTAGAAATAGTTTATAGATATATGAGTCCCTGGAGTTACCTTTAAATAGACATAGAAGCATATATGTTCCTGGGGTCTAGGATCATAGTTACTGTCAGCTACATTTGGAAAAGTATTGCAAAAGCCCCAGTGTGCACACAAAAAGTGAATTAACAGAAAAATTGGGGCCTAAGAAAATTTTCTGATAATACACAAGAAAAAGTTTCAGAGCTTTGCGATGAGGCTCAGTATGTCGAGTGCTTGTTTCACAAACATAAAGCCCTTGTTTCCATTTCTAGAGACTCATAAACTGGGGGTAGTGATGCATGCCTGTATTCCCACTTGAGAGATGTTGTGGAATGATCAGAAGTTCAAGGACAGCCTGGGATTTTTAAGATCTTATATTAAGGAATGGAGAAAGAGGGAGGGAGGGAGGGAGGGAGAGAGGAAGAAAGAGGGAGAGAAGTGTTAGCAGGAGAAGAAGTGATATAGAGTGAGTGCTCATGTATGAAGTTCTCAAAAGACAAAATTTAAAATTAAAGGAAGAAAATAAAAGGGGAAAATAAAACAAAAGGGGAAAGAAAAGGAGGGGAGGGATGTGAAGGCTATTTCAGTCAATGTTCTTCCACAGTGTGAATTAATAGTCTCTTTTGTGCCCAATGAAGACAACTCTGGACAGATTGCAATACAAAATATAGACTTTCTTAAAACATTAAGACATGGTTTGTGGAAAACTTTACTCAATTTCTTTCTCTCTCTCTCTCCCTCTCTCTCTTCCCCCTCTCTTTTTTTTGTGCTGTTTCTTTGTGGTTTTCTTTTTCTAAAACAAAACCCAACATGTTTGTTTATTACTTTTAATAGTTTTCTCCTCTTCTTATAGATGGTATATAATGAGATACAACATGAGTAGAGGTGGATTGAGGAATGAATTGATAATGGAACATTCCCAGGTGTGAATATAAAGCATGAAGAATGACTAGGTATTAAAATATGCCACCTTTGATTGAGTGTTAAGTTTACTGTATAGTTTGAAATTCCTAGCTATTTGAAATTCAACATCATTGGCAAAATTCATAATGAATTTCTCAATTTCTCAAAATTCATAGTGAATTTCTCAAGTGTAAATTTTGGAGATGACATTTATTTATTTAATTAAAATTTTTAATTTTAATTATTATTTATTGCAATTTATTCACCCTGTATCCCAGCTGTGGTCCCCTCCCTTGTCTCTTCCCAATCCTGCCCTCCCCCCTCTTCTCACCATATGTCCCTAGTTGACTATCAGGTCTCATCAGGATTGGTTACATTGTCTTCCTCTGTGGCCTGGCAAGGCTGCAACCTCCAGGGAGAGGTGATCAGAGAGCTTGCCACTGAGTTCATGCCAGAGATAGACCCTGCTCTCCTTACTAGGGAACCCACTTGGAGACTGAGTAGTTTCGATGATAGTCTACATCTGAGCAGGGGTTTTAGGTCCTCTCCATGAATGATCCTTGGTTGGGGTATCTGTCCCTCCAGGGCTACCAGGCCTAGTTTTCTTTTTTTTCCATTGATCTCCTTTTGGAGCTCCTGTCTCCTCCATGTCTTTCTATCTCCCCCTTCTTTCATAAAATTCCATAGTCTGCCCAAAGTTTGGTTATGAGTATCAGCCTCATAGGTTCCTCGATCAGTAGAGTCTTTCAGAGGCCTTCTTTGGTAGGCTCCTGTCCTGTTCCCTGGCTTCTTCTGCTTCTGATGTTGTACACAATGGAATACTACTCAGCAATTAAAAACAAGGAAACCATGAAATTTGCAGGCAAATAGCGGGAACTAGAAAAGTTCATCCTGATTGAGCTATCCCAGAAGCAGAGAGACACGCATTTTATATACTCACTTATGAGTGTATGAGAGAGTGCCTACTCACTTATATTCACTTATGCTCACTCATAAGTATTACACATATACTATATGATAAACATGCTAAAATCTACTGTCCTAAAGAAGCTAAATAATAAGGAAGACTACAGGGAAGATGCTCAATCCTCATTCAGAAGGATGATTGAGATAAATATCAAAAGCAGGAGATTATATTTAAAAGGTAAAAAAAAGGCCAGTTTCGATGATAGTAAATTAAGTTATATAGACAGGTGTATACGGCTTCAATATTTTCTAATGATGTACCATAATCAAAATGAAGAAATATGAAGGAATATCCCTGTTTTAAGTATTGTTCTTGGCTCTTACAAAGACAAAGAAAAATCTAGTCTTAGTGCAGGAAATACTTGGAAGCCTTGAATAGCAAAAGAAGAGAGTTAAGAAACAAATAGGAAATTCAATTTTGGAAAGTACCAGCAGATACTGAACAAGGAGATAATACAAGACTGCTCAGGAGAAATTCAATTTTCTCGATTACTTGGCTAAGGCAATACTTCATAAGGTCCTGGAACTTCCTCTCAGCAGCACATTACATTTAAATTCAGATGAATACTTTGCAGACATGGGAAGCACTGGGTTTCATAGTCAAAAACCGAGGATGATTAGGGATCTACATCTAAGAATAAGATACAATTATGCCATTCAATGGATTTAGGTGAACATAATGTGTGAACTCTTCATGTATCATAAATGTCTTATCAATATTGGATAGTATGGTCAATTAGGAAAATTATGTTTTAAATAATTCTATGATTACCTAGAATTTTTATTATAAAGGACCATATAATTTAGTTTTTGTAACTGTATTTTTTAATCATAAAGTTCTGATAAGAGAGTTATGTGGGAATTCTTGGGCATATCATTACTCTCTCTATTCTTGATTGATTACAATATGCAAGAGTATAGTACTTGAAGCAGAGCGCGGATAGTGAAAACCGCTTACAGGCCAGTGAGGTGGCCCCGCAGGGAAATGCCCTTGTGCATAAGTCTGACAACCTTCTGCTTGACTCCCGAGAACTCCTGGAAGAGGACGGTTATTGACTCATACAGGTCAATTCTGTGCTCCACAGACGTGTTGTGATATGCAGCACACAAATACATACATAGAGACACAGTAAATAAATACATGTAATAAATATTTAAGCTGTAAAAAAGTTCTACTCACCAGCTCTATTTCTGTCTGGACATACACTTCACTATAGCAACTCAATACTATGTAACAATGTCTGATAGCAATTAAGTACCCCAGTCTCATGTTGAGTAAAGGATTACCACGAGGACAATAAAACTGCATTTGGTTGCTCTGGCAAGAGTCAAAGATGATTTAATACACCACAACCTTGACCATGAATGAGCATGCTCAGAGCTCTGAGTGGAAAAACTGAACTTCCCAGATACTGTGTCAAAACTTAGTTCCACCACTGGATAGGACTGGCATGAGAAATACTGGCCCAACTCTGATATATGTAACTAGACCATGTCTTCTTTAAAAATAAATCACAGGAACAACCACAGAAATAGGAAATCAAGCCACCTAAACAAAGATACAATGGAACAGCTTCGTAGTGAGGCGTATTGTCACACACCATTGTACTTAGGGCCATTCCTAAGAATAATGGTTGTCTCAATCCCTAAGCAGCTTATTATTCCCTGTTCTTTTCCTGTCTGGGAATGAGTACTAATTATCCACACAGAATGGACTTTTACATACAATAAGACCCAATTGAGCCATATAAATTCAGAACACAGTTCTTTATGCTAACATGAATAATAGAATATGGCACCAAAAGTATCACATTGATTAAGCATTGCTATTTGTTTACACAACAAAACTGACTTAATACAGCAATCCCTTCCCAAAACCAAGTAGTAGCTCACACATGCCCATCCCCCAGTCCAATGATAGGGAAGGTCCTCCTCCCCTTCCATCTGACCCTAGCCTATCAGGTCTCAGGAGGACTAGCTGCATTGTCTTCCTCTGTGGCCTAGTAAGGCTGTTACCCCTTCAGGGGGAGGTGATGAAAGAGACAGCCACTGAGTTCATGTCAGAGACAGTCCCTGTTCCCCGTACTAGGGAACCCTCTTGGACACTGAACTGCCATGGGCTACATCTATTCAGGGGTTCTAGGTTATCTCCATGCATGGTCCTTGATTGGAATATCAGTCTCAGAAAAGACCCCTAGGCCCAGATTTTATTTTATAAGATTTATTAATTTTTACATGAACACTCTCTGTGTGTGGGTGTCTGTCTGTCTATGTACACACATGTACATAGGTACCACAGAGGCCAGGAGAGGATAAAGCACCTTATGGAACATGAATTATGGGTGAACTGTTGATGTTGGTTTTGAGAGCCAAACTTTAGGCCTCTGAAAACACTCTGAAATGCTGGGCCACCCCTCCAGTCGATTTGCATTGTGCTTTAAGGACATCTTTAATTTAACTGAATACATACAAACATGAATAAATGTGTATCACAACCATATTATAAGCACCTAATGAGATGCCTGGAACAAACTATACCTTGATTAACAAATGGGGATAAATTTAATTGTAAACTAAAGTCTCAATTCCAACTGTAATGTTTTCGCCTAGAGATCTAGTTCAACTGGGAGTGTTAAGCTGGCATGCATGAAGCTCTGGGATGGACTGGCAGATGTGGTATCAGCAACATTTACACATGAAACAAGTCCATTTCTTATTTTAAAAAAAGAGAGAGAAAAAACTGTTTAAGTTTCTAATGACACATTCAAGACTTTTGCTTTTAGTCAAAATTATAGGCTGCACAAAGAAACAAGTAAAATCATATGTTGTCATGGGGTAATCAAGAAATGTATCCATCCTCCACTGTGTACTTCCTGAGAAATAGTCTGTGGCTGTGGATATGCATCCACGAAGGGTCAACTGCACCACATTTTGCTTGTAGACACATCAGGACATTACAGTTATGCAATGTATTTTCTACCAAGTCAATTCAGTGCAGGAAATAAAAGGTGCCTCAAAGCAAATGTGCACTGAGCTTATTCATTACCTGAGCAATACTCTCCCAGAGCAAGACCCTTGCCAAGCACTGTGCCTATGTACACAACCTCCAGGGAGAAAGAGCTTTCCATATTTGTCTATGTGAAGAAAGGGTATCTTCTAGGACAATGTGGCCCCAAGGTTGATCTAACTACCCACATACATGTTGAAACACACACATGTGCAAGTGTATGCAGATGAATGTCAAGGCCAGAGGTCGACATCAGGTATGTTCTTTGGCTATTCTCATTTTTGAGAGGTCTCTCACTAAATCTGGAGCCCACCATTTTGCATAAACTGAGATTTCCAGAGACCTTCTTGTCTCTGCATCCTTAATGCTGCAGTTACGAGCATGTTCCAAGAAATCTGGCTTTGATACATGATAGACAGGAGATAGAACTGAGATCTCCATGCTTGTCAGGCAAGCACTTTACTGACAGCTTCCTTCCCAGCCCCGTATGCTCAGACGTTGAACCTCTTTCAGCACTCTCCTTATGAACACACTTCAAATAGATAATTCTCGAACCCTTACCAGTTACAAATTGAAAATAATACACAATGCAAATACAACACACCACAATATCCTCTCATTTACTAAAACACAATGGGTTTTCCATAGATTAAGTTATTATAAATTAAAGTAAGAAGTACTTCTAATATTACCCCATGGGGTGAGTGCATATCCTTAGGAAACATGATTAATTAATTTGTGCTTTGTTTGTTGAGTACAAAATGATCAGAGTAGAAATGATGCCATATGAAAACAGATTCATTTTACAAATGACTCATTGGTTTTAACACTCAGGATATGGTTAATTAATAAAAAGGCAAAAACAGAGGAAGGCAGTTTTCATGGAGCTGGCTGAACTGACAAAGAAAACTAATGATTTTTTTTTTCTCTTTGCTACAGTTTCAGATTCAATTTCTTATATCAGAGTCAACGTCCATGAACATTTCTCAGTATAATAGATATATTAGAACTTATTATTAGGACTAGGGATAATCACAGTGGCTCAGTGACCAAGGTGCAAGCCCGAGGAGGGGAGTTCAGATCCCCAGAATTCAGGCACACGCTGAGTGGATATGGAGGACCTCCTCTAAGTCTGTCCTAGGAGAGCAGAGACAGGGAATCCTCAGACCAAACTGTGCAGCAGACTGACCTCATCAGCAGCTCTGCTCTGAGAGACCCAGAGCTAGTGACTAAGGTGGAAGACAGACAATGAATTATTCCCAGCATCAACCTAGTGTCTCCACATGCATGTACACACGTATGCATACACTTACTCTCCTACATTCAAATATGCACACATATGCATGCCACACACACACACACACACACACACACACACACACACGAGGAAATTCTCAACATTTTAAGACCACAATATTTCGACTGTGTGAGTCCTAGGTAAGCAATGTAAAGTTCACTGTACATCGGGAGAGAAACATGTCTAAATCAAACTACTAGTTTCTAGGTCCATCAACAGAACTGATGGAAATTTTAGTTCTCACGAATGCAGGCTTCAGTACCAGGCTGGTTTGTAGCCCTTTACAGATTCACGCTAAGGCAAGCTTACTTTATGTGTCTGTTCATGTTAATATATTTATGTATGTGCATGTATGTACACACATAATTACACATAAGTTCATGTAAGTGTATACGCTTATGCCTGGATGATGAGGCCAAATACAGCAATAATACATCTTCCTAAGTTACAGTTTTATTTTATCTTACGTTTTGAGAGATTGTCTTTCATTGAACCTTGTGCTCACTGATTAAGCTAGATGGCTAGTAAGTCCCAAGGAATTTCCTGCCTCCACCTTCCAGCCTTGGTATTACAGGTGTGTACCTATGTGCTCAGGTTTCCAGGTGAGAACTGGGGTTCTCAATTCATATCTTCCTGCTTTTATGGCAAACACTTAATTGAGCCATCTCTCCAGCCATTAACTTGAATTTTGGAATAAATTTGAAATAGTTTTAATTCCAAGCAATATTATCAAGCAATTGTGTGTGTGTGTGTGTGTGTGTGAGAGAGAGAGAGAGAGAGAGAGAGAGAAGGAGAGAGGGAGAGGGAGGGGGAGAGAGTACATTAGATGAAGGTGTGACTAGGTGTGGGTAGAAAATGAAATTTCTGACCCACTAAAGTCTTGATTTAACTATTCCTTACCTTGATATTAGTTATGCAATTGAAAGATGAATAAGCCTTCTTTCTAAATAAATGTGATGAGAGCTGTGCATTGTGCCAGCAATTCCTCTTAGAGAGCAGTTATTTTTTGCCTAGCTTTAGACTTTTCTATGTTGCAAAATTATTTTTTTCAAAGCAAAGGCTATGTCAATTTTCTAAATGAGTAGAAAAACAGGCCTTTTGGACTCGTGTTTCTATACATCTAGTGGCTTTCTTTTACCCAAGTTGATTGACAAAGTCATGGCTCTGTAAACATCACATTTATTTGATTCAATCAGCATCAATTATTCCCCAGTGATTGATCACAAGCAGTGCCTGTGTGCCTAGTATCTGTCAAAATTTATGGCTAGTATTAACACTTTGAGGAGTGACTTATAGCATGCAGTAACTAATGTTTACTGCCAAAGTGAAATAAATATACAGAGAGATATTTTAAATCACCTAGTTCCTTCTACAAAGAAAGGGCTGTCAATCCAAACCAAACAAATTAGGTAGAGAGATGGGGGCAAAGAGAGAGAGCAACTAAGTCTGTCCAGCCTGAAAGAATTATTCAGAATTAACAGGGAGATGCAAATGGGGTAGAAAAAAGCCCAAACTGCAAACTGAATGTCAATTAGTAAGCAATTATGCTTCTTTTAAAAAGCTGTGATGTAGACTTCAGTCACCTTCATTAAACTGAGAGAATATAGATAAATCACAAAGTCATTAACTGAATTCTTTCCAAAAAAGTTTATTTCATATTATCTTCGAAAGATAAAATATTTCTATTATAGAAAACACTCTTATATTTATTATACAGACTAGTAAAAAAGTTTGAATTTCATGTATAATTCTCCCATATTGAATCAACAAAGGACAGCATGCAAATCTCCTAAAGATGATTCTCTTCAGATATGCAGCTTTAAATATTAATTTAGGGAAGGGCGATGCCTGTGTTCAAAGTCTTCAAGGGAACTGTTGAATGCTATTTATTTTTAATTACCATTCATATGGGAAAAGCATTAGTAGACATGTGATGCAAATTACAGTATCAATCAGTTTTATATTTAAAATGCTGTAACTCTACTTCTCCCACGTGTTTAAATTGCTTAGAAACATATAAATAATACAAAATCTTCTAAAGGAAATAACCAATGGTCATCATTAGTGTGAATTTTAGTCCTGAATTAGGTGTTTTCAAAGGCTGATCAAGAATTAGAAGCAAATGGTACAGTAAACAGAGAAACAAGACAAGTTTGGAGAAAGAGGAAGTATAAAGATGATCCTCTTCTCCAGACCTTAGCAGTTACCCTGATGAATCTCGTACCAATCCCCAGCATAAAGCAAACCTTTGATGATTTATAACTTCTCATGATGAGAGGAAGTTTCACATCATGTTTTTTAGCTCAGCAGAGTGTATGTGGAAAAGAGAAAGGATGGACAGGGTACCATAAAGTGAAAGCTGTGAGACAAAGCAGGTTGCTCCTTAACATCCTGTTCCAGAAAGAGCTGCAGACAGGCGTGGCTTGTTCAGACTATGGAAGCTGGCCTAAAAGTACAAGCCAGGGGGCTAACTTCCAAACAAAGAAAAAAGAAAGAAAGAAAGAAAGAAAGAAAGAAAGAAAGAAAGAAAGAAAGAAAGAAAGAAAGAAAGAAAGAAAGAGAAAAGAAAATT
Organism: Meriones unguiculatus; assembly: GCF_030254825.1. Classification (NCBI taxonomy): domain Eukaryota; kingdom Metazoa; phylum Chordata; class Mammalia; order Rodentia; family Muridae; genus Meriones; species Meriones unguiculatus. The sequence goes on from NC_083365.1 coordinate 69,865,744, forward strand.
TAGATTGTTGGATTGGATTTCATGGGAGAATCTACTGGAAAGGTCCAAGTTGGGGCAGACACTTTGGGAGGCAGCACTCTCCGCCCCGATCATTACTCTAATGAGTCTTACATGGGCTTTGTCTCATGCATTCTAACATGAACCATACTTCTTCTGCTCTCTGCTGTACTAAGCATGACAGAAAGGTTATATACCAGGATTGAAATGTATTTATTGGTCTATAATAAATTCAAAAAGCACTATAATCTCTTCTAATGGAAAAATGAACAAGTTACCCACTATAGGACCTCCTTAGCCAAACAAGATAATCAATATAAAAGATTCAAGATCACTATTAGTCTCTACATCTTCTTCATGTTATTACAATTTATGTTGTTGTCACCAAAATGATAATTTTTTTGAGACAGGGTCTTAGCTAGACCTGGCAGGCTGTTGTTACATTTTCTGAATAGCTTAGGGTATTCTAGAACTCCAAGTCCTCCTGCTTGTCTCTCAAGTGATGGGATGACATGGGTGTCCTGCTATCCTCAGTTTATTGTCATCGTCACCTTCTACTGAAAAAGCCCACTTGGAAAAGAGGTTTGGTCTCATTAGACGAGAGAAGGAAGGGATTTAAAGAGCATGCATGTCATGTCTTTAGAGACTCAGTAGCGAAATGTAAACAGAATTTAATGTGTGTGGAGCACATTAGAGAAAATGAGGCCAGAAGTGAGGACAAAGAGAAAATTTAGGGCCATTTATTGAGATTTAAAGGAGTTTACATTCCATTTACGTAGTAAGGGTTCTAAGATGTTTCGAAGTGACATGAAAAACGCATTGGCTTTAAAGCTACCTAAGAACATTAATGAGACAGACTGAAATTGAATATGAAAAGAGATCATTTGCTATTTCTTCAACACAATCATTTATTTCTATAAAAGCAGTTTCAACTTTTCTTACGTGAATTAGACAAATTTTGCCTGTGGTTTGTTGAGCTTTCCGGTTCATTTATGTATTTTTATTTTTTAAAGCATATTAAGCTTTGTGTTATTTAAACACATAATGTGTTTCTGTTGATCCTTTTTCTTCCTCTTTTTGCTTTTGTGCTTCTGCCTCTAGCCTCACTCTGGAAACTGCTTTCCAATTTCACATGTATTTTACTATCCTCATTCCTGGCTTTAAAACTCTTGTTTCTCCTCTCTAGCAATACTCATTCTGGTTTTATGCAATACATTTACACATATATGTACCTATATATTATGTATGCACAAGGACATCTTTCTCATTTTCAGCTTATGCGAGTTAGGATGTAAGCTAACAGAGCATATCTTTCTGTCTGTGCTCTGATTGGCAGTACTACATTACGTCTTCGACCTCTTAGAGGATAGTCCTTCTTCCTGTGTTCGTCTATTTGAGTCTAAGCTATTTATGGTTAAAAACTCTTTTTTGTTTTTTTTTGCTTTGAAAATATTTTTTTCTGATTGTTTAATAAAAATTAACCTTGGGAGAGATGTTTCAGAAGATAATTCAGTGTCAGAAGTGAAGGAGGAAAAAGAAAGGATGAGAGGTTCCAGCATGCTCTTTGAAAGCTTCTGATGGCACCAAGCCTTTCATTTCCTGCATCATTAGTTTTCTTCAATTTACCCAATAGAAAGGCTCTGTTAGGTGTCTGCATCTAGCTCTCACACAGTACCGAACAAATCCATTTTGCTTTGTTTTTTGTGTAATGAACCTGTGGTTTCATTCATTTTCCTTTCCTAAACAGTCTTTGGCCTGATTATTACTGAATGATAAGAGACAGAAACATACAGCAAGACTCTGCTCCTTACAGATTATAGCAGCAAGATGTTCTTCTTTACAGATTCTCTCTCCCTCTCTCTCTCTCTTTCTCTTTCGTCTTTCTAGCTCTCTTGCTCTCTCTCTCTCTCTCTCTCTCTCTCTCTCTCTCTCTCTCTCTCTCTCTTCCTCCCTCTTTCAGACAGGAATATTTTAGATGTATGCAATAGTATATGCATTTTCAAGGGTTTAGAATTTCCAAGAGTTTAGAGTGCTGGGACACTCAGTTGATGGCTTGAAGAGGACATGAGAACACAGGACTGTAGTTTGGAAATGTGAGTGTTAATTCTCTCCTTTCATTTCTCCTCTCCTCTCTTCTCTCTCCTCTCTTTTCCTCTTCCCTTCTCTCATCTTCTATCCTCTCCTTCCCTTACTTCTCATCTCCCCTACTCTCTCCTTTCTTCCCTCCCAGTATTCTGTTTTATCTTCCCCTCTATTCAGCTCCTATTTTCTCACCTTCTTCCTCTGCCCCTCTCTTTGGCTCTCATTTCTCTTCCTAACCCCTCACTCCTCCCCCTTTTTTCTTTGCTCTTCTTCTGCTTCCATTCTTTCTCCTCACCCTTACCATCCTTTATTTCCTCTACTCTTTCCTCTTCCCACCTAACCTCCTAATTCTCCCCTTGCCTCTTAATGCAGTTAGAATGCAAATACCCTGAATGAAATTTGTACATCTGGGGATCATGGATAATTTTAGATTAGCTAGTTCAATACAGTTACAGTGAAAGAATGTGAAGGGAAGACAGAAAATGTGCCCCTAAGCCAAGTAGGGATCATCATGAGAAAGCATTTGTGTGGTTCTTATAACAAAAGCCCCAAAATTATATATAATTGTGAAAATAGTGTAAGCCATTCTCTTTGTTTTTCCAGTAGAGATTATATTTCATAAACTTTGTTTAAAAGAACCACTACTTAATGAATAATATCTATGAATATATAAAAGGATAACTATAATCATTAAGACTTATCGGCTATCCCACTTTTCAAAACAGTAAGGACAGTTATCCCTGCTGGAATCAAGTGCTTTAATCCTCCTCCTGTACCCACGCCAGCACTTTTTTTTTTTTTTAATCTCAGTGCTGATCATTTCAAAAGATTAAGGATAAATCAGATCTTGTCACAATTACTGAGTACAAAATGGAATTACCCCAGAACAAGCACCCTCCTAAGGAAGCATTTCTACAACACCTACATTCAAGTTTAGATCAAGTGCTTTTGGAAGTCACTTTAGAAATCCTGGTTTTCAGTTACACACCTATAATTTCAACAATTGTACGGATGAGGGAGTCTTCTGAGGGTCAACTGGGCTACCCAGGGAGCTAATTCACACACACACACACACACACACACACACACACACACACACACACACGCACGCACGCGCGCGCGCATAAACACACACATGCACACACAAATAACCCAACAAAATGAACATCACACCAGAACTAAAAAACACACATTATTCAGGAATATGTTATTTATTTAAATCTCCTTTCTTTCACAATTTTTGTAACAGAACCAAGCTAATCTCATTCAGCTTTCTGAAAGGAAATTCTGCTTATCTTACTGTGTCATATAAAATCATAAAGAATTAATGAGACACTGACGAATAATTTTCTAAAATCATGTTCCTATACAAAGAGCATATTGAAGGAAGAATAAAGAGTCAAAACAAAACAACAACAACAACAAAGATGGAGAGAGATCTCACTGTTTCAGAGTTGCTTGCTGCTTTTTCAGGGGATCAGATGCTAGTTTCCACAGCCCATATCTGACAGCTACCAATATTCATGACTTGAACTCTACTGAACACTAAGGAAACCTACCTGCACTCATATATAGACCCTCCTATATCTGCATAGCCAAAATTACTAAAAACACATTTTAAAAGTATATGAATATAGTGAGTGTTTATGTACTGTCTCTTAAATGCATTCTGTGAACTCAATGCTGCTCATAGAATACAAAATTGTATTTAACAAACCCTGGCATTTTTTGGATTGTTCATGGTCACTTAATCCCATCAGAGTTTGTCAACCCTTTTGATTATTGATGTAGTTAAGGAAAGTTACAGAAGAGCAGATAGGCTTCCTCATTTTGGACATTTGGCACAGATACCAGGGCCGTTTATTGACATTGGTTCATTAATTCCACCAAGAAAGAGGTATTGCTTCCTGCCATTAATAAGCTGTTGCTAAGACTATGGAATGGTCCAGCTGATAAAATGCTTGTCAGCCAAGTGAGAAGACTGAAATGAGTCACCTAGAATATTGGTTTATAAAATAACCACTCTATAAGCTTGAAACTCTTTATGAATAAAATGATAATAATAATAGTGATCCCATTGGAGGTTCTAGCAAACAACAGTAATTCTAGCACTTTAAAAACTTAGGCAGGAGGATGGCAAGTTGGAGCCAGCTTTAGCTATATAGTAAGATCCTGTTCTCAAAAAGAAGAAAATAATATTGGTTATTTGATAAATAATATTTTATTAATAAGAAAGATTATGTTGATAGCTTATTATCTTCATGTTTTGAGTGTAAAAGTAAAATCTAAAATTGTGCACAGATGCACAGATCAGTTAAACATGGTAGAAAGGTATATAGAGGTAACCGGAATGGCTATACTTTGAAAACTAACCAGAATTATCTGAATACTGTGTCAAAAAATCTCAGAGTCACCTCTGAGAGCATGTCTCAGTTTATATACTAAACCAGTGATTTATCTCAAATAATTGCCTTTTTTTTTTTTTTGGTGAGTACACCTGAAATTTACTCTTTCCACATTTTCAAAGAAAACATTATATTGCCGTTGCCTACAGTCACCCTGTTGCACAACAGAAACTGTGAACAAATTCTTCCTAAGAAATCCACATTTGAGGTAGCCCTTGGCAGCTCAGTGTCCAAGTGGGTCCCATAGTAACAGGGACAGGGACTCTCTCTGACATGAACCGACTGGCCTGTTCTTTGATCACCTTCCCCCAAGGGGTAAGCAGACTTACCAGGCCACAGAGGAAGACAATGCAGCCACTCCTAATGAGACCTGATAGACTAGGATGAGAGGGAATGGGAGGAGGACCTTCCCTATCAGTGGACTGGGGGAGGGTCACAGGTGGGGAAGAGGGAGGGAGGGCAGGATTGGGCAGGATTGGGAGGGGAGGAGGGAGGAAGCTACAGGGGGGATACAAAGTGAATAAACTGTAATAAATTAATTAATTAATTAATTAAAAGAAAATTTGAATGCTGTCCCTCCCATGTCCCCACCAACACAAATACCTTCTCCAGCCCTAAAAACCAACTTTACTGTGACTCAATGGGTTCCTTTTACATGAACAGGTTTCTTAAGAAAAGATCACTTTTTAAATTTAATTTTTTATTCATTTGTTACAATTTATTCAATTTGTATCCCGGCTGTGGCTTCCTCCCTCGCCTCCTCCCGATCCCGCCCTCCCTTCCTCTTCTCCCCCCCCCCCCCCGTGCTTCTCCCTTACCAGCCATGATCCTAGGGCAACTCTATTCGAGACCCAACATTGCTGTTGTACAGGCGTTCCTCTAACCTGTTCCTGTTTTAGAGAAACTCAGACTCCACCTCTGTCAACTACAACAGATTACAACTTCACTTATCTGACATAACCCACTTTAAATCAGGACTTGTTTTCACTGCCTAAAACTATATCCCATTCAAACATTTCAGATTGATAATTAACAAAATTAAAACAAAAATGTTTGCTTTGTGTGTATTTGACATCTAAGTGTGTTTCATATTTACAGAATGGCAAAGGACAATTCAAAGAAAGTGTGAGGCAAGGTTTAAAATTCTTTAGGCTCATAAAAGAATTCAAGTTCCTCTCTCTGTGTCTGTGTCTTTTGTCTTGCTCTCTCTATATCGCTTTCTCTCTCTCTTTCTTTCTGTCCCTCTCTCCCTGATTTCTTCCGTCTCTCCTCTCTCTTCTCTCTTTGTAATGCAGGGAATCATGCCTCAGGATTTCTCCCTGCTAGGCAAATGGTCTTCCTGTGTGTCACCTGCCCAAGATCCAGTTGAGTCACTGCTGAGTAGAGGAAATTATATACTGCAGATAATTTCCATCAAATTCCCACCTTGGTATGAACAGATGATAATTTGGCTATTACTAAATTAACTACAATAGAAAATTCTAAAGCTACTGATTAATTCATTTGAGTCGGTGGCATAGTAGAAATACATTTAGTGAGTTAATGGAAAAACCCCAGTAAGTACAGCAGGCAACATTTTATGGGGCTAGATGGGGAAGCTGTGTATTGAGCCTGACATCAATAAGCTGAATTCAGCCACGTCTGACAATGAAAAATCATGCAAGTGAACAAGTATTTTTAACCTAAGAAGGGCCTGGGAAATCTGTTGGTAAAGCCTCAGCTATGTTCTACATCCCAGTGTCAATGCTGAGTCAGACAACTCTCCTTGCGTCACTTTATCTTCTGCTCTTATTTAACCTCCATTTTCTAATCTCTGAACAGAATATGTAATCCACCACAGTCTGTGCAGGGACACTCCCCTGAACCCTTAGGTTTATTATCTAATTTTTTTAAAGATTACTAGTGTTGTATTAAAAACCAGCCACAACAAAATGCTTCTTTACTCTCTCTATTACAGCTGGAGTAGCCTATGGAACAGATGAGTGTCTGGAATAACTAAGAAGGAAACTTGCATTGAACTTGGCTTTGAGCAACAGTGATGATTTGTATGTATACATGTAAATTTTGTAGACTTGATCACCACCAGCAACACTGAACATAAGTGGGCTCACCTTTGCCATTTCTACTTTTTCATTTGTACCTTTCCAAAGGGTTTGACTGCTAGGGCTAAGACTAGCTCTGAATCACAAACTTGAAGAGATTAGCAGAACTGAATCTCTTTGCTATGTCATGCTTAGGATTAACACCTTTAAAATGCATCAGGCAGTGCTCGACACTTGAGCCATATTAGTAATCTCTAGATAGACCTTCAGTAAAAAGAGACAGAGTCAACCCATTCAATAGACATAACCAAGTACATATGTGAACAAACTATGGGACCTTTTGTTAATGCCATGCTCTAAATCAATAGTCAGTAATTTGCCTATACTGAGATTCTGTAGAGAAATGGTATAAAGAGCAAACCAAACATATATATCTACACCAAGTCTAGACCAGTAAGTTTGTCTGTAGCTTCATCTATATTTGGGCTATTATTGATACTATCTATATTTATACCTATGTAAGCTGTCCTTACTCATATATATTTATATATACACACAGATACACATATATGCATAGATACAGTGAGTATATGTGTGGGACAGGAGGGAAGGGAGACGATAAAGGGTTGAATAGGAAAAAATGGGTTTGAGGGTGATGAAGTGATGGAGGACGCATGCATGTACAGTGAGTACATATGTAAGACAGAGAGAGAGGGAGGGAAGATAGAAAAGTGTTGAATAGGAGCTGAAGGAGATAAAGAGATGGAGGAGAGCCTGCTCCTGAGATTGGGTAAAGCAGAGACAAGGATAGTCCTGGTTCTGTTGAGAATGTCTTCATCCCTCCACACACACTCCCTTCATCTGCTACGACCCCTCTTGCTCTGGAAAATCTTAGCCCAGAATTTTTCTTAGAAGTCCACACATACTTGCTGGGAGACTATCACTACTTTTCCTTCCCCAAAGAATCTCCGTGACAACTTCCGAGTGTCACTTGAGGGACTTAGCAAGCTAGAAGCTAGTGACTGCCAGTAACATGGAGCCAAACAGCAACCAAATAGAATCCAGGCCCAGGCACTCAGAAGACACATGAAGGAACTCTGCCACAGGCAGTGCCGGTGTTCTCTAAAACATCACAGTGTCTGCTCTACTAGTCTGTTAGACTTAGCATTCATATACCCATTGCTCCAGTCCTTCTTCTGCTCTCAGGGTAGAGGTAAAACATCTAGGGCTTCTGGTCTGAGCCCCGATCAGACTACCAGAACAAGTGCTCAGACAATTGAGAACACTTGCTGCAGTCACCCCAGGACGTCTGCTCACACTCATTTTGCCTTTTACTCCCACGCGTGTGGAGCCCAGTTCCAGGTAAAAAAATCAAACAAAAAAAACAACCTGTGTCCATAGTTACTATGAACCTTTTTTGAAATCAGATGGAGACAAATAACAAACTAATTCTACCCTGACTCTGTTCATTGTGTGTATGTGTGTGTGTGTATATGTGTGTGTGTGTGTGTATACATGCCTGTGCACACGCATGTGCACATTGAGGTGCATATGTGTGCATTTGTGTATATGAGTTTGTGTTTGTATGGTAGCATGTGTGTGCATGTAGAGATAAGAGGACCTTGGTTGTCAGTCTGCAGGAACTATATCACCTCTTTATTTGAGACGAAGTCTTTCACTGGCCTGTAGTCAGCCCAGCAGGCCAACCTGGCTGGCCAGGGAACCCAGGGATCTACCTTTCTGCATTTCCTCTCCATCACTGAATTATGAGCACAAATCACCATGTCTGTCTTTCTTCACATGTCTTTTGGGGATAGAACTCAGATCTTCCTGCGTGCAAGTTAAATGCTTTACTGACTGAGTCATCTCAGCTGTCCCAGACCTTCACACTTTAAGTCTAGCAAAGCGACTTCAGTAACACAAATGAGAGCAAGCCCCTTTTGTTTTTCAGTAGCACACCAGGTCGTCTCAGTGACCTGTAAGTAAAATTCACAGAATCCCTCAGGATTTCCTATTCTATTTCTGGAAATCAATTTCCTTCTCTATTTCTGGAAGCCAGTGCTAGTTATGAAACATGTCCCTACAATTTTATCCCAGAATTCGAGACACAATAGCATATAAAGCCAAATCCTTGCCCCTGGAAGTTCATTGCTCACAGACATGGAGATGTCCTTAGAAATAAATTCCGAGGATGACTAAACTACAAAGATGAAGGGTTGACTGAATTATACAAAAGGAGAAATTACCATTGCTAATTGTGAAAATCTTCCTAGTGCATGGTTGGTCTTTAGCAAAGCAGAGTATTCTTACAGATTGCAGTCTAGATGTAAAATCACAGAAGGAATCACCATCACCAATCCTTCAAAGCCAGTTTTCATGAATGCAAACATCGCTTCTATGTACTTTGACTGAGTAAGAAATGCACAAAAAAAAGAGATATTTCAAATCCATATATTGGACTTACAGGCATTTGTGAATGTCCTGTATGTTTTGTGGATGCTGGGATTTTAACTCCAGGTTTCATAATTACACAGCAAGCACTCTTAGCCACTGATTCATCACGCCAGTCCTGTGAAAATATTTATTTGTATCTGGAAGTGCTGAGTCTCTGGGGCACTTTGAAGTCATTACTTCAACAGTATATTGCAGTGATTCTCCTAAGGTTCCCAATCTGTATCTGTGAGATACAGATACAGTTTTCCTGTATCATCTGCATTGGAATTCTTCAAATTTCAAGTGCTCAATTCAGCCTCTCTCATTTTATCCTATTTTCTTCCATGTCTTTGAATATTTCTACTTTATGTTTATTTCTTGACTATTATCATAATTTAAATTAACACCCTTATAACAATTAAGTTACACACTTTGTAAAATATACCAATCCTATTGGATCCTCTGACTTACTAATATTCCTACTAGTTCTGATAATTTCGTGAGTTGTGATGATGCTGTAGTAATATAATTCCTATAAAATTATGAAAGATCGTTATCTTGCTTTCAGTATTATCAGTTAGTATAATGCTATGCAATTATTTATTTATAGTTAACCACTTTTTTTTTTTTTTTTTTTTACAGCCAACTGAAAGTCTTCATTCCAGGAGGCCTGGACTACACTCAGGCATTTGGGACCCAAGTGTAATGCTGAGCATTTAGAGAAAGGGTTTGTTTTTTTTTTGTTTTGTTTTGTTTTTGTTTTTGTTTTTGTTTTTTTGTTTTTGTTTTTTTTCAATGCAGTTTATTCAGGAACCTTGAACAATCATCTGACCCTGGGGAAAGCCAGCCCACAGCTTAAATAGCCTCTGGGTAGCCAACCCCAGCGTGCCACATGGGCAATGCAGATAGGTCCACATACATGGAAGCAAGCCAGATCCTCAACCTTAGCCAAATGTGGAATCATTCGTGACAGAGAGCACTCACCATTGGGAAGGTGGAAGGCGGAAACCAGCTCCATCTTTAAGGCACGGCATTACGCAGCTCTCTACAGTTCCCCCTTTTTGTTTTAGACGCATAAGGCAAGAGTAGAGGTCTGATCTCTGAACATCGGTACAAAGTCCCAATTTATTTCTAATATCAGAGATCAGTTAACCACTTTTTAAGTTGTTAATTAATTATAATTTGTATTCGGATATTCAGACTGGAAGAGCAGGTGAAGTCATGACATGGCAGCTCACAATTACTTTTTTTGTCTCAGTCTTTCTGTGTAGTACTGTTTTATTTATGTTCTAATTTTGGTAATTTTTCTTTAATTTCATTAGTAGATATTAATGAATAATATTAATGGGTTTCATTATGATACTTTCATGCAAGTACAAAGTGTATTCTGATCACTGAATATTTTCTTTTGGTTTATCTTTCGTCATATTTTAAAGCTTTCATCATAAAGATGTACGTGCTGCATACATCATTTTAAACTGGATATTCTCATGACAGACACTGTTCAATTATACTAGAGCATCTCAATTTGACGGTGTAAGATCTGTTTAAATTGTTCAGTTTTGTAGGCTATTTTTTCCTTCAAAATCTTTTAAGGTATCATTTTCAAGTTGATTCTGAAATTATTTTATGATAAGACATGTGGACAGAAGTCCTCTCCAACATTATGATATTTCTCCATAAGAAATAATATTTATAGCCCTGGAGAGATGGCTCAGCTTTTAAAAGCACTTTCTGCTCTTGGAGAATTCAATTCCCTGCACCCGTGCTCACAGCTGACTAAAACTCAATCTCTAGGGGGTCCAATGCCCTCTTCTGCAATGTGGGTCATCTGCAATCACATGCACATGCCCACACTCAGGCATATACACACATAAACAAAAATTTAAAAATAATCTGTTTTAAAAAGAAATTGTGTTTCTATATTCAGCTAAACTGTAAATACAACTTTATTTGCTTTAAGAAATTCACACTTGAAGAGAAGTGGAAAAACAAGACAATGATGATTAATAGCAACCATTTTGATTCATTAACTCTGAGTATCTTCCCATATCTGCTTCTCACATTCCCTATTTGAATGCTATACAAGGCTGTTTGTCAAACGGCCTAAAGATACTGCATAAACATATATCCGCATGCTTTTCTAAAGAAACCATGGCTATACTTCCATGCCTGAATAGAAACAATATGAATTAAATAAGATCCTCTAACATACAACCCACATTCAAAATTACACAAGTGGTCATATAAAAGTTGGGCATGCCTACCGTGTTTGTGTGTGTGTGCAGGTGGGTGTGCAGGCCAGAGCACAGCCTGTGCTATAATTCCTTCGGAACTATCTACCTTGTTTTCTAAGACAGCATTTCACTGCCCTGCCGCTCACTGAGTAGGCTAATTTTTCTGGCCACTGAGTTCTAGAGCCCTGTTCCTCCCTGCCTCTCCCTGCTACCCACGGACTGGGATCACAAGCTGAATGACAGCAAACCCAGCACAAAGGATTTACATTTCATTCGTGTTTCGTTCTTAATAAATTAGACATAGTCTGCCATATACTGGTATAATATGGTTATCGTTCTGGGTTCTAACATAACGAATCCTACCTTTTCTTGCTGTATAGTCATGTATTTGATTAAATTGCCTTAACATTTTAAATTATATTTTTTAAAATTTTTATTTCTTTTTTATTCATTTTACATCCTGGTTGTAGCCCCACCCCCCTCCTCTCCCAGTCCCACCTTCTCTCCCTCCCTGCTCCCCCCTCTCCTATTCCTCAGAAATGGGACGTGCCTGTCTCATCTACCCCAGCTCATCAAGTTGCATCAGGAATGAGTATCTCCTCTTTCCCTGTGGCCAGGCTATGCCATTCTGCCAAGGGAAAGTGATCAAAAGTTAGCAAATGAATCTTTGCACAATGCAGTCCCCACTTCCCTTACTTGGGGACCCACAGAAAGCCTAAGCTGTCTATCTGCTACATCTTTGTGAGGGGGGGGCTAGGTCCGGTTCCTGCATGGTCCTTGGTAGATGCTTCAGTCTCAGCAAGCTCCTCTGGGCCCTGGTCACTTGGCTCTGTTGGTCTTCTTGTGGAGCTCCTGTCACCTCCGGGTCCTTTTCTTTCCTCCCACTTTTTCCACAGGACTCCTTGTGCATTACCCAGTGTTTGGCTCTGAGTCTCAGCATATGTTTTGAGGCACTGCTAGGTCCAAAAGAAAGAAAACACACACACACACACACACACACAAACACACACACACTACAATTACCAACCTCAAAACAAAAGGAAATAACAACTTCTGGGCATTAATGTCTTTTAACATCAATGGTCTCAATTCCCTAATAAAAAGACACAGGTAACAGAATGGATATAAAAACAACAACAACAAAACAGTACACATCATTCTGCTGTATACAAGAAACATACATCAGCAATAAAGATAGATATTACCTCAAAGTAAAGGGTTGGAGGAAGGTTTTCCAAGCAAACAGACCCAAGAAGCAAGGTGGAGTAGCCATTGTACAATCAAATAAAATTATACACATACACACATATATAAACATACATACATATGCACAAAAGTCCTCACTGGATCACATTAAGTTTACTAACCCTTAATAGATGTACAGAAAAGTCCTCAAGGCTCTGTGCATCTCTTTCAAGTGTAGATTCAACTATTTATGAGTTTCATGGTACAAAAGCACTGGGAACCAACATCCATCGAGTTTTGTATTGCAGTAATATATCCATTAGTCTGGAATTCTAATATGGTAAGATAGGTGAATCTTTATTCATGAATAATTTCCTAATTTTTTTGAGACAGGTTTCTTTATATAGTCCTGGCTGTCATGGAATTCACTGTGTAGACCAAGCTGCCTTAAACTCAGAGAAATCTACTTGTCCCTGCAGGTAGGGGGCAGGAATTAAAGGCATGCACAGCTACTCCTGACAACAAATCTTTCTTAAAAGCACTATTGATATTTTCAAAGACACACACACACAAAATAAAATAAAATAAAAATAAACAGCTTCCCAACAGATAGTTTTTAGCTGTTAGACTAGAGCCATGGGTCAGTAATTGCATTTCTTGTAAATGCTTTTCCACTCACAACTTTACAGTAGCTGTATTAACTCTATTGATTTCACCACTGAGGAAGTTGAGCTCTTGGTGAAGGTGCTGATTCACAGAAAGTATACATGTGTCAAATGGCAATGAGGAACAAAATGTATCTTGAACCTTCACAGTCTAAAATCATGACTGGTTGTGCATATCGGGGTTATAACTTATCTTACTGATTGTGTGCTATAAACACATCCAACCATCCATGTTGCTGAAACAAGTCTCCATCAGGCTGACTTTTGCCTTTTGGAGGTGCCTTGGTTACTTGGTATCATCATGGTGAAAATTGCCTACAGAAAACAAATTAAGAAGAAAGACTATTTTGGCTCACAGTTTGAGGGTTCACAGTACATGGTGGTGGGGAAGGCTTGACAACAGTGAGGTGAGACAGCTGCTCGCGTTACACATAGTTGGGAAGCAGAGGGAGATAAACGTTCATGCTCAGTTTACTCCCCCCTTTTTATTCAGGTTCGGACCCCAGCCCACTGGATGGTGCTGCCCAGATTTAGGATGGGTCCTCATATTAACAGATGAAAAAGCTTCCTCACAGATGTGCCCAGAGGCTCTTTTTCTGGCTGATTCTAGGTCCTGCCAAGTTCACAATCAATATATACCAACAGAGAGGGGCTGACAAAAAAATCCATAAGGTAATTATGATAATATTGAAGCGACTGCTACCCAACGGTGCAGTGGTCAAAGAAGGAAGATGTTAGAAAGAATAGAAAAAAAAGATCAAAGGCTGCTCTTAGCCTCCGAGCACCAAAACACACCACTTTGAAAAATTCATCTAAGTCAGTTTAACAAAAAGGAGGTAATCTTTTCACAAGTTTGAGAGCCCAAGAATGACTATCTATTATATTATCTCTCCTTGAACTTTTTTTCTCCATAATCTTGAAGGTGCTTTAAAAAGCCACATCTAAAAGAGAAGTTCTTAATAAAAAAAAAAAGAAAACTTCAAAGATTCTGTGAATCAAGCATTATCATACTAATTACAGACCTAACATCTATCTCCACAAGGGAGACTTTCAGGATCCAATAGGTCGTGCAGCACCGTTGAGCTGGAGGTATGGAGCATTCAGTCTCATTTTGTTTCCAGAAGATATGAATTGTCTCATCAGTTATTCAATAGCTTGGCCCATCAGTTTTTAGCCACATAGTTCCACCTTGTAATGTACTTAATCAAACAATGAGATGGGATCGTTCATATTTAGAAAACCCTGTAGAAATCTGTGGTCCATGTTTTGCATATTAAATACTAAGAATTATATGGAACTGGAAATCAGTAGTTCAGACATAGCGCTATTATACAATGTTTTGTTGAGACCTGAGTCTCATGTAGCTCATGCTGGACTCAAACTGGCTACGGCAGAGAATGATTTTGCCCTATAGATCCTCCAGTCTAGACTCCCAGGGGCTAGGAGTACAGGTGTCGGGCAACATGCCAGGTTTTTGTGCCGTGTGACCCACCTAGTATGCATGGTGCAGGGAATGGAAACCAGAGTTCTCACACACGATAGTCAAATCCTCTACCAAGTAGCTATATCCACAATCCCCAGTGTTCCTTGTAAAACATTTTCTCAAAATACAAAGTATTCACACATTGGAAAGTACTGTTCTAATGTTTACTTCTCCTAGTTCCCCCTCATCCATGTGCTTGCTCATGGGACTCCTCTCCATTCTGCACCCGTTTTTAATTTCCTCCCTGTAAACAACAGTATTTCTATTATAGGCTCAGCTAAAACAGGAACCTCTTGTAGCCTTATTGCATTATCCTCAGAGGCTTACACAGCCAAAGACACATACTAAGACTTTAATGATGGTATTGAATAAATGAATATTTAATAAACACGTTGAGTGAATATGAGTGAATGAATAAATAGAAAGTTAACACCAATCACAAATTCACAGATGTATTCAAACAAAATGATTTCAATCATTCCATCCATATATAATGAGATTCACTTTTAACTCTAAGTATTTGAGATATGGAAATTGATTGGTAGTAAAATGAGGATGTGAATCTTTGATTTGTTAATGCAGGGTTTGGCAAACCTTTTCTCTATAGCACGAAGTAGGAAGTTTCAGGCTCTGTGAGTGATGCCTGTCTGCTGTTTGACTCTCCGGTTACTGTGAGTACATCCAGGAATGATTAGAATGAACCCATGTTTGTTTGTTTTAATAGCAATTTGTTTGTGCAACTGGTAGATACTAGAATCATAAATTATACTCTATGCAAAAGAAGAGTAAAGATGTGAAGATAAAGGAACACTCTAATATTGCTAGTGGGGATGGAAAATGGTACACACATTCATTTCTGTCTCCCTTCCCTCTACTATTCCATCTATAATTTTGTTTGTGAGTGGACACTCACACACCACAGACTATCTTTGGTGGTCAGAGGAAAGGCAGCTAGAAGGAGCTAGCTCTCTCATTCCTCTATGTGTGTTTTGGGGAATCTATTTCATGTCATTGGGCTTGGTGACAAGCACCTTCACCTCAGAAGCAATACTGGGTTTGTTACATGAAAGCATGTTTTTGAACTTCCAGCCATCTGTAATTCTCTTTCACCGTAATATATGATTCTTAGAACAAAAGGCTTCTATTATCAGACTCTGGAACTCTTTAATCCAAAGATGGGTTTCAGGGCAGCTACCCCATAGAATCATATACAAACGTTTGGCTTTATATATTTATTTGAATTTTTCTCTTTTCATAGTTGATAATACTCTCAATGTAGGCTATGATAATCCACAATATTAAAAAAAAACAATCTGTTCTTAACTCCCTCAAGGTAAAAATGTAATGTTCATATTTGGAAGATTCGTCCTTTTCTCATACTGCTGATAAATACAAAGGACAAGAAAAGTAGCTGCAGTTCATTGGAGGGATCCGTAGACCACTGTGCATATCACAAGAAAGTAGAGTGGAATGCTCAGCCCACGTGCACACATTCTCTTCTCCGCAGCAGAAATAGATTTTCCTTTAGTTGATTGAATAATCCGTTGGATATATTTGTAATGAACTACTACCAGAGTACTCAGGTGAAGGATTCTACAGAGAGATGAAGCCACTATCCCAAGATAAGTAATAGCACAAACTATACATATTTTCAAAAGTATATAAATAACAGCAGGAGCTTTCGTTTGGTCTAGTTGTTGGGATTTCTTTCATAAGATAATTCTGAAAATGCTCCCTGTCTTTTTAAATTGGAAATTTGTCTAAAAACAGTTTCTGTTCTATTTTAGTTCCTGGCACTGCTACATGTGTTTTCTGAAAACACATTTTACATTTCCAAAATATGTTTGTCCTTGCAGTCTTGGGGTGTGTGATGTTTTTGTACATAAGACACTTTGAAAATTTATCTCTAACTTCATGATGAGGAAGGCAATATTTTTGCAGACCTAAAAAAAGTGAATATTAGTTTACCTTGGCAAAAAGCAGACAAAAAAATAATGAATGTATTCTAGAGTAAATATTAGTAATGATAATAATTACATCAGCATCATCTCTACCAACAAAGCACCCATTCTCACAGCAACTCATTATCTTTGGGAAATTATCTGTTTTTCCTTAACAACAACACTTGGCAAGAAAAAAGAGCAAATCTACAAATAGAATGTGGTTTTGTTTTTGTTTTTCATTGCAGAGAGAAGTCAAGCAGGTCAGGTAAGAAAAGAATGAAAAAGCTCATGGGCAGCGAGAGCCAGCTGCTTTGACTCCATTGTTACCTGAGTGTCTAGAAACACATGACAATTAGCCCTCTGAAAACACAGTGCTGGAACCTTTGAACACATCTTCAGGATCAGTTTATCAATTCTCAAGCTTCATAAAAGAATTCCACCATGGAAAGAAGACTCAAATGTGCCAAATATTCTTCATGCCATAAAAAAGTAAACAACAGTTGATGAAGACATGCTTAGCATTGAGAAATGTTGGCTTAGCTGTTCTTCAGGGTACCTGGGTTCAAATCCCATTACCCACATGGTGGCTCACAAATCTCTTGTGATGGCTCACTTCCATTTTCAGGGGAACTGATGTCCTCTTCTTGTCTCTGCAGCCACCAAACACATACATAGTGCACGTACAAAAATGTAGGCAAAATATTCATGCAGATATAATTGTAGAAATACTCAAAGCATACAACTTATTGAAATCTGAAGCCCACATGGAGGCAACATCACTGAAAATAAAACTTTTAAAATTAATGGGGCTCATTTTCTTATTTTCACTATTTTGATATATTCGGTATAGTGTGTAATCCAAGTGTCACAAAGAACTGAATATTTTTTTCATCAAAGACAAGTAAAATACCATGCATTTGAAATTTTGCCACTGAATATAATTACTACCATTAATAATGTAATATTTTATAGTTCGAGGATAATTGCAGTATTTATGTTTATTTCAAGTTCTGAGAGCTGACACTAAGTTAAAAAGATGCCTCAAATAGGATGTGTTGGCAGTGGCATCCAAAACAGTTTAAAAGTTAATTGTTACTCTGTGATTCAAGAAGAAACATTCAAGCACTAAAATTATCTGAAGTAATGTATTGTTTGTACTCAGCAAGCGAAGTTTTAGAGAGGATTTCAAGCGACACATTAGTGCCATCAGCGCTTCCTACCTCTGGATGATGACTTCAGTTTTGAGAGAGAAATGGTAGATCTTGTTTTCAGGACTGACTCAGTTTTTTGTTTTTTTTTTTGTTTGTTTGTTTGTTTTTTTTGAAGAGTGCTTAGGTTACATTACTTGGGAATATTTTTAATAAAAATATATTTATATATATGTTACAAGGATGTGTGTGAGAGGAAGAGACAGAAATGACACAGAGACAGACAGGGAAAGGCAAACTATGAACACACAGACACATGCATGCCGTGTGTACATGGAGATCAGAGGACAACCTCAGGAGTTCATCTTTTCTCCATGTTAGATAGGGTACTGTTGTTCACCATTGCATGTACCAGGCTAGATACTCCATGAATTTCCAAGATTCCCTCATTTTGCTCATAAGAATGTTAAGATTACCAAACTTGGCATTACATGGTTCTATAGGATTTTAACTTATGTCCTCATAGGTATGGCTAGTGCTTTATTTGCTGAGCCACTTCTACAACCATCAAATGTCTCTTTCTCTAATAATCACCTGCTAGAGACGTAAATAGATGGCTCAGTAGTGCAAACAAATTATATTATTTTTATTATTTTGCAGAATACCTAGGCTTTGATCCTATTAGATAAATTAGGCAATTCACAAATGCCTGTAACCCTAGCTTGAGGAAATTTTACACCCTTTTTTGTCCTGCTTTGGCATTTGTATGCATCTGTATGTGGAAATAGACACAATTATATATACAAAAACAAAGAAAAACTTTTTTAAATGAGTGCATCCACTAAACCTGTTAGAAGAAAAAGTGGGGAAGAGCCTTGAACTCATTGGCACTGGAGACAACTTCCTGAAGAGAACATCAACAGCACAGGCTCTAAGAGCAACAATCAATAAATGGGACCTCATGAAACTGAAAAGCTTCTGTAAAGCGAAGAATGCTGATGTCATAACAAAATGACAGCCTACAGACTGGGAAAGGATCTTCACCAACCCTATATCTGACAGAGGGCTAATATCCAGAATAAATAAAGGACTCAAGAAGATAAACAGCAACAAATCAATTAATCTGATTAAAAATGGGGTACAGAGCTAAACAGAGAATTCTCAATAAAGGAATATTGAATGGCAGAGAAACACTTAAAGAAATGCTCAAATCCTTAGTCATCAGGGAAATGCAAATCAAAACAACCTTGAGATTTCACCTTACACCCATCAGAATGGCCAAGATCAAAAACTCAAGTGACAACACATGCTGGAGAGGATGTGGAGAAAGGGGAACCCTCCTGCATTCCTGGTGGGAATGTAAACTGGTACAGCCACTTTGGAAATAAATTTGGTGCTTTCTCAGACAATTAGGAATAGCGCTTCCTCAAGATCCACCTATTCCACCCCTAGGCATATATCCAAAATATGCTCAAGTACACAACAAGGACATTTGCTCAACTATGTTCATAGCAGCTTTATTCATTATATCCAGAATCAGGAACAAACCTAGATGTCCTTCAACTGAGGAATGGATACAGAGATTGTGGACCATTTACACAATGAAATACTACTCAGTAATTATAAACAAAGAAATCATGAAATTTGGAGGCAAATGGTGGGAACTAGAAAATGTCATCCTGTGTGAGGTATCGCAGAAGCAGAAAGACACAAATGGTAAATATTCACTTACAAGTGGATATTAGATATATAATTAGGATAAACATACTAAAATCTGAACACCTAAAGCTAAGCAAGAAGGAGGACCTTGGGTAAGATGCTCAATCCTAATTCAGAAAGACAAACTGGATAGATGTTGGAAGAGGGAGAAAACAGGGAACAGGACAGAAGCTTACCACAGAGGGCCTCTGAAAGACTCTACCCAGCAGGGTATCAAAACATATGCTGAGATTCACAGCCAAAGTTTTCAGAGAGTGTAGGGAATCTTATGAAAGATTGAGGAGATAGAAAAACCTGGAGGGGACAGGAGCTCCACAAGCAGAGAAACAGAACCAAAAAATCTGGGCACAGGAGTCTTTTCTGAGACTGATACTCCAACCATGGACCATTTCTGGAGATAACCTAGAATCCTTGCACAGATGTAGTTCATGGCAGCTCAGTGTCCAAGTGGGTTCTCTAGTAATGAGAACAGGGACTGTTTCTGATATGAACTCAGTGGTTGGTTCTTTGATCACTTCCCCCTGAAGGGAGAGCAGCCTTACCAGGCCACAGATGAAGGCAATGCAGCCAGTCCTGATGAGATCTGATAGCCTAAGGACAGATGGAAGGGGAGGAGGACTGCCCCTATCAATGGACTGTGAGAGGGGTATGGGATGAAAAGAGTGAGGGAGGGTGGGATTGGGATGGAAAAAGGAATAGGGTTACAGCTAGGATACGAAGTGCATAAATTGTAATAAATAAAAATAAAACGAAATCTAAAAAAATGAGCGCATCATTCCAATTTATGTTGTCATCAAGATGAACATAGTAGGGGCTGGAGAGATGGCTCAGAGTTTAAGAATACTGTCTGCTCTTCCCTAAGTCCTGAGTGCAGTTACCAGCAACCACATAGTGGGTCAGAAAGATCTATACTTGGACCTGATGCCCTCTTCTGGCATGCAGTGTAAAGGCAGACAGAGCACTCATGTACATAAAATAAATGCATCTTTTAAAAATAGATGGACACAGGAACATAATTTAATCCATTCTCAAAATATTAAAGAAATGTGGTTTGGAGACATGTAGCACTGTTCTATATCTATAAAAATCTAAAATAAAACATCAGAAGAATGGCTGTGAGCAAATGGTCTCATTGATCAGCAAGTCAACCAAATACAAATATGTTTTCACATCTGATTCCTGAAAACAGGAAATCAGGCATATGTGGACAAGTTAATGTCTAAATTTATAAAAGAAACATTGGACACATATGAAGAGTGGCAGTGAGACATTAGGGAGATGCGAATTTCCTAGCTGGACTATGAGTAATAATAAAGAGTAAGAGAAGAATCCGATCTATGCTGCAACTAGCCTATTTTGGAGAAATGTCTCCCTACTCTTGCTTGAATACTCACGGTGTGATCCAGACAGTCCCTCAAAGAGGGGTCTTCATTTCACCCTAATCAAGGTCTCTCTCTGACCTGGTCTCTCCTCCTTTTTTCTATCTTCTATTTTATTGTTAATTATCAATACCTTGAGGTACATTAACTTTTAATGTAGGTCATGAGTATCCTAATCCTTTCGTGTATATCCTCATTTTTGATGGTGTCTCTATGTGGCTTGGCTGTCCTGGAATTCACTCTGTAGACCATGCTGGCTCTGAACACAGAGAGATCTGCCTGCCTCTGCCTCACAAATACTAGGATTATAGGTATGTACACCTTGCCTGGCTTCTCATGTTTATTTTATTGAATTTGAATATATAATTTTTTTAATTGTTGCTTTTCTTACCACTGTTTTCTTTCTGTTTTATAAGTGGCAATTCCAGGTCAAACTCCAAAAAAAGCCTCCACACTACTTAATGGAAAAGACATGCATTAAGTAAAATTAAAACAAACACATAAGCAAACAGAAATAGATATCCATTCCTAAATATGCATAAGTTATAATGTGGTCACAAGGCTTTTATTAAAAAAAAGATGATATAATTCCATTACCTACTTATTCCTTCTCATCAACCTAACTAAATATATAGGAATGGTAAAATGCCACAAAAAATCAGAAATAAAATGGAAGTAAATGAGTAAATTTATTCAAGATATATATATAACAGAGACAAGAAAATCAGCAACATTAAGGAGGAAAAACCCCAACAAGAATGAAGAAAAAAAGAATAAATTAAAAATAAAAACAAAATTCATGAAAAACTAAAAACGTTAGCAGTAGAAGTCTTAAGCAGAAATGCTGCAGATTAAGCACATGTAATATTATCAAAGTTCAAAGACAAGGTGAGTAAATGCTACACTTACATAGCAACATTACAAAAAAAAATGTTTATGACCACAACATACAGGAACTCTGAAACAATCATGAGACAATACCTACGGATTCATGAGCAAGAAAGAGCAAAGATATAAACTAGAGACATAAAAAAAAAAAAAAACCTGTTAATTGTAATTGTACCAGAAATGTCCTCAAATTTGAGGATGAGTGTATGTGTGCACATGTTTGAGTGTATAATTATAGCTGGCATTTGGAGCTCCAAACAGACACTAACAAGAAAGTATGTCTATACCACATTGTGTCTAGAATGCTAAGACACAGAAGAAACAAAGAATTAAAAGGTATAAGAATAAAAGATAAAATGACTGGCCATGAAAAACTCATGAATTACTTTCCAGCAGACATTGTAAAAGAAAGGAAAGCACATTATACATTAAAATATTCTTTTATACCTCATGAGATCACGGTAGAATAAAATAAGAAACCGATACCAACAGAAAATTGAAACTGAACAATGGAATTTATATTAGCAGTGGACCAAATTAGGGGGGAAACCAATACATGAATCAGTATGAAAATATAAATCTGCCAAAATTTTGGAATACAGCTAAGAAGGATACAGTTATGATTCCCATAACTAGAAGATTAAGAATATAAATAATTATTCTAGTGATACAACATAAGATCTTAGGAAAATATGAACAAACCCATATTCAGTAAACTGGAGGGAGCCATTAACCCAAGGGCAGAAATGGATTAAAGAAATGTCCTAAATAGTCAACTAAACAGAAAGCTTGTCCTTTGAAAATATAAGTATTTTTGGAAAACTTACATTTGTTTTCTCTGTTGTCAGTGCCTTGACACAACAACCCTCTACCTGGACCCACATGCCATGTGTGTTATAATATTTTAAATAATTAGTGAGTCAGTCAAAGTTGAGAAATTTAATTTAGTAAGGGAGCATATCTAAAAGAATTTGATGTCAAATCAGAATTTCAAGAAACTAGGATGAATGTGAAATGGTATGTATATAGGAGTAGGAGATCAATATATGGAAACTTGCTCTCTGTGGTGACTTCCAGTGAGGAGCCAGAGGTATCATTAACAGCTCAGCAGTAGTAGAAATGGATAGAGTCAGCGCTGAAGTTAATAGCATGAGGTACAATGCTTATGAAAAAAGACAACATAGACATTGTCCAAAGAGAAGAGAAAAAAGAAAAGGGAATCACAAAATTTGCAGGGAAATGAGTGATATAGGAAGCATTTCATTAAACAAGGTAACCCAAGGTGGGAACAAAAGAATAACAAGAAACGTTCTTTCTTATGGACACATTTCAGCCTATGATTAATATGTATATATAAACAATTATATGTGTGCATCAGTTACAAAAAGGGTAGTATTGAATGATGAGGAGGGATGAATTGCAGAAAAAAGGACACAAGTATGAAAGAGGATAAAAAGTTAATTTGTTTTCTAATTTCAAGTCTTATCATTTTGGTTTGTTGTTGTTGTTTGTTGTTTTTATGTGAATTTTACTTTATGAAAATTAGAGGAGCAAGAACTCTTTTACATTCTGAGTGAATCTGACATGTGCTAATCCTTTGGGATAGTGAGTGTGCCTGGATTCCATTGACCATCAGTGCAGCAGCAAAGAGACAAGTCTGGCCATTAAATACATCTTTCACATTGACCATCTTAGATACACAGAAGGGAAAATTTAGTCTGAAGTGATTAAGCACACCCAAGAAGACATAAATAATAGAGAATCCCATAACAGAAAAAGAAAAGGAGAAAAAATTCACATAAAAAATAAATAGAGGAATCAATAAACACTGCTCATTGGTAACTTCCAATATCAATTATCTCAAAACCAAATAAAAAGCATAAACTAATAGACTATACTGGGAAACACTAGTCATCTCTCTGTTGCATTCAAGAAACACAATTCACCATCAAAGACAGATATCACCTCTGGGCAAAATGGAGGGAAAATTATTACAATCAAATGTATTAAAAAAGCAAGCTGGTAGAGCTATTTTATTATCTGATAGAATAGATTTCATGCCAAAACTTATCAGAAGAGACATGGAAAGACACCTGCATAGTTATCAAAAGAAAAAAAATCCAGCAAAAGGACATTGCACTTCTAAACATTTATGTACCACCATCATCACACCCAAGGTCTTAAAAGAAATACTTTCACTCTTGTTAAAATCATATATTGATCCTTACACAATGATAGTGGGTGACTACAATATCCTACTCTTGCCAACAGACAGGTCATTCAGTAAAACCTAAACAGAAATGCTGCAGTTAAATAACCCTATAAATAAAAAGGATCTAACAGATACTTACAGAACTTTCCTCCAAACAAAAAGAATATATTTTCTACTTAGCTCATGGAACTTTCTCTAAAATTGACTACATACTCAGATACAAAGCAAATCTCAACAATTATAAGAAAATTTAAATAACATCCTGCATTCTATCTGACCAGCATGGATCAAATTTGGATGTCAATAAAAACAGTTATTACAAATTTATGGAAACAGAACAAATCACCGCTGACTAAAAAAAAAGCAGATGAAAGTAGAAGAAAATTGAAAACTTTTTATAACTGAATAAAAATAAAAACAGAACATACTTTATCCTATGAGAAACATCGAAGGTGGTTCTCAGGGGTAAAGTTTATATCTACTTAAAGGAGTTGAAGAGATCTCACACTATCAAACTTAGTGGAACACCTGAGCATTCTGCAATAGCAGGAAGAATAACAACCCCCAAAATGGCATGAAATAATCAAAACCAGGGCTGAAATAAACAAAAGAGAAAAAACAATAAAAAAGCAATGAAATGAAGCATTGGTTCTTGGAGAAAATCAACAAGATTTACAAACACTTAGCCTACTTTTTAAAAAGATATGGAGAGAAGATCCAAAGCAACAAAATTACAAATGGAAGGCGAGCATTACAACTGATTTCAAGGAAGTCTAGAGAATCTTAAGGACATATTTTAGAATTGCATACTCCACCAAACTACAAAACCTAAAACAGATAGATGAATTTCTTGCTATACATGATCAACCAAAGTTAAGATCAAATCACCAAGTTAAACAGGTCCATAGCCTCTAGTGATGTAAAGCAGGAATTAAAAGTTTCCAACAAAAGAAAAATACAGAGCAAGATGAGTTCAGCACAGAATTCAACTACACAATCAAAGAATTAATATAAATATTCCTCCAATTATTCTACAAAATAAAAACTGCAGGAACAATTCCTAATTCTCTTTATGTGGTCATAACTAACCTGATATACCTAAACTACACAAAGATTCAAACAGTATTTTTTAACAAAAGAATTACACACCAATATCCCTTATAAACAAAAATACAATAATACTCAAGAAAATTTTTGCAAACCTAATCTGAGAACATCAGTCAAACAGATTATTCACCATGATCAAGTTGGAATCATCCAAAGATTTGGGTATGATTCAACACATAAAAATGGATAAACATTACTCACTATATAAGCAGATAGAAAGACAAAATCCAAGGGATTGTCTCTTTAAAAGAAGAAAAAGCCTTGGACAAAATTCAACATCCATTCCTAGTAAAAGTGCCAAAGAAATCAGGGATACAAGTAACATATCTCAACATAATTAAGGTGATTATAGAAAGTACACTGCCAACATCAACCTATATGAAGAGAAACTGAAAACATTTGTTTTAAAACGAAGAATTGTATAGGAATTTTAATTCAGCAACATGGCTGCTCTAATCACATCCAAAAACCTTCTAGGTCTGTGTGATTTAGATGGAGTATAGACAGACCCTTAGTACTCACCTTTAATCCCAAACAAAAAAGGTAAAATTAGTTGGTCAAAGGAAGCACCCAAGTTTGAAAGTTATGTCTATTGAGAGACAGACAAAGTGATGAATCAGAGAAAGACTTGAAAGAATAGGATATGCCTAATTCTCATGAGGCAGACTGGAAAGAGAGGCAACTTAAGAGAGAGCAGTATGTAGAGTAGACAGGAAAGCGAGGCAGTTTTCGGAGAGTTTTACAGAGACAAGTTGAAATGAGAACAAGCTAGACATAGGTAAAAACAAAAAGAGTTAGAGAATGAGGAGACAGAAGATTAGAATAGATT
The DNA here is from genome assembly GCF_030254825.1 of Meriones unguiculatus. Taxonomy (NCBI): domain Eukaryota; kingdom Metazoa; phylum Chordata; class Mammalia; order Rodentia; family Muridae; genus Meriones; species Meriones unguiculatus. The sequence continues at coordinate 69,891,498 of NC_083365.1, forward strand.
GCTAGTGTTGGTTTGAGGCCAACCAGAACAATTCATTCAGAACCAGGGAGAAGCCAGGCTGAATTACTCAGGTTGAGGAAGAATAATCAGGTGAGCCAAAACAGCTGATCTGAAACCAGCCCCAAGAGTTCAGAGCAAAGTGAGCTCATGCAGCAGTAAGTCACAGAGGCTAAAAACATTCTACACCTAGATTAGATTGCATGGAAACTCAAAACTTCCAGGACTAGGACTAGGTTAGCAGACAGGCAGTAAGCCTCAGACACAACAATTACAATGGGAAAATAAAAGTTATATTTACAAGGAAAGACAGTGCCTACTTTCTCTATACATGTTCAATATAGGACTTAAAGTCTTAGCCAAAGCAATAAGACAACTGAATCAAGAGGACACAAATAGAAAGAAAGAAGTCAACATATCTTTATTTTCAGATGAAATGATCTCATATTCAAAAGACTCAAGAAAATTCATCCAAAATTTATATAGCTGAAAAACCATTTAGGCAAAGTAGCAGAATGCTATATTAACACAAAATATCTTCATATATACAAAGAGCATATTGTCTGAGAAATAAATCATAGAAACAATAACTTTCATACAGCCTCAAAAACAGTAAAATATTTGGAGGTAACTGTAACCAAGCAAGTGGAACACTTGCATAATGAAAGCTTTAAGACATTAAAGAAAGAAATTGAAGAAGATATCAAGAGGAGAAAGAACTCCTGAAAGTATGTATTAGTAGAAATAATATAGTAAAACTGGACATCCTACTAAAATAAGCAATATACAAATTCGAGGCAGTGGTCGCATCTTTAATCCTAACACTCAGGAGGCAGAGGCAGGTGGATCTCTATGAATTCTCGGCCACCCTATTATATAAAGCAAGTTCCTGGGTAGCCAGGACTGTTACACAGAGAAACCCTGCCTCAAAAAAATTAAATAAAATAAAAATTTTAAATAAAATAACAAAACAAATGCCAAACGAAAATGAAAAAAAAAAAAAAACAGAAAACAAAAACAAACAATCCACAAATTCAATGCAATCCTCATCAAAATCCTAACCCAAATTTTCACAGTTCTTGAATGGACTATCTGCAGTTTCATACTGAAATACACATGCATGCACACACTCACAGAGAAACAGACACATGCAACGAGAATAGTTAAAATAACCTTGAATAATAAAGGAACTGGTGGTGATATCACTCTCTCTGCTTTCAAACTGTATTACAGAGTTATAGACAGGAAAACAGTATGGTATTGGCATAAAAACAGACATGCTGATCAATGGAATCAAACTGAAGAGCAGAAATATATCTACAAACTTATGGAGACCAGATTTTTTATAAAGAAGCCAGAAACACATTCTCAAAAAAAAATATCATCTTCAATAAATGGTGTTGATCAATGAATGGTTGCATGTAGAAGAATATAAATAGATCAATATCTATAGTCCTTCACAAATCTCAACGCAAATATATCAAAGACCTTTACATAAAACCAGATACCTTGAATCTTAGAGAAGAGAGAGTACAGAATAGGCTTTAATATATTGTTACAGGAAAAGACTTCCTGAACAGAACACTGATAGCTTGGGCACTAACGAAAGCAATAAATGGGACCTCATGAAACAGAAAAGCATCTGTATGGACACAGTAGCAGCATACAGAACAGGAAATCCCTTTATTAGCTATATATCTAATAGCTAATAGAGGGTTAACACTTAAAATATATAAATATTTTAATTGACATCAGGAAAATAATTGATCCAATTAAAATGGGACACAGAACTAATCAGGCAGTTCTCAAAAGATGAAAAACAACCTGTGAAACACTTTTAAAATGTTCAATATCTTTTGTTATCAGGGAAATGCAAATCAAAACTATTTTGAGATTGCATCTTACACCAGTCAGAATGCCCAAGATCAACTTACCTCAACAGATACACTTACAAAACGCTCCTGTACCTGACTAAGGCTTATAGAGCTTTAGAGGAGATGAGGTGGAAAGATTTTAAGATAGAGAATCCAGGCATTTGCTGTGAGATTGTGTCTCCTAGTAATACCAGAAGCTGAAAACATAAAGTCTTACCAATATGACTTCCCAATGAGAACTGAATAAAGACTGTACCAATGGACACAACAAGGTAAACAGGAAAAAGCCCACGAGGCCTTTACCTTACAAAGAACTATAAGCCCCCGAGGAAAGAAGGGAGCTGGAGACATGGCCTTCTGCACGAAGGAACACCCCAATTGCTCATTCATTGCCAAATGGTCAATGCTGAAAACATACATACAAGTAACATCATACAGATTTAGCAGGTTACATTTGAGAACATATATGTGTTTACATGAGTGAACTCCATAAAAGTTAGTGAATGGAAACAGCATGAATTTGAGGGAGAGCAGAGCAGGTATACCGGAGGGTTCGTGGGGAGGAATGTCAAAGGAAAGTCTCACATTTATATTATAATCTCAAAAATTAAAAAAAAATCAGAAACATTTGTTCTGTGGGAAGGGTTTTATAACCTGAAAAATTGTCTGATTTTCTTCTGTTAACACTATAACCAATAATTTTATTATAGCATTATTCAATGTGTAAATTGTATTGTCACATGCAATAAAATATGGTTTTGAAGATTTAAAAAATAAGAAGAACCAGGATTTCTTTCCTAAGGAAAAAAAGTCTGCAAATGAAGCAGAGGAGTGACCATCATCTGGCAGGAGGCCAGCTGAAGGAGTCCAGTTGTTCTAGAAGACAGGGAAATAATGGGGCCCAGAGAGAAGGAATGACCAACTTCATTAAGCTCTCTCAAAAAGTTGGCATTAAAAGGACTCGAAAACTCACCTGTACTACTCTTGTAGGCTGTGACAGATTTATTGTAGAGGAATCACTATTGAGCTCACACTGGAAAGTGTTTTAAGGAATTTTTTGTTCTGAGATTGAAATACACTGGCAAGGACCCAGGACCCTCTGTGCTTGATTAGGCTACAGTAGTGACACTGGAGGGTTCAAGACGTGGCTGTGATACTTAATTCTCCCTGAGTCAGTTCCTTCAGCAGGAAGATGAGAACCCCTGAAACTGATAACACTATCCATCCTATAGACCAGTGGGAATGAACAAGTGACACTGTGTGAAAGGTCCCCATCACACAATTTCTATACACGTACTCATTTTACTTACACAATAATATTTTCATTATTGCAGTTGTCTGCACTGTTGATACATACACCCGAGGTCCAGGGTAGGAGCATCTTAACAGAGCCAAAATACAATAAATCTTGTTTTTCAATTTTGGGGTTCTAGAGTTATTTAACACAGTGCATAAAAGCTCAGCAACTTATTAATTTAAATTAGACTTCTTTTTCTTTCCTTTTGTTTTATGTGTGTATTTTTTAAATAGAGAATGACATGTAGCCCAGGTTGACCTTGAACTCACTCTATAGATGAAGACATGATCTGGAACTCCAGATTCTCTTGCCTCCCCTCCTGAACTCCAGCTCAGACAGCAGGCATGCCCCACTCTCTAAGTACAATGCTTTGATTTTTAAGGAAGGCTGAAAACTGTAAAATTGTTAATAATTTCATAAGTCCTGGATTAGAGAATAAAGTATCTATTTTTTTAAATGATTGGTCTAATGACTCATCCTCATTTGATATAAGTATCACCTCCATTTAATTAATACTTAGAACACTACTTCTTTCTAAATGAACTGTCAAAGGTAATTCTCTAATATAACCTCTATTTAAATCTCCTCTGGAAGGTAAAAAGGAAAAGGATTCCCAAGTGAATCACCTACCTCCATATTAATTAATTGAGCCTTCATTTTTACAAAATATTACAATTGCCAGAGTTTCTTAATCTCTACCAATAACTGCCTTGGTGTGAACTCAAAAAAGTGCTTCTCAATTAAGTACAGTAGTCTCTTGATTTCTCCTTCATATAAAAGGACTATTTTCACAAATTCTTCATATTTTGAGACATATTACCCCACTGTTTTTGTTCTGTGAGCATCCTTCTTCTTGAGTTTGGAGGCCAGAAGTAAACCCATATTTTTTTTCCTCGGATGCCATCCACCTTGCATTTTGAGACAGGGTCCTCTTCAGTATCCATGAAGCCTGATATTAGGAATTTCAGCTAGAGCCACTCCCATAGCCTCCCAAAAGGCTACACTGTCTTAGGTCGCCACCTTGTTGCCCATGGTTTCTCTCTGCTGGCCCTCTATCCTCCTGCCCCTGCTCTCTCCACGTCTGATCTCTACCCTCATTTCTCTCTGTGCTCCCACTCCTACCTTGTTCCCTCTCTTCAAACCACTTCTGCTGTCTATTTTATTTTCTATTCAGGGTGAGATTTAATAATCTCTCTCTGGGGCCTCCTTGTTACTTATCTTCTTTGGGTCTGTCAATTATAGTATGATTTTCCTGTATTATATGGCTAAACTCCAATTATAAGTGAGTATATATGATGTGTGCCCTTTCTAGTTCCATCTGTTTGCCTGACACTCACTGCCCTGAAGTTCATTCCGCTAAGGTGGCTGACCAGGGAGCCTCAGGGGTCTTCCTGCCCACCTCCCAGCAGCTGGGGTAACAATCATGTGCCATCACACCAAGCATTTTTTTTCACAGTATTTCAAAATTTTGTCACTTTTAATCAAATGGCAAAAGGAATACATATATTTAAGGAAAAACACACGAACGCTTTCTGTCAAAATTCACTAGAAAAAAATGGCCATGTCATGTAATAAAATAGATTATTAAAGAATAAAATTGTAATGATGAAACATGTATTTCCAAAGATGTTTGTTATGAATTTTAACTAAAGCCATAAAAATAAAATAACACTGTCTGTAATCCACACTGAGGAAGACTTCACATGTTGTAGAACGATCTCTTATGGGGAAATGAAAACATTGAAGACATACTTAGAAAATAAGCAATGAGACTGCTTCTTCCTGTTACGCTTACATGCCTGTTTTCTTGAACCACGTGGGAATAGTCTTCATATTTCAGGTGACACACTCAGCATTTCAAATAGGAATTCTTAGAAATGTTCAACAACATTGAAATCCTCCTAGCCAGGTCTCTGCATCACCCACGGAGGCAACTACAACAGTCATTACTCTCTGCTTTTCTAAAACCTGTTGTTCTAAGAAATACCATCCTTCTAGGGCAGGTGAGTCAAAATATTGCAGGAGTAAGCTGGTGTGAAATGACATTTTAATGTGTGTGTAAAAGGGGCTGCGTCAGTGCAGTTATTTGTGGGCAAATTGCAAGTATAATCAAAATATGATATGCTTTGTAGCTATCCTACAATTTGTTTACTTTTGTTTTTGTTTTGTATTGTTTTTCTTCGTAGGTTTTACAAATTTGGTGCTTCCCAAATTTATTTAACTGGGTTTATTTAGTTGTAAAGTGAAAGAAAATACTTCAATTTTTTTTCAATTTAAAACTTCAGTTAGTTAATTCTAACTTTATTTTCTGATAGCCTCTAATCAATCTATCTTCAATTTTCATTTATTTCTGATTTTCTCCAAAAATGTCTTGGATTTTGCACTAACTTGATCATCATGGATCATTTACAGACCTCATAGATGATTAGCCATTTTAGCATCACTGATGCCTCATGAAACGTGTGAATGAGAGAAAGAAAAGACTTGGCAGAGTAGAAAACAGGAACGATGAGGTTGTGCGGTTTTGAAACACTCACACGTGAGAGTGTGTTTTCGTCAGCTACTCAGCCTACTGCAGGCCGCCCACGCTCCAGTGGTTGGTGTCCTGCAGCCATGTGCCTATGAGCAGAAGTAATTGTACTCAGTGGGATATAAACAATTATGATATGTAACTGTGAAGAGGATGTAAAGGGGCACACAGAAAGGGGGAGCAGAAAGTAGGGTGCTCATGATCCACATACACTACACTCAGTTAAGAAATTACCAAGGAAAAAATTAAATTCTAAATAAAAATAAGAAACAAGAAAGAAAGAAAGAAAGAAAGAAAGAAAGAAAGAAAGAAAGAAAGAAAGAAAGAAAGAAAGAAAGAAAGAATATCCCATCACATTCAGTACCTTACCAACCATCTCAGTCGGATGCTAAAAATGTAACAATCCATGCATACAGTTGCTACCTCCTCATTCATCTGCAGGCTCCAAGTGCTCCAAATGTATTTGATGGCAAAGAGAAGTTACTCAGATGCACAGTATTTTGTCTGTGACAATAAAATCTAGCTTTATCCTAAACTTACATCTATCAACTGCAAGGTAATTTGAAAACTTTATGTCTTTGTATGTGTATGTATGTGCATTTGTATTTATATGTGTGTTTGTGTGTGTATGTGTTTGTGGTAGGCATAATGTTATTGTGAACTGGGTATAGATTCAAATGCTGATTTCTGTGCTCCATATCTGATTTGCAATTCGTGTTCTAAGAATCTCCTGTCTCAGTGTAGTGTAAACATTGCTTCCCAAATGTTCCCTGATATATCAATAAAGTCTCTTAGAACAGGGCTGGACTTTCTGCCAGCTGGGAGAGGTGGAGAGAGAGAGAAAAACAGGGGGAGTAGTGATTCAGCCACAAGGAAAGGTCTAGGAGATGCCATGAGGAGCACCTGGAGCAGAGAAAGCCATAAAATACAAGTATCTCAGAAATTTACACTAGGAGGAAGCCAGATTAGCTCAGAAGGACACGAAATATTAATACTGCTAAATTATTGTGCCAAAAAGCTTGTTAAATAAACATAATAGCTCAGTGACAATCATTTGGTTGCTAGCCATGTTAAGAGAAACCTGAATTATAATTTTTAAATAACCACTAACAGAAGAGTGTGTTGTGTCTCTGTGCACATGCCTGTATGTTCTGTTTCTGTGTGCGTGTGTTTGTGTATATGCAGTTTGATCCTGCATGATTATCTATAGTAATATTAAAATGACTCAGTTTACTTGTGCTATGATATACGTAAGAAAGTGTATTAAACATTTCAGACAGCTATGTGACTAGTCTACTGAATAATTTCATGCCCTTTAATTATGGAAATGTTGTTTCTTGTCTTTATATATGTAAGATTTACTACCTTCAGGTAAAAAAATATCTCTGACATCTCTCAAAGAGATGAGTTTAGTCCCTATGAGGATTCAGGAGACTTACCCTCTGGTTGTGATAACCTTTAATGTGTCGCCTACACTTGCCAAGTAAGACTTCTCTGCCTTTAGCCAACGATTTCACAATTGCTCATGCTGCTGTCAGGGCTCAGATTAAAATATCAGGTGTTTTTAGCAGACAAAATAAGGGAAGACTGCGTGCTTGATGGCCTCCCCTACAGTGTGTATACACAGCTCCTCTGGGAATAATTGTTCCACCTAACTGCTGTCACCTGTTAGAATAGTTGTAAATTCTGACAGCATATATAAAGTAGGTAGTAATTATAAAGTTGCCTTTTATGATTTTTTAATTTATATTATTAATTACAGTTTATTCACTTTGTACCCCAGCTGTAGACCCCTCCCTCATCCCCTCCCACTCCAACCCTCCCTCCCTTTTCTCCTCCCATGTCCCTCCCCCAGTCTATTGATAGGGGAGGTCATCCTCCCCTTCCATCTAACCCTAGTCTATCAGGTTTCAACAGGAGTGGCTGCATTGTCTTCCTCTGTGGCCTGGTAAGGCTGTTCCCCCTTCATGGAAAGGTGATCAAAGAACCAGCCATTTAGTTAATATCACAGACAGTCCCTGTTCCCCTTACTATGGTACCCACTTGGACACTGAGCTGCCATGGGCTACATGGGTTCTAAGTTATATCCATGCATAGTCCTTGGCTGGAGAATCAGTCTCAGAAAAGACCCCTGGTCCCCAATTTTTTGGTTCTGTTGCTCTCCTTGTGGAGCTCCTGTCCCCTCCAGGTCTTTCTATCTCCCCCTTCTTTCATAGGATTCCCTGTGCCAGAAGTTTGGTTATGAGCCTCAGCATCTGCTTTGATACCCTTCAGGGTTTAGTCTTTCAGAGAGCCTCTGTGGTAGACTCCTGTCCTCTTCCCTGTTTTCTCCCTTTTCCAATGTCTATCCCCTTTGCCTTTCTGAATGAGGAATGGACATCTTAGTTTTAAAATTTCAATTTTAATTTTATTATAAATATGCATATATGTGTTTGTATGTGCATGCCAATAACCTAGGAATGCAGAAGATAGAAGGTTTCAGATACCCTGGAACTAGAGTTGTATGTAGCCACTGTGAGTCACTCCATTTTGGTGTTTGAAAGTGAACAAGGCTCATCTGCAAGAGCAGGAATCACTCTTAACTTCTGAGCCATCTCTCCAGCCCTTAGTTTTTATTTGTGTGTGTGTGTGTGTGTGTGTGTGTGTGCGCGCGCGCGCTTGCTTGCCAGAGAGTGTATGAATGTATATATGCCCAGTTTGTGTGTGCAGGTATAGATAAGGCCAGAAGAAAGTGTTGAATTGCCTGGAGCTGGAGTTATAGGTAGTTGTGAGCTGGTAGATGTGTTTGGTGGAAACTGACCAGGTTCTGTGCAAGAGCAGAAAGTACTGTCAACTCTCAAGCCATTGTTACAGTTTTCTAAAGGAAGTTTTTAATGAGGTTATGATTGCTACTTTGACTCCAGGTGGGTTCCCTGGATCCCACCACATATGCATATATCCACAAGAGAACCCCTGTGTGGCTTCATCAGAGCCCTCCGCTGAATCTCATCTTTGGGAGTCCACATAGTTGCTTGACAGCAATGAGTCCATCTTCACTTCAGTGCACAGTCGTGGTGCCCACATTAACATGTGGGCTTTCTTCCATTTGTTCCTTAGGACTTAGCAGAAAACACAAACTCTGGCCGCCCATGGCGCTACCATGCTCCGTGCTATACTTTTATTTGCCTTTCATTCCCTGTCACACATTGGCACTAGGGGTTGGTGATGGTTGACCAACTGTCAACTTGATGAGGTCAAGAATCACTGAGAAGACAGGCCTCTGGGAATGCCTGTAAGGTGTTATCTTGATTAGCTTAACTGAAGTGAAAAGATCCGTCCACTGAGAATGACATGATTCCCTGGGCTGATATCCTGGATTATTTAAGTAGGAGAAAATGAGATGAATACAAGAATTCATCATTCTAGTTCCCCACTGTGTGTTTGACTACACCAGCTGCCTCAAGATCCTGCTGCCAGAATCTTACATTAAGATGAATTGTGCCTGGAACTGATGCCCAAATAAACTCTTCCTTTGTTAAGCTGATTTTGTAGATTATTTTACTGCAACAACAGGAAAACTAAGAGAGTGTATCTTACAGTCAATTTGCAAAGCATTCTACTTATATACAAATTCAAGTTTGGGTTTGTTTTCTTTTTTTAATTTTTTATTTTATTTTAATTTTTTATTAATTACTCTTTATTTACTTTGTATCCCCCCTGTAGTTCCCTCCCTCCTCCCCTCCCAATTTCTCCCTTCCTTCTCCTTCTCCACACAGCAAGCCCTTTCCCAAGTCCACTGGTAGGGGAGGTCTCCTTTTCCTTCCTTCTGATCCTAATCTGTTAGGTCTCATCAGGAGTAGATGCATTGTCTTCCTCTGTGGCCTGGTAAGGCTGCTCCCCCTTCAGGGGAAGGTGATCAAAGAGCAGGCCACCTGAGGAAGTAAACCAGAGCTCAAAGTTATATTCAAGATCTAGGATAGACACTAAATATGATCACTAAAAGACTGTGGGTCAGGTATGGTGACCTACACAAGACCAAGCCAGTGAACCCTCCATCCAAGAGAGAAAAGAGGCTCCTGATGCTTGATTGTTAAGTGAGTAACAATTGACAGGAGATGGCCCCTGGAGGGAGGAGAGTCAGTTTCCTTCAGCGCTGTTACCCACACTCAATTGCCCCTTCCCCAGAGGACGGCACTAGCACACACGGGCAGCACTAAAACCCTGTGGATTATAGGAGAAGAAGAGAAAGAAAAAGAATGAGAGGATGACAGTGCCCATGATGATGACGATGACTCGAGGTTAGAAGGAGGATGTGAAGGATCTGGGAGGAATCAGAGATCTGGAGGACATGATCAAATACATTTCAAATGTGTGAAATTACTAAAGAATATCTTTTAATTACAAAATGTTTATTTTAATGTTGTATGCACTGCAAAATATCTCAGAATTTGACTTTGCAGGTCATGTTAACAAAGATATAATCGCTATCCCACTGGTGTGCAGTATTTGGCTCCCTCAAAGACTTTAATTTACTTTTATGAAATCTACACACCTAAAAAAGATAATCAATTGAGCGGACATGGGGTAAGATGATCAATCCTCGTTTAGAAAGACAGATGGAATGTGCATTGAACGTATAACAGGAGTCTACTGAGCGTATCTGAAAGACTCTAACTAGCAGTGTTTTCAAAGCAAAGACTCATGACCAAATCTTTGGCAGAGTACAGGGAATCATAAGAAAGAAGGGGAGTTAGTCTGATGGGGAAAGGATAGGAGCTCCACAAGGACCAAATATATCTGGGCACAGGGTCTTTCCTGAGACTGACATTCAACCAAGGACCATGTATGGATATAACCTAGAACCTCCACTGAGATGTAGCCTGTGGTAGCTCAATAACCAATTGGTTTCCCAAAGTGAAGGGAACAAGGACTATTTCTAACAGGAACTCAATGACTGGCTCTTTGGTCTCCCCACCCCCGAAGGGAGGAGCAGTCCTGTTAGGCCACAGAGGAGGGCTTTGCAGCCAGTCCTTAAGATACCTGATAAAACAGGATCAGATGAATGGGGAGGAGGTCCCCCCTATCAGTGGACTTGGAAAGGGGCACGGTGGAGATGAGGGAGGTAGGGAGGGACTGGGAGGGAATGAGGGATCAGGACACGGCTGGGATACAGAGTTAATAAAATGTAACTGATAAAAAAAATAAAAATAAAAAAAATAAAAAAATAAAAATAAAAAAAAATGTCAAAAAAAAAAAAAAGAAAATACACCAAAAAAAAAAAAGAAAAAAAAAGTTTATTGCCTAGATGAAGATTGGGTTTTTGAAATGTGGTTCCAAATAATTTATTCAGGAGGAAAACATGCATCCCTCCTAAAGTGCAGAATGCTAATTTGAAAGTGATCTGTTTTCTATCATTGCACGTCTCACTACCCCACTGAAAAGTTGGGATCCTGGGTGTTTTTCCCTCTTTTCATTTCCTGCATGAGAGTGTTCCATGCACTACAATTCGAGAATATTAGATACACAGCCCAGCTTTTCTTAAAATGCTATTTCCTTTCTTCTTTGAGAATGCTAACTATATCAATCTGCTATGATATAAATATGCAGGGGAAGACCTAAGTCTTGATATCCCAGGTTTCAGCCATTATCAAGTGTGTGAATTAATTTCCTGCAGTGTTTAGGAATATCAATATTTTACTGTAGAGGGACGATTATTTCTAAAAAGCATTCCTCTTGAATATTGTTATTTTCTCTCCTCCCCCTTCTCTTGGTTTCAATTTTTCTTTTCTGATCACTTGGAATTTGCAGTTCTCTTAAAGATGTCAATACGGAACAGCATATTGTAAGTAGTCTCTCTTTTCCACACTGTGAATCATGCTAGCACTCTGAATGCCAACAGCAGATACAGAAAAGGCACTTATCCCACTCCCAAGTAAATCAAGAGCTCTGTCAATTATACCAAAGCAAAACAATGAAGCAAATCAATACAAACTTACATTTCAGGACAACGTACTGGGTATGCAGCTCCTTCCAAATAGATAATTATGAAGTGCACTATTTTTAAATGAGGGAGATAACTGACCTTGTAGCTTTTTTGGTGGTTCGGTTTTACATTAGGGTTGATTTTATATTGAATATACAAACTTATACATATATGCCTACATACATACATACTCAAAACATATGGTAGATAGCATTCAAAATATTCTCATAGTTCTCTACTCCAAGTATTCTTATCAATGTCTTTCATTATGCATGGTGAATCTTAGAAAACTGTAAGCATAGCAGAAAGTAAACAAAAGACGCATTTCTCTCTTTTAAGTTTTCTTTAACTACTTAATCTGTATACTGATGCATGAAGGGAAAACATAGGCATTTTGCCTAGAATTAGTGTCTTGTCATCTATAAGGATGATTTATTTTCAAAGTCATTTCTTGGGCATCATTCAAACCTACTCAAAACTACTGTTTTCTTGGAAACTGGCTTATTTCTATACTCACTCTAATCGCATGTGAAACCCGTTTCACACATTAAAACCATTAGGTTATTCCTAACACAGAGCTCATATCTTTAAATTTATGTTAAGGTAGTAAAATTCTAAATGGTTCTGAAGCAACTAATACCTAGTAAGTGCCATTTGGTGTTTAAAATTTTGCATTTTCTGTATTGAGTTTTGACACATGGAGAGGAAGACTCAGCACACAAAGTCCTCTCAAACATCCCTTTTTCTTCTCAGATTCTCAGCAACCAGTACAGTTTTTTTAAACCATAAATTAGCATCCCTAATTTCATTGTTATTCATTTATTTTACATTATACTTTTATTTAGGGTGGGCACGTGTAAGTATGTGCTTGTGGGTCCAATTGTCCATTGAGGCAAGAAGAGAAGGCTAGATCTATGGAGCTGGAGTTATGTAGTTTGGGAGCTGCCTATCGTGAGTGCTAAGACCTGAACTGAGTTGCCTGCAAGATCAAGTGCTCAGTCATCTCTCTATCCCCAATCATTTCACTTTTAGTAAGTTTTACAAATTTCATTCACCTTGAGCCATTAATTATATCTTACACTTGATGGATTTTTTATTTTACTAGCAGTAACTCTCTCTTCCTGATACTCTTCTTTGTATCTAAAAGGCAGCTATATTATCCTCTGACTCTTTAACTGGAAATGTTAGGATGGCATCTGGTACTTTCCTTTAAAACATGAGTTCTGGCCATCAAACTCCAGCCCTCAGGCTTGCAGAACAAGCTCTATACTGACAGATGCTCTTCCCAGTGTCAGATCTTAAGTGTTTGGTTTTCTTCTTAGAACCCTCTTCTCCTAGTAGCTCACACCTGGAATGGCAAACCATGTGAGAGCATCCCCCACCTGGGATGGTCAGGGGCACTTAAATGGCTCTAACCATGCAGAGGATGAAGCACAAAAGCTCTCATCCTCTCCTTCCCTTCGCTGGACATTTTCAGCACTTCTTGTCTCAGCAAGTGGCAAAGACAAGGATTGTTAGAGTTTAGAAAATAAAAAGAGTTTCATTTTACTTGCTGTAGGAGGGCTTGTCTTTGTCCCTAAGTAGGTAAGAAGGTTCTCCTTGAGAACAGCCAAAACAAGCAGTGCAAAATAATCCTAATCTTAAACTCTGAAAGCTGACATGTGCTGTGACTCCCTACAAGCAATAACTGGTCTAATCAGCATGGTAGCTCACCCCCCTCCACACACACACACACACACACACACACACACACACACACCACACAGAGGCACCTTCCAGGACCCACGCTCATCTGAACTTAGCCCTTTGGAGAGTTTGAGAGTACCTTTGCCTAGTGTGGATAAACAGCTGTGACCTACTGCTATTTTCAATGACTAAACTCTAAAAAGTAAAGCAAGAACAATTAAAAGTTAATCAATAATCCATGACAGGCTCCACAAGATGAAGCAGATAAGAGCAGAGAACGTTTCTGCCACAACCTGTTGTAATGACTGCACTGCAGTTTCGTTTGCTTTATCCTGTTCGTCTACAGTTTAATAGTTTCATTTAAATAAAGGGTTTTTGAGATGTTACTAAATTTAATTTTTAACTTTTGAAAACATATCTTACTATGTTTCTCAGAGTGGTATAGAACTTGTGATCCTCTCACCTCAGGCTCTAGAGTGCCGAAATTATAGACACACACTACAAATTCCAGCAAAAAAAAAAATACACACACACACACACACACACACACACACACACACACATATATATATATATATATATATATATATATATATATATATACATTTTGAAATAGAACATTCGCTCTGCAAATTTAAAAGATACACCAATGAAGATTTGAGAAAAACATGTAACTGAATGTCTACCACTGCTTGTTCCCTCTTGGAATGGAAAACACTTTTATTTCAAGAATCAAACTGTACTTTAAAATTTTTAAGTGATAAAAATTTGTGGGGGGAAGGACAAAAGGACCAGGAGGGGACAAGAACTCCATACAATGACCAACTTAGTCAACTAACCTAGGCCCATCAGGGCGCGCAGAGATTCACTCACCAACCAAAGAGCTTGCATGGGCTGAGCCTAGGCCCACTACACATTATGTAACTGATAGGCAGCTTGGTCTTCCTGTGGATCCCCTAGAAAGTGAAGCTACTTCATGCTGAAGCTTTTATAATAAATATAGTAAGAAAGAAATAGCTACTTAGTGTGTGCAGAATATCAAAGAAGGCCTGGCAACGTGGCTCAACACTTGCCGGAAAGAATTGTGACCTGTGTGCTCCCTGGGACCCACACTGTGTAGGGAGAGAACCAACTCTGTTGTCCTCTGGGGCACATACATAGATACACACATTAAATAAATGTGTAAACAAAAGCGCCAGGAAATAGGATAAAAATAGCCCATCATGTTGATAGTAGATTAGCAGAGGGAGAGATAATAGTTTAGAGATTGTTGCTGATGTTGGATGGTAAAATTAGCAAGACCTAGATTTAGGTTGTGATACTGAGGTGGAATGAGTCAGGGTAAATCTTACAAGCAAGTCCTCAAAGGAAGGAGATGATGGTTATCAATCATAATGGCAGTTACACCCAAAACACAGAACTGCTATAGTCAAGAAACTCATTCTAGGAAAGCCCTGCTGCCATTGGGAGTTGGCAGTGCAGTAGGGAGACAGAGTTATTTTAGAGTTCTATAAGTGATCAAAGTGTGAGAAATGCAGTCAGTCACTATGTGTTTGTATTCTTGTGTATATGTGTATATATGTTCTGCTATATATAAGCATGCATATCCACAAGCATGTGAAGGCCAAGGCAAAAACTTTGGCATTATCCACATTTCTCACAGTCCTGGGATTCACTGTTATCTATGCAGCTGGCCAATGAGGCCCAGAGATCCTCCTGACCTTATCTCCTCAGAACTGGAATTATAAGACCATGCCACCAAAACCATCTCTTAAAACAAAACAAAACAAAACAAAACAGAACAAAGACATGGATCCAAAGAAATAATCTCAGATCCTCATGCTTACAAAACAAACATTTTAATGACTGAGCCATCAACATGAGCCAAGACAGCTTGGCCTGAACTCAAAAGTGGATGGTTTCATCATAAGGTATAGCATCCCTGTTTTTTTAGCAAGGTTTTTGAGGACTAAGTAGGGAAAACTAGATAAATAGAAATACTGAGAACAGAGTCTAGTATTACCCTTGTTAGGGAACCCTAACAACCAGGGTCCATAATCTGTTGTGGCTAATACTGATTATAATCTTGACAGGATCTAGAATCATATAGAAGACATGCAGCTAGATAAGTCTATGAAGGAGTTTCTAGATGAGGTAACTTGGGAAGACTCGCTATGAATGTGGCTGGCATCATTACATGTAATGGGGTCCTGGACTGAATAAAGAGTGGAAGATGAGATAAGCACCAACATTCATCTTTCTTGCTCCCTCCTGACTCTGGATGCAATGTTACTGGTTGACTCAAACTCTTGCCACCAAGACTTTCCTCTTATTATGAAATGATCCTTGGACTGTGAGCCAGAGCAAACCTTCCTTTCTTTAGTTGCCTCTCTCAGGGGTTTTGTTGAAGCCACAACAAAATTAATCACTAAGTTGCTCAGTTTACAACCATCCATCAAGTCATAGTACTCAAATTTACTTGAGAGGGACTTGGTATAACCTGAAAGATGAGGCTGTCTCTAGTTCTACTATCTTCAGATAAAAATTTCAGAAAGGACATTCCTTCTGGGTGACTTAGTCCTCGTTTTGATGTTTTCTCCATTCACCTGAGATGCATTTATGCTATCCTTTTATAAAGCAAGTGTTTAGAATGCATGTCCTCCTTCTCCTTCAGTTATAGTTATGGGGCTCCTGTCTTACTGAAGATGCAAACATCTTGGATTTTACCTTCCTGAAGGTTTTTTTTTTTTTTTTTTAATAAACAACTCTTCACCAAGCATGCAGTCTACAGAGGCTTTTACTTAATATGTGCTTCCCCATCTAAAAATTCATCTTGTAAAAACTTGACCTTGAAGATGAATATAATTCCCATTTATCTGTATCTCAAAAGTGGATTAAATTTGTTCTGAGACTCACGTTTTCATAAAGAAAGATCTCTTCTAAAAATGTTAAAAATTAAGATGTAGAGCATAGAAAATGATGCGTTGAAAATAAGAGGCAGAGGGAGGACTCAGTGAAGAAAGCACTTAAAACGCAACTGTGAGGGTCCCTAACACTCACATCAATATCAAGTGGCCTGTTTGTGTTCCCAGTGTTTGGAAGGCAGCGATGGAATTCCTTAGTACAGTGTGGATAGCTAGATTAGCAGAATTCGGCAGCTCTGGGTTAAAGTGCAAGACAGGCCTCCATGTACAAGGCAGAGTGGTCTCCCCTTACACCAACCTCCAGCCTGGGTGCATACATACACACCCTTACACATGCGCTTACATGGGCACCACCAAATGCCAGCTCTGCACAGAGCAAGGGTAAATAATTCTCTAGACTTAGGCCAGTAAAGTCAGGGATGACTAAAAACCCAAAGACATCAAAGCTGAGGGGAGAACAACTTCTCCCCACCAAGCTTTGCAATGCTTAAATGTCACACAGGCACAGGGTCAGCTTTCTATTCTACTTGTGTCTTTAACCTCTGAGATCAGCAGAGAAAGCTGAGAAAACAGAGTTTTGTTTTTTGGGTTTCTTTTTTTCTCAAATTTTTTTTTTTTTTTTTTTGGTCACTGCTACTCGCTTGGATGATATTGACTCTTGGTTTTGTGAGCTTATTATTTGTACAATATGATACTGCTGTGACTTACAGCATAAAATGTAAAATGTCAAGATATACCCAGCCACAGCATTTTTTAAAAAAACACTGTTTCTCTCTAAATGAATATTCTGAACTACAAGATGACAAATGTCCATGTACGCTTTTGTAGTATTAAGTTTCTGTTTGATTAAATGATTAGTGTCCTTCTTAGCATTAACTGTCAACTTGACACAGCCTAGGGTCTCCTGAAACACTTCTCAGTTGAGTATTGTCATGTTGGTCTGTGAGTGTGTCTGTAAGTGTGTCTGGTTTGATTTTCTTAACTGATGTAAGAGGGTCAGCCAGGGTGGGCTGTGCCATTTCCTGGACAGGCAGTTCTGGGCTAGGTAAGAAAGTTACTGAAGCAATAAACAAGCTGGGAGGGAACCAGGGGGCGAGCCGGCCAGCAACCAGCCCTCTGCGTGATCCCTGTTACACTTCCTTGGCTGTGAGTGAGATCTGGTTGAAGGTAATGCCACATGGAATAATAAACCAGCCTGCCTTCACATACCTGCCTTGAGTTCACTTGAGTTTCAGAAGTGACCTGGAAGTATAAGAGGAAATAAACTCCTTCATCTCCTGAGTTGCTTTTGGTCAAGGTGGTTAATTACGGCAGCAGCATAAAATTAAAACAATTAACATCTAGATGAAAAAAGATGACACTTAAATATTAGGATAATAAACATCTATTTTTTGAGCACGGAATGCCAATATCAAAATCTTAGTAATATTGAACTTTCTTAAATTATTTACCTTAAAGTTACTGGAATAAACATCATTTTTTTTTCTATTGTTCTAGTGAAATAAGAAGGACATGTACCGCAAGCCAGTGATTCTTTGGTGTGCTGTACACAACACCAGAAACTTGGTTAAAGCCATTCATAAAGCTCTTGAGGTCCACACAGCAAGTTCTCCTGGCTGTCCTACTTGAGGGCCACAGGAGAGCATGTGGCCACTTTGGTGATAGATGTTTTGTTTTTGTTTTTTTCCTGCATATATTTTTGCTCTAAACAAAAACGATTGTTTCATTCATATAACCTCAGCATCACAATATAAGCAATGTTACATGGAAGAAGGGAGCGAAATGAAAAACATGAAGGCAAAGACTTTATGGCTCAGAAAGCAATTAGGACACTGACGAAAATTTTAAAACATGCTTTTTATACCTTGGTGGTCAAGTAAAGATAGAAAATATGAAATATAACTGAATTAGGTAACATGCTTTAAATTTTAATATAAGGCCATCATAAAATGGGTGCTAAAATGACTAAGTTTATAAAATGAACCCATTTCTTGGAGAAGCATGTTTTACCTGTTTAACTTTGTTACTGATAAGATCTGTACACTCTCCGGGTGGAGACCTTAGCTTAGAGCTCTCAAACCTCTCAAAACACACAAGAACTGAAGACATGGTTCAGTTGGTAAAATGAGCATCATGCAAGCATGAGGACCTGAACTTGAGCCCAAGAATCCAAGGTAAAAAGCAAGGTGTATTGGCACACACTTGTAATACCACTGGCGGGGTGATAGGGAGGAGACCTCCCAGGATGACCAGCCAGCAATTCTAATCGGCAAGCTTCAGGTTCAGTGAGAGACCATGTCTCAAAATAGTGACATGAGAGGGACTGCGAATGACACCTGATGTCAACATGTGCGTCCTCCCACAGGTAGGTACACATATACACACACACATTCACATATACATATACACGCACACACACACACACACACACACACACACACAGTTATGCAATTAACTTGACCATGAAAACCCACCATTCCTTGCAGCCCTTGAACCCCTGCCAGTCTTATTTGACAACTACATTTCTGCTCATAGGCAGGGATGTTATACATAGAAGTCAACTTTCAGAGGAAACCTAGAACTTAGAGGTGATTTAAAAACAACATTTTTAATGCACGTTATGTATTCAGTGCTGAAACTGTAAAATGTAATGTGAAGCTATGCAGTTTCTAATCCAAATGGTTATCCCAACTGTACAGAAATCCATTGAGTTGCATAGACTTTGGGTCTGGTTAATATACATGTAGAGTGATCAAATTTATTTGCACGGATTTTGTAATAAAGTTTATAGTCTTTTTACACATTGTACTTTTTAGCATTTTATTTATTGTATACTTGTTCAGACATGTATACAATAGGCATTTTACCTCCCTACTTGCATCTGTCATCCCCCTCTGTCTCCTGCTGAAAGCCTCCTTTTCAACAGCCCTCCTGCACCCCTTCTTTTGTGTTTTGTTCTGTATGGCTCACTCTATATAATAGGTTTATAGCCTAACCATGGGTGGGAGGGAATTTGGGGCAAGAAAAATGTATTAGTGGTAACACTGCTAAAGAAAATGACAGCTCTTCCCCAATAATCATTAATTGCTGATTAATGATTATAATCCCTCAGAGGTGAGGTTTCATGGTCCATTCCCCATCCATTTTTGTAAGACCTTGATATTAAGGTCACAGTCCACCATGTCAGGATAGCTCTCTAAACACACACACACACACACACACAAAATCAAAAACACTTTTCTCAATTAGGTTTCATCTTCTTTGCCTCATCTTACCTGGAGAGTATCTCTAGGCAGGCACAGATGCCTGACCTAGCTTGGAGGATGACACTGCACAAAGCCCCCAGCTAGTGCTAAGTGACTCAGCACAGGAGTCCTGCTCTTCCCCCTCCCTGTATGATAATTAGGAAGTGTGTTATGACCAATCAGTCCTTCATACTTGTAACCCTTTAAGAAACTTTATGTACCTTACTCCTAAAACAAGAAAATGAGCTGCGTCTCTGAAGCTGACTCCTAGAAGTCTTCTCCTTCAGTCCTCTAAACCCCATTTGTTACTTCTGCTCCCTTTGTTCTTGTGGGCCAAAGGTCAATCACCACCCAGAGGAAGGAAGATTCACAATCAATAATGAAAAACTTTGGGGCCCAATCCTGTGCTGGTTTGTGCAGATGAGTACATGAGTGCAATAGCCACACTATGTCCTAAAGGCATCTAGCTGCATAGCTCACCATCCTGACCTGTTATATTCTTTCTTATATCTCTTCCTCAATGTTCCCTGTGCCTTGGAAAAAGAGTAAGAGCTTTCCCAATTAGGGGTGAACACCTCACCATCTCTTATTCTCATTACAAAAGGTTTAATGTTATGTTTAAAACAGAGACTAGATATTGTATATGATATGAATGTCGCAAAACTAGTTAATATTCATGACTACATTACGTCTAACGCTTGTCAGTACAAAGAATTGATCCTCTTTTTCTCTCTGTCATTTCCTATTTAGTAGGGAGACATTCGACTAAATGCCATATTCACAGTACAATCAACATTAACAGCAGCATATTTAAAGCATTTGTGTCCAAGTACTAACCAGCCTCAAGCATGCTTAGCTTCAGAGATTGCATCAGCTTCATTTGGGGTAACATGATCATAGACTGAAGAACTTGTCTACATTAGAATTTGAACTAGCACATCAAGTATTTGAGAATATTTAATGTGAAAGACAGTTCTGGTCATTTGTTTACATTTGAGTGGTTGTTGCTCACATTGACTATAACAAAGATTGTGGTTTCCTTAAAAAAAAAAAAAAAAAAAAAAAAGATGAAGTAAAGAAAAAAATACAATTACACTCCAAAGACTCAAATCTTGGGAAATTATCTTTCTATTCTTGTTTGTTTGTACATTTCTTTTATTCTTGAGACAAGTTGTTGTATAGCCCAAGTCAGCTGCCTCCAAATACTAACTCATTTTGATGCTTAGGATGACCTTGAACTTCTGATACCGTTGCCTTTACCTACAGAGAGCTAGTACTACAGGCTTCTATCTCTACACTCCCTGTGTATAATGCTGGATATTTAACATGTGGTTCTCCATGCTAGGCAAGCATACTATCGCTGGAGATACATCTTCACCCCAAGCTTAGCAAAACTGAATGGTGTTTTGAACTCCAAATTTTAGAAAAATTCGGAACCATTTACTTGAGTAAATTCTGATATTAATCCTACTGGCAACATGAAGATATTTAAAAAAATAGAAATCTTACAGAAAGCATCAGCCAGATTTGAAGATTGTGTTTATTTTGCTTCTTGCATGTAGAGCTGGGACAAAAGCGAAAAGTAATTTGAGCCTCATACAGACCTATAAAGAATTTGAAAATGATAAATGCCCGAGTTGGGTATAAATAGCATAGTTAAAATAAAGCTTTTATTTTAGCCTCAATTCTCCAGTCATTAATCCTGCAAAAGATAATTCATGTGGGAACTGATTATGCTAGCTGGCTAGAGCAGAGAATAGGGGAGGGCCACTCAATGGATGCCACTGTCAATAGCAGCAGTTTCTCAACAGTGGTTATGATTTTTTTATAACTTTAAATTAGATGTTATCTCATTATAGATTATTAATCAAACAGAAATAGCCAACTGAAGTTTCCCTCATGATTAAACTTTTACTTTGCATAATTTGCCATTTGTAGTTCATCTGCAGCTGAGATCTCATTGATACAAAAGAAATGTCAGCTTCAAAGTTGGCTTGCCTTACAAATTGCACATTCAGCTTTGTGGATTAATGGCAGAAGGGTCCTTTTCTTAAGACAATTAAATGTGAATGAGCCATGCGTTAGAGGCAATCAAGCTGAAATCTGCCCCCTGGAAAGATGCATAAGAGCAAATGACCTGAAAACTCTAGACCTGTGCTTTCTTAACACATCTACAGAAATCAAACATCACATTCAATAGGACTGATACATAAATGGCAGTCTCAGGAAAGAATGGAAGCTATTGTTCCTTGTCAAAATGTATTTCAATTCATCTGATAAAATGTCTTAAAATATTTATCATTCAGAGAGGCTTATTACGTTGTCATTGAAGTTATCAAAAAATTATTGAACTTGAAGTTTGTGCATTTCAGAGTGAAAATAAGCTTCTACAGGATTCATTCTCACACATAAAAGCTCTAATCTGCTGAATAAAATACAAGAGTTTTGCAGAAATAAGGAAGTAGGAGGTTTTCTAATGGGCATCAGAGGATGCCAGGCAGCTGAAGGGAGATGTCCCTGCTTGTTAGGGTGTCTGACAACCTGAGTTCCATCCTCAGAATCTATGTGGTGGAAGAGGGAGCTACATCCTTCAAGTACTTGTCTGACTTCCATGTGCATGTCATGGTCCAAGGGCCTCCTTGACATCATACAAAAAATAAATAAATGTAATAAAAATTGAAAACAAAACAACGTTTAAACTATACAATGGTTAATATTGATGAGGTCTGGAATATTCTAAGAGATGCCTCTCAGTGGGCCTGTCAGGGTATTTCCAGGAAGGATTAATTGCAGCTGGAAGATTTTTTTCCCCAAAGTAATCCACACTGTATGTAAAATATTTTGATCGTCTGTATGTAAAGTAGTCTGGGGAAAAAAAAAATCAGTGCATTTGGGTAACTACCATTGCTCCTTGCTGGTGAGTGGATCTACTCTGCTGCTGCTGCTGACATCCTTGCTCACAATGGACCCAAACTAGTGTTTGTCTTCCAATGTGGATCTCTAGCAGTCTTCCAGGCCTTAAGTACCAGTTTAAAATTATTGATGCGTCCAGCTTTATGGGCTGAGCAACTGCTGAGTTCTTAGCCTTCCAGTGTGTTGACAGCCAGCGTTGGAGTTTGCAATTCTTACTTGGTAAGCTGGTCCAGTAAATCTCCTTTGTAATGCACAATTGTTCTATCAGTTTTGATTCTTTAGAGGACCCTAATACAGGCTAGCATAGAATCATGATTTATTTTCAGGAATGCTTGCCTATACCAGTAGAGGAAAGCTAAAAGAAGGGCTCCTAATCAGTATACGCAGCTGAATAACTCCAATATAAGAAAAGCTACCAACCAGAACAAGGCAAAAAAAGAAGAGATACAGGAAACAGAAACATTTAGTTGGCATACATGTGGAGATCAAGTTCCTAGGAGATTTCTGGAAAATCCACAGAAATAAGTAGAGGCATAGAGTCTATAATTGAATCCTGACTGATGCGGTATATGCCAGTTTAAAATCATCACCCATATTGAAGGCTGAGATAGAACAGAATTTAGAATTTATACAGAAAACTGTGAATATATAATATACAATTGAAAATTAGCTCCCACAGCTCTGTGCTGGAAGGTCCATTTGAAAGTCACATTTCAGTCTTGGAGAGATATACCCACCTATTCTTCCAGCACTTTGGAGGCAGAGAAAGGAGGATCCTGTGTTTGAAGCAAGCCTTATTTACATAGTAATTTGTGGTCAGTTTTACCTTCTCTGAGAAACCTTGCCTCAAAAAGCAAATCAAATATAATAAACCATGGTAGGAAATCTCTCAAATACTTAGAGACTTAAATAAGAAATGAACTAATATATCAGAAATGAATTAAACATCTACAAGTCATCAAATGTGTTTCATAGGACTATGGAGACTAGGAAATGAACAGTATATGTATGTGAAAATGTATAAATAGAGCCCATCAAAACAATAGACAAGAATGGAAATACGAAATATGAAAGAGGAGAAGATAAGAATGGGAGAAAGCGTGAGGCAGTTTTGAAAAGCAGGAAGAACAGGTGGCTGGAAGGAGAGAAAAGGAAGGGAAAGTAAGAGAAAGAAGGAAAGAGGAGAAAGTGTGGAATGAAACGGGAGGGAAAGAAAAAGACAGGGAGAATATGATGGAGGAAGAAGGAAGGAAAGAAGAAACAAAGTAAGGAAGGGAGAAAAATGTAAGGGAAGGAAGGAGGAAGGGAGAGAAAAAAAGGGAGGGAGATGGAGGGAGAAAGACAGGCAGACAGGCAACCACAACCACTATCACTGCCACTACCACCCATTTTTCTTAAAACAGAAAGATGTTATCTCTAATCTTCAGTAAACCAAAATAGGACAATGCAGAAGATGTCTTTAAGCACATCAAATCAATATCATATGTTGGGAGAGGGGGGTCAACATCACAACTTTTTGCACATAACTCCTAATCTTGAGTCAATGTGTATCTGGGTGTGTAAAGTGCTTACACGCTTTTATGTCTGCTGAATGAGGCATTTGGCAGAGATAATCAACCAGAGTGCTACATATTTTAGGCAGTGGTCAATGAGACACGTATTGTATATGCTTTGAATTATTGAACATCAATACAAGTTGATGTCATGTTTAAAAACTTGATTAACCTCTAACTGTATCTACTCATACATGAGCACTTGGAATCATGCTTTCAATACATACAATGTCGATCTTTTAGACCAGCCACAGTTCCCTTCTCTAGCTCTGTTGTCATCTCTGAATCTTTTCGATACAGGTGTTGGTTCTCAAATTCATCCAAATTGTACCCTCTTTCAGATTTATGTTTTCTTTTGCACTTATTGAGGCTACTCATCGACTGTTTAGGGTGCCATGGATATAATTCTATGATGATGTCCAGTAGTCTTTTAAATTTATATGTGTGTGTGCCCATGCACATGTACATGTGCTGTGACACAAAGTGGGGTCAGATAATAAATGGCAGGAGTCAGTTCTCTCCTACAACATACATATTCTAGGACTCAAATTTGGGTCGTCAGGCTTGCTGGTAGGCACCTTTAACCTCTGAGTCATCTTCTGTGCCCTCTATTGTTCTTCACACAGATAAATTTCAACCTTAACTTTTCATTGAGGCTGTTATAGTTAATCTCAAAGAACATCAATTCAATCCCTTCAAATACATTACTTATATATCATCCCTACATACTGAAGACATTATGGCATCTATTAGCAAAATTAATATGTACTCTGTGGTAGTCATACATGTTTTAACTCAGCAATAATTGACCAAAACTAGAGGCTGTGGGAACACGGTACAAAGTGTGAAGTCCTTGTTACACAAGTTTGAGGATCTGAGTCGTTGTAGCAGAATCCATTTTGTAGGTATATCGTCTGCACAATGGGGGACCACAAAGGAGGGACACCTGGCTAGGTTTGCTAACCAGCTGTCCTCACTGACTTTACAAGTTCTGGGAAAATTTAAGAGAGCATGTCTCAAAATATCTTGCATATATTAATAAGAAAAGACACAGAGCACTAGTCTCTGGTTTCTACATGAAGCCTCACAAATATGTGCACATACATGCACACATCACACACACACACACACACAGACCATGATCTTGGTGACTTGAAGCTGAATCTTGTAGTTATTAACTTTTGTCTTAGGTGTCCAAATAAAATTCATTTAAATAATAGTGAATGGTTTTTGCTGTCAGGAGACTCGACAGAAACCTGAGACCTGGAGTCATTGTCCATGGATGGTACTGTAATTAGCCCACTCAACATAAGCCTTGATGAATTGGTTCAATAAAATATCAAAGTGTCTATTCATTTTAGTGCTGCTTTTGTTTTGGTGTATCTTTCCGAGATCTCATTTATCTGGATTAGCCATGTATGCAGCAGAAATTATGTCTGGGTTAATCATGGCAATTTATTACAGTGAAGGCCATTAAAACTTTGGTTAATGGTAATCCTCAATGATTAATTTACTCATTGCCCCACATCTGCTTTGGGGACTTTGGAAATATTCTCTGAATGAATTTAGTAACTCATATTCTGCCCTCAGGGCCTTGGAATGATCACCTTTCTCCTTAACTACTCATTATATATGTATATAATGAGTATAACATATATTGTTGAGCTCTAATATAGCTTTACTGTGATACCTGTGCTAGTATGGATAATTTTAGTATAATTATATCCCATGGAACATTATAAAAATTAGTGAATGTGTGTTTATAAAGCTGACAAGTGTTCATACTATACCAGGACAAATGCTGAAACTTGAAACAAAAGGGCAAGAGAAAGAAAGGATAATAAACCATTATAAGCCAATAGTTAATCACCCAGGAATCTAAATTAAGCCTATTACGTACCTTTCATTAGTAAGAACCTTTATCATGGAAGAACAACATGCCTAAACTCAGGGTTCTAATTTCAGGCCTAGAAAACTGCTGCTTAGAAATATATTTCTACTACAATTTGGGACCCTAATTAGCAGTCAGTAACATGCACAGCTTTCTAAGCAAAAACAACACAAACCCACACCTCAGCATTGGAAAGACAAGCAAGGATGGTAGGAATGAAAGAACAATGATTAACATACTTCCTTAATTTCTTGAAGTTGAGTCTCATGTGGCCTAAACTGGCCTTGAACTCACTTGTGTCCAAGATAACCTTGAATTCTTATTTTCTCAACTGAAAAAGGTTTGGTGCTCCTCCCCCAACTAATCCCATTCTGAAGTTTTCAGAAAAACTACTGCTTTCATAAACTAGATTTTTTTTTTCTTTAAGAGAAACTTCTGCCACCAGCCTGCTCTTGGTGTGACTTTACAAACTCTATCCAGCCTCTTACCAAATCCAGAGTCTTTTCGGAATGTGGCAGCTCTTGACTACTGGCTATCAAAGGGTTCTTACTCTGACCATCATTGAATGGCATTCATTTGTGTTTCCTGTGGGGAGGACACCTCTACCTCCTGGCTGCTGAGATTATAAGTATGCATCATCATGCCTTTTGTGGGATGCTGGGCACCAAATGTTGGACTTCTACATACAAAGAAACCACTATACATTTAGCTGCACCAACTTTATCATCATCCTTTTGCTAAGAAAGAAAATATGTTAAGACCTGATAACCATTTATGGACTCTATTAAACTATGACTCTCCCTCCATCCATCATGCCTTTTATCTTTTCTTTGTCTGTCCTTTCTTTTTTCCTTCCATGCCCATTGTCTTCTCTTCTTTATCTTAACTACCTTTTCTTTTCAACTCCCTCCTTCTATTCCTACCTTCCCATTTAAAATTGATTAAATTATTTTAAGTTTCAGGATGAAAAAAATATCAGTCTATCAGCTTGATTTGATTGCTGGTTCATCATTTTTTTTTTACTACTTATTCTTTCAGGCAAGAGAATCAGATAGAATTTTCTTTGAATATGGAAGATCTGTATTCTGTGAAATCTATTACAGTACCTGCAGTGAGCTGTGCCACTCAGCACCTAAAACACAACTAGTATAAATTACATAATCAGATTTGATACTTACATACTTACATACTCATTTTTACATAATCCAAATTTAATCATTTATGGCTACAGTTTCTTTATAGTGGACTGGAATGCACAGGCAGCTCAACAATCCCAAAATCATCTTGTCTTGTTTTTTACATCAAGTATAGCTTTTGGCCTGGGCAGAGTAAGATTATCTCACATAGGCACTTGCTCTTGAATAAATTGTTTACTTCTTCTTTGGCTCCTTCTCATCTTCTTTCTTCTCATCCCTTCCCCCTCCTGTTCCTTATTCTCTTTTTCCTCCTCTTCCACTTCATCTTTCTCCTCCTCCTTTCCTTCCTCCTCTTCTTCCCATTCCTCTACCTGCTCTTCTTCATACTCTTCCTGGTCTTGCTCTTTCATCTCTCTTCTTTCCCACTCCCTCCCTCCTATTACTATTTTTTTGTCTACACAATCTCACTATGAACTCCAAACATACCTGGAACTTATAAACCTCCTTGTTGGTGATCAGTTCTGTCTTAGGTGTCATTTTCTTGTTTGCACTGAAACTACACGTCTTTATAGCTTTGGGCTCATTCTATTGTCTTGTGTGATCTCTGTAGTGTCAATGCCTACATATGATGTAGTTACTGACCAAACTGAAAATCTAACAGAAGACTTGACACAAAGCAGGAAGCCTTTAATAAACATTGTTGAGTGAAAGCTTCGAGGTCTGATGCCCAAATGTTCTCTAGTCATAAGGCCTGGGAAAGAGCCCAAAAGACCCACCTTCTTAAGAATGCTTACATATGCATGACAACTGCCAAAATGAGTTACAGTTACAGCTCTTGCCACAAACTTTGAGTGCTTTAAATGTGTGCTTGTTTCTGGAATGCTCTTAACACCTTGTAAAATATCAAAGTCCTGCCCTGTGTCTCAGTGCTGGTGAGCAAGAGTATCCTGGAAACTTAGAGATGTAGCTTCAAGTTTTGCTTTGCTCTGTCTGTCATTTATTAGGAATTAGAGAAACTCAACAGACATGAGAGCAAAGTTTACCAGAAATCTGGGATTTTAATGTATGGTTGTAGTATTTGCTTTATGCCACTGTAAAAAGCTATGTAGTTTTTAGGACCTTTGGCCAGGAGTAGGTATTTAATGGTGTTTCTGTGCTTGTTTGTTTTTCCCAAGTAGGTACATATACATGACTGACAATTCTTATTTTTATTTATGTGTATGCATACATGTCTGGTGCAGGTATGTGTCCAGTGGAGGTTAAACGAGGGTGTGAGTTCCCTGGAACTGAAAACTTGGGCAGCTGTGAGCCACACGACATAGTGTAGCCAAGTATACCCTCTAGAAGAGCAGTGCTCGCTCTCAGACAGTGAGAGGTCTGCCAACCCCTCCACAAGCTTTTCTTTAGGGTAAGTTTTCATATCTATGTAAATAGTCTGTAGTGATATCTCTCAAAGGGTGCCCAGAAATACCATTCATCAGAGTGAGACAGCAGTGAAACACAGTGACCAAGGTCATATATCCAGGAACTCATCAGGATGATTTAGATCCTGTCCTCTCACCTACTACTTTTATTCTAAGATGAGAACTCTGCCTCTGTCATTCTTCTAAAATGTTATTTAAAAAGGCACAGACTTTTATGACTTGAAATAAGTTAATGTTATTAAATGCTTATAAATATGTCTTTATCCATAACAAACACTCCAAGTATTTCACTGAATAACTAAAATTGCCTGGAGTGGAAGGAGGCATGATGCACAGCCACTTTTGGGTCCTTCTCAAAAGAAAAAAAAAAAAAAAGAATGGACTACTAGAATCCTCCTTCTCTCTCTATTTCTCTCTCTCTCATGTGTATGTGTGTGTGTTCAAATTTACATTCATTTGTGTGAATGTAGATTTGTGTGTCACAGCACATATGTTGAGGTGAGAAGAAAACCTTAGCTGCCAATCTTCACTTTCCTTCCTGCTTGAGAATTGGTCTCCTACTGCTCTGTGTTGTGTATTTCAGGCAGGGCAAGCCAATACTCACCTTTGCCTCCCATCTTTCTACAGAAGCAGTGATATTACAACTGCTTTTCTGGGAACTCAAATTCAGGTTGTCACACTTGTACCAAAAATGCTTATTATCCACAGAACTATTTCACCAGCCTGAATTTAAATCTCTTGACTTGGTAGCATTTTAACAAGTTGTTCAGATAAGTCAAGACTGCCAATGCTTAAAGCCACTGTTTTTATATTAGGAGCATTGATAAACTGAATACATAGGTGTGGCTAATATTAAAAAAAAAAAAAAACAAACAAACAAAAAAAAGCTTAGCTGCATCTCAATATACAGCTTTTCTCAGATTATAACTAGTTAGCTTTTCTTTATGATAAGTTTCCCCAGGATAATGACAGATGTACACACACATATATATATATATATTTCAAACTTCTGTATAATTGGAACCACTAAGATTTTGGGATACATCTTCTCTTCCTGAAAGGTGACGCAGACTCTCCAGGAAGAGAGACGCCCTGATATGAAGATATAGCTTTAAAAAATTTAGGACAAAAATACCAATTGTGCATGATGATTTTTAAAGTGTGATTGTGTTTTCACTCCAGAAGATAATTTTGTAGTCCAGTGAAACCTGTTGCTCTCTTGATATTTACTTTGTTGTTAGAGTCAATTTTCACAGTTTCACTGGATGGCTTAACATAACACACAACAGGACCACAGGGGCTGGAGCAATGGCTCAGCAGTTAGGAGCACTTACTGTTCAAGTAGAAGACTCCAGTCCAGCCTCAGCACCCACATGACAGCTCCAGATGGTCTGTATCCCCAGTTCTAGGAGAGCTGAACCTTCTTCTCACCTCCTTAAGCACTAGGCATGCACATCATACACATACACATGTAGGTAAAGCACCCATATGTATACAATATTTTAAATAAGTGTCTTTAAATGGCATTATGCTCTGGACCAGATTTTCACATTCAAGGGGACAAAATCCAAAACGAAAGAAGTGCCTGCTCCAGAAGCTATTTGATCAAAGTTAAGATGCTGGGATATGTCACAACTGAGGGACCCTGTGATACTAGGACCTCAAAGAAACCTCCAGGAAACAAGCAGGCCTTGACTTATTTATTTATTATTTATTTTAAAACCTATTTTAACTTTGTATGTATGTGTAGCTGGAGGGGCATGTGGACCTTGATGTCTGCAGGGAATAGAAGGGACATCTGATCCTCTCTAAGTTGAGCTAAAGGGAGATGTGAATTACACCAGCATGGATGCTGGGAATAAATGGGGTCCTATACAAGAGCAGCCAGCACTCCTAACTGCTGTAACATCTCTCTAGCCACCATTTGCTTTTATATTGACAAACGCTTTTATACATGACAGTTAAAGGTTTTATAATCCCCCAAAATTGTATTTTACTACTGAACTGAAGTTCAGAGTTTCACAGTAACCATAACTGTAGGATGAACTACATCCTCCCCAGAATACAGTGGAGACATGACCTAGTGCTTTACTTTCATTTCTACTGCTGCAATAAAATCCCAACTAAAAGCAACTCAAGAACAAAGGGTTTATTTGACTTACAATTCATTATATAGTCTCTCATAGGGAGGTCAAAGCAAGAAAGTACTGTATCCTAAGTCAAAGGCAGACAGGAGAAATGCACCCACACTGGCTACTTGCTTGCTGGTTATGTTCAGCTAACTTTCGTCACTTCTGTACAGTTCAGTGCTTGAGCCTAGGGAATGGTGCTGTTCATGGTGGGCCGGCTAAGTTATCAAGTAGGACCGTCCTCCACAGACACTAACCTGATCTATATAATTCCCCATTAAAACTCTTTCCAGGTGATTCCGGCTTTTGTCAAGTTGACAGTTAAAACTAGTCAGTATTTTTAACTCAAAATGGGTGTGTGGTGGGAACTCTTTCTTTAAAGAGATTATTTAAAGTCACATCATTCAAGTGGGCCCTGTTCCAATGTGTCTGTAGTTCCCATAGAATGGGAACTTTTTGGTATGTATATGCACAGAGGAGAAGTCATGTGAGAGAACAAGGATAATAATGGCTACATGGAAGCCAAAGAATGAAACCTCAGGTGAAACAATTGTTGCGTACATGGTACTCTTAGAAATGAGACAACAAGGAATAGCACTTCCTCAAGATCCAGCTATACCACTCCTAGGAATATATCCAAAAGAGGCTCAAGTACACAATAAGGACATTTGCTCAACCATGTTTGTAGTAGCCTTATTTGCAATAGCCAGAAGTTGGAAACAGCCCAGATGCCCCTCAGTGGAGGAATGGATGCAGAAATTGTGGCATATCTACACAATGAATATTACACAGCAATAAAAAAACAAGGAAATCATGACATTTGCAGGTAAATGGTGGGATCTAGAAAAGATCACCCTGAGTGAGCTATCCCAGAAGCAGAAAGACGCACACAGTATATACTCACTCATATAGACATATAATATAGTATAAACTTACTAAAATCTGTACACCTAAAGAAACTAATCAAGAGGGAGGACTATGGCTAAAATGCTCAATCCCCACTCTGAAAGGCAAAGAAGATGGACACCAGAAGAAGAAAACAGGAAAAATTTAGGAGCCTCCCACAGAGGGCCTCTGAAAGGCTCTGCCCTGAAGACTATCAAAACAGATGTTGAGACTTATGGCCAAACTTTGGCAGAATGCAGGGAATCTTATGAAAGAAGTGGGAAATAATAGTTAGATCTGGAGAGGACAGGAGGTCCACAAGGACAGCAACAGAACCAAAAAAAAAATTGAGCACAGGGGTCTTTCCTGAGACTCATACTCCAAGCAAGTACCATGCATGGAGATAACATAGAATCCCTGCACAGATTTAGCCCATGGCAGTTCAGTGTCCAAGTGGATTCCATAGTAATGGTAACAGGGACTGCTTCTGACATGAACTGATTGGCCTGCCCTTTGATCACCTCCCCTGAGGGGGGAGCAGCCTTACCAGGCCACAGAGGAAAACAATACAGCCACTCCTGATGAGACCTAACAGACTAGGATCAGAAGAAAGAAAAAGAAACCCTCCCCTACCAGTGGACTTGGGGAGGGGAGTGTGTGGAGAAGGGGAAGGAAGGGAGGGATTGGGAGGGGAGGAGGGAGGGAACTACAGGGGGGATACAAAGTAAATAAAGTATAATTAAAAATAAAAATAAAAAAAGGAAATCCTGACTCTAGACCAGTGGTTCTCAACCTTCTGAATGCTGGGACACCTTAATAAAGTTCTGAATGTTGTGGTGACCACCAACCATAAACTTATTTTTGTGTCTACTTTGCAACTATAATTTTGCCACTGTTTTGAATTGAATTGTGAATATGCACGATATCAGATATGCAACCCTCAAAGAGGTCATGACCCACAGGTTGGGAACCACTGCTCTAGACAATAAGGAAAAAAACTTTTATTATCTAAGCCACTGTGTTTGAGAAATGTTTTCCTGGAAGTTCTGGCACATTAATGCAGTAATAATCACTCCAACAATATTACTTTGTATAGATTCATTGAAATCCATACACAAATGTGAAACTGTAAGAGGGATACTTTGTAGGAAACCATTGCCCTTTTGTATACCAGCTTCTGTAATTACTATGACCACACAAGACTAAGCCCATTAACTCCATTCATGAAGAGAACTCCCAAGGCCCTGCTGCTTCACTGAAAATTATGGTCAGCTAATAATTGCTGTGATCCAGAAGTTCATCTTTTCTTATGTTCTATCCACCATCAAGCCTCCTATGTTCCCGTGAGTAACTCCTGGCCCATGGCCTTCTATGTAACCCAAATAAAATTCATTGGTTCCCCAAGCTAGACTTGGGTGGAATCATTTGTTCTGCCTTCAGTGTTCTATATGGGTGAATAGTCATTTGATCATCGCTCTGAAAAAACATTCATACAACACCACCTTTGGAAAGGAAAAGGAATAGAGGCTGGGGAGGTGGCTCACTGCGTAAGAGGGCAGGTTGTTTTTCCAGAACACAATGCCCATGCCAGACAACTCACAACTGCC
This sequence comes from Meriones unguiculatus, assembly GCF_030254825.1. NCBI lineage: Eukaryota > Metazoa > Chordata > Mammalia > Rodentia > Muridae > Meriones > Meriones unguiculatus. The sequence continues at coordinate 69,924,551 of NC_083365.1, forward strand.
TATAACTCCGGCGCCAGAGAATTGGATGCCCTCTCTGTCCTCCTTGAGTGCATGTGTGAACACAGACCTCTGTGTGTGTGTGCAGGTTAATTGATCAATGTAAATAAATATTCAAAATGCATTAAAAGAACATTAAAGTTTAAAGAGGTCAGGCCTGGGGTAATATATATATATATCATTATCAAGTTTTTTTTAATTTTTTTATTTTATTAATTACACTTACTCACTTTGTTATCAAGTTTTAAGAAAGAAATTCTAGCCACATCTTCATTTTTTTACTAACTATGTCATGACTTTTTACTGTCCTTTGTGACTTTCTTGAATTTCCATCTCCACAGGAACTTGACATTCTGGGGCCATGGGACAAGCAGATGATAGACACTGCCTCTCAGTATGCTGCCTGACAGTATACTATCTCTCAGTACACTGCCTCTCAGTATGCTGCCTGACAGTATACTATCTCTCAGTACACTGCCTCTCAGCTTGGGCCCTGCAAAGAAACTGGGGCATCTTCAGTGGGGAGGGTAAGATTCTGGTAAGTGGGGTTAAACTCTTCCCTACAGAGCTGGGGCAAACTGAATGCTGTCTTCATGAATCATGCAATCTCCTTATACCTTTGGTGATGCCAAGCTGGTTGGAAAATGCCTGTCTTATATCTAATCTCCCTAAAAACATCACATAATTTGTTGAAACTACCAGAGCCTTGGAATGTGCAATTAGTATGTTAGCAGTGGGCCTCTGAGAAAGCAGCATTCAGGAGATGGATGACTGGTGTTTGGCCTCTACTAGATTCTCAACACTAGAACCTGAACCTTTCTCTTGAACAATCCATTAATATTGTGCTGTAAACTTATTCAAATTCTGTGTTAATTAAACTCCCATGCAAACAAGTTATTGTCATGAAATATTGCCTTATGTTTCTGTATGGGAATTTCCACGTGTCCCCTATGTTCTTTACATTGACAGTGTAGAACTCTATCAGCATTTTGTCCAAATGAAGTATAAGATCAGGGTTCTGAAAGACCCTCACGTTGCTTCTTGATACTGTGATAACACACGTTTAAAAGCTACTGGCTTTAAATTATACAAATCTGCTTTCTTATAGATCAGAAATCCAACAAGTATTTCCCTGAGCTGTCAGTGGGAAGATTCCGGAGTGGTGTCAAGAAAGAGCTCTCTATTTTTACAGTAACATTAAAGGCTCATGAAGGGAGCACCAGGGCAGGTCAGTCAGCAGGCTAAGGGACCACCGCTCAGGAAGGCAGATCCTCCTTAAGCCATAGGAGGAATATGTCTTTCCTTAATAGCATAATGTATTTCTTCTTCCCAGAGTCCTACTCTCTCCATTCAGTTGTTTACAGATCCAAATCTTTGCATCTTTTAAAACAGAACCACTTTTTTTAATTAGCCAGAAAATCTTAAGGTTTCATGTTCCTTCTATTGCTATTCTAAGCACGTTTTCACTAACATATTAGGATTTTTTTCTTCTCAAAACTCCTCTATCCACTTCGTAACTGCTTGTCTGGCACATAGGTGACTTCTGTTTAACTCAAAAGACATGATTTTTCTCTTCTCCATGTTCTTCCTCTGGGTAGCTGCCAAGATTTACAGCTAATTTCCCCCAAAGTTGTTCTTTTAAATGATTAAAACATGTCCTTGAGCTTCCTTGTGAACCTGTTCTTAAATTCTTTTATCAATAGAACGCTAAGAGGGAAGCCCACTTTCCCCCATAGTGTTATTATTTAGATGATGGGCAGAATTTAACTGTTCTGTTGTTACAATGCCAAGGCATTCTGTGTTAACTATTAGCTTGCTAAAGGAGTTGTTAGAACCCGGAAGCTGCCAGGATCAGGCACCCTTCCTGAGAATTACGATCAAGGAGACAAGTAAAAGCAAAAAGCAGTTAAGGGAGATTTATTCAACATGGCCACCTTGAGAAGGGGAGCAAGGTGACTATCTATCTGCCCCTGTCCTCCCTGGTACCTTGGCAGGAGGCTTAGCATAATTAAGATATGGCCAAGGGGTAGTCTTGCCCATCATTATTATCTCTGCTTCAGGCTATCCTGCAGTCTCTTCTTCCAGGAGACATCTGCACTTTCATGGTTTTGTCCATCTTCCAGTCTGAGATTTCTGGAGGAAATCCAATTCGGGGAGATCTATTGCCTTAGTAATGTGATAGCCATAAGGGGAGGTATGACCAGCCATTCAGAGTATCTTCTGGAAAAGTACAAGCTGAAGGCATCTCTCAGCTTATTTTAGAGGCTGCTTGCACTCACTGGTTCCTGATGAGCTTTCTGCACCTTTGTTAAATCTCTTATAGTGACTTTGTCTTTCCTTATTTGCAGCCATTTCTTGTTGTTGTTGTTGTAAACTGAAAAATTCCCTCATAGACGTGGGAGAACAGCCCCCACAGGGCTCAGAAAAGTTATAAAATACAAAATTCCCAGCTCCCCAAATTCCTAAGTCCCTATTCCTAAAGTTGCCTAAGTAATAAAGATACAGGACAGAGTAGACTCTCTTCAGTGGACCTGCATGTGAGTTGTGCAAGGGATGCAGCTTTTGTGAGTAAACACCCCCGCTAGAGTGGGCTTTCCAATGACGCAGCTGCCTTTAAGAGACCCATATTCCTGTAAGGAACCCTGATAGACTCATAGGCTTATCAAGCTAGATTTGTGCTAGGGTCCTATTTGGGATGAACAGGGATTGGCTGATGTTCCCTTGTGAAAAGTCACACAATCCTCTTCATTCATTCATTACACACTCATGCTCTTTCTGTTTAAGGATCAACAGGTATTCAGTTTTAATTCTGTATCCAAAGATCTCTAGTGCTGGAGATTTTTATGATTTGGTCATTTTATTGATCGTCTTACCTACCACTGTCATCTAATTTGGACAGTTAGTAGGTAGGTCTAGTGTTGGCAAATCCTAAGACTATTTCAGGCAGCTCTGAATAGAGGGTCAATTTAGCCAGTGAGCTGAGACTTCCTGGCAAAGTAGCATGCTCCGGGGAGACCATGTGTACAGAGAAAAGCCACGTTTGATTCATCAGGAATAAAGTTTATAAATGCAAAGGAGCCCAGGGCTCTTCCACTTGACATTAATGATGGTGACAGGAAATGTCTCTAGAGTGAGCTGACTCTACACACTTGAAACCTTTTTCAAGTTTCAATTCTAAAGCAGCATCAAGCCTTCATTTTTCTATAATGAAGTTTAAAGCTGAATTGCATGTAATAAATCAAAATTAAATATAAAAAGTATAAACAAAAATTTTCATGTAATTTCTTATTTACGTTATTGGCATATGTTGAGTATATGGAATAAAGGGTTGTGTCAGGGTATTTCCATCCATGCTTATAATGCATTTTCTGGAGGAGGAGGCAGACCGATCAGAAATTCAAGGTCATCCTCAACTGCATAGCAAGTACTGGAATACATGAGAGTCTATCTCAGAAAATTACATTCTAAAAAATAAAACAAATAATTAAAAATATAAAAAATAATTATTAATGGGAAAATATGTTTCTGATTGTATTTATCCTCATTCATGTCTTTCATCTTTGTTCGACTCCTGCTGTTCCTCTTTACACTCAGTACATCTTTTAATTTCATTATGTGTATGTATGCGTGTGTGTCTGTAGCAAGCAATTTCATAAACATTGTTTATATGACCTTGAGTAAGAAATTATTTATGAGTATAGGCAACTTACTGATGTCTACACCACTGAAAAAACTGTGATGGAATGTTTTTATTTGTTGTTGTTTTTCTGTCTGTGAATAGTTTGATGGAGGAGGGGGCACTGCCCCCGCTGTGCACTACTCAATTCTTGCCAACAAAACACCTATTTCTCATGTTCCTCTTACACAGGAGCAAAGATACGAAGCAAAAAGTGAAGGTTTCTTCTGTATTCATGGCCAAACACAGAAGGTGAATTTGAAGGTATTTTAAAACAAACATATGGGCTTGGAAAGGGGCAGGGAGAAGATGAGGGAGGGAGGGTAGGATTGAGAGGGAATGAGGGAGTGGGATACAGCTGGGATACAGAGTTAATAAACTGTAATTAATATTAAAAAAATAAAATAAATTATAATAAAATAAACTTGAAGGGGTCCGAGGAGCTGGCTTACTTGGCAGATTGCTTGGTCAGCATACACAAATCCCTGAGTTAGAGCTTCAGGGCTGCTAAAGCCAGGTGCTGTGGGCCATAAACACCCCAGCTCTGAGGTAGTGGGTATAGGTGGGTCAGTAGTTCAAGGTCACCCTCACCTCCATAGCAAATTAGAGGCCAGCTTGAATTACATGACGTTTTGTCTTGAAAGAAGAGTAAATAAATAAAAAAAATGAGTGAACAGAGGAGAGAGATGGTTTTAGTAACACCACCGCTCAGGAAAACCATACAAGGGTTCAACTGACTATACATAGGCCTCACTTGAAACTCTTCTAAGAACATTCTCTCTCAACCTCATGCACACAGTGACAGCCACAAGCTGTGTTTGGCATAGCAGGTAAACAATCTGCCAGATCTTGCTGCAGAGAACAATAGGGCCAATTGACACAGCAAGGGACTTCTGGAAGTCATTATAACTTAAAGGACTGCACTGCCTAATATGCATTTATTCTACAAACATTTACTGGTTAATGGGATATTCCATGAATTCCCAGTGTTTATATTAAATCCAAGGTAGGTCCCACTTTCAATGAGCTACTTACCTAATTAGATAATTAAGCCATTTGCTTAGGAAACAATGATATGTTCTAAGTTACAGAAACATAGAAATGGAGGCCAGAATAGAGTCAAATCAGCAGGTCTCTAAGTTTTCATGAAGACACAACAGACTTACATCACCAAGCATACAGAAATCAGAATGATGTTCAATTATAAGCTTCACCCTTCTGACGGGTGTCCATAATGCTAGTTGGTAATACAATGCTAGTTGGTAATGCTAGAAAAGCAGTCATCAATGTACAAATCCTACAATAGTGACCTCCTCTATGATACATCCACAGAAGCAGTAGTGGCACACATGTTGTGGGAGGAAACAAAAACATTTTGACTGTATTTACCGCCTGTTCCATCAGAAGGAACCCATACCTAACACTGTTAAGGAGGCCAAGTTCCTCAGATGAGATAGGACCTAGGAGGAAACCTATATTTAATTCTACTGAATGAAAACAGCAATGGCATGACTTCTAATGACACATTAGTGTAAGCATTGGTCAGTGCCTCTCCGACCACCACAAGACTTCTTGTAAAAGATAAGACCCACAACTGGGCAACACAGAGAGAGTGAGAGACTTTGGAGACCTCAGTGGGATGTCTGTACCACACTTCTCCCCTCATGACTCAGAAATCTACAGAAAAGAGGAGGCAGAAAGATTGTAAGAGCCAGAAGTGGTAGATGATTGCAAGTAAATAGTGTTTTCCAGACACAATGGGAATGATACATTTAACAGAACGACCTCACAGAGACTCATACTACCTACAGGTCATATACAGCTTTAAACCAGACAAAATCCAGCCCTGATAAGGGAAAGGAGCCACTAACTCCTACCCTTTATCAGGAAGATTTTGCAAATGGTACCTGCTGAGAGAGGAAAAAGTCAATTTACTTCAGTGGAGTGTCCCTGGGTATGTTAGCCACAGCACAGGGCGGGAGGCATGTTTGGGAATAGTTGGCCCCACAAACAGAACTTCAGGCTTGTTTTTTTTTTCCTATTTTGTTTTACCTTTGTGTGTGTGTGTGTGTGTGTGTGTGAGAGAGAGAGAGAGAGAGAGAGAGAGAGAGAGAGAGAGAGAATCTGCTTGCCTGTGTGCTTGCTTGCTGTTTATTTTGTTCATGGTTTTTGTTGTCTTCTCTTTAAGAGAGAAAGAATATGAAAAGGAGTGAATATGAAAAGGAGTGGGTAAGAAAAATGTATCTGGAAAGAGTTGGGTAAGGGAAAATAAGATGAATAAAATATATTGCCTGAACAATTTAAAAAGTTTCCATGCGAAAAATGAACATCCAATTAAGTGTTGGTAAGTTGGTGGAGCTATTCTAGAAGATAATGATGATGAAGGCATCTGCATCTGTGAAGGAAGTACAGACAGGGACACAGAAAAATAACAGTGTCTTAGAGGCTGGTGAAAGAAGTAAATTTTTGAAAGGGTTTCCACCAGAAAACACCATCCTATTTAGGTGACATAGACACCAAATGAAAATGTGGGAGACAATAGAAAATAGCGTAGGTGGGAGCAAAACAGGTAGAATATTTTTTTATTATTCTATTCATTTTTTCATTTTAGTTTTATGTGTGTGGTGTATGTGTGTTTGTGTGTGTGTAGGTGTTGTGTGGATCTAAGTGTGTATGCACAGCCCGGTGTATATGAGTGCCTGTGAGATTATGCCTGTGGTGGCCTGATGTTGACATTGAGATTCTCCCTTTGTCATACTCTCATACTCTTTTTTGGCAGGGTCTCTCTCTGGAATCTAGAGCTTGCACATGTGGTTATTCACATTAGCCAGGTTCCCTCACTATCCCTGGCCTTCTTTGGAGGAGGCTGGAATTACAAAATTCCACTATTTCTGAGAAACATTTATATGAGTTCTGGGGACCCGAACTCTGGCTCTCCTTTGTGCAGCAAGCTTTAGCTGCTGAGCCATCCTTCCAGACTCTAGTCTCAGTGTGCTGAAAAAGGTCTACTACTGTGCTGAGAAAGTAGTGTTGACGAAAAGGAGTACAAATCAGTCATAAAAATAGGGAGCCCATGGAAGGTTAGAGCAGAGGTGAGTAAACCTGCAGCTGTTGACACAAGACCAGAAGCACTGAAGAGACACATGTGTCCTTCTCTTCACATTCTCAGACTGTTGAAAGAATGCGCACAGGGAGCCAACATTCCCTGAGAAATCTTAAGCTGGGAAGAGAAAGGCTAAATGGACCACAAGTGAGCTGGGCTGTCCCTTGTAATCTCAAGCTGGGGAGGGAAAGGCTGAAGCTTAGTATTAGCCAGAGGAACACAGTCCTGACAACTTTTCAAACCACTGCAGCAGAGAATGGAGTCCACAGAATGATGGTGCAGAAATGGTGTTCTGGCTCCCCACACCTCCTGCCCTCTGTTCAAACCTCAGCCCCATGTTAAGGGCCTGAAGATGAGCATAGGCATCACTCTATGCATCCTTTTTACAAGCCAAATTTTAAAGAAAACTTTTAAAGAAATAGCTTCTCTCACTAACAGTTTTAAATCAAGAAAATGTATCACTGAAGAGGAGGCATCAGAATAAAAGTCATGAGATTGGGAAACACAGTAATTAAAAGGCACAGAGCACCTTGCACCTGTACTTTTTTCCCATGGTATTTAGGCAGAACTAGTGTGGGTGTCTGAGTTATGGTAAGATCCTTTTTGCAGACATATTACAGATGCGTTTATTGTTAAAGGTAGGTTTTTTGTTGTTTTGATAAAATGTAGACATTTCTATAGCAACCCAGGTGTGGTGTTACATGCTCTGATCTGTAAATATAACAAGCTTTTTAAAGAGCACAATATGCAATACTGTAATTAGACAGGCTTGCTTTCTTCAGACAATAGCTGGGAAAAATACTCTGCATTGAATTTGAGAAATGTGATTATCTGATAAAAAATGATCTTTAGAAAATTAGTTTTCAAAGGTGAAAATGGTTTGTTTTACACGGCCCTTGTGAATGTAAAGTTTTACTTATAAGATACACATGTACACATACACACATGTGAACTCATGCACACACACAGGCAATGAAATAAACACATGTGCACATATACTTCACATGTCCTTGGAGGAAAATATATCAAAAATTCTTCTACACGTTCTGTGAAAGCTTTGACATTATCAAGAATGTTTTGGGGGGAGGTTTGATTTTCATTTTCTGAAAACAAAAGCAGACTCTCTTCATTGGGGCAAGTTGTCCACAAATGCCTTATGTAGATGAGGAGCCATCTGCCTGCCTGTGGAGAAAGAGCCAGTTTTCTTAAGGGACATTGCCCACACCTGAGGGGACGGCCCTACACTCATGTGTATATGGGAAGTACTAATTAGATAATTAGACTCAATGGATTATAGTGAAAGAAGAAGTTGGGAGGAAGATGTGCTGGAGGCCCTCAGAGGGAGCTGAAGAAAGAGAGGAGTGGATACAATCAAGATACATTGTTTACATGTGTGAAATTTCCAAAGAATAAATAAAACACGTTTTTAAAGTTATCTATTTGTTAATGTTATTCAAGTGGGTACATACTTTTAATAACAAAAAAGTGTACAATAATCTGCAAATTGTTTCGAAATAAAAGCCTGCGACCCTGCTTAGGCAGTGGCCTTAAAAGCAGAGCCAAGAGACACAGTGTCAGCGCCCCTGTGGGGGACTGTGCTCAAAGTTCTGTGTTTCTACACTACGCATATTAGATTAACAATGGTGGCAGGGATCATGGTCAGAATGATTGGATACAGTGACTGCTTCTTCACTGCCTTCACTCAAGCCTAGTATCTCCATGGGTCTCATTATTGGCTTTCTACAGCAAGTCTAGGAAACAGCACTAGGCAGAGAGTTGTAACACAGGAACTGCTTCTGGCTTCATCAAACATTAAGTAGGTGGGAAGGTGCCCAGGGCATGCAATGGTCTCTAAAGCTTCACACACAGAGGTACAGAGCTGCTCACACATCAGCTCCCTCCTCAGCACTGTCTGGAGAGCCAAGGCACTAACATTGATCCCATTTCTGCAAAGAATGATCCTGAGGCGAGGCTGGGGAGATGGCTTTGTCAGTAAAGCACTTTCTCTGCAACCATGAGACCTGGTTTGGATTCCCAGACATCATGTAAAAAAGCTGAGAGTAAGCCCAGTTCTAGGAAGGCACTAGCAGGGGATTCCTGTTGCTTGTTGGCCGGGTAGTCTGGCAGAACTGGTAAGACCCCCTGCCAGGGAGGGACTGCCCCAAGTCACACAATGGAGTACAGCTCAGAAAGATGTCTGGCCTGGCCCTCTGTGCTCCATATGCATGTGTGCACCCACACACGCAGACCCTCTCACCCCCAACACGCACGCGCGCTCGTACACCAGGAGGGTAGCCAGCCATTGCAGAACACCAATCTTCTAAGTGGTGATGTTTCATCTTATTTGTTTGATCTGATCACTTGGAGATTTTTGTCATGCAGAATCAATCTATCAACTGCTAGTTTTATACTAAATAAAAAGCATTTCTATATCTACTTTTAACAGAACAACTTTACTCCCACGCCCTATTCTCTCATTTTGTGTTTATTCACTTATTATAACAAAATGGCCATGATAAGGCACAAGTCACTGCTAGAATCTCCTCATTTCTGAGCCAGTTCCATAAGGCCTCCCAGGCCGCAGGTATGAGGCACACAAGCATGGCTGTGAGTTCATGTGAGTTCATGCTGGCTCACACCACATAAAATATGTTAGATCAAAATCCGTTACTCAATGATAATTTCCCATTTCATCATATAGCTTTTTATTTGATGGAAACCAAATATGCCCCAAATATACCCAAACTCCATAGATGTGATTTAAGTGTATTTTAATAAACCAATGCATTTCACCTTTAATTTCTTCTGTGTTTACTCATTTTCTCCTCTACTAGGCATAATTAATTATTGGTATATCAAATTAACTATCAATTAATTTTCAAAAATCAATGGTACCACTGTAGAACCAATGGTCCCACCAATGGTAGAACTGTAATCATTTTAGATGTGAACTATAGCCTACTCTTGCTCCTTTAGCTAACTATGTCTATGGACGCAGACATTCTAGCTCACTCAGACTGAGGTGTGTGGATGGGTGTCTGGGAGTGCATGTATTTGGGTGTGCATCTGTGTACAGAGATCAGAAGTCAACCTGCATCATCATTTTCCAGGTGCTAACCACTCTGTCTTTGTAACACGGCCTGATACCTACTTGGCTGGGCTGGCTGTTCAGTGAGCTCTAGGTTTTCTGTTGCATCAGCCTCCCTAGCACACTGCCTAGATGCTCAGCCCCTGGAGCTCTGAAGAATCAAGCTTAGATCTTCATGCCTGCAAGGCAAGGACTCCACTGAACTATCACTCACTCAGACTTTTCCTTTATTTCTTCTTTATTCTAGGAGGTAAAAGTACTCATGACTTAGGATTGTTGCATAATATGGGAACTCTAGTACAAAAAAGAAAGCTTGTGCACTTAGGAACTTCTAAAGTCTAGCAAATTAGATAGTACTGGTATGGGGCACAAAAAAAATAGGAAAAGCTCTCAGGTGACCACAGAAAGCTGTTGATGCCTAGGAAGAAGTAAAAAATGGAATAAAATGAACAAAATATTACAAAAGACGTGATGGTCCTCCACAGGGTCTCACTGTGGCCAGGGTTATACCATCTTAGTCTGGTAATGTTTGCTCAAGGTTATTAAAGATGTAAAGTTATTTCTGATAAGGACATTCTGCTGAGCTAGAGAACAAAAGAGGAGTTTTTGCTGTCAGCCAAGTTTGGAAGAAGAAATGAAGAGCACACAGATTTGCTTTGCAGAAACCCAGAAAGTGACAAGATAAATAGCATGTAAGCAACTCTCAGACACATCATTATAGGATTTAAGCTTATTTTCATACCAATGCAGATAGATAGATGATAAGTAGACAGTCTCATACACAGGCACTCAGACACACACATAGAATGCTATGTTTCACTGTGTGTACCTTTGACAGGATCTAGAATCACCCAGTAAACAAACTTCTGGTCATGTCTGACAGAGTTGCTAGATTGGATTAAGAGACTGGGAAGACACACTCTAAATGTGATTGACACAATCCTGTGGTATTAGGATACTGGACTGAGTAAAAAGGAGAAAGTGATCTGAACACCCATCTTCCTCTGCTTCCTGACTGTAGATAAAATATGAACAGGCATCCTATGGTGCTGCTGCCAGGCCTTCCCCACTGTGACAGAGTATACCCTCAGACCGTGAACCCAAACAACCCTGCCCTTCCTAAAGCTGTGTCTGCCAGGTATTTTATTGCAGTTGTTACAGAGATAATGAGTACATTTTTTCTGGCCTATTTTGCTCAATATGATAATCTCATACATTATCTTGCAGACGAGGTGATTCATTCATGGTATTAGAAAAAAACTCTATTGTTCAAGATACCACATTATTTGTTTCTATCATCTGTTGATCAACCTCTGACACTTGAATCATTTTTCTAGAAGCCTACTGTTTAGAATTTAGAATACCATGTAAAAACAGATTGCAAACAGATGAGTCCTCACAAGATTGGAGGATTAGATGAAGGAGGGTGTAGATAGAACTTCCATGAAATTCAGTTTGTGTTGACTGTTAAAGCATATCAAACGAGAAGCCAAGCCTGCTGTGTTGCAGTGTATCTTGTTCAATTATTTACTCAAATAATCAAAAGAATAGCCAATAGTAAATAAAACTATAGAATCAAACATAGTCTGTGCCTTTAATCCTAGCACTGGGGAAATAGAGGCAGGCAATCTTGCTGTGAGTTCTAGGGCAGACAAGGCTACATAATGAGACTCTCTCTAGATCAAGACATAGGTACAAATATAGATAGATATTGATATCTATCTATAGATACACATGTAAACATGCAAACACACATGATACATACAAACACACGATACTTGATGTTTTCTACCATGAAAGACCTCCATAACATTGGTGCCAAAAGTCTATAACCTGAACCTCATCATAAGAAAGTATCACATGGCCCAACTAAAAAAATAGTTGCAAAATAAATTGGCCTGAATTCCTTAAAAGTATAAAGTTCAGAACAAGGAAAATGGTTTAGAGAGTAACAGCTCTTACATACAAACCTGGATACCCGAGTTTGATCCTCAAAAATGCACATGAAATACTACATTTGCTGGCAAGCATCTATATTCCCAGAGCTTCTGTGGTGGTAAAATGGAAGGCAGAGGCAGGAGAACAAGCCTGAAGCTCATGAATGTGCTAAACTAATGTCATGGTACCATAACAAGAGATCCTTCCTCAACTAAGAAAAACTGAAGAGGGTCCCTTTGACCATTCTCACTCTTAATATACGTATAGAGAGATAAAAATATGTGTACATACATTCATGTGCATACACATAAACAAACACATTTAAAATTATTAAGTCCATTAAAGAATAGATAGAGGTATATAAAAAGACAGCTGCTTTCTAACATGTAGGGATTCAGAAGAAAACTACCAGAAAATCCTACAAAGATTATGCTTTCGTCTAACAACTGTCAACTTCCTTTCAGGGAAAGGAAAGACACATGAGCTGTGTCTAACGGAGAGCTTAAAGGTATGGGTCAGTTTTGTAAATCAGAGAAGGTAGTTTACAAAGACTCAGCAGACAGTTTCTGTGTTTTCTTTAGAGAAGCTTGAGGAGTAACTAGCTGATTCCAAATATATATATGAATAACTAAATGTACATAAATGTACACATAAATAGATTTTCCAGATTATTCCAAAATAAATTTAACTTTGTAATAATATATTCTCCCTCCGTAAAGAAACCACCACAGCAAAACAAAATAAGTTTCCTGAGGCCTTCATGTTATATGAAACACTTAAATGTTATCAACAACATTATTTTATAGTGGGATTCCCATCATGCAGGAAGCTGAGAAGGGACATCATAGATTCAAGGGTGAGGATGTGCCTCAAACAAATAAATAAACAAATATTTAAAATTTACACATACAATGTGTCAAGACTCATATCCTCTTAAGTAAAGCTGAAAATCAGAGGTTAATTTGGGGAGCAGCAAGGTGGCTCAGTAGGTCAAGGTACTTTATGTCAAGACTGACAACTTGAGTTCAATCCCTGTGGTGAAAAGACAAAATCAACTCCTGACAATTTTTCTGACATATGACACATGCAGCTCCATCCATGTGCATGTCCTATCAATACACAAAATAAATGTGAAACAAATGTTTTCTCAAAAGAAATTAATGGTGAATATTCTCCAAGTAATTTCCTCATAAAATTGCCTCAATTTCCTGAAAATAATTTTTGAATAGCAGTGCTGGATTAGATGAAGTAACTTTACAATGAGTTATATTTCCAATTCTTAGAATTTCAGCAGGCACATCTGTCAGCTTTGTAGGCAATGGGCTCATTTCCACTGGGGTCCTGTTAGGACACAGATTAGCAAAAGTAGTGAAACTCCTACAGCCTTCATAGCACAGAGATATCCCTGCCTTACTCCCTCTGCTCTGTATGGGAAGGAGAAAAGAGCAGAGGAGGCATCTCTGTAGACTCAGCTGTCCAGGTGTCTGTGACAGTGTGACTGATCAAGGAGAAAGGAGATAGAGAGAGACAGAGAGAGAGAGAGAGAGAGAGAGAGAGACTAGGGATTTGCTAAGGCATATTTAAGATGGGAATACTTTATTAGTATAGAAGATACATTTATTGAGAACATTAAAACACATTTCTTCCTTGCTCTCCCTTTTCAGTGTATCCATATCACGCTGTATAACTTCCTGTTGTGACTCACCAGGTTGGGTCTGCAGTGAGGCTTGGTATCCATTATCCCAAACAGAACTCCCCTGTGGGCTGGGTTTGTGGGAGTTCTTTTGCAGATATTCAGATCAGCATGACAACTTCTACAGACTGAATACCCCTTTTCTTAAAATACACACACACACACACACACACACACACACACACACACACACACACACCTTGTCTTATCATCTTACAAAAACATTGAGATGCCATGTGGCAATTTATTCTTTGAAGACTGACCTGAATCCTAAGGGATGGAGTTTGGAGGAGATGGTGTCTATCAACTCTCATGGCAGAAAACTATTTTTCCTGTAAGATGCCTGAGTTTGTCCATAGATAGATGAAAGTGAGGACTGTAAAACCAGGAGGCAATGAAACCTTTGTAGGACATTGTATCTGACACAGAGTCTAACAGAAACTTTGGCAGGAACATTGAAAATGGTGTGTACAAGGTTTCAGAAGAGCTAAACAACGTTTTGAAAAATGACAATATCCTTGGAGCAGCCTGCCCTTCCTCCTCAATTGACCTTGTTCCAAGGAGGGCAAATATCAGGACGCTGGCAGAACTCCGCAGCTATGAACGTAACAGCAGTCCTCCACCAAGTGTGCACAATTATTAGAAAATACGTACACAATTATTTTTGTCCAGCTATAAAGTAAGATAACAGAACAAACAGATAAAGTCACAAGATAACAATTTTGGCTATTAAAAGAAGCAGAAGTCTAATGTACCAAGGAAGCAGTCTCTCACAAGTTTGTAAGGCAGAAATGAAACTGTAGAACAAACAAGAATCACCCCCATTAGATGACTCAGTGATCCCAGGCTAAGGAAGTCATTGTCAAGAAGCTAGAAATCTGTCGCTAATTACTATTTTCAAAGTACTGAAAAATTACAGGAAAGTTCACAGCACGACACAGCACTTTAGAAAGATTTTGCTCACATTAAACGGATTTCTTTCAGAGTTCATATGGTATTTTACAAAGCAATTTGCATTTATACTGAGCCTGACGCTCATGTTGTTTTACAAAAACAGGAAAATAATATAGTCCTGAGTATTTCCTTATTGAACCTGACCAACATTTGAGGAAAACAACAACAACAAAAGCCCAATGTGGAATTTCAGATAGAGAGATGGAGTCTAGTGATAGCCTCTGTGTCTCTCTAGAGATTTATCTGATCCGGGAGAAAGTCCTACTTGGCCTGAAAAGCTTGATCAACTAAGCTAGCTCAGTGTGGCGGTTCATTAGCATAAGTAAGTGCCTGCCATTCCCAGCCCCAGTTGCCCCGTGGTTCATTATGATTAAAGGAGATAATGGTGCCCTGCTTGACAGAGCAATAGCATCAGAGAAGGAAAGTCCTTGGGAGAGCTGTCAGTACCCACAGGCCTCCTGCACATTCATAATTCTACTCATCTATTAGTGCCCCAATTAACATATCATATGATACACAGGATATTTTGGGCAAAGAAAAATAACTCATTTCCTCAGAGTAGGTGTGTGTGTGTCTGTGTGTGAGTGTGTATGTGTGTGAGTGTGTATGTGTGTGTGTGTGAGCACATGTCTACTATCATGTGTATGAGTCAGACAACCTTGGGTGTGGCTCCTCACTGCTTGAGATATGTTCTTTGATTTACAGTCTCCCAGCTTTCTCATTTCGGCCTCCAAATGCCTCTAAGGAGCACTAGGATTGCAATTATTTTTATTATTATATTTTTTATATTAATTACAGCTTATTTACTTTGTGTCCCAGCTGTAGCCCCCTCCCTCATTCCCTTCTAATTCCACCCTCCCTCCCTCATCTCCTCCTTGCCTTTCTCTAAGTCCACTTACAAGGGAGGTCCTCCTCCCCTTCCATCTGACCCTAGTTTATCAGGTCTCACCAGGACTGGCTGCAATGTCCTCCTCTGTGGCCTAGCTAGGCTACTCCTTCCACGGGGGAAGGGGGCTGGGGAGGTCAAGGAGCTAGCCATAGAGTTAATGCCAGAGACAGTCCCTGTTCCCCTTACTGGGGAAGCCACTTGGATACTGAGCTGCCATGGGCTGCGTCCAAGCAGGGGTTCTAGGTTATAACCATGCATGGTCCCTGGCTGGAGAATCATTCTCAGACAAGGCCCTGTGCCCAGATATATTTCTCATAACCAAACTTTGGGCAGAGTGCAGGGAATCATATGAAAGAAGAGAGAGTTAGCTATTTTTTGAGAGCACATCTAACTTGATTTGGATTCTGGAATCCAAACTCAGGTCCACACACTTGTGGCTTGCTCTCTCACCAGCTGACAGAATAGTTTTTTTATGGATTGAATATATAAAACAATCATTTAAAATGTAAAACTTTGCATCGAATAGGGAACACCTATTTGCTTATTTTATGTAACATACTGAGGTAGGTTGGCATTTTTCAGTCCACCCGTTAAGAACCCCCTTGGTTGCTTTTAGAATGAACATTATTCATCTTTATCACTAAATACTGAATCAAAATTTCTGAGTCTAGAATTTACATTTTAGCAAACCCTTGACAATTCTGCTATCACTACAGCATTTAATAATGAAATGCTCCTGACAGGTGCATTTCATTATTAAATGTTCCTACCAGCATTTGACAGTGATGTTTGGAGAAAGTTCCAGCGTTTTGTCAATCCTCCCAATCTAAACCCCACATGCACTCTCTCCTTATCTACACGTGTGTGTCACACACACACACACACACAGAGAGAGAGAGAGAGAGAGGATGGATGAGAACACAAGAACACTCAGACCTTAGTCATGAGGGCCTGCTGTGTGAGCAAGGTGAGCACAGTCTGCTAGCTGCCCTCTGGACCAACTGCTGTGCTCACACAGCCCAGTGCATCTGAAGGCTGCCCTTAGGAGCAAAGAGGGAAACAGTCTTCTCACAATGGAGCCTCCTCAAAGGCTGCTGGACACAAATGTGTCTGGCTGGCCACCTACTTGAAAGTTTCTTAGACTTGCAGTCAGACATATTTACTCTAAAGTGTTTCCCTTGTTCTTGCTGTTCATCATGTGTCCTCAGCATGTGCTGATTTCACATGGTCTCTGTTTCATGGAAGTGTGCAGTGTGTTCTGATCATGCTCACTCTGTTACCCTCTACTCCCACTGATGTCCCTTCTCTTCCTCTTTTATTATTTTTGGTTTGTTTTGTTTAGGCTTTGGTGAGTTAATGAGTTTTATTACGATTATGGAATCATTTGTATGAAGCTGTTGTCACCATACGAATGGACACACCACTGAAGAAAATGTCTCTCTCTTCTTCAGCCTCTAGCTAATCACAAACTGATTATAGATTGTTGGGGAGAGGTACAACCCCTATAAATCTCTTCTTCATTGCTTCTTTCATTTCTAAATATTAATGTTACAGTGAGGGCTAAGAGCCTTTCCTACTTTCGTCTTCCCTCCCTGTCATTCCCAGATTATTTTTCCTAACAGAACATTGGCACATATAAACACAGTACCTTGTCTCTGCTTCTTAGAAATACACACACACATGTACACACACACATACATCACATCATGAGAGAAATTGTGACATATATGTGATCATACTCTGATTCATATACATGTCTTGTAAAATATACACATCTTCTGCTCTGAAAGGTCCTCTGGGGGTTGGAAAGATGTCTCAGCAGTTAGGAGCTTGTGCACCTGTCCTGCACTCACACTGGGCAGCTCACAAGCACCTGCAATGCCATCTCCAGGAGATCTGCCCCCTCCTGAGTTTCGTAGGCACTGCACTCACAGGTATCAACATGCCTGCACCTAATTAAAAATAATAAAAATATTTACTATAGACATACATATATGTATGTATACTTATATGAAACAGTCATAATGAAATAGATACTATGTGAAATTAACATATACTGAGAAAACATAAGTAAACAACTAGAATAAAGGAAATGTTTTATAGTAATTATGTCTGACTATCTGTACACACACTCACAGTGTTTGATTCCAAATGCTGTGAACACTCAACTTTTGGTACTTTCTCGTCACTTCTCTACTCTGTTTCCCACTTTTTTGTATCAGCCTTGCATTTCAGCAGAGGCTGGAATAATTACCACAATGAAAAGTTTCCCAAGAGTTTTCTCAGTGCTTGAAAAAATACAGCAGAGAATCAGCCCATGTGTTTCAGAAAAGTGGCACACAGGAGCAGAGAAAGACTTTCACTGATGTATCCATCTTTATCCCTCTCTCTTTGCCAAAGGCCTTGCCATTCAGCATGGATCTGTGGCCACTGGAACATGTGTAAATGTGACTACATCTCAGAGCAAATAAAAAAAAAAAACTCACGTGAACATTAGAGCTACATCAACAGGTTTCAGAAAATTTCACAGCCATGAAGTAATGTTTATGGGGGCTTTGGAAGAAGAATTACAGAAGCCAGAATCAAGGCTGTAGGGAGGATTCTGGATCAACTGGTGCTGTAAATTGCACCATGCAACTGGATGAAAACACAGTTCCTGATGATGAAATTCTCGGTAGTGGGTAACTGTGTGGGTGTCCTCCCAAAATCAATGTGACTGCTGGTTTGGTAATTTGCTATATAAAGGTAGAGTGTAGAGCCTCTATCAGCTAGGGGCTTGCTTCAAGATCATGAAAACCATACCCCATCCTCAAAAGCCACAAGTGACACAGCTGTGACCCCAGCAGTGTGGAGGCAGAGACAGGAGTGGGGTCCACTCAACAGGCAGCCTATCCTAATTAATGAATCCACTCAGAGAGTCACCCTGTCTCTAGTGCCTGAAGAAGGAAAGCCAAGGCTGTTGTCTGGCCTAGACATGCAGGCAAGTACGTACATGGCTGCTCTACCCCATGTCCACACCACTATATACACAAATGCCCAAAGAACAACACTGAGTGTCATTATTGTTGATGCACAGAAGACTCTAACTAAATCTCTCATTGTAATCTTGGAAAGAAAGGCCCAAAACTCATTTGATCCTTTATGTCTTAGTAGAAACAGAGTAAATATCAAGTCAACAACAACCAGAAAATTAGCCAGCTGTAATAGCTCATACCTTGATTTCAGAACTCTGGAGGCAGACACAGGCAGATCTCTGTGAGTTCACAGCTACCCTGGTCTGTCACAGTGAGTTTCAGGACAGACAGGGCTATCCAACTCGAACATACCTATGTATGTATGTATAATGTATATTAATTAGAACACCTCTTACAGTGTTTCATTATATCTGCTCTTATTCCTATGTATCTATCTGTTTCTCCATCTATCTTTCTACACATACACACACATGCACTCACAAGCATGTTTATATAAAACAAATTTTTATTCCTATGTATCTATCTGTTTCTCCATCTATCTTTCTACACATACACACACATGCACTCACATGCATGCTTTATATAAAACAAATTTTAATTTTAATGGAATAGAAGCTATGGTTTGTACAATCCTCTTTGAGGACATTATTAGAATCCTGGCATCCATAATGCTTTTGGGGAAAGCATGTTCACAAAGTGAAGTCAGACCTCTAATCTTAAGGTTTCTCAGATTTTTTCTGTCTCTTTATTTTCATGGCAAGAGTATTAAGAGTGCTTCTGCTTGTTGAAACAAAATAATTTGGATGACGTTTTGTCAAAGTAAACCTGAAGTCAATGTTGATACTGTGCTTGGGGAGAAGATGCCTCTGTGCGCATGTGTATGCAGAAGTCTGGGTGTGTAAATACGGAGGCCAGAAGACGACTGTGGCTTTCTCCCCTCGGGTGCTGCTCACGTTATTTTTGAGAGGGATCTCTCACTGGCCTGAAACTCACACTGGGCTGTACTGCCTAGACAGCTAACCCCAGGGACCTCCCTGTCTCACCTCCTTAGTGATGGAACTATAGAACACACGAAGATGCATGTCTCTTTCTGTGGGTTCTAGGGACTGAACGCGGGTCCTCATGCTTGCATGGCAGGCACTTTACCAACCGAGCCTTCTCTCCAGTCAAAAGCTTCTCATTCTAAACATGAAAAGACTCATGGACCTCTGGAGTCTGGACATGCAGTTGGCAATGACATGAGTTTCTGTCATGGAGGGTTCTTTTCTTCACATCAGGAGGAGGCAACACTAAAATGAATCTTTATAAAATACTTAGAAATATAGGCTTTTCTATTACTAATTTTTCCCTAATGACTTGTCTTCAGACTATAAAACTCGCATCTTTTGATGCCTCTTGTAGTTTATCACCCTTTAGTAAAATGTGTTTACACTCTTCTTTGACCTCTCGACGTTTGTTGTTGTTGTTTGTGAATCTCTATGTATACAAAACAAAGGGCAGACTGACAAAATCAGTCAACAACAGCACGAGGACCCGATTTTGCATCCCCAGAACCCGTCTAAAGTTGGACATGGAAGCCCATGTCTGCAATACCATCACCCCTTTGGTAAGACAGGAGACAGTTGCAGGAGAACCACTAGAAGCTGATGGGACAGCCAGTCCAGTCTATACAAATCCTGTCCTAAAAAGGTAACCCACAAGTGCACTGCGGCACACCCTCACACTCATAGATTTGAACTAGTACACATTCATACAGAGAGATAAAAAGATATTAGAAATCACCATCAATACAGTTGCATGTTTTTCCTTTTGGCTACTGTAATTTAAGGACTTGTCTACCAGATTTGAGGAATAAGAAAATGACCTTGAAAGCTTTCAAATTTCTTGAACACTTTATGAACAAGAAAATAGTATCTTCTAGATATGATATTAAATTTCAGTTCTTAGACTGAAAACAAATTCTCACATCAATATCCACTTGGAATATCAGTTACCAAAGCCAGGAGAGGAAAGAGCTGCTATGGTAAAGCCAACCCACCTCTTTTCTGTGCTATGAAGGTGTGAAAAATCTAAACACTAGACATTTCCTGCCAATCTTCACAGTAGGCAAGGAGTTAGACCTGCCTCTGCAGTAGTAAAAAAGGTTTATGGGAATAACATTAGAAGACTCATCTGTTAAGATTTGAGTATGCAGGGAGTCTAGGTCCTCTCCAGACATGAGAGGTCCTTGGTTGGTGCATCAGTCACTGCAGGGCCCCCTGGGCCCAGATTTGTTGCCTTTCTTGGCCTTTCTCTGGGTCCTTCTATCCCCCAACTCTTCCATATGATTCCCTGTGCTCTGCCCAAAGTTTGTCTGTGAGTCTCACCATCTGCTTTGATTCCTGGCTGGGTAGAGTCTTTCAGAGGCCATATATGTTTAGCCCCAGTTCTGTTCCTTCTTTTCCACTGCTTCCACTGTCTATCCTGTTTGCCCTTCTGAATGAAAATTAAGTATCCTACCCAAGGTCCTCCTTTTTTTTTTTCTTTGTAGATTTTAGTTTAGTTATCTTCTGTCACATGACTGATATCCACTTATAAGTTAGTATATACCTTGCATGTCTTTCTGATTCTGGGTTACCTCACTTAGAAACTAGACCACTGACCACTGCTAAGATGTAGCCCATGGCAGCTCAGTCTCCACTGGGTTCCCTAGTAAGAGGAGCAGGGGTTACTTCTGACATGTGCTCAGTTGCCTGCTCTTTGATCACTTCCTCCTGGCAGGACAGCCTTGTCAGACTCCAGAGGAAGAGGATCCAGGCAGTCTTGATGAGACTAGATAGGCTAGAGTCAGATGGTAGGGGAGGAGGTCTCCCCTTTCTGTGGACTAGTGGAAAGACATAAATGGGAAGAGAAACTGAGGGTGGGACCAAGAGGAGACAAGGGAGGGGGATAATATCTGGATATAAAATGAATAAATTATAAAAAATATA
The DNA here is from genome assembly GCF_030254825.1 of Meriones unguiculatus. Taxonomy (NCBI): domain Eukaryota; kingdom Metazoa; phylum Chordata; class Mammalia; order Rodentia; family Muridae; genus Meriones; species Meriones unguiculatus. The sequence continues at coordinate 69,945,833 of NC_083365.1, forward strand.
AAGACAAAGTTAATGGAAAATATCTAATAAATAATCATCACTAAAAGAAAATATGTGTCACTGTTCACTGGTATAGCAGGTTTGTGCATTATGCACAATACCCTAGGGTTCAGTTCCCAGCACCTCAAATACATTCACACAAGTACAGGCATATGCAAATAGTCATTCTGGTTCAAAATGCTACTTTGTAAGGAGAGGCGGTCAGTTTACAGAAACTATTGGAAAACTCAGTCAATAACTTTCAAGCAATTTGATGAGAATCAGCCCTTATTCACATTTTGTTATGAAAAGATACTGTATGAAAATTAAGAGAGTATAAGAAAGTGAGTAGGACACATGAAATATTAGTCCTATACTGGTAGAAAAATACAGTTGTTTAGAAAGGAGATATGGAAAGATCCATGAGCATCTGGTTCCAGCAGTAAACTCTGAAATCTGAGGTTATGTGCAGCTCCTGAGACAGTGTGTGATTGATTTGTGAATCCAGCCTATTCTGACCAACACAAGACAATTCTACATATGTAATGAACACATTAGATGGATGTTTCTTCTCCAAATTCAAGTTTAGATACATATCCAGGATGCTAATCTTGTGTATTTTGGTTTCAAAATGATAAATTTCTATGTTGGTGACAGCTAAGGGCAACTGAATTAGAGAAGAGACCTGATTTTCTTATTTAAATTTTCTTACAGTAAAAGTATATGAGGGTGAATTGTGATTAAAGCTGTTTTGTTGCATGATATAATTTTAGAAATTTGAATCAATTTGAAAAACTTGAGTTTTGTCAAATAAAATGTAACATTTCTAGATAAATAATAGGTTTGGGGTATGGTTATTTCTATAACCATGTGCATTAGGAAAAGACAGTCCTACTCAAAGGACAGGCTTATAGCCAATGTGGTGAAAAAGTTAATCATTTTTACAGTATGTCTCTGTGGGAGAGAGAGGAAGTCAGGGGCTATACTGGTGGTGTATATTACACATTCTACCCATAACAAAAGCACAATTAAAATTATTATAGTGGTTTTCTTTTAAGAATTACTATGTCTTTGCACTTCTTCCCAACTCCTGTGTGTGTGTGTGTGTGTGTGTGTGTGTGTGTGTGTGTGTGTACATGAGTGTAGTTTTCCACATGAGTGAAGAGGACATTGGTGCTTTTGGAGCTGTAGTTACAAGGTCCACTGGAAGGGCAGTACATGCAAATAACCATTGAGACATCCCTCTTCTCCCTACTGCACAGTGCTTTTGAGAAGAGGTTTAAATAAGATACTAAATATTCACTAAGGCAAATCACACCCAGTATAATTTGGGGTTCATAGAAAGACTTTATGATTATATTCCAATACTTACATTAACACAAATCATATATGTATAGATGGTCACTATTTTAAAAATCAAAATATTTCCTTTTGTTATGACAATCGTAGCATGTATAAAGCGAAATATAGCAATGTTCCACAGATACAGCTGCAATTCAGTGCATTCATTGTCCTAGACCAATTAAGATCCTCTGTTATCCTTACCAGAAATGCATGGAAATGTATTGTACTCAATAACCAGGATATTTTTTGTAAGTTTAATGGATTTATTCACTCAAGTTTGACGTGAAAAAGAAGCTATGTATTTCTTTAAGAAAGACTAAAATGAAGATTATATACAAAAAAAACAATCATGTTAATACACCTATTAATCCTCAAATCATGATGACTAGCATTTACAAATGTAATTTACATTAGTTTCTTATTATCTATAAGAACAGGGTGAATACCTATAAGAAAAGATACAATCCTCATTTGAATATAAAGTTTCATGGAAATGGGGTGGTGTAATTTCATTATTTCTACCCAGGATATCAGACCGAAGAAATCGACAGGATGTACTTTGAAAGCCAAATGACTCTAGACTTACATATGAAAAAAAAGCAATGTCTGGATAGCAGATGAATAATGCAACAATGTACATTGAAATATTCACATTCAATTTCTCTGAATTACTTTTGGCATGGTAAATTTTCTTTATTTCTATTCATCTCCAAGTCTGGGCTATGAAAACTCCATGAAGATTTGGTCCAAGTACTTCACTTTCTATCTTCTGTGTAATCAAACCTAGTTAAACATTGTTTCAAAATCCATGCTTCAAAATCTAGAAAATTACAGTGTAAGGAAATTTTGACTCTGAATTTCAGTCTCTTCTTGTCTAAAATCAAAGAAGGAATAGTATTTTAGAGACAATATTTGGAGAGAGGGAGAGATGATGGCCTTCATAACTGTCTCTGTAATTAATCTGTTTACCCATCATTCATATAAACTCATAGATTTTTCTGAACTGATGTTTTTATTCACTCTTGAATGATCACATGTAGATATTGTACAATGTTCTTGAAATTGGTAAAGATATTTTAAAAGTCGGTTTTCCCCCAGATTTCATTATGTCCTCAAATGATACTACCTCAGAAAAATCTGATGCTGCCTTCTTCTACATACTTATCTTTGTCAGGGTCGACTACAGTCCAAGATAAAATGCATAAAGAGATGAAGCCTATGGAATGCACAGCCTAGCAGTCTTATCTATCAGACTTTATCAATCACATTACTAGTGTATGTGATCAGACAACTGTAGTCCTGGAAGGACCCTTCCTAAGTGACAAGATCAAATTTATAGAGAAAGTGTTTGAAATTGCCTATGAACATAGAAGGCTTGAATGAAAGTTTTTCTATCTCCAATACAACTGCCTATATGTCCCTCCAATACTCAGCATTGCAAAACCCCAGAATGAAAACTTGATATCAGGTGGAGATATATAAATCTTTTATTATCCCAAAGAGATCAATTTGATTATTCTAAATAAATCAGCATCCTATATTCCTGCCCCCCCCTATTGCCCAGAACAGTAATTTGCTTTAATTGGTATCACAGAGACAGGGATTCATAGGAATGCTTCTTTCATTGATAGAAAGGAACAAGTGGCATCTAAGGAGATGATCATGTGTGTGTGTGTGTGTGTGTTTTGTTGTTTGTTTGTTTTTTCCCCTTCAGTTTGTTTATGCGGTGGATTACCTTGATGGATTTCGGTATGTTGAAACACCCTTGTGTGCCTGGGATGAAGCCTACTTGGTCATGGTGGATGATATCTTTGATGTGTTCTTGGATTTGCTTTGCAAGTATTTTACTGAGTATTTTTGCATCAATATTCATAAGAGAATTGTTGGGTCTTCTGGGCACAGGGGTCTTTTCTGAGACTGACACTCCACCAAGGACCATATATGGATATAACTTACAACCTCTGCTCGAATGTGGCCCGTGGTAGCTCAGTAACCAATTGGATTCCCATATTAAGGGGAACAGGGACTATTTCTTATAGGAACTCAATGATAGGCTCTTTGACTTCCCCAACCCCCAAGGGAGGAGCAGTCCTGCTAGGCCACAGAGGAGGACTTTGCAGCCAGTCCTGAAGATACCTGATAAAACAGGATCAGATGAAAGGGGAGGAGGTACTCCCCAAGCAGTGGACTTGGAAAGGGGCAGGGAGGAGATGAGGGAGGGAGGGTGGGATTGGGAGAGAATGAGGGAGCAGGATATAGCTGGGATACAGTTAATAAAATGTTAAAAAAAAGGCACAAACATAAATGTGATAGAGTAATTAACTAGTGACTCCATTCACCTCATCTTGGTATTGATTTGGGACACCTAAGCCAACAAAGATGGAAAGCACAGGAGAAGAGGGTGTATTTAGCGATTCCAGCCCAGCTATCACTTAGCCACAAAATTAAAAACCCTGCTGCCTCTACATTTACTGTATATGTCTTCCTATGTGAAATCAGTAGAGAGCCTCACCCTCCTTTTTTGCATATGAAACTGGGGATTAACTCTGAAATTGTGAACATAAGATAGGCAAGCATTCAATTCCTTATCTACATTCTTAGCAAAGTTTATCCCCCAACCTATGTTTCTATCCCCGTTTCTACCTAACAATCTTCCTACGACCCCTTCTTACATATTTTACAGTTTCATACATACGTATTATGACTTTAAAAAAAGATTACCCACTATTTCTATCTCCCATTCAGCCTTTGCCCCAATGGAATCTTTCTCCTTCCTCATGAATCCTCACCTTTACATATTAAAGGTGTTTGTTTGTATGAATTTTGCCTGTGTGCACAAACATGCACTGCTCTCATGCCTGCTGCCTGCAGAGTTCAGACAAGGACATTGGCTCCCCTATGCCTGTAGTTATGGCTGATTTTGTGCCACCTTTTGAGTTTGAGGATTGAACTCAGGTCCTTTGAAAGTGAAAACAGTACTCTTAAACTCCAATCCATCACCTCAGCTTCAGTCCCCAATTTTTTCTTTTTTCAGATTGACCTCATCATCTTTAATATGGGAAAAACAGCCCTCTATAATTTTTTAAACTTTTATTAATTACACTTTATTCACTTTGTATCCCCCCATAGACCCCTCCCGTCTCAAAATTTTGCCACCTTCCCTCCCCATTCTTCATGCCTGCTCTTCCCCAAGTCCACTGATAGGGGAGGTCCCCCTCCCCTTCCTTCTGATCTCAGTCTATCAGATCTCATCAGGGGTGGTTGCATTGTCATCCTCTGTGGCCTGGTAAGGCTGCTCCCCCCTCAAGGGGAGGTGATCAAAGAGCAGGCCAATCAGTTCATGTCAGAAGAAGTAGGAAATAGTAAGATCTGGAGAGGACAGGAACTCCACAAGGAGAGTAACAGAAAATTTGAACACAGGGGTCTTTCCAGAGTCTCATACTCCAACCAAGTACCATACATGAAGATAAGCTAGAACCCCTGCACAGATGTAGCCCATGGCAGTTCAGTGTCCAAGTGGGTTTCATAGTAATGAAAAGAGGGACTTCCTCTGAGTTCCCACATTTTGAGATAAGTTGTTTGTTTATTTTTGTTGTTGTTTTAAGTTTTCCAAGTTGTCACCACACTCACTCAATAACCCTTGTTAGTCTTTAATTTATGATCCTTTAGACACAGCTTTCATTAGCCTCCCTAATAGCTAGGATTGTAGACTTTGAACATCAAGTCATTTGTGAGCTTTATGTCCCATAGACAAAACTCTCTAGTCTATATATTGTGTAACTTGGATTTATTCACCTGTTTGTTTTTAATCTAGATACTAATATTGTACTGCAAACTTTTGCCAAATCCTTTGTTTTAGGGGTTTATACTACCACAAGCCACTATTAGTATCTGAAAAGTCTATAGAACTTGCTAAAATACTGTATAAAAAGTAAGGTACAAAATAAGAAATATATTAAAGAATTGTGATGCATTGTGAAGATTGATGTCCACTACTTGGTAGTTCTAAATGGTTAATTTGAGAAAACCCCACCTCAGTGTGCCTACAGTATCAAATTTCTCATATTTTCAAATCTAAAAGATAAAGGAAATGTTTTTATGTAACATTTTACATCCTTTAAATGTTGACAACTGAAACATTAAAAAAAATTGAAGCCATTATTTTTGCCAACACTATAAAGGTCAACACAAACATACCTATGAGTGGGCTAGAGTGCTATATTGAAGTTAAATTATTTAAACAAAATGCTAAGACAATGCCACACACACACACACACACATATATATATCACTTGAGCAAAATGATGTAACACACAGCTTTCTCTGATTGTTTTTCCATTTTCATGACAATTACATAAATAGATCTTAAATTGTACTAGGCCAGTAGAATTTCAACAGAAAGCCTGAACCAGCTGCAACCCCATATTTAGCTTTTCCACATTCTTTAAATATGCTTTAAAGTTGATTCTCATTTCAACTGAAAACTTGAGAAAAGAAAATAGGTCAAAGCGTAAGCAGATGGCTACTGTGAAATTCATGCAAAAACTGGGAATGAAGGTCAGTTTCTGCATTTAAAAAATACATAGAAAATGGAAATATTGTTGGGTCATGACTGCTCTGGAGACCAATGTCTCAAAATTGTTTTAGGCATATGTCTATTAACATACTTTTGAACACACTGTGAGAGTCTTGTTTATTGTATTTTATCATTCATTTAAAAAAGCATGTTTTAAAGACGTGATATGAATAAACATAGAAGATTTAATAATTTAGGAATAAATACAACTGGACCAAAGAAGCAAGTCAGCGTCTTTTGCTTTTGTACTAATATGTACATAAGCTGTAATGAATTCACATCATCTGGTCCTCATATCTCCCCGTGTAAATCACTGTACTGCAGTCCCATAGAAAATGCTTTTCAATTATATAAGAAAACTTGCTGGCTGTAGCACAGCTTTATTTTAACCTACCAACAACTCTTCTAGTCTTGACAACATTCAGTCTTCTCCTTGAGGAACTGTCTCTTACACTGTGGAAGAGGTGGCAGAGAGAAATACCGGTGCTGAAGGAAGTGGAGGGGTGTTGTGGAATGGTATCCTCCATCCACCATTTGGTTATTGTGCTATGAGAATCTCAGCAGCTGGGACTGAACACGTGAGACCTAAGGAACCATGGGACCCTGGACAATTTAACATGGCATAGAGGGAGACTCATGAGAACTCCCCAACCCCTGAGGACTTATAGACAATTAGGGAAAGAGGCTCATGAGACTTCACCTCTACATGAGAGGCTAAAAGTTGAAAGCAAACAGCTGTTCAGGTGATCCTACCTCTACCTAAAGCTATATAGGTAAAGACTCCTGGGTGATAAACAGAATTTTTTAGCTGTTTAATTACTGATAAGTTAGTTGCCCACCATCCACAGTCCTATAAATAATTCTGCCTCTGTTCCCATAAGTAAGAACTAATTGATTTACCAACAAAAGGAAAGAATTTGAACTGGGTACAGGTCATTAAAGTAGGATAACTAGAGCTATTTCAGGAAGGAGAACAGGATCAACAAGACTGGAAAAGACAAGAGAGGACAATGAAGGGAGCAAATATCACCAAAATACACTAAATACATGTGTGAAAATACCATATTGAAACCCATTATTATGTATAATTTGTATAATCTAATAAAAACATTTTAAACATGAAACTATCTCTTGCCTCATCTGTTTGGAGAAATAATTTCACCAAACCTGCACTGATAGACTAGACTCATCCACAGTGAGCAATAGAATTTCATCTTCTCATCCAGGGGCAGGCCCAGCGTGGGCAGAAGGAAAGCATACCCTCGAAGAAATGGTGTGGAAAAAAAAAAAAAAAGGAAAAGAATGGGATATCTTTTTAAAGGCTTTTTAGTAATACACATGCAGCTTGGACACAACTACTGAAATAGGCTGGCCAGAGTCTGGAGATCCTTCAGTACTTAGGAAGGACCAAGGCTTAGTCTTCTCTTTCATGTCAAGTAGTGGCTGATTTTGTGTGTAGACGCAGTAGTGATGGTGCTAGTAGCAGTATCTGTGTAATTAGGAGATGTAGGAATGAAACATTTGGAGAACTCTGGTGGACAACAAAGGACCCAACTGACATAACAGTTTGGACTAGACACTCATGGATGTGATACAGAGGCAAACCAATGCCTTACTTCCCTCAAAACAGTATTTATCAAGAATAGCAGCACTGGCAGAAGATCAAAACATGAAAAATGGTCATCCTGAAGTAAGGGCTAAGAAGAGAATGAAAGAATGATGGGCAAAGAATCTCTGTAAGTAATACTGATAAGAAAGAAATGAGAGTACTCAGCAGGAAGCAGAGCCGTCCTCTACGCCTGGGACAGAAAGAAAACGCATGTCACGTTCATGGTGAACGATGTGAGGATAGCTAATGGCTCACGGTTTGGCTGGATCCGGGACTACTCATTTGTATGGTATTCAGCCAGAAACGTGGAATCACATAAGGTTCACAGGTTATCAGCCTATCTAAGAGCAGAGCTCTGCTTTCAGAGTGTCTGGCAAAGGCGGGACCATGGCTTCGGGAGACACAGCTAAGAGGGGACTGAAATGGATCTCAGGGAAGCTTTGCACTAGAAATAGGCAGGAAGGATTTGTTGAGAATAATGACAGCCCTGTAGCTACTGACTGAGGCTTTGAGTGTTTTAGTTGTGTAATTATACATTTAACAAAACCAGAATACATCAACAAAGTAACATTTTGCGGAATATGAAGAAAGAAATTAATTATATATTTTAACTCTTTTATTTTTATTTTGTTGCTTTTTTCCTATTTTAATTTTTATTCTCAATTTATTCATTATAAATCCTGATTGAAGCCCCCTCCCTCAAATCTCCCAATTCCACCCTCTCTCCCTCTTCCCTTCATCTCCTCCCCCTGAAGGGGATGAATCCACTGAAAGGGGGAGTTCTCCACTATTGATATCTGTTAAGTCTCATCAGGACTGCCTGGATCCTCTTCCTCTGTGGTCTTGTTTATTTATTTATTTTTAATATGTGTGTATATATGTGGAGGGTGCATCTGTGCATTTGTGAATGCAGGTACTCTGGAGTCCAGAAAAGCGACTTTGGACTAGAGTTATAGGCAATTGTGAGCTTTCTGACATGGGTGCTAGAAACTAAACTCAGGTACTCAGAAAATGGTATTATATACTCTGAAACACCTAGCTAGCTCTCCAACCTGGGTTTTTGTATTTTGAGACAGTAAGTATCTCACTTTGCAGTCCGGGCAGCCCCAAACTGGAACTGAGATGGGACAAAGGCTATTGTCAATTGCATAGCTGTGTCCTTCTCATTGTCCTTGAAATTACACTGAAGGTCCATCAGACAGTGTTGTGACACCACTAGGAGTCTGGTAGCTTACTCCATGATACATCATTAGAGAGTAAATTCAAGTAGAAAAATGGATGTATTAGAACTAAGAGTCATTGGGACCCAGGGAGATGTCTCAAGGTCAGAGAGTGGGTGCCACTCTCAAAGAGCACTGGACCCTTGCACCCAGGTCAGGCCACTCTAGAGCAATCCATGCTACTCTTCTGATCTGCACAACGGGTACTCACATGGGCATGCTCCCACACATGAACACATAAATAAAAATAACGCAACTTTTAAAGTTATAATATTTGGAATAAGAAATATTTTGGAAATAATTTGATATAATTAAAGACTCAATACAAAACTACTTACTGCAGCACTGAATTTTCTTAAAAAGTAGGGGACTAAAGCAGATGGAAAGATTCACAGCCAAACTTTGGACAGAGAGCAGGAGTCTTATGGAAGAAGGGGGATATAAAAGGACCCAGAGAGGACAGGAGCTCCACAGGGAGATCAACAAAGCCTAAATAAATAAATAAATAAATAAATAAATAAATAAATACCAGGGCCCAGGAGGGACTGCAGAGACTGATGCATCTACCAAAGACCAGGCATAGAGAGAATCTAGACCTCCTGCTCAGATGTAGCCCATAAACAGCTCAGTCTCCATGTGGGTTCCCTAGTAAGGGGAGAAGAGACAGCCTCTGACATGAACTTGGTTGCCTGAATTTGATCACTTCTCCCTGGTGGAGAGACCCAGCCAGCCCACAGAAAAAGAGGATCTAGGCAATCCCGATGGAAGCTGATAGGTTAGGGTCAGACAGTAGGGGAGGAGGACTTCCCCTATTAGTGGACTAGAGAAGATGAATTGGGGAGGAAGAGGGAGGGAGAGTTGAACCTGGAGGAGATGAGAGAGAGGGCTACAACTGGGATACAAAACAAATAAATTGTAAATGATAATAATAATAAGAAGAAGAATATTGCTTTATTGATGTATTTATTATTAGTGTGTGCATACATATGTGCATGTGTATGTGGTGTGTGTTTGTGTATGTGAATGCAATCATGTAATGTCACAGTGTGCATGGACACTGTTCAGTGGACAACTTTTGAGAGTCAGTTCTTGCATTCTATCATTATTGGATTCCAGATACTGAACTCAGATCCTCAGGCTTGCTAGCAAACCCTTCTATCTGCTCAGCCACTCCGACTTTTCTACACCAAAGTTGGAGGAATGTCCCGGAATATCTCTCCCTCTGTTCCTTCATATCCAAAATCATCAGCATGGCTAGCTCTATTCTGAGACGAGCATCTGTCTATTTATGGACTTGCTGTCTGTCGGTTGGAAAGCAGCTTCTGATGGGCTTGGGTTACCTGAGGGATCGTTAGACACTTCCAACTTTTGTAGGTTACGATGACTGGAACTTTATTCCTCTTTTATAGGTAGTCAGAAGACAAAGAGAATGTGTTTCAATGATCCCCAAGGATTTGAATGCCTAAATAGTCACTATAAAACCATGGGAGACAAAGGGATTCGATTAGATGCTGATAGCCTTCTCTGCACTCCCTCCAACAATCTGGCACAACTGTCTATGTTCCAGATGCTTCTCAGATGCCTTATAATTTTGTTTCTTCTGGCTAATGGACATTCCTCAATGGTTCTGATCTAGCTAATCAAGGTTTTATTGTGCAAAAGTTAAAATCACACATTTGCTGTAGTACTATTTTAAAGTCTAATTGGGTTATTACATAAGATGCATTTGAACAACTAGGTATAAAAGAAATGCATTTCATTCTAACTTAAGATGCCAATTTCTTTCAAGAATGGCTAGTAAAGGTTTTCCTGGCATGCAAAGACATAAAAATGTGTCGATCCTAACATTTTACCTTAATAATCACTCATAAGGTATTTTAAGAAAAGTCTATCTGATACAGACCCATGGAATGAATTGAGAAAGAGCAAATGAGATATAACATCAGAGTTCTTTTAAAAACAGGTTTCTGCTTTATCATAGAAGCCTTCAATATTCTCATGTACAAAGAGACATTTTTCAAGATCGTGAAGTCCTAATAAAAAAGATTTCTGTGCAATAACTCTACAAATGTGTCTGTGCAAAACTGCTTTATGCATTATAGCCAGATGGCTTTTAAAACAGTGCTCTCCAATTATTTAACATGATGAAAGGTGAAGAATGACCTCACTGGGAATTTTATTGGAAGTGATCATTCATGTCTTAAGTTTTTTCTGTAGTGCAGTTGTGGGATTAAATGGTTACAGAGTGGCATTTGGTGTCAGGGGTACAGGGTGTAGGTAGGCAAAGCTAGAGTAAGGAAAGTATCTTAATCTTAATCTTCCCAGAGGCCAGGTCACAGCTTCTAAGAATTTCATATCCATTCCTCAAGAGGCTTAGCAGATGTTCCTTCTATCACCAGGTTCATAATAATTAATGCTGGTATTAAGCTACACGTTCATGTTTGTGGTGGAGCTGTAATCATGCGAAGGGAATGGAAGGAACCTGGAAGACCTGCAATGATTTGTGTAAGTCTTACAATAGAGTAAGTGAGTTTCCCCAGGGTGAATGCTATATTTGAGTTGCCTGTAATATCATATGCCTTTGGCGGCCCTTTAGACTTTTAGATGGATTTAGACTTCTAGATCCTCAAATAATATTTACGCCTTTTACTACTTACAGAGAAAGGATGTGGTGCGTATCTCTGGCCATTGGGGGTGCAATTTTAAGGGTCTTGTTGATTGTTTTCTTTACACACAGGCAAAGTACACACATGTACTCATACATATAAATAAAACAAAATATTTATTTACTGTTTGCATGTGAGTGCTTATTTGTAAGTCAGAAGTTAACTTTGGGGAATTAATTTCTCTTCTTCTATCATGTACATTCCAGGAGTCAAATTCAGGTGGTAAACACCTTTTTCCATTGAGCGATCTTACTAGCTCCAGCAGATATATTTCATGAGGAACAAGGCTATCTAACTGAACTGAATGAACTAACTAGTGTAGATGATCCTCTTAGGTACCATGACCAGGAATAACATAAATGAGAAAATGTTTTCTAAAGAAGTAACAAAAGTGATGTGGAAAATCCAAAGGGAATTAAAAAGGAAAGAAATACATTTTGGAAACTACTGATCAATTACAGGATTGATTTATCCGACTGAGTGTCTCTGATAAATGCAGCTGTAATTTGAATATGAAAGCATATTGTATATACTCATAAAGGTATGTTTTAAATATTGAGTTCAAACATAAATACTTACACACTAACTCCAAGTAGTCCAGTTTCAACTAATCTAGAAACATTTCTCCCAGATGTGATGTGAACTCTGTCTCCTTGCTGATTCCCAATGCAGCCATGCTGACATTCAATATTAACCATCTTATGTGAGGTGAGCTTCTCTTGTATTTCATTCCCAGCACTCAGACCCTCGCCAAGTTTCTCTCCTCTGCACCTGCTCTGAGACGCTTCAAAACTCTAACTTATACTTGGTTAAAAGCATGGCCCCACATGTTTGTGTGTTTGCTTAAATTATAACTTCCTACTTAATCTTCATACCAGTTCATGTTTCCTTAGATTGGAATGTGGAGGCTTACATTATTTTAATGTACTCTAACACTTGAATTATATACATTTTCCCTCTTCTATTTGCAGTTTTCAAGTGGGAAGCAAGAGTGTACACAACTATTTTTATTCCTGGTACCTAGCACATTTCCTGATATTTAATTATTTAGAAATAAATGAGAAAATGTGTGAAAAATACAAAGTAATTAGCATTTGAAAGAGATCAAGATAGAGTCTTTATAGCATTTTAGAGGAATTAAAATGTCCCCTTCTTGTCTAAAATGGAATGTCGTAAAGAACAGCTTGGTGGAAACATAGTTTGCTTGAAAACTTGGAAAACTTTATCTAGGCCAAATTCTGCCACTGCCTAGCTTTCACATTCAACTTCTTGAGACCTCACTTTTTTTTAAGGAATAGTATAAAAATGCTGTCAGTTCTTGATAACTGTCTCAGGGCACCTCCTTCTTTTCTCTGGAGAAAGGAAAAGAAAAATAGGGGTCAGGTGAGGTGAGCTTTCAGAGGATATACACTCTCTTTTCTTCATTAATCACCCAGAGAGTGAGAGAGAGAGAGAGAGACATCCTAATTGCAGCCACAATAATACACTTCCCTTATTGTTTAGTGAGCAGCAATGATGCTTTGCCACAGCTGTACATGAAGAGTCGCACGCTTTCAGCATGGTGGGATTGGCAGTGTCCTGAGTGCAGCTGCCCTGAGAATGGATATATGTAGGGAAAATGTGCTAGACTGTGAGCAAAGGAATTTGGATTTGACCACATGAACCAGATCCTAAAGTGAATCAGATTCAATGATACCTAGAGTCCTCTTCTTTACAGGAAGAAAGGGCTAAATAAGTGGCTTTCTGATGTATGCACTGAATTCTGGGACAATCACAAAATGATCCCACAGGAGTGGTCCCAACTCACCTTGCTTGAGATTATGCTTTCAGATTCCATCTCATTGTGGTGTTTGGAGCTATTAAAATGTAAATAAGAAAGCTTATCTTCATGTGCAAGAACTCACAGAATTCAGAACTGTTTATCCTTCGTCTTAAGACACATGGGTAACAGGTAGCTATGGAGATTTATAGGAAAAACAAAAAGTGATGACTCTATCGAGGAAAACAATCATTTGAATTCCAGAGGGTAACTCTATCAACAACTTCTTAAGGGTTGTTTAATGTCCTACAAATGAGCATCATGAAGAAGCCTTATCTTTATTGTTGTTACACAATATAATAAATGGCATTACGAAACACATTGTAATCTATTTGTCAATGCTTGGTTTCTTATTTTCAGAAAGGAGAGAGTCAGGAAGGATCATGGAGATAGCTGAGTGGGTAAAGTGTTTCCAGTCAAGCCTGATAATCAGAATTTTAGTCCCAGAACCCACATGCTTTAAGGAAAAAACTTGCACATTGTCCTCACACCTCAGTACATGGGATTTAGTATGTTCACATGTGCATGCACACACTAAAGAGAAAAGGGTTTGGGGGGAGAAAGGGAGAATGAATGAGGTAATTGGCAGTTGGGGTGGGTAGTGTGTCTTCCCAGGCTTTCTTTTTCTTACCTGCCCTGTAGAGAAAAATCTTTTGATTTTATTGTTTGCAGTTTTTTGTTCCTTTTGAAACATAAGTGAAAATCTATTCAGCGTTAATGCATCTTGGGGCTGGAAAGATGGTTCAGGGATTAAAAGCATTTGCTGCTCATCCAGAGGTCTGGAGTCCAGTTCCCAGCCCCCACATCTAGCAGCCTATAGTAGCTGCCTGTGCCTTCAGCTCCAGGAAAACTGACAGCCTTTTTGGCTTGTGCAGGCACCTGTATTCACACATGTACATACATCTCCAATTTTACACACACCCCCAAAACACACACAGACACATACACACAAACATCTTCCAAACATACTAATGTAACTTTTACAGCAACATTGGAATCAGAAGAATGACTCTTCTCAAATGTTGCTTGAGATGCTATCTCCTAATCCCTTGCTGTATTTATCTAGGGAGAAGAGTAATGAGAGGTGGCTGCTCCTTAGAAGCATTGCCTAGATTTATTTAGAGCAGTGTGCATGTTCCCATCCAGAGCATCAGAAAAAGAGATGTAGCTTACAGCCCAGAGTTCCCACTACTCAGCACTTAGTAAGGATGTTAAGGGAAGAGTAAAACATACTGTGATAATTGAAGCAAAGATACATGCTCCAGTGGGACCCCAGCACGTAAATACCAGAGAGCACAGTTCTAAGTGGACAGCATGAAGGAAGTTAGATATTTGGAACTAAAAAGATTGATTTGTTAGTACAAGGACTGGAGCTCAAATCCCCAAACCCATGTAACAAAAGCCTGGTATGGCTGCATATGCTCTTGATTCCAGCATCAGTGTGGGGGATTGGGGTAATTAGGATTAGGATTAACGAGGAGCCCAGTTTACCTGTCAAGTCTTAGATCAGTAAAAGAATTGTTCTCAGGAAGGAAATAGAAAGCACCTGAAGATGATGCCTGGAGTAAACCTCTAACTCCACACACGTGCACACATGCACACAGGTACACAATGCACCCCCACATGCACATCCACATGCAAAGAATCCAATTTCTATACAAACATACTTTCGCTTTTTGCTGAAATTAATGAATTTCTGTGAATTGGGCTGATTTCACCCTCTCCTTTCTTGTTACCGCATATGGATTAATATCCAATGATGATTCCTGGCCTCCTGCTCAAGTTCAACACAATCTTTGCATTAACATCAGCAACCGGGGCTTCTTCTGCTCGGTTCATTCCTACGATGCTTTTGAGACCTGTCAAAATGACTTCCACCCCTTTTATTCTTTGACAGAATAAAAGACTCAGACTTGGCTTAAGTCATATAATTTCCCAAATGGACTGGAATTTTCTGGCAGAGCCACTTAGTGTTGGCCATCTGACATGACCTCAAGGCACCAGAGCCTTTCTGTTGAGGAAGACTTCATCTGCATTCCGGTGTTGGCTAGGATGCTTTTTACTGGGCTCGGGGACCCCACCTTGATGAAATAGCCTGTGAGTCATAGGAGATAACTTTTTTTTCCAGAAAAATTTATGCCTTATGTGCCCCAGAGTGAGCTCTGAAGTCAGGAGATGTCACTCAAGATGAAAAGTAATAGAATATCTGTTCTCTTCTCTTCATGCCTGTGTCTCTTAAAGGTTTGATATAAATCAACACAAATATGCCACATGTTGAATATTAAGTGCTTTTAGTCATTTTTAAGGTTAGATTCCAAGAAAGTGGATTTTTTTCCCTACAATCCCAGGAAGAAAAACATATCTTTTTTGTTGCCTCAATTCTGAGAAGTAACATTATCGATAAATGTTGGGTCACTCCTGTGCGCACGGTCAGTCAGCAGTAATGTTGGCCAAGGGTAGTCTTCCAGTCCTTGTTAGTCTCTGACATCTCTGCACTCTGGCATGGTCTCTGACGCATGCCTTGACCCAACCCCAGGGAATCTGTGTCATTTCAAACTGTTGCTAAAAAGGGGGCCTCCACCTCGGAAATTCTCCTCCATGTTTGTCCAAGAACGTCTTCTCTGAGTTCTCTGGGTTATATAAGCCTATAACTCTACCCAGAGATCTATCACATTGTTCTTACTGCTGTTCTTATCTGCATTCTTCTCATCCATAAGAGAACTGGCAAGATGGCTTAGTAATTAAAGGCACTTGCCACTTGAGTTTCATACCCTTGACCAATGGGGTGTAGAGAACCAATTCCCTCAAATTGTTCACTGACTTCCCTACATTTACACACACACACACACACACACACACACACACACACACACACTCACACTGTGATCCTTATATAATTGATTCTTCATTTTCTTTCCACTCTCACACACTCCCATGTGAGAAACGTGTTTCATTCGGTTCTTACCTGTGGTGCATGGAACACTGCTAGTCTAAGTTTTTATGAACAGTGGCCAGAAGCATCTATAATTAGTGTATACAGTGTTTTATGTTTGGAAACATCTCAACATTATAGCAAATGCATGGCCTGTGGATTTGATCTATTGAAGCAAATCTGCTTTATTTATGTCACATTTTCATTCCAAAATTTAAGGTTTGAAGGGCTCTTTTAAGTCTCGTGTTCCACAGATGTAGGAACCATCGAACATTTAAAGGTTAATTGCTAAAATCACACATACAGCAGTTTTTCTCAATTGTCATCCATGCAGAAATTGTACAAAGTACATATAACACACTCCTATTTCTCTCACTAAATAAATAATAAAAATAAAAATCATACATACTAAGTAGAAGTATTATTTCCGGCAAACTTCCTAGAAAGAATATGAATATATGCTTCAGGCTTTTGATCTAGTCATTTCTCAGAACTCTAATGCAATGATGGTCACAGTTATTATTTATAATGGAGGAAAAACTGGAAAAGTCTCTCAAGTGCACTGGCAGGTAAAAAGACACAGGCTTTCTATATTGTAACATAACTATGTGAAGTATTTTTTTTTTCTGAAAACACAGACCTCATGTTACTTTAGAGCTAAATTTCCCTTTTTTTCCCACAATAAATCAAATCATAAACCCCATCCACAATATTATTTAGAAAAATCTCTTCTTTCACAGTACCTTTTTCTTTCACAGTACCTTTTATAAGCCTAAATTTTACATTATGACAGTAAATGTAAAACTTCTTTTGTTCAAAAGTTATGAAAAAAAAAGACTAGAAATCGTTTATCCTGTTATCTTATTTTGTTGAATTATTGAATCTGCAAAATTCAATAATGTAAATTATTAACAAAGTTCCCTCCCTTAGAGAGAATACTATTGTATTGACAGGCAAATACTTGAAATGAACTAGACTTGTTGAAAGAAAGCATTAGATTTGTCTCTTAACTTTACAAGAAAAATGGATTCTGAGAAAATTAGACAATCATATGGAAAATACAAATGTGTTTTTAAATTTGGAATATTGTGAACAAAAATAATTTTAATACAAAGAGCTAAACCACTTTAAATCAGATGTTACTCAGGCCTTTAAAGCTGTAGATGCACACACCAGTGTAAGGAGTGAACTACATGTGAAGAGCTCCCGTGTGAGCTCATGAAGGTAACAAGCACACAGATGTCCTTATCACGTGCTGATCCTGGGAAATATCTCTGTTGTGCAGGAAGCTTCCTTGTGAATGAAGGCTCCACTTAGGACCGCCCCTTTAGCTATCTCCTTAACCAGGAGCGTTTAATCCCAAGTGCAAAGGACTGAGCTCATACCTTGTATATACTTAGCCAGTTCTCTGCCTCTGAGCTACATCTAGTTCTGTCCTTTATTCATCCATGTGATAAACAAAAGCAGCAACTCTTCATATACCTCACACTGATGTGAAGGGATCACCCAGATTAGGGCCAAGCATAGTCTGGACAGCTAGAGCCAAACAGTGCAATAGATGCTAGGTTAGTGTCTCTGTACTATACCTAACATTTCATAATTGAATGCAAACATTGGTGTTACAAATAAAATTCCATTTTTTTAATGATTTGTTTTTGGTTGTGGGTATATGCCTGTGCATTGTGTGTGAAGTTGCCTACAAAGACCATAAAGAGAACATAAGAGTCCCTGGAGCTAGAATTACACCTGACTGTGAGCTGCCTGATCCACTTGATTTGATTTCTAGTGGCCAGTCCTGGAGCTTCTGCCAAGTTCTCAGAACAAGTGAGTGATCTGACCACACCCTGCCACAGAGGGCCTCTGAAAGGCTCTGCCCTGCAGACTATCAAAGCAGACACTGAGACTTATGGCCATCTGTTGGGCAGTGTGCATGGAATCTTATGTAAGAAGTGGGAAATAGTAAGATCTGGAGAGGACAGGAACTCCACAAGGAGAGCAACAAAACCAGAAATTTGAATACAGGGGTCTGGGAAGACCAAATACCATGCATGGAGATAACCTAGAATCCCTGCACACATGTAGCCCATGGCAGTTTAGTGTCCAAGTGGATTCCATAGTAATGGGAAGAGGGACTGCTTCTGACATGAACTGATTGGCCTGCTCTTTGATCACCTCCCCCTGATGGGGGAGCAGCCTTACCAGGTCACAGAAGATGACAATGCAGCCACTCCTGATGAGCTCTGATGGACTAAGATCAGAAGGAAGGAGAGGAGGACCTCCCTATCAGTGGACTTGGGGAGGGGCATGTGTGAAGAAAGGGGAGGGAGGGTGGGTTCAGGAGGGGAGAAGGGAGGGGATGATGGGGAGACACAAAGTGAATAAAGTGTAATTACTAATAAAAAAGAGAAAAAATACACTGGCCTTATGACACGAATTATATTCTTCACCCCCTCTTTCCTCGAAAATACTGAGGTTTTCTCCATTCAGCTAATGAAGATGCCCTCCAGGCTAAACCACTACCTGTGAGCTAGCTATCTCCTTCACACAATCTTTAACTGCTTTCTTATTGAAAATGGCAACACCAAAGCAATGCAAAGTTAATTAGTGTTAACTCTAATTACGAATCCAAACTCTACTTTGTTGGCATAATCAGAAAATATGGCTCCAGGAATCACTATGTTCCCATATTGTGTGCTGTTCTATGTCTTACTGAAGTTTTTCATTTACACTAAGGATTATTATTGTCACTTTTTTAGGACAAGTTATTCTGTATTTGATGCTCTCCAGAATAGACACAATCAAATAGAGCAACAATCTGTCCCTTCTGGTTAATCACTGTGGCAACAATTATAGGATCTGCAGGATTTCAAACTTGACACATTAGTTACAAACACACAGCTTTTTCCCCGGGAATATACCGGTATGATGGCTGTCAGATGGAAAACTGACATCTCTGAGGATTAATGGAAGGCATTGTGATTTAACCTTCCCAACATTTGCTCACAATAAGTTTTCCCTGACTTACTGTGGGGAAATAGCCATCCACACTGGAAATAGCAAAGTAGGATTACCACAACCACACAGAGTTCTGAGGTAGTGTTCAGGACACCTTCATCTTGAGGAACTGGTTCCACCTTCCTGCTGCACTTTTGTAGCACTAGAGTAGGATGAAGATAAAATCTAAAGTAGAAAAAAAGTCAGACTTGCAGAAGGTCTGGACATCTTTCCCCAGGGCAGCTACATATACCAAAACTGAGCATGTGCAAAGAATGCCCCAGTCTACATCTACTGAAGAAGTGCCCAGAGGTGATGAGAATCATTAGAGCCTCTCCTAGCGCTCTGGCACCCATTTCCTTCCACCCTCAGGAATGCCTTTCTTTTTTTTCTTCTTTTAATAAACCGTTTCTATTTCTGCCACTGTCTATGGGTCTCTGGTCCAAATCTTTGTTCCAGGACACAGGAAGCTGGAAATCTTGGCAGCTGTGCAACCTGTAATACTTTGATGTGAAAAGTTTCATCTGTGCAGTAAAAATGTACATATAATTTCCATTCTGTGGTAGCCTCATGGCTGAAGATTCTATGAACAAAGCTTTCTTGAAAGACCCGCCCCCTCCACCAAACTGTGCAGAGGATGATTAACTGAAGAGATCTTCAGGGATTGTGGAGCAGTTGGAAGGCTACAGCCCCCGAGCCAGATCAAACCTTCTCTTGGGCTTTATTTTGCCTCATTAGTTGCCATTCCTTTCCTCCGTTGACGTCTGATCTAACATAATTGTGACTCCCAGCTGAAAACTTAGAATGTATTAACTTAAGAAAACTCTGTTTCGGTTGAACTCTGACAACTGTTGTAACTATAGCTTGGTTTCTAGAATTAAAGCAACTATTTCTCTAGATTCTTAGCGCCATGTTGGTCTCCAAGAATGGCTTCCCATCACCTGACATTCTTTAACTGAGCACTCACAGGTTACATTGTGCAGTGGCCAGGTGTGGGCCCAAAGAAGGAAACTTTTAGTCTTCTGACTTGTGGGTCTGAGCTCCTTCCAAAGCTCCTGACATGCTACTGTCAGCCTTCTTCTCTGTGGCATTAATATCTCTTAATAAGTAATTTAGCTAAAAATGACAGCTGGGCTAGATATCACTCTCGAATTTCAGATTCAAAGCCTTTTGTTATTAACTTGGACTGACTACTGATTCCCAACTACACATGATATTAATTCTATATTCTACTAAGCCATCTCTTCTTCAATCCTGTGATGAGCTTCTTTTGTTGTAGTTAAACATCTTCATCTCTCTCTCTGTCTCTGTCTCTCTCTCTCTCACACACACACGTAAGCTAAGAAGAAAAAAAGCAGCCTATGCAGTATAAACAGTTGCCCTCAAACACACCAAACAAATCTGTTTATGACTGTGCAACTGACTTCTAAACTTCTTCACATCTCTAACATGTAATCTAGAGCTAACTTTGAAGGCATTACTCCAATTTGTGGTCACAGTCCGTATTCTAAGAGCACAGAGTGGCCATGTGTTCTTGAGAAGTCAATTAAAATAAGTGAATTCTGAGGCTGAGAGAGGGCTCAGCAGTTAAGAGTGAGTGCTGTTCTTGCAGAGGACCTCAGGTCAGCTCCCAGCACACATACACAAGGTAACTCAAGTTCCATGAAATCTAATGCCCTCTTCTGGCTTTCATGGGAACTTCCCTCAAATGAACAAACTCAATGAAGAAAAATGTGTATACCTATATCTTAAAATAAAATATTTAGAATAACCAAAGTAATAGTTAGAAAGAGATATCATAAAAAGGAGATATTATTTAAAATGACTACACTGGCAAGAGAAATAAAGAGATACAGTGACCTTCAAAATACAACTTCAGAGTCCTGCAGTGAAACTGCGATTTAAGGAAAGGACTAGTAATACGCACGTTTAACTAATCCTAATCAAGGCCTGCTCCTACATACCACTGACTCCATATTGTCTGGGCTTCAGTCTCATTCTGTAAGGTAGTCAGACAAATTGTAAATCTCCTTCTGCAAAAGAAGTATTCCCTCTGGCTGAAGCCTTTTTCTTTCAGTATGACATTTCTGGGGAAATTCTCATTTCTTGAGGCCATTGTTTCAAAAGTCTGCTAATCAGGTTGAGAGACACAAACGTTTCTTTAAAATATCATCATGTTTGCCATGCCAGTTACAGTAATCCCTTGACCTACTATGTACGGAGCCTTTACACAATTCAACTCTCGGTCTCTGAATTGATGTTGGCCCAAAGAGCCATCAATGACTCTCATCCCTAGACTTCCACACTGTATCATAGCACTTCCCACCTGGAAGCCCAGCTGTTTCTATGTGACGGAGGACAATGGTAGAAGTAATTGATGAGGTTTAAGGCTAGATTATTTTTTAAGGCACATCAGACTCCACCTGGCTCTGCCAAATCACCACTCTGGGAAAAGCCAGATGCCATGCCATGTGGACATTCAAGTGGCCCATGGAGAGGCTCAAATGAAACCACTGAGACTCTGGGATGGCAGCCAGTTTAGCTTGTCAGCTATGTGAGTAAATGAGTGAAGACGTCCTTCCTTCACCTCAGTCAAGGCGCACAATGGCACAGCTGCTACCTCTGTCATCACTCACAGAAGGTATATACCATGCTGGCCCTCCAAAGCCAAGCCTGTCAAGAATTCCAGACCCAACCACTCATGCTTATAGTAAATTACTGTCTTGGGGCATTAACTTTGGTATGGAGTCTGTACTATATAGCCAGAACAGGCCTATTTCATAGTAATAGTGTTTTGATAATATAGAATTACAAATGGTGTGGGGTTTTTTTGTATCCTCTGTTACTTTAAAGTGTTCTATGATAAAAATGAATCCTATAAAAATAGTGAATGTACTAGTTAACTTTGGATGCAGTGAATGTATTTTCCTCTACATAATGAATTATAATATTTTTATTTACTAAAATTTCTGAGATCAGAGCTGAGATGAGATGGTTCAGCCAGTAAGGTAATTTTTGTAGAAGAATAAGGGCTTCAGTATGTATTCACAACATTCATGTAAAAAGATAGATACTGTGGTGTATAAACCTTGAATCCTAGGACTTGAAAAGTAGAGACAGGCAAACTTTGGATCGTCAATGGCCTGATAGGTAACTGATGAGTTCTACGTTTAGTTAGATACTCTATCTCAATAAACAAGACAGAAAAGAGATTAACGAAGATATAAAACATGAACCTGTAGCCTCAACATGCTCACATGCATGTACACACACAAACACACACCACACACAAACATATATGCACGGAGTACCAGCACAAACAAGTGCACACACAGGCAGGGATTTACTTAGCTTTTGAAAAAAAAAATCCATACATTTACATATTTAGACTCATGTTATGAGATACAATGTTCAAATCACCTGAATGTTGTAACAAATGCAAAGGTGTACAAGCAGATTATTTTCAGACTCCTCACACATTTATAAAACTTGAGAAGCAGAACTGGCAGGATTGTTCAGTGGGTAAAGGCATTGCTGTCAAATGTGATTTCTGAGGTTCAGTCCCCTAAACCGACATGTTAGAAGGAGAGGACAGACTTCTACAAGTTGACCTTTGACTTACACATTTGCAACATGACATGCAGACTTGTCCACCTGCATGCACACAAAATAGATAGGTAAATGTAACAAGTATTTAAGAAAATGACAAATCCTACTTCAAATTAGGTGGTTACACTTGGGATCAACCGATGAATGTAAGAGTAGCTATTTCACAAAATGCAGATAGGTTTCCAGGACTCTCCTCTAAGTTCTCCTCCATTCTTTCCCCTTATCTATGCTTTTGGATTGCTCATGTACAAGTGTATGTAAATTATACTAATGTTGTTCCTGCCGTTATTACCTTGCTTCAGTAAAAAGAGAACTTCAATATGCAAACAGTTCAACAACATCAGCTAAAAATAAAGAAGCTGTTCCATATATCAAGCTATAGTCACTAACACTGTCTGCACTTTCCCTAATATTAATGTGGTGCATGCCTTAATCCCAGCACTCGGCGAGTCAGAGGCTGGGATCACTGTGAGTTCAAGGCCAGCATGCTCTACAAAGCGAGTCCAGGCAGCCAAGGTTACACAGAGAAACACTTTCTCAAAATAAAAATAACAAAAATAAGAGTATGTGTTTGCACCCATGTCTGTGCAGGTGCTGCGGTCTATGACTGTAACGTGCAAATTAGGTGAGCACATTGAGCATCCTGCTCTATAACTCTCTAGCTTATTTCCTTGAGAAAAATTCTCTCTCGCTGGAACTGGAGCTAGGCTGGTGGCCAGCCAGCACCAGCACCTTCCTGTTTCTCTAATACTGAGGATAAAGGCAGGTACACATCCATACCTGGCTTTTTAAGTGCATTCTGGACATCTAAACTCAGGTCCTGATACTTGTACAGGAAATAATATTATCCACTGAGCCATCTTTCCAGATATATCTAAGTTTATCATTAGCAGGATTAGTCAAAATAGCAGTACACCCCAAAAGTACGAAGTTTAATGGCCTAGACAGTCCCGTGGCCAGACATGTACTCCCACAGACTTCTTAAAGGTGTTGGTAACGGTAAAGCACTGAAGTATTGAGACCCAGATTTAATTAGATAATTCACTAGAGAAGAGTTACCTCTTCAAGCAGTAGTGCATGCCTGTTTCATTTTACAGTGATTATTTCTCAATTAAAACAGATATTTATCATGAAGAGGACTTTGTGTGCCTGCAGCCAAGTCAGGAGAGCAGCAAATCCACTCTGTGGAGTGTAGAGTGTGGTGAGCAGACAGCAACATGCCATAAGCAGCAGACCTGTACACGAGTGTGTGTAATTATGTGTGCATGTGTGCAGTACAGATACACACACACACACACACACACACATTCAGAAAGGCAGACGGGACAGACGTTGGAAGACAGAGAAACAGGAAACAGGACAGGAGCCTACCACAGAGAGTCTCTGAAAGACTCTACCCATCAGGGTATCAAAGCAGATGCTGAGACTCATAGCCAAACTTTGGGCAGAGTGCAGGGAATCTTATGAAAGAAGGGGGAAATAGAAAGACCTGGAGGGGACAGGAGCTCCAGAGACCAAAAAAATCTGGACACGGAGGTGTTTTCTGAGACTGATACTCCAACCATGGACCATGCATGGAGATAACCTAGAACCCTTGCACAGATATAGCCCATGGCAGCTCAGTGTCCAAGTGGTTCCCTAGGAATAGTAACAGGGACTGTCTCTGACATGAACTGATTGGCCTACTCTTTGATCACCTCCCACTGAAAGGGGAGCAGCTTTACCAGGCCACAGAGGAAGACAATGCAGCCAGTCCTGATGAGACCTGATAGACTAAGATCAGATGGAAGGGGAGGAGGACCTCCCTTATCAGTGGACTGGGGGAAGGTCATGGGAGGGCAAGAGGGAGGGAGGTTGGGGCTACAGCTGGGATACAAAGTGAATAAATTGTAATCAGCAAAATATAAATTAATTTTAAAAGGGGAAAAAGAAATATTACTGTGATCATTTTTAGTTAAAAAGGGGGGGGGCTAAAGTGCCCCCTCACTCTCCCAGATTGTGTCATTTTAAAAATCCTCTTTTTTCCCCAGAGATAAAAAGTAGACAAGAGACTTTGAAGACTGGTCTATAGGGGCATAATTTTGCTGTTGGTTTTATTTTCTTATTCTATTGCTACATGGCTAAGGTATTCCAGCTTTAAAAAATCAGTTTATTCATCATGTGTGTGATTGTGCTTGTTTGTGTTTGTGTGAGTAAGTGAGTGTATGTGGTGTGTGTGTGTGCTTTCGTGCATGTGACAGCATGTGGAAAAGATCAGAGGGCACCTTGATGGAATCAGTTCTCTCCTTCTATCACACGGGTCTCAGGATGGAACCTGAGTAGTTAGAGTTCACTGGCAGCAACCTTTGCCCTCCAAGCCACCTTGTCAGTGTTTAGTCTAGTTTTCTCTCCAGTATCTTGTGATTTTCACCTTCAAAGATAACCCTAAATTATTCATTAACTTTTTCAAAATAAGGAGAATAGCTACTTCAGTTTCTGTGTGGGAGAATTGTCTTGGTCACTATTTTATTGCTGTGAAGAGATATCATGACCAAGGTAACACTTATAAAAGAAAACTTTTAATCAAGGGCTTGTTTATAGTTTCAAAGGCTTAGTCCATTATCATCATGGTAGAAAGCATGGTGGCAGGCTTGATTCTAAAGAAGACGCTGAGGCAATGTCCTGATCCATAAGCATGCACACACACACAGAGAGAGAGACAGACAGACAGACTCTTTTGAAAGTCCATGTCCTCCAAGTCCACCCGTACTGACACACTTCCTCTGACATGGACACACCTCATAATTCTTCTAATCCTTTCAAATAGTGCCACTCCCTGGTGAGTAAACATTCAAATATTTGAGCTTGAAGGGGAATTCTTATTAGAACACCCACAGGAATAATCAATGATACCATCTGGAATAAAGTGACACAGCACTGACACTAGATTTCTCCCAAATGGACGAGTGCTCAATACAGACACATGGGGATACAGATGCTCATGGAGTGATGACACCTTGGGTTTAGTATTTGAGCCTCTTTTCTCTTTTTAACCTGTCTCATTCACAGGTCTTCCAAATACTATCAGATTTTCATGAAAAAGTTAATATATAAACAAGTACAGAAATACTTTTCATCTATATGCAGTAATTTACATTAGTAAAAAGTGCAAAGATTTTATACAATTTACATAGATGAAATAAATTGAACCCGGATTTTTATAAGTTTTAGGAATTTTTCTCTAGCATACCTTTTCACTAATTAGATGTTTTTTATTATATTTTGAGTTAATTATAAATTCATGTGTCATTATAAAATGTACTTGGAGATGCCACTTATCGTCCTGCTGGTTTCACCTGACTGAAACTGTAGTGCAGAGCTGGTGAGAAGCCTCCATGGGTAGAGGAGCTGACAAGGGTGATGACCTGAGCTCTGCCTCTGGCCCCTCTGATGGAAGGAGAGAGCCAACTTCTGCAAGTTGCAGTGGTACCTACATTTCCTTATACACACATGGGTAGATACATAAATAAAAAATAAAGACATGAAACTGAAATGGTTTAAATATTAAACCAAACATATTTTTAGAACTCAAATATAAGAATCCAGGCTAATGAGGAACACGGAGTCAAGACACTGAACGTTTCTTTCCCCACCAAGAACACACAAATTGCTACACAAAGACAGAGAAGCATTTGTGTTTTTCTCCTCATGCCTGACAAATTATTACTCTGTCTTTCCTTCATTTACCTTTCTTATTTACAGAATGCTATGTAAACAGAAGCATGTGCTCAGTAAACTGAGGATCGCCTTTTTAAACTCATTGTAACCCATGATTGTATATATCAAGTCTTTTTTCTTTATATAAATATGAGTTGTATAGTATTATAATGGTCTACAACAATTTCACCAAAGAAAATATCATCTGGGTTATTTAAGCTAATAAACTCTGCTTTGCCAAGGACCTTGAACTCTGTATTCTCCTTCCTCTACCTGCCAGGGTCTAGATTATAGGCATACACTACCATGCTTCATTTAGGTAGCTGGTTATTAGATACCAGATTTTTTTGTATACTGGCAGAGCACTCTCTTAACTAAATTAATTGTATTCATCTTCTTCAACTAATAATTAAACATGAGAGTACATAACTTCAAGGCAATCCTAGGCTACATAGTGAGACCTATGTAAATACTTAATAAGTAGATAGGTAAATAAATAAACAAATAAACAGGCAAATAGAAAAGTAAATACTGTTATAAGTACATTCAAAATAGCTCTTTATGAACCTAACTTTCATGTCACTGAAAAATTACCATGGTGTGAACCTGCTGGGTTTGATAGTAACACAAGTTTAATTCATATAGACACCAGCATCAATACACAAAAATCATCAAGATAAGCTCTACCCTCTTACACAATCCTAGCAAAAATACTGGGGTAAGCTCATTTTTCTTTGTGCTTTCTCTCATTTGGGGCTAGCACTGTTTTATTTTTCAGGTGATCCACTTTTATAGGTATGTTAGCTGATGTTACCATGGTTTTAAGTAGGTTCTACTGGTGCTGATGACTTTGAAATGATCAGCCATGTGGATAGCATCTCTCATGAGTTTCTTTTTGGATGTAGGTCCCATTTCTTTTCATATACATGTTTTCTCTGTGTTTTAAGTTTTCCACTTTCAGAATTCTCATGTGGTTCTATTAGTTACTTTCCTGTTGCTGTCATAAAACTGATGGAAAAAAAATGTTTATTTGGCTATGGTTTCAGAAGTATTAGTTTTCTCATGGTCAGGAAGCATGGCAGCGGGCATTAGGCAAGGCCCCTAAGCAGGAAGCTAAAAGACACAACTTAGCTTTCAGCACAGAGCAGAGGGAAGAAACTGATGTGAGACTAAGTTATAGATCCTCAAATCCCGCCCCCAAGTGACATATTTCTTCTTGGGGGGCTGCACCTTCTAAACGGCTCCAAATAGCACCTATTAGGCACTGACCGTTCCAATGCCTGAGCCTGTGGGGGACCTCTCTTATTCAAACAACCACCTGGCTCCTCTCTTAAATGTATTATTGCAGGTATTTCTCACAGGTTTTAGCTCAAAATTTTATCATCACAGTGCAACTTTTCATAGAACACAACAGTTTTCAACTTCATAAACTTTACTACTAGTGTATGGTGTAAGGATTTTTCTCTAGTCTTAGACCCTAGATATGATTTGGGGGAATTTTCCTGTTGTTTTACTGACTACATGTACATATATCTTTGGATTCATCCTGAATTTCCATAATAGATGAAAATGAGGTTAGTGTGAATGATATTTTTATTTTATTATTTTCCTTTTCTTTCTTCTTCTTTTCTTTTCCTTCTCCCCATCTCCTGTTCTTTTCTGATTAAAGAGTTTTTATTACACTTTATGTATGTATTTTATGTGTGTTTGAAAGCACATCAGTGTAGATGACCTACATACTTGGACGTCAGAGCAAAACTGGTGTGAGTCAGTTCCCTTTTCTTTTTTTCATGGGTCCTAGGGCTCAAATTCAGATCATTAGGCTTGGTGGCAAGCACCTTAAGCACTAAACTATCTTGCAGGTGCCTTATTTACTTTCTGCCTGTGGATATCTAATCACTCCAGCACCATTTGTTGAAAAGACTGTCATTTACTCATTGAACTGTTTTTGAATGTTTCCTATGTTGACAGTTCTAGTCTGATTGCAATGGCTGCTACCACATGCTAACATACCAATGTTCAGTGGGTAAACAGCATGCATCAGCGGATAAAGGCATTTACCACCAAACCTGAACTCACTATTTGTGTTCTACCTGATAGAAAGAAAGAAGCAATTCCCTTACACCACGTACGTACCGTAATACACGCGCGCGCGTGCACACACACACAGAGGATATATATATATATATATATATATATATATATATATATATTACAAACATATAATAAAAAATAAAATTTTCATTATCAATTTTTATATGGCAGGTCAAATTTAAAGTCTCCTAGATAGCATTATTTTGTAAACTTATAGTGTATTTTTATAATTTTCACATATAAAAAGAAACATTTTTCCTCACTGTAACATGTATCTTACAAAATCTGCAAATGAAGAAAACATGGGAGCACCATCCAATCCAAAACACAAAGATGCTTAATAGGGAAATAAGCCTGTAATGGCAGTCTCACCATCTTTTTCAGAATAAATTACATTTCAGTAAAATTATTAAAGATACACATCAGGTGTACACTCCAGAAGGCTAACACATTAAACAGCAGGTCTTCTGAGCTGTGAAATGTCATGTGTTCAAAGGCTTTTGATGCGTTATATGAGGCTTCCTGCCTTAACTCCATAAATTTTTATTGTCTGTCCTAAAGCTCATAAAACTTCCTTGAATAATCTCCTGTCATTTCTTCTCTACAGAAGCTATGTATCGAATTATCTTTTAACACTTACTTTGCTTTTTAACCATGCAAAATATATCTATGTAGAAAATAGTCACTTGCCATATGTATGCTCTAATTTTACTCTAATGCTGGAGTAAAGTAATGAAGCAGTGACTGAGAAAAGGTTATTGTGTTTGCTTAATGTTGAGTCCTTTTGTCATCCTACTTAGGATATTTTCTGAGACTATGTAGCTGATACTCAAATGCCATCAACAGTGTGGGGTAGACCCCTCAATCAATAAAAGCACTGTCTGTGAAAGCCTGAGTTTGAATCCTCAGAACCCCAGCAAAAGCCAGACACATAATACAAGGTCTGTGATTCCATTCTAAGGGGAAGTCAGAGGAGAAGACAGGAGAATCCACAGGAGCTCACAGCCTAGTGCATAGAAACAGAAAAATAGCAAAAAGATCCTGTCTCAAAGAAGGTGGCAACTGAAAACTAACACAGAGGTTGTTCCTGATTTCGATGTGTTCCCTGGCATATGCATAACTGCTTTTATTCAAATGTATACATAGGTTTTCGCTGGGATGCAAGTGTGACAGACACATGCACACATATGTGTGCATGCGCGAGCACACACACACACCCTACAGATATTTTTAAATTACATCAGCTGGGAAAATGGCTCAATGTGTGAAGGTACCACTTCAACTTGTAGAAGCAGATAATTCACAGATTCCACAGAATATTAATAGCATTAATTAATTAATTAGTTTGTTTGATTAATTAGTTAAGCAAAACAAAAACAAATCTTGGTATGACAAGATGGCTCAGTGCATAATGACACTTCCACTAAGACTGTTGACCTGAGTTCAATCTCTAGGACACAGATGGTGGAAAGAGAGAATCAACTTCTTAAGTTGTCCTCTGACCTTCAGTTATTCTTTAAAACACTGATGCCTGAACACACACACACACACACACACACGTGTAATGAAAACTTTAAACATCTTGCCAAAGCATATACTGTCCATTCTTTGAAACAATGTTCTCCTTGTATACATCGAAAGCCTCTAACCTACATAAACCCAAAACACAGCAGGATGCTGGTGGATTTACCCTGAAAACAAGCATGCCTCTGTCACATTAGCTAAAACCTAACACATTTGCCTGTTACCTGATAGTTATTTGCTAGTTAACTATCTTGCCTTTATCCATCACTTTACCAAAGTCACACTCAACGTGCCAAGCAGTTCTAAATATAAGTATAAATTGCCTTTTTAGTGTCCGCAGAGAAAGATTTCCAAGAAAGAGCAAAAGCTCCTTTACCTGCTTGACATCATACGCCAGAAGAACGTACTTCAAATCTGGGGAAACTGAGTGTCTGGAAGCTTTAAAAGTTACCTAAAAGAACAGAAAAGGGATGGTTATCTTAGGGAGATGAGTAACAAAGTGACTTCAGCATTGATATCAAATATGGGAGAAATCTCAATGGTCAACATAATCTTCTGAAATGGATACTTTCATTCTTTTGAGAATTAGTTCTGGTTATTGTGTGAGAATTTCAAACAATGTAACTTAGAATCATACAACTCTCCAAACAGCACCTCCCACTATCACTCATTCCACCTTTCCATCCCTTCCTATTCAATATTTAGATCTTTTTCCTTACTGTTTCCCTGTCTGGCACAGCTAGTTTTAGTGGTGAGGCTGGCCCATCCTGTGTTGGACATACCAGTGATTACATAGTTAAAGAAAGCTTCCTTGTTTCCTCCAGCAGCTATTTACTAATAGCTCTGTCCTCAGCTAGTGCAGGGTTTCTTGCCCACATCCCTCCTTCTATGCTGTGATTTTTTTCTGGCTTGAGTTACGATTGGTCGTGTGTACACTGCCATAATCACGGTCAGTATGATTGTATCAACTGATACAAAAGTTTTGAAAAAAAAATCATGTCCAACAGTTTATTAGAAAAAAAAACATCAAAATAGGATCTCTGTGAGTTTGAGGTCAGGCTGGTCTACAAAGCAAGTCCAGGAGCCAAATCGCCACAAAGAAAAGCTGTCTCGAAAAACCAAACAAAACAAAATTTGTGTCAACATTTTCTGTCTGTTTTGTTTTGTTTTGTTTTGTTTTTGGTTGTTGTTGGTAGTGTTGTTGGGTTTTTTTTTCTTTTTTTTTTTTTTTTCTTTTTTCTTTTTTCTTTACTTCAGTGAGCATTTGTATTTAAAGATCCACCAAAGACAAGCTTTCTTTAAAGGGAATTCCCAGGGTAAGTCAGATATAACCCCAAACTATGACTAATTGTATTTGATACCAAACAATTACTGCACCTACAGTGTACCTGAGAGATTCTGAGTTTACAATTTAACAATTGACTAGACATTGTAACAGAAGTAATTTGGAATGCATGATGAAAGTTAAGTACATTGAGTGGAGGAATGGTTCTACATGAAATACAGGTATTTGTTGAATTCATATCAAAGGGGAAGACAGGAAAACTGAGTTGATAGGAACAGAAGTAAATAGTCTGAGTACTCTGAGCAAACCAGGTTGTTTGCATGGTATTTACAGAGTCATGTCTATGTAAATAATTTTGTACATCTTATTTCAAAGTAATGTCCACACAAAGCTCTCTAAGGAAAACAGAAGAAGATGGAGCTAGGTTTCTTCTCTCTCCCTTAATTACCCCACCCTCTTAATTTCCCTCCTCTTCCAGTGGTACCCCAAGATATGGAATGAGACTGGGTTACATTAAATCTCTAGACAGTGTTTTAAGCCTCAGTTATCCTAGTCATACTGTTTGAACTGAAACAAGGACACAAACCAAATAAACCAGATAGCTGCATGCTGAGGGTGGGCAGAGGAGTGTTCTGGGTGGTGATAATGTCAATGAAGACAATGACACATACCAAATTCAAGACAGACTTCTATGCCAGGGCCACATATGACATTTCCCTCAGATGTCTTCATCTGCCTCTACTGTCATCCTTTGTGATAAACTGGTATCCTCAGACTTGTCCTCTGCTTAGATCTACAAACCTTGTCAGAGAATATAGGTCGCCAGGTTACCAGGCTCTAAGCAGAAAGGGCTGCAAAAAGCAAGTCATGAACAACCTAGACTCCCATGGCCCCTTGTGGGGTCAAAGGCATCGTGACCACTATCAAGCCACACGGTTCACACATAAACCATCCACATTCACATAGCCCCTGTCACATAGCCTGCACCACATATGCTTTGTTCCCTTACCTGGGTCTTGGAGACAGGCCATATACAAAGTCCTCCTGACCCTACAAGCCCCTCCCTCATTCCCTTGGAGATCTTTATAAGGAGATATCATGCTCTGCCTGGGGATGTGGAATAAAAATCTTTTTTAGAACATACCACCATGAGGAATGCTGGCAGCATTCTTAAATTATTGTCCAAAAGGACTATCATTCACTGCCTCCCAATAGCTCCATCGTTCTTCTATTCCTCACTAAAATCCAGCAGCTCTGAAGAATTTATCCAAACTAGAAGAGATAACACAAAATCTCCAACATACAGTCAAGTAGGATAGAATATGAGTAATCGTAGGGTATGAGATTGTAGGCAGAATCTAAGTGTGGCAGTTTTGCATTACTGAGCCCCCAAACCTGAGGCATCTGGTATGTGTTGTCAGAGTTCAATGGAATTGTAGAATATTTGTTTGGTTTTGTCAAGGACAAAAATTGCAATTTAAAGGCATAAATAAGTTTTATTTTCAATTCTAAAATTTTACATTTCATTATAAAAATATACTATGTAAATTTCATGATTTCCTTGTTTTTAATTGCTTAGTAGTATTCCATTGTGTAAATGTACCACAATTTCTGTATCCATTCCTCAGTTGAAGGACATCTGGGTTGTTTACAGATTCTGGCTATTCCGAATAAAGCTGCTATGAACATGGTTGAGCAAATGTCCTTATTGTGTACTTAAGGATACTTTGGATATATGCCCAGGAGTAGGATAGCTGGATCTTGAGGTAGCACTATTTCTAATTTTCTGAGAAAGCACCAGATTGATTTCCAGAGTGTTTGTATAAGTTTACATTCCCACCAGCAGTGGAGGAAGGTTTCCCTTTTTCCTCATCCTCTCCAGCATGTATTGTCCCCTGAGTTTTTGTCTTAGTCTTTCTGGGATTAAGGTGAAATATCACGGTCATTTTGATTTGCATTTCCCTGATGACTAAGGAAGTAGAAAACATCATCTTGAGTGAAGTATCACCGAAGTGGAAAGACAAACATGGTATATAGTAATTTATAAGTGGAATTGGATATATAATACAGGATAAACATACTAAAATCTGTACACCTAAAGAAGCTAAGGAAGGAGGACCCTGGGTAAGATGCTCAATCCTCATTCAGAAATGCAAAGGGGAGAGACATCAAAAAAGGGAGTAAAACTGGAACAGGACAGGAGCCTACCACAGAGGGCCTCTGAAAGATTCTACCCAGCAGGGTATCAAAGCAGATGCTGAGACTCATAGCCAAACTCTGGACACAGTGCAGGGAATCTTATGAAAGAACAGAGATGACTGAAAGACCTGGAGAGGACAGGAGCTCCACAAGGAGACCAAAAGAACCAAAAAGTCTGGGTACAGGGGTCTTTTCTGAGACTGATACTGCAACCAAGGGCCATGCATGGAGAAAACATAGAACCCCTGCACAGATGTAGCCCATGGCAGCTCAGTGTCCAAGTGGATACCCTAGTAAGAAGAACAGGGGCTAAGTCTGACATGAAATCAGTGGCTGGCTCTTTAATCATCTCCCCCTGACAGGGGGTTGGAGAATAGCCTTACCAAGCCACAGAGGAAGACAGTCCTGATGAGACCTGATAGTCTAGGGGTCAGATGGAAGGGGAGGATGACTTCTCCTATCAATGGACAGGGGGAGAGACATGGGAGGAAAAGAGGAAGGGAGAGCCAGAGTAAGAGGGGATGAGGTAAGGGGCTATAGCTTGGATACAAAGTGAATAAATTATTAAAAAAATAATTAAAATTTAAATATATATATATATGTAATAAGCCAATGGGAGGGACTGAAGCATTTGCTTTCAACCATGGAGAAGTCCTTTATAAAGAACTAGAAGTAATGAATAAGCATGAAGAAGTAATACTGGCAGTTTCAGTCATCTTCCCTGTGAAGCAGAAAGAAGGAGAGACAGAGCAATTAATAACCTGACTGTCTTACATCAGGTGACTTCATTTTATCCCTTGTGTGAGGACCTGGAAATGTCATGTAAGCAGTATCTGGGCTGGCCTGCTCAAACAATTTGCAGGTCTCTCCTTTGTTCTGGTTCCAGGTTAGCTTTAGATTTGGAAGCTTAATTTTGATTTTTTTTTTTTATCTGAGAAGTCTGAGAGCCTTGTAGAAAACAACATTATTGTGATTTGTTGTTGTTCTACTGTTGTTATTTAACATGAGCAGAGAACTATTCTTGGAAATAACTGAGCTTGTTTATCCTGCGTCAGATATACAAAGAGAACAGAGTGGCCCCAGTCATTGACCACTACCAGAGCCCAACCTGAGAATTGCAAGTTCTTCTCCTTTGTGTCTGCTTTGTCTCTAGTCTGCCTAGAAGTCTCAGTGTGCACTGGCAGTAAAGCATCCCACCATTCTGTGTTTACTTACAAAGGGTCAATTTAAAAAATAGTGGACCCTAATAACAACATTCCAATCAGCAGCTGCTGCTCCTCACGCAGGCCCTAGCATGTGCACGCTCTCCACTCCTCGGGGATTGCCAGCGATGTCCAACAGTCCTTCAGTAACCCAGGGTGACCAATATGCTAGTTCATCACCTCTCTCTCCTGTGCCCCTCTGCCTGACTCAGAATGAAATTTGATGGAAACTGGCCTACAGGGAACTCTCACATCCAATCACAAGGTCACCTGCCCCAGCACTGCGGTCCTGGGAAGTATATTGTTCTTTAAAGAGATAACTAAGTGTATGGTATCCAAAGTCCCATTGCTATTTAAAAACCTGTTATGAGCACAATGTCACGACTTCTGTAGTAGGGATAAAAACTTTAATATCATAGATGGTGAGGTTCTCTCAAGGTCACAGAGAGGCAAAGAGAATCCATGAAGGCTCGTCTCACAGACCTTGTGTTATCTC
The DNA here is from genome assembly GCF_030254825.1 of Meriones unguiculatus. Lineage (NCBI taxonomy): Eukaryota > Metazoa > Chordata > Mammalia > Rodentia > Muridae > Meriones > Meriones unguiculatus. The sequence goes on from NC_083365.1 coordinate 69,981,077, forward strand.
ACCAGCCAAAGGGTGTTGTTTGCTCTTTGTTGCTTTCATTCTTTTTTTTTTTTTCACAGATTTTTTTTCTGCCTGGTATGAATTATTTAAAGGAAATCTTACATGCTTTGTCCCCTCCACCCCCATGTGATATTCTTCGCACAAATTAACTTCCTGTTTTCACAGGTGAGTCTGGGCCTTGGTAACAACATTTCGGTGCCTTTACAGTTTCCACCATTACACAGTCTGACACTTTGTTAATTATCACTGCACTCTCTTCTGCATAGCCTGCGCAAAAACTGGGAAACATTCCAAATGTCCTCCTAGGGGCCAAGCTGCTGAATCTAGAGCTGGGCAGTGGTCGCCTGCAATTCAAGGACCCTAAATGTGGACATAGCATAAGAAACCATTCTAAAGCTATACAAGTAGCTCTGTGAGTGAGAACGGAAACATGAGGACCTAAGTTCAAATCCCCAGAACCCACATAAAAGTGTTGTCTTGTGTACCAACAATCCCAGCACTGAGGAGATAAAAGGGCATGCCAGGGCTTGCCTGCTGCCAGGCTAGGTTCAGGTTTAAGGAGAGACTCCGTCTCACTGGAATAAGATGGAATGCTGAAGCAGGACACTTTAGGTCCCCTAGTCCTTATGCATCTGCACACACATGGGCTCATGTATCACACACACACACAACACAATCTGGTGGTTTATTCAAGGAATGCTGGAAATCTTTTTTTTATGCTTTTAAAATAATCCTTTATTTTTTAATATGTGCATTACAGGAAACAAAACACAAGAAGCCAAGAAAGAGCTAAGTCAGCCAGTCACAAGCAGCTCAGCTCCGTAGCCTGCAAATGTACATACACTTAGGTAACCGAGCTTATACAGGAAGTAACATGCTTCCCCCACATCGTGAATATTCACCAACTAAAAACCCTTGCTACGTGAGTATTTTGATAACCAAGAATACACCATGCCATCTCAGTCTGTCAGACAAAATTGTAATCCTGGTTTTCTTGGCTACAAAAAAAGTCATAGGTGACAAAAAAGTGGCAGCAGGCCTTTAGATAGATGTACGGGTGAAATTACAATTAAATTCTGCATTCCCTCAGTGCTCAGCTTACAAGGGAACACAAAGCAACAGATCACACTCAGTATAGCTGGTCACTGGAAATCTTACACAATTTCCTGTAACTATAAAGCAGTGGTTCTCAACCTGTGGGTCAGCCCCTTTTGGGAGTCACATGACCCTTTCACAGGGGTTGTGAATCTACATTATGATTTTTGACTGTAGCAAAATGACAGTTATGAGGTAGCAACAAAATAATTATATGGTAGGCGGTCACCACACCATGAGAAATTGTATCACAGTGTCACAACATTAGGAAGGTTGAAAACCACGGCCAGCATCCCTTACATCTGAAAAAATAGTTCTAACAATCATGAAAGCTGCTTGGTATTGGCCTTACTTGTATATCTTAATATAATTCTTGTGAGTCTTAACTGGATAAGCCTTCAAATTAGGGTTAAGGGTACTAGTAGAATAATGGCTCAGTAGTTAAGAGTGATTGATGTCCTTGCAAAAGACTGGAGTCCTGCTCGCCATGAAAGCTTGTAACTGTAGCTCCACTTGACCCTGATCCCTCTTCTAACCTTCATAGGCAACCTCCTACCACCAAACACATAAATAAAAATAAATGTTAAAAGTAAAAACGAATCTACGTTTGGGGGAGTTTACTGTAGTAACTTTCATGCTGCCTTCACAACTTAATCCCTGTGAGATAAAGGGATGGAGAAACATTTTGTTTTAAGTACACAGTCCTGTGAGGCCAAATCACAACATCAGGTAATTACTCCTTAGGTCCCTTCCTATTGTTGTTTGCCTTAGGGTTTCTCACTAGCCCAAAACAGGTCAGGGTAGCCTGTTAGAGAATTGCAGGAACCCTCTGCCTCCACATCCCATTTCACTAATTGCTGAGATTATAAGCAGGCAACACCTGCCTGGCCTTTTATGTAGGGTCTGGGAATCAAACTCAGGTCCCAGTGTTTATTGACTAAGCTATCTCCCCAGGGGAAAAAAAAAAAGAGTTCTTTATGCATTTGTAATTATTAAACAATAATACCTAGCAGTGATCATTTGAGCTCAGAGTCCTTGGAGTGTCTTAAGATGGATGACTTCTATATTCCAACAAAGCTCTTTTAAAGAGAGGCAAAAAGATAAGCTCAGGAAAACCAAATATGCACCTGGTCTACTGGACCAGCTAATAAGGCTGAGATATTTAATACCCTAGAGGAACGTGAGTGGCCTTGCATCACTCAGCTTGACACAGATCATTCACCATATGAGAAGCATCAAGGTCTCTGAAGGCTCTGCAAGGTAAAAAGGAACCCCACTAGGGGGATTTTCATGCTATATTTGGCAGAGTAACATAAGCAGCAGGTGCTTGTGTGGTCCACAGCAGAGCTGGCACCTGAAACCCAACATCCTGCGGAGACAAGGCACTTAAAACAAAGCTGTGTCTGCCAGGGTGAGGATGGCTGACAGGATTTTCTCAGAGAAGCAGAAGCAGTCAGTGCTAGATCCTTCTCCTCATACAGGAAATGAGTAGCATTGTTGTTGACAAAAAAAAAAAAAAAAAAAACAATTCAGGAATACTTATACATCAAGACACTAACTTAAAATTTCATGTTTTAAAAATTGCTGTGTATTAGTTTTCATTATGAGGGAATATTCTTTCTGGGGTTTGGCAGTTTGCTTATTTATGGGAAGCTAATAATGGCCCAAGGATGGATGAGAGGAAAGCAGCTTTGATGGGGTTTTATGAATAAAACTATAAAACTGTGTGCACTGTATGCACTTTGAAGACTGTAGGTGGGCGTTAAACCGCACCCCAATCCCTGTGCTCCATTTCCTGCCCCACAACCATGCCTGAATTGTTAGAGGCCTGCTGGCATCTGGGACACTAAGTTAGCCCCTCTCTCACTCCACACTGCTGCCAGCCAACTCACCTGAACGCACACCAAACTACACTCTATACCTTGTTCCCATTTCCAAACTCACAACTTTGCCTGATTTTTGGGGGGAGGGGCGCTGCTAGAATCAGGGTCAACCAGTTAATACTCTGCCGGAAGCCCTTGCCTGCCATATTGCCTTAAAACTCACCCAACAGCCTTACGCCGTACCCCATGCCCTGAACTCCATTTTGCAGGTCACAATTCCTCCCGTTTTCCTGGGCAAAGGACCCCAGGCCATACTGGTGCTAAGCACTCCATCCGTAAGGTTAGCACCAAACCCCACAGACCATGAAGGCCACAAGAATCCCTAGGAGATTCACCCTCCTGGACCTAAAGTCTAACTGAGCCACTTAGGCAAGAAGACAGGGAAGAAACAGAAACTGAGGGGAAAAAAATACATCCAAAAAGCACCCATCCAGCAGAGATAAATTTATAAATCAGCATTAAAGCTATAATAACTGCAACATCCAGATGGCTGCAGGCCAGCATAAGAATACAATGAAGAACAGCCAAGGCAATATGGCGCCGTAAGAGCCGAGAGAGATATCCTACTACAGCTGCCTTGGATATCTGAACACAGCTGAAGCACAAGAAAATGACCTTAAATCCAAACCTATAAAGATGATAGAGGTCTTTAAAAAGAAAACCCTTAAGGAAATACAGAAAATATAATGAAGCAGAAGTGAGTAAAACTGTTCAATAACTGAAAATGGAAATAGACGCTGTAAAGAAAACACAAAATGAGGGTATCTGTGAAATGAAAACCTAGGGAATTCTTTCTTTTTTTTTTAAACTTTTATTAATTATGCTTTATTCACTTTGTATCCCCCCAATAATCTCCTCCCTTCTCCCCTCCCAATCCCACCCTCCCTCCCCCTTCTTCATGCATGACCCTCCCCAAGTCTACAGATCTGGTAGGTCCCCTCTCCTTCCTTCTGATGCTTGTCTATCAGATCTCATCAGGAGTGGCTGCACTGTCATCTTCTGTGGCCTGGTAAGGCTGCTCCCCCCTCAGGGGGAGGTGATCAAAGAGCAGGCCATTCAGATTATGTCAGAGGCAGTTCCTCTTCCCATTACTATGTAACCCACTTGGACACTGAACTGCTATGGGCTACATCTGTGCAGGGGCTCTAGGAAAAAAATCTCAAGAAAAATAATGACCTATATGTCAGTCACAGGTGTCAGTCATGATGCATCCTTGTGAGTTTCTCACTGGTGTGAAATTAAAGTGTATCATTTTACAGAGCAGAATTTTAAGTACAATTATATGTGCCTGTGTGAATGTGTTTAATTATGTTATATATACCATATAGATATGATTATGTGTAATTGTGATATATATCCATACATAACACATATTGTATATTTAAGTATTATATACATATATATGATCAGTGAGGTAAATGGAATGATAAACTGGTAAATGGAAGGTGATATATAAATATATTTATAACATCATATACACCATAAATTTACCCTAACAATTGGGGCAGTGGCTGTCTCTGACTCTGTTTCCTTCCTTTGGATCTCTTTCCCTTAACAAGGCTGCCATGTCTAACCTCAATAGGAGAAGATGTGCCTAATCCTAAGGCATCTTAATAGGGAGAGGTGAGGCCTCTCCTACTCTGAAGAGAAAGGAAAGGAGGGGGGAGGGAACAGGAGAAGGAGGGAATGGGAGGGGAGGAGGGAGTAAAAGCTATGATCAGAATGTAAAGTAAATAAATTAAATGAATAAAAAAATAAAACTCAAAAAAAAAATAAAAAAAGGAAACCTAGGGAAGAAAACAGGAACAACAGAAGCAAGCCTCACCAACATGATAGAAGAGATGGAAGTGAGATTCTCAGGCATTGAAAGAAACTGTTGAAGAAATCAATACATCAGCCAAAGAAAATGTTAAATCTAAAAAGCTATTGACACAAATCATCCAGAAAGTCTAGGACATCATGAAAAGACAAAGCCAAAAAATGATAGGAATAGAAGAAAGGGATTATTCCCCACCAAAGGACCAGAAACTATTTTCAATGACATCATAAAAGAAAAATTCCCTTGCCTAAAGAAAGAAATTCCTATAAACATACAAGAAGCTAAGAAGAACTCCAAATAGGTTGGACCATAAAAGAAAATCTTCCTACCACATAATAATTAATACACTAAATGTACAGAATAAACAAAAAAATATTAAAAGTTGCAGGGGAAAAGGCCAAGTAACATATAAAGGACAAACTATCAGAATTATTCTGACTTATCAACAGAGACTCTAGAAGCCAGAAGGGATTGGGCAGGTGTCTTGTAGTGTCTGTGAGACTGCAGATACCAGCCTAGACTTTCAATTATCTTAGAGGGAGAAAACAAGATATCCCACGATAAAAACCAAATTTAATATCTACCCACAAATACAGCCCTACAGAAGAAACTAGAAAGAGTACTCCAACACAAGGAGGTTAACTACATCCAAGAAAATACAAGAAATAATTAATTCCACACAAGTAAAACCAAAAGTACATGTGCGCGCGCGCATGCGCACACACACACACACACTAACACCACCAACCAAAAATAACAGGAATTAGCAATCATTGGCCAAAATATCTCTCAACATCAATGAATTGATTTTCCTAGTAAAAAGACAGGCTAATAGAATGAATGTAAAAACAGAATCCATAATTATGTTGTATACAAGAAATACACCTCAGCAGCAAAGCTAGACATTGCCTCAGAATAAAAAGATGGAAAAAGATTTTCAAGCAAACGAACAGCTGGAGTAGCTATTCAAATATCTAATAAAATGAACTTTCAACCAAAATTAATCAAAAGAGATAGGGAAGGCTATGTCATACTCATCAAAGGAAAAATCCAACATGAAGACAACTCAATTCTGACAATCTATGCCCCAAATACAAGGGCACCCACCTTTGTAAAAGAAACATTACTAAAGCTTAATCACATATCAAACCCCACACATTAATAGTAGAAGACTTCCACACTACATTGTCACCAATGCACAGATCAACAAGCCAGAAACTAAACAGAAAATTACTGGAACTAAAAGATGTTATGAATCAAATGGACCTAACAAATATCTATAGAAAATTTCACCCAAACACAAAAGAATATACTTTTTTTTCTCAGCACCTCCTGGAACTTTTCCAAAATTGACGATATGCTTGGTCACAACGCAAGTCTCAACAGGTACAAGAAAATTAAAATAACCCCTTGTATCTTATCAGATCATCACAGATTATAGCTATACTTCAACAACAGCAGAAACAACAAAATGCCTAAAACTTACAGGAACTCATCAAAGAGCCAGCCACTAAGTTAATGCCAGAGACATCCCCTGCTCGCCTTACTAGGGAATCTACTTGGAAACTGAGCAGGGGTCTAGGTCTTCTCCATGCATGAACCTTGGTTGAAGTATTGGTCTCTGCAGGCCCCGTTGGTCTCCTTGTGCAGCTACTTCAACTCTTTCTATCCCCCTCTTCTTCCATAAGGTTTCCTGCACTCTGCCCAAAGATTGGTTATGAGTCTCAGTATCTCCTTCCATACCTGATGGGTAGGGTCTTTCAGAGACCCCTTGTGGAAGGCTCCTGTCCTGTTCCTGGTCTTCTCCTACTTCCAATGTCTATCCTGTTTGCCCTTCTGAGTGAGGTTTCCACCTCTTCCCTAGGGTCCTCCTTGTTTAACTTCTTTAGGACTATAGATTTTAATATATCTATCCTATTTAGAGGTGGGCTGTTTGATCAGCTCCCCCTGGTATGGGAAGCTTTGTCAGGCCACAGAATGAGATTATATAGCCAGCTCTGATGAGACCTGATAGGCTAGGGTCAGGTAGATGGGGAAGAGGTCCTCCATTATCAGTGGAATAGGGAAGGGACATAAGGGGAGAAGAGGGAGGATGGGTGGGACTGGGAGGCTACAGCCAGGATACAAAGTGAATAAACTGTAATAAATAAATAAATGGCTCAATAAAAAATTAATAAATAAATAAAAATAAATTTATAGAAACTGAACAACTCTCTCCTCAATTACCAATCAGTCAAGAAATAAATAAATTTAAAACTTTCTAGAATTCAACAAAAATGGAAGTACAGCATACCAAACTTATGGGACACAATGAAAGTAGTGCTAAGAGGAAATTTAATAGTATTAAGTGACTTTGTAAAGAAATTGGAGAGATCTCATACTAGCAACTTAATGGCACATGTGAACGCTCTAGAACAAAAGAAAGCAAACATACCCAAGAGGAGTATATGGTATGAAATAAGCAAACTAGGGGCAGAAATCAGTAAATAAGAGGCAAAGGGGATGGACTTAGGAGGAGGGTGAAAACAGGCAACAGGAGAGGAGTGCTGCCACAGAGGGCCTCTAAAAGACTCTATCCAGCAGTGTATCAAAGCAGATGCTGAGACTCATAGCCAAACTTTGGGAAGAGTGTAGGGAATCTCATGAAAGAAGGGGGAGACAGAAAGACCTGGAGGGGACAGGAGCTCCACAAGGAGAGCAACAGAACCAAAAAATCTGGGCACAGAGGTCTTTTCTGAAACTGATAACTCCAAAAAAAGGACCATTCATGGATATAACCTAGAACCTCTGCTCAGATGTAGCCTATGGCAGCTCAGTGTCCAAGTGGGTTCCCTAATAATGAGAAAAGGGACTGTCTCTGACATGTACTTAGTGGCCAGCTCTTTGACCACCTCCCAAGCCACAGAAGAGGACAACATAGCCAGTCCTGATGAGACCTGATAAGCTAGGGTCAGATGGAAGGGGAGGAGGACCTCCACTATCAGTGGACTTGGAAGAAAGTAGGGGAGGAGATGAAGGAAGCAGTGTGGGATTGTGTGAGAATGAGGGAGAGGGCTACAGTTGGGCTACAAAGTGAATAAACTGTAATTAATATAAAAAATAAACATTTAATTAAAAATTTTTAAAAAATCATTATCCCTTCTACATAAAAACAATAAACATGTGGAGAAAGAAATTGTGTAAACAACACCTTTATGATAGCCACAAATAATATATCTTTGGGTGTAACTCTAACAAGCAAGTGAAAGACCTGTATGACAATAACTGCAAGCCTTTGAAGAAAGAAATTGAAGAATATTTCAGAATGTATAAAATTTGTCCATGCTACTGGATCAGTAGGATTAACAGTAAAAATGGCCGTCTTATCAAAAGCAATCTACAGACTCAATTCAATTCTCATCAAAGTTTCAACAAAATCCTTTACAGACCTTTAAAGATCAATACTCAACTTCAACAATAAACCCAGGATAGAGAGCTAAAACAATCCTGTATGATAAGAGAACTTCTAGGGAAACCATGGTCCCAATTTTAAGCTCTTTTCCAGAGCTACCGTAATTAAAAACCTAATGGTATAGGCATAAAAACAGGTACATTGATCATTAGAATCAAAGAACGGTACATAAATCCACACAACAATATATAACTGAGTTTTGGAAAAAAAAAAAAAAAAACCCTTAAGTTATACAATAGGAAAAAGATAGCATCTTCAACAAGTTGTCCTGGTCTTACTTGATGCCTGCATATAAAAGACTGCAAACAGATTCATATCTATCACACTGCACAAAACTCAAGTCCAAGTGGGTCAAAAGCTCAACATAAATACTAAACCTTATAAAAGAGAAAGTTAGGAATAAACTTGAATATTTTGACACAGGAGAAAGCTTCCTGATCAGAATACTAATAGTGAAGATATTAAGGCTGACAATTAATAAATGGGACCTCATGAAACTGAAAAGCTTCTGTAAGGCAAAGAACACTGTCAATAGGACAAAAAGGCAGCCTAGAGACTGGGAAGATCTTCACCCACCCCACATGTGACAGAGAGCTCATTTCCAAAATATATAGAGAACTCAAAAATTGAGACAAGAGCAAGCCAAATAATCTAATTAAAAATGTGGTACAGATCTAAACAGAAAAACTCAACTGAGGAACCTCCTTTTTTTTTTTTTTGAAAATGAATTTATTGTCTTTACATCCCAATCATAGCCCCCTCCATCATCTCCTCCTGTTCCCACCCTTCTTTACTCTTCCCCCTATTCCTCCTTCTCTACCTCTCAAAAAAGAGGAGACCTCACAAAAAACACACTTCAGCATACCTAGTTTCATCAGGAGTGAGTGCTTTCTCTTCCATGGTGGCCTGGCAAAGCAGCCTTGTCAGAGGGAAGTGATCAAAAGCAAGCAACAGAGTCCATGTCAGGGGCAGTCCTTGCTCCTTTTATTAGGGGACTCACATAATGATCAAGCTGCATATCGGGTCAAGTTCATGCATGGTCCTTGGTTGGTGCTTTATTCTTCTCAAGACCCACTGGACCTAATTTCCTTGATTCTGTTGGTCTTCTTGTGGAGCTACTGTCCCCTCCATATCCTTCTATTCCACCCACTCCCCTTCACATTTACTCAAGGCTCCAAGTGTTTTGCCTCATGTTTGGCTGTGAGTGACTCAGCATTTGTTTAGATCAGCTGCTGTGTGGAGCCTCTCAAACAAGACCTATGCTAGGTCCTGTCTGCAAGCATAGCAGTGTGTCATTAATAGTGTAAGGGGTTGCCTCTCTCTCAGGTTGGGTCAGGAATTGGTTGTTTCTCCCCTAAATCTGTGCAATATCTTTATCCCTTCACATCTTGTAGGCAGAATAATTTTTGAGTTGAAGATTTTGTGGGTGGGTTGGTGTTCCCCTTCCTCCACTAGGAGTCCTGTCTCATTAGAGGAGTGGCATCTTCAGGAATCTCAAATGGCTGAGAAGCACTTCAAGAAATGTGGGAAATGTAAATCAAAATGACTTTCAGATACTATCTTATAACTGTCAAAATGGCTAAGATCATGATATAAATGGCAGTTCATGCTGGCAGCAATGTTGAGCAAGGGGAACACTACTCTATTGTTGGTAGGAGAGAAACTTGTACCACCACTGTGGAAATAACTCTGGAGGTTTCTTGGGAATACTGGGAATAGACGTACTTCAAGACCCAGCAATACTCTTGGACATACACCCAAAGGATGATCTATCATACACTAGGAAGACGTATTTAACACGTTCACAGCAGCTTTATTTGTAACGGCCAGAAGCTGGAAACAACCTAGATGTTCCACGATAGAAGAATAGATAAAGAAAATGTGGTATGCATGGTCCTTGTTTGGAGTATCAGTCTCAGAAAAGATCCCTGTGCCCAGATATTTTGGTTCTGTTGGTCTCCTTGTAGAGCTGCTGTCCTCTCCAGGTCTTTATATCTCTCTTTTCTTTCATAAGATTCCCTGAACTCTGTCCAAAGTTTGGCTATGAGTCTCAGCATTTGCTTTGATACCCTGCTGGGTAGAGTCTTTCAAAGGCCCTCTGTGGTAGGCTCCTGTCCTTTTTCCTGTTTTCTCCCTCTTCTGATGCCTATCTTGTTTGCTTTGCTGAATGAGGATTGATTGTCTTACCCAGGGTCCTCCTTCTTGCTTAGTTTTTTTTTTCGGTATACATGTTTTAGTAAGTTTAACCCATATTATATGTCTAATAACCACATACAACCCCTACACAGATGTTGCCCATGGCAGCTTTGTCTCCAAGTGGGTAACCTAGTAAGGGGAACAGGGGTTGTCTCTGACATGAACTCAGTGGCTGGCTCTTTGATCACCACCCCGTTAGGGGAGAGCAGCCTTTCCAGGCCACTGTGAAGACAATGCAGCCAGTCCTGATGAGACTTGATAAGCTAGGCAGATGGAAGGGAAGGAGGACCTCCCCTATCAGTGGACTGGCATGGCAGGAAAAGAGGAAGGGAGCATTAGGAGGAGATGAGGAAGATGGCTACAGCTGGATACCAAGTGAATAAATTGTAACAAATTAAAAAAATAATTTAAAAAATAAAAGTTAATATACAAAGAAAAAATGTGTTACATTTACACAGTGGAATACTATTCAGGCATTAAAATCAAGGACATCATGAAATTTGAAGGGAAATGGATGGAACTGGGCAAAAAATCATCCTGAGTGAAGTCACCCAAACCCAAAAAGACACACATAGTATGTACTCACTTGTAAGTGGATATTAGCCATAAAGTACAGGACAACCATGCTACAATCCAAGGACCCACAGAAGCTAAGTCACAAGGAGGCCCCAAGTGGGGGATATTGGATATCATTGAGTAGGGCAACTAGAACAGACATTGCCAGTGGCTGGATGGAGGGAACACGGTGGAGGGCTGGGCAGGTAAGCAGAAGGCAATCACATGTGGGGAGGACAGAAGAAGAGAGTCCTGGGAGAGAGAATTAGAATCAGTCGGAATATCTCTGGGTTGAGTTAGAAACTAGGACAATGGAAACTCACAGGAACCTATGAGGGTGACCTGAGCCAAGACTTCTCACAGTGGGTTATACAGAACCTGAGCCTGCCATCTCCTGTAACCAAAAACAGACTTCTAAGGAGGGATTGGCACACCAACCCAGCCACAAAACCCTCGTCCCATAATATGCCGTGCCTATAAGATATGCAGGGGTAAAGACGAAGCACTAACTTAAAGAATGGCTGCTTGAGACCCATCCCAAGAAAAGCTCACTCTGACACTATTAATAATATTCTGCTATACTTTCATACAGGTGTCTAGCATGAACATCATCGGAGAGGCTTCACCCAGGAACTGATGGACACAGATGCAGATACCCACAGCCAAACATTAGGCAGAGCTTGGGGCCTCTGGTGGAAGTCAAGGAGGAAGATTGTAGGAACCAGAGAGGTCAAGGTCATCATAAGGAAACCTTCAGAATCAACTAACCCGAGCCCATGGAGACTGAACTGCCAAACAGAGCATGCATTGTATGGAATGAGGCCCTCTGTACATGTGTAACAGTTTTGCCATTGTTCTTCATGTGGTACTCATAATAGCAGGAGGAGGAGCTGTCTCTGACTCTATGCCTGCCTTTGGATCCCTTTCACCTCATTGGAATGCCTTGTCTAACCACAATAGAAAAAGATGAGCCTAGTCTTACTGAAACTTGATATGCCAAGGGGGATTGCTATCCATGGGAGGCCTCCCCTTTTGCTAGGAAGGCAGGAGTATGGGATGGGGGTAGGGAAAGTGAGAGGGAGGGATGGGGAGGAAAGGAGGGAGGGGAAGCTGGGATCAGGATATAAAGTATATAATAAAAATTGAATTAAATAAAAATAGTTTAGGTGAAGGATTTGTGATCTATTATTCTCTACTTCAGTAAAATCATTGATTATGTCATGAGGAAAAACCTCCAGGAAACATGCAAGTGGCTTTGAAGATTTCAAGAGAAGTTGGAGATGGATGCCTGGATGTCCATTTCATATTAAAACTGCATTATTAACCTCTTGATCAGAGCAGAGCACATCATGAATGGTAACAAGAGAGTCACAGAGGGGGTGAGAGCTGCTTTACATAGAGAATATTATTCTGACAAATGGATTGAAAGTGTGGTAGATATGAGGCCACACTATGTTTTAGGAAGGTGACAAGCCACATAAACAATGTCAAAGGTTAAGCTAGGAGGGTCAGACAAAAACAAGTGAGAGGTGGAGCATGGAACACTTAGAAAATAAAAGAACATTTTTTTTTTTTTGGTTTGAAAAAAAAAAAAAAAAAAAAGCCCAGGTCCAGATGGTTTCAGTGCAGAATTCTACCAGACCTTCAAAGAAGTGCTAACTCCAATTCTCTCCAAATTATTCCACAAAATAGAAACAGAAGGAACATTACTAAACTCATTCTATGAAGGCACAGTCACCTTAATACCTAAACCACACAAAGATCCAACAAAAAAAGAGAACTTCAGACCGATATCTCTTATGAACATTGATGCAAAGATACTCAATAAAATAGTTGCAAACCGAATCCAAGAACATATAAAAGATATCATCCACCATGTCCAAGTAGACTTCATCCCAGGCATGCAAGGGTGGTTCAATATACAGAAATCCATCAATGTGATCCACCATATAAACAAACTCAAGGAGAAAAACCACATGGTCATCTCCCTAGATGTCAAAAAAGCATTTGACAAAATCCAACACCCAAGCATGTTTAAAGTCTTGGAGAGATCAGGGATATAAGGAACATACCTAAACATAGTAAAGGCAATAGAGAGCAAACCTATAGCCAACATCAAACTCAACAGAGAGAAACTTAAATGAATCCCACTGAAATCAGGGACAAGGCAAGGCTCCCCATTGTCTCCATATCTCTTCAACATTGTACTTGAAGTCCTAGCTAGACAAGTAAAGGAGATCAAGGGAATACAAATCGGAAAGGAAGAAGTCAAAGTATTACTATTCGCAGATGATATGCTAATATACCTAAGTTATCCCAAAAACTCAACCAGAGAACTCCTTCAGCTGATAAACACCTTCAGCAAAATGGCTGGATACAAAATTAACTCAAAAAAATCAGAAGCCATCCTTTACACCAAAGACAAAAGGGTCAAGAAAGAAATCATTGAAACAACATCCTTCACAATAGCCACTAATAACATAAAATACCTTGGGTTGACTCTAACCAATCAGGTGAAAGACCTGTTTGAAAAAAAAAAAAACTTCAAGTCTCTAAAGAAAGAAATCAAAGAAGACATCAGAAGATGGAAAGATCTCCCATGCTCATGGATCATTAGGATTAACATAGTGAAAATGGCCATCCTGCCAAAAGCAATCTACAGATTCAATGCAATTCCCATCAAAATACCAACACAATTCTTTACAGACCTTGAAAGAAAAATTCTCAACTTTATGTGAAGAAACAAAAAAAAAAAACCAGAATTTCCAAGACAATCCTGTATAAAAACAAATCCTTTGGAGGTATTTCCATCCCTGATCTCAAGTTGTACTACAGAGCAATAATAATAAAACCTGCTTGGTACTGGCATAGAAACAGAAAGGTGGATCAATGGAACCGAACAGAAGACCCAGAAATTAACCCACACACCTATCAATACTTGATTTTTGACAAAGAAGCCAAAACCATTTAATAGAACAAAGACAGCATCTTCAACAAATGGTGCTGGTCCAACTGGATGTCTATGTGCAGAAAAATGGAAATATATTCATACTTATCACCCTGCACAAAACTAAAGTCCAAGTGGATCAAAGACCTCAATATAAAACCAGATACTCTAAATCGGTTAGAAGAAAAAGCAGGGAGCCCCTAGAACTCATTGGTACAGGAAACAACTTCCTGAACAGAACACTATTAGCACAAACCCCAAGAGCAACAATCAATAAATGGGACCTCATGAAACTGAAAAGCTTCTGTAAAGCAAAAGACACTGTTCTTACAACAAAACCACAGCCTACACACTGGGAAAGGATCTTCACCAACCGAACATCTGAGAGAGGGTTGATATCTGGAATATATAAAGAACTAAAGAAGTTAAAAGGCAATAATTCCAGTAACCCATTTAAAAATGGGGAACAGAGCTGAACAGAGAATTCTCTGTAGAAGAATATAGAATGGTAGAGAAACACATGAGGAAATGTTCAACATTTCTAGCCATCAGAGAGATGCAAATCAAAATGACCCTGAGATTTTACCTTACACCCATCAGAATGGCTAAGATCAAAAACTCAAGAGACAACACATGCTGGAGAGGCTATAGAGACATGGGAACCCTCCTTCACTGCTGGTGGGAATGTCAACTGTTACAACCACCATTGAAATCAATCTGCTGCTTTCTCAGACAATTAGGAATAGTGCTACCTCAAGATCCAACTATACCTCTCCTAGGAATATATCCAAAAGATGTTCAAGTACACAACAAGGACATTTGCTCAACCATGTTTGTAGCAGCTTTATTTGTAATAGCCAGAACCTGGAAACAACCCAGATGTCCATCAATGGAGGAATGGATACAGAAATTTTGGTACTTTTACCCATTGGAATACTATTCAGCAATGAAAAACAAGGAAATCATAAATTTTGCAGGGAAATGATGGGATCTAGAAAAAAAATCATCCTAAGTGAGGTATCCCAAAACTAGAAAGACACACATGGTATATCCTCACTTATATAGACCTATAAGATAGGATAAACATACCAAAATATGTACACCTAAAGAAGATAAACAAGAAAGAGATCCAGGGGTAAGATGATCAATCCTCATCTAGAAAGACAAAGGGGATGGACATTGGTAATAGGAGAAAACAAGTAACAGGACAGTAGCCTACCACAGAAGGCACCTGAAAGACTCTACCTAGCAGTGTATCAAATCAGATGCTGAGACCCATAACCAAACCTTTGGCAGGGTATAGGGAATCATATGAAGAAAGGAGGAATTAGTATATCTTATAGGGGGCAGGGAGCCCCACAATGTCCAAATATATCTGAGCACAGGGGGCTTCTATGAGACTGTTTATCCAACCAAGGACCATACATGGATATAACCTACAACCCTTGCTCAGGCATAGCCCATGGTAGCTCAGTATCCAAGTGGGTTCCCTAGTAAGGGGGGACAGGAATTGCTTCTGGCATGAACTCATGAGCTTCCCCTCCCCCTTGAGAGAAAAGCAGCCTTGCTATGCCACAGATAAGGACATTGCAACCATCCTGAAGATACCTGATAAACTAGGGCCAGACGGAAGAAGAGGAGGACACCCCTTCTCAGTGGACTCGTAAGGGGGCAGGGAGGAGAGGAGGGAGGGAGGGGAGGATTGGGAGGGAAAGAGAGAGAGGGCTACAGCTGGGATACAAGTGAATGTATAAAATTATTTAAAAATAAAAAAAAATTAAAAAAAAGAATTTGAGGGCACAAAGATGGTGGCTGAAAATCATTTGGCTTTTTAAGAAAATGATGCCATTAGAAAACAAGAAAATGTTGATATATCAAGTTTCCATTATAATATTTCTCTATGTACATGTACAAGGTGTGTGTGTATGTTTGTGTGTGTGTGTGTGTGTGTGTGTGTGTGTGTGTGTGTGTAAAGGCCAAAGGTCAATTTTAGGTATTGGTTTCCATAAGTGGTCTGTTGTTTCTCAGCTCCCAATGAACATGGAGCCCAGCAATACAGCATCTCCATAGATCTCCCTATTTCTACCTTCCTGGGGCTGGAATTAAAAATGTACTGTGTCATTTCCTTACATTGATTCTGGTATCTGAACTCAGATTTCAAGTTTAAAGAGACATCTCCCCAGCCCCAAATGTATCAAGTTTAACTATGGTATGGTTGAGTTTCTGGAAGATGTCAGAACCAAATAATCAGGACTGGTATGCTAAAAGCTGGATGTAACAGCTTCATCTGTAACAGGTGACTTTCAGGTGGATGCCTATGCTCAGTTCCAGTTCACGCCTTTGTAAAAGTGGATAACATTCCCTCAGCCAAAGCATCTGGAAGAATCAGTAACACTTACAGATATTCTTTTTTGCTCCCCCTAAATAGCAAGCTAATTTTATTTTATTTTTAATTAATTCATTTGTTCATTTTAGCTCCCAGTTGACAATTGTAACCCCATTCCATCTTCTCCTTTAGTGCTATCCTCCCACCTACTTTCCCAATACCACATTCCCCAAACCTCCTCTCCCAGCACCACCCCACCATGACACATCCAGTCCCATCAGGACTAAGTGCCTCTTCTTTTATTGAGGCAGGACTAGGCAGACCTGCTAGGGAAACTGGATCCAGAGGAAGTCAACAGAGTCCAAGCCAGAGACAGGCCCTGCTCCAATGGTTAGAAGACTCGAGGACCAGGAAGCCTGTCAGCTTCATAGGTGTAGGGGCCCTAGTACCATGCTGTTTGGTTAATAAGTCAGTGTCTATGGGCTCCCATGGGCCCAGATAAGTTGGCTATATGGGTCTTCTTGTGGTGTTCTTGACCCTTCCAGCTCCCTTACTCCTTCCCCAAACTCTTCAACAAGACTCCCTGAGTTCCTCCTAATGTTTGGCTGTGGGTCTCTGCATTAGTTTCCAATTCATGAAGCCTCTTGGATGGCAGTTATGCTAGGTTTCTTTCTGCAAGGATGGCAGCATATCATTAATAGTGTCAGGGGTTGAGCCTCTCCCATGGAGTGTATCTCAAGTTGAGCTAGTTATTGGCTGGCCATTCCCTCATTCTCTGCTCCATTTTCATCCTTTGTATATCTTGTAGGCAGGAAAAAATTTGGGTAGAGAATTTGGTGGGTAGATTTCAGAAAATGGAATGGTATCCCATGCTCATGGATATGTAGGTTTAACACATTAAAAATGACCATCTTTTAAAATTTATTTACTTATTATTAATTATATTTGATTCACTTTGTATTCCAGCTGTAGCCCCCTCCCTTTTCTCCTCCCAATCCCAGCCTCCCTCCCTCTTCTCCTCCCATGCCCCTCCCCAAGTCCACTGATAGGGGATGTCCTCCTCCCCTTCCCTCTCACCCTAGTTTATCAGGTCTCCTCAGGTCTGGCTGATTTATCTTCCTCTGTGTCCCTAGTAAGGCTGCTTCACCCTCAGGGTGAGATAATCATAGAGGCAGCCACTGAGTTCATGTCAGAGACAGTCCTTTTTCCCTTTACTTGGGAACACACTTGAAAACTTAGCTGCCATGGGCTACATCTGTGATGGGGTTCTAGGTTATCTCCATGCATGGTCCTTGTTTGGAGTATCAGTTTCAGAAAAGACCCCTGTGCCCAGATTTTTTTGTTCCATTGCTCCCTTGCTGAGCTCTGTCCCCACCAAGTCTTTCTATCTCCCCTTCTTTCATAAGATTCCCTGCACTCTGCCCAAAGTTTGCCTATGAGTCTCAGTATCTGCATCAATACCCTGCTAGGTAGAGTCTTTCAGAGGCCTTCAGTGGTAGGCCACTGTACTGTTCCTTGTTTTCTTCTCCTTCCAATGTCCATCCTTTTTGTCTTTCTGAGTGTGGTTTGCTCTTCCTACCCAGGCTCCTCCTTCTTGCTTAGCTTCTTTAGGTGTTCAGATTTTAGTATGTTTATCTTATATTATATATCTAATATCTATTTTTAAGTAAGTATAAACCATGTGTGTCTTTCTGCTTCTGGGATACCTTAATCAGGATGATCTTTTCTAGTCCCCACCATTTGCCTACAAATTTCATGATTTCCTTGTTTTTAATTGCTGAGTAGTATTCCATTGTATAAATGTACCTGATTTCTGCATCCATTTCTCCGTTGTGGGACATATCTGAGTTGTTTCCAGGTTCTGGCTATCACAAATAAAGCTGCTACGAACTGGTTGAGTAAATGTCCTTGTTGTATACTTGAGCATATTTTGGATTATGCCTAGGAGTGGTATAACTGGTTCTTGAGGTAGCACTCTTCCTAATTGTCTGAGAAAGTGCCAGATTGATTTCCACAGTGGTTGTACAAGTTTACATTCCCACCAGCAGTGGAGGAGGGTTCCCCTTTCTCCACATCTTCTCCAGAATGTATTGTCACTTGTCTTTGATCTTAGCCATTCTGATGGGTTTGAGGTGAAATCACAGGGTTGTTTTGTTTTGCATTTCCCTGATGACTGAGGACCTTTAACATTTCTTTAAGTGTCTCTCTGTCATTTGATATTCCCCTATTGAGAATTCTTTGTTTAACTCTGTACCCCATTTTTTAATTGGATTACTTGATTTGTTGCTTTTTAACTTTTTGAGTTCTTTATATATTCTGGATATTAGACATCTGTCAGATATGGTTGAACAAGATCCTTTCCCAGTCTGTAGGCTGTTGTTTTGTTCTGACAGTGTCCTTTGCTTTACAGAAGCTTTTCGGTTTCATGAGGTCCCATTTACTAATTGTTGATCTTAGAGCCTGTGCTGTTTCCCGAGATTGAAGGAAAATTTAACACAGTTCTTTCAGACTTTGAAAGAGCAATTATCAAGTTTCACTGGGAAAACAAGAAATGCAGGATAGCAAAAACAGCCCAGTACAATAAAAAACAAAAACAAACAAAAGAAAACCGAAAACTTCCATAGATATCACCATCCCCGATTTTAAGTTGTACTACTGAGCAATAGTAATAAACACAGTATAATATTGGCATAAAAACAGACAGGTAAAAACCAATAGAATTTAATAAAAAAAAAACCCAAAATAAACCAACACACCTATGAACACTTGATTTTCTACAAAGAATACAACCAGACAATGAATAAACGAAGGCATGTTTGAGAAATGGTGCTGCTCTAACTGGATGTCAGCATGTGGAAGAATAGAGATACTCTTAACATTGTTCCTCAACATTTCTTTGTATCTTCGTTTATGGCACTTGAGACATGGTCTCTCCACACAGTCAGTATGCTCTTCTAACTCATAATCTTTTACCTTGATTTACAGCATGCTGGGGTTTGGGTCACATGCCAACATAACAGTTTTGTATCCTCAGAACGTGTTTCTTTTTTTCTCACACATGTTCAAGTGATCTTGCAGTAACAACTTTGCCTCTCCCTTCTCCTTCCTCAAACTATATTTTCCCTAAACTCCTATTCTAATTCTCTTTATTTAAGCTGTAGCATTGTGTGCTGGAGAGAACAATAAGAGGTTAAAACTTCACTGCTTTTTTAGAGGACAAGAGTTCAGTTCCTCACCCTATTTGGGTGGTTCACATTCCAGCTTTAAGACATCTCATGCACTCTCTTGGCCTCTGTGGGCACCTACACACACACACACACACACACACACACACACACACACAGAGAGAGAGTAGAACTTTTTGAAAACCTAAAAATATGCTAGTAAGTGTCTATTCTTCCTCACATAAGTGACAAATCTGACCACACAGTATAGAATTCTACTTGCAGTTCATCAAAGGACTGATCGCTGTTTCCATCATCACTCTTGTAGATTGTTTGAAATTGCAATTTACATCTTTTATTGCCGCAGTAATGTCTCTATTAAGAGGCTTCACTGCAATGATTCACTTTTGTCAGAGACATTATAACTAGAGTTAGAAACAGGATAATGATGGTGTTCCAACATGTCAGATACTAAAGATCACAGCAAGAAATCATTGAACACAAACTGAAATGTCAGAAGTTCCAGGAAATGGAACATACGCATTTGCATGACTCGAGGCTGATAAAGAACTGGATGAAAAGAACCAAGATGGGAAATAAATTAGCACAGTTGGTAAGAATGACTTGGTGGCCTTAAAAATTAAGAAGCTATTTTAGAGAAGTGTTGAACTGCGGTAGCTGTTGCACAAGCGTTTTGGAATAAGCTGACAATAAAAGTTCCTCTCATTATAACATATAAAACCACTGGGAAATACCTAGTCAGAGTAATTTAGTACAGAGAATATCTCTCTGTACTAAAAAATGTGAAGCAGTAATATTTTTGGTAAAATATATATTTTTCTTATTTTTATAAACTATTGAATCCAAATAGTGCTATTCATATGTGCATGGGTGTAGAGCCACCGACTGGAACATAGCTCAGGTACAGGAGGCCACATTGTTGAGGAAGCTTAACAACTGTCAAAAACTCCTTAGTTGGCAGTCTCCCCAAGCATGGTTGGCTACCATAAAAAGCTGAAATGTTACGCTCAGGATGCGAGGCTAAGCACTGCACTCAGGGTCAGCCGCTTTGGACCCAGAGAAGAGCATGTCTGATTGCATGCGGGTTGATGCCCCAGGTCCCGCCTCTGAGAAAAAGGTATCAGACGGGTCTGATGCTCTTTGGGTGGATGACACCTAAATGAACATCGGTACAAAGTCCCAATTTATTTCTAATATCAGAGATCAGACCTCTACTCTTGCCTGATGCATCTAAAACAAAAAGGGGGAACTGTAGAGAGCTGCGTAATGCCATGCCTTAAAGATGGAGCTGGTTTCCACCTTCCACCTTCCCAATGGTGAGTGCTCTCTGTCACGAACAACTCCATATTTGGCTAAGGCTGAGGATCTGGCTTGCTTCCATGTATGTGGACCTATCTGCATTGCCCACGTGGCATGCTGGGGTTGGCTACCCAGAGGCTATTTAAAGTGGGCTGGCTTTACCCAGGGTCAGATGATTGTTCAAGGTTCCTGAATAAACTGCATTGAAAAAAAAAAAAAAAACTCCTTAGTTATGGCACGTGTGCCCAAACACACACACACACACACACACACACACACACACACACACACACACACAAAATCAATAAAGGAATTCAAAATCCTTCAAAAATGAAAAGAAAAGGTAATAGAAGCTGGAAAGACTATCAAAGCACAAGACTGGTTTGATGTCAAATGTCAAATGTCGAATGTGGGCTCTTATTACTGTTCTGTACATTTATGGCTGTTAAAAGAGAACAGGTGAGAAACAAGTTTTCATTTGGAAGTTTTGGACAAGGCCTAGGTTTGATTTCCACAGCTCTAAGTCTTGTTCATCTGGAGGGGATTTGAAGCTCATAGCTTACATTGCTTATTCTTTACTCCTCTCCTTTATTTAGTTACTCTGTTACTCAGGACATAACTTCCATTATACCTCTTTTTTTAATTTTTATGTTTTTTATTTTTATTTTTTATATTAATTACAGGTGGTTTTTTCTTTTTTTTTTTTTTACTTTGTATCCCAGCTGTAGCCCCCTCTCTAATTCCCTCCCAATTCCACCTTCCCTCTTTCATCTTCTCCTATACCCCTCCCCCAGTCCACTGATAGAGGACCTCCCCTTCCATCTGATCCTAGATTATCAGGTTTCATCAGGACTGTCTGCATTGTCCTCCTCTGTGGCCGGGGAGCAACAGAGCCAAAATATGATACTCCAACCAAGGACCATTCATGGAGATAACCTAGGACCCCTGCACAGATGTAGCCCATGGCAGCTCAATATCTAAGTGGGTTCCCTAGTAAGGAGAAAAGGGACTGTCATTGACATGAACTCAATGGCTGGCTCTTTGATCACCTCCCCCTGGGGAGGGAACAGCCTTGCCAGGCCACAGAGCAAGATATTATATTTCTTTGTGATATAAAATTGTTTGGCAAACATAATAGTCTCTTTCTGTTTTGTGTTTCTTCTTAGCACCTAACATTTTATGGATACTGTGATATTTTATAAAACACTAATGCAGGCAATTTAATGATATAGCTAGGTAATTTTGTATGATGTGTATGTGTCTTTGCACGCGTGTGTGTGTGTGTGTGTGTGTGTGTGTGTGTGTGTGTGTGTGTGTATGGGCACATGTGTGTAAATTTCCAAGTGGAGAAAACAAGCTAACCTCTGTTAACGTGCCTCTGTTGCTTTCCACCTTTCTTACATGTAGGACTGTTAGCATGCTCCCTTCTTAGTCTCCCTGTACTGAGATTATAAGCACATGCTACCATGTCCAGCTGTATTATATTTAACATTGGTTTAAAAATTGTCAATGACTTTACCAACTGACCTAGCTCCTCAGTTCAGTGGCTAGGTGTTCTGTTTCTATGTTTAGTAAATCTGAACCTAGTAACTTATGTGTAATACTTCACATGGTTTCCCAACTGCTCAACAAATGTGAACAGCCATAATAATCTTCTATTAATTTAGCTCATAGGCCATATACTATATTATACAATTTTTGTTTTGTAATGGCCACTGAGTTCTATCAATAGCTTAATTAGAGCAGACAGGGTAGTTTTGAAGGGAAATGTGGCAATAATTCTCTACAAGAAAGTGTTGAGAAATGACAAAGTTTCTATTTGAAGAGAGACAGATTATTATGACTTGCATATCTATGTAAATTATTTTTTTACATCCGGTTTGTGTTGCTCTAATGACTTTTCAAATTATCTTAATGCTTAATATATCTCAAATATATTTTTCTCCTAACTGGCTCTGTTACATTCAAGCACAAGTACACTGAATAACAGACTACACAAAAAGAGTAAGGCACTGGAGAGATGGCTCCGTGGATAATGTGCCTACCTGTCAAGTGAGAGACCTGAGTTTGCATCCTCAGCATCCATGTAAAAGACAGGCTTTTTGATGCATACTTTGCATACTAGGGAGGAGTAAAGTGGGAGAGTCAAAAGTTCAATGACCAGCCAGTCTAGCTGAATTGACTAGCCTCAGGCTCTAGAGATGTCTCAAAAACACAACGGATGCCAAGCAATTGCAGAAGACACTGAAGTTAAGCTTTGGGTCTGCACTTATACACAAAGCTGTGTGCACCTACATACATGAATGCATACACCATAGATATCCAGGAAAAGTGTGTTTGTGTGTGTGTGTGTGTGTGTGTGTGTGTGTGCCTGTGTGCATGTGAGTGTGTGTTTAGAGAAAGTAAAAGTTTTGTGAATACTAAAATAAATAAATTCTGGATAGCTTATAGCTTATAGATTATAGTTTCCTTACTATAATGCTCTATAATGTTTATGACATGATGCTTAAGAAATAAGATGTTTAGATTATATCTGTCTAATAAAAAATTACCTATAGTTGTCTAATAGAAAATTACCTATATTTTTTGCTTTCTGTAGAAATGTCTTTATTTCAGATTTTTTTTATTAGTTGAATTCATTCTTTGATATTTTATTGAAGGATAAAGTGTGTTATGAAGACTGTGTCCACCCACCATCACTCATCCTTCTCCTACAAGTTGACACATCTCCTCCCTACAATTTCAGTTGTTTTCCATTGTTTTTGTTTGTATGTAGATCCAATGAGGTTAAACAGAATCATTTATGTGACTATGGGTTTTGAAATATCTATTGGAGACATAGTATACACCAATGAAGACAGTGACAACCCATCAGCCAGATCCCATCAGCAGCTAATGCTTTAGTAGAGTTATAAGACTACCCTGTTTATAACTTCCTTATTGATAGGCCCAATTAAGAGTGTGTGAGAATAAAAATGCATGTGTGGGAGTATGTACTTATGCGAGAGAGAGAGAGAGAGGGAGAGAAAGAGTGGTGCGTGCTGACACTTATTACTTCAACTTTTTTCTACTAAGTTTGTGAAAGGGGCAGAGCAAAAAGTTATTTGTTCCATTTTCCATATTTTCAGAAAGAGTGATTGTATTTGCCATGTTATGAAATAGACATTTGATAAAATTAATTTCTTTTTTAAATATCCAGGATAAAATGAAATCCAAGGTTTGAATACAGCTATTCATCTCCTGAGGTTTTAAAAATGTATTATTTGTAAGTATATTTCATTAGCAAAGCTAGGGAAACATCTAGGGTTTGCATTGCCAAGCAAGTATCAGAAATATAACTGAGTCAGACAGGTTGCCAAATTAGTTTACTATAGACTTTTACCCACAATCGCTTCTTTCATTCTTCTTTCCTTTTCCTTCATTCATTTCTTCTTTCATAGCAATGAATGACAGTTATGGGTCTACTATGAGAACTGAAATAGAGGCAATAATTTCATGTTTTTAAAGATTATTTCTGTGTATGTGCATCTGTCTGTGTGTTCACATGCCACAGTGTATAATGCCCACAAAAGTCAGAAGATTGTGTTCTATCCTGTGGAGTTATAGATGATTGTGAGCTGCCTAATGTTGGGGCTAGGAACCAAACCCAGGCCATCTGCAAAAGCAATAATGGTTCTTAAATGATGAACCCTCTCTCCAGCTCATGGAGACTTTTAACATGCTATTGGATGAAGGATTTTAATGAGTTTCAGAATGAATGAAAATATCTATAGTCAGCAGAGAAGATAGTAACAAATATGGAAAGCTACCCAAGAGAACTTAGAAAAGCCACAACAGCATGCAGAAATTATTATTCAGCCTCACAATTAAGTGAATTTAATTCACTTCCACAATGAAATAATATTCCTTCAGTCAAATGATCATGGGAATGTTTGTTACCATAGAGACACTGGTAACAGGAAATAAGAATTACTATTCTTAGGTGTGAGGTCAATGCATTTTAATACTGCACACTGAATTTCTAGTTCACCTTTCATTTTGCTTACCAATAACGCTGCTGTGAATATATTTCAAAAAATGATATCCAAGGTCTTTTATGTATGAAAGAGATGTGTGTAAGTAAATAAAGAAATAGTAATTCCTCAGGCAAGAAAATTCTACTCAGCCATTAAATGCCACTAAAAGATTTTTTATTTAAAAAGTATATGTGCACCTTATATCACTGAGTGCGTGTAAGAACAGAAGTATCTGGCTGTATAGTTAACTTGGGAGAGTGCTTGACTGTTATGCATGAAGCGCTGGTTTCCATCTCCAGCACATTATAAACCATTTGTGGTGGTACATTTCTGGAGTCCCAGCACCCAGAAGGCAGAAGCAAGGAGGTCAGGAGCTCAAGGTTATCCTTGGCTAGACAATGAACCTACAGGCAAAGCTGAGACAGACAGACCACGAGAAAGATAGTGGGGGTGAGAGAATAGACCAAAGGTCAGCAACAGTCCCACATACAACATAACATGCATATACACACACGAGTGAGTGTGTTTATCTTGAAAGACTCTATGTATTTAAACCTGTGAAGCCACATGCAGACAAATTTCTGTAGAAATATTCTATACAGGTACAAATAGTCACAGTTAGCTTCAGAAAGGAGTACTGAAGGACTACAAGAAAAAGGTTTTTGTTACCTTTGCACCTGGACCATTGAACAGACTATCCTGTGAGGACTGAAATGTCCCAGGGATGAAAATCAGACTGATAAAACAGGTACTTTACCACTCTAAACTATATCAGAGACCCCAACACTGGAAATTCTTCCCAGTTCTTTATCCCAAATTTTAAAGACAGATTCTCATGTATCCCTTGATACATGAGAACACACTGGGTATCTGAAGATGACCTTCAACTTCACATCCTACTGCCTCCAACTCCCATTCGCCATATGACAGGTAGGTGCCCCTGTCTGGTTTCTGTGATGCTGTGGATAAACTAGACCTTCATGCATGTGAGGCCAGCGCTCTACCAACTGAGACAAATCCCAGCCCCCACCTTCACTGCTAACATTTTAAAGTCATATATATTAATTATGGGTGATGTTGTGCATAATTATATACTGAAGAGTTAAAAAACATAAAATACACATGAAAAATAGACTCTGATTATTTAGAGCTTATACAATTGCGTCCTTTGTTTTCTGAAAAACTGGGATTACAGTGAATATTACTTCTTTTCTTTGTGTTGTCTTAGAGAATTCCAAAAAGGATGTATGCAAATGTACAGTTACTTGGGTCATGCACAAGAGAACATTTCCTTTATAAGCAGCACAGAAGGATTCTGAGCATTTTCTCTTAAAATTAATACCACCCTGGAACCGTTGCTTATAATTACAACAATGTCCTTCCCCATTCTCCACTGCTTGTACTTATACCTCTTTTATTTTATTTTTTAATTAATTAATTTACTTATTTATTCATTTTACATCTTATTCATAACCCTATTCCTCCTCTCCTCCACGTCCTCCCATATTCCTCAGAAAAGAGAGCCTCCTCTTCCCATTTACCCCACCTCATCAAGTCTTATTAGGGCTAAGCTTGTCCTTTTCCCCTGTGTCCACACAAGGCAGTCCCTCCAGGAGGAGGTAATTAAAAAGCTGCAAGAAAGTCCATGTTGTTCCAGGTCTGGGTTACTTCACTCAGTATTATCTTTTCTAGTTCCAACCATTTGCCTGCAAATTTCATGATTTATCTGTTTTTAATAGTTGAGTAGTATTCCATTGTGTAAATGTGACAGGCAAATGGATAGAACTAGAAATGATCATCCTGAGTGAGGTAACCCAGACCCAGAAAGAAGAACATAGCATGTATTCACTTATGCATGGATTTTAGCAATATAGTACAGGATAAACATACTACACTGCACAGACCCAAAGAACACAAGTACCAAAGAGGATCCAAAGGAGGATGCTCAGATCTCACTCAGAAGGGAAACAGAGTAGACAGAGGTAATAGCTGAAGAGAGGGAACAAGGTAGGCAAGGAAACACAGAGTGTAGAAATCAGACCTGATGTTAGTGGGGACTGAAGGACAATAGCTATACCTCTTCGTATAAAAAAGAGCATCCTGAGTGAGCTATCCCAGAAGCAGAAAGATGCACATAGTATATACTCACTCATATAGACATATAATATAGGATAAACCTACTAAAATCTGTACACCTAAAGAAACTAATCAAGAGGGAGGACTCTTACTAAAATGCTCAGTTCCTACCCAGAAAGGCAACGAAGATGGACATCAGAAGAAGGGGAAAAGTGCAAATAAGTCAGGAGCCTGACACAGGCTCTGAAAGGCTCTGCCCTGCAGACTATCAATGCAGATGCTGAGACTTATGGCCAACTTTTGGGCAGAGTGCAGGGAATCTTATGAAAGAAGTGGGAAACAGTAAGTAAATAAGTAACAGATGTAGCCCATGGCAGTTCAGTATCCAAGGGGGTTCCATTGTAATAGGAACAGGGACTCTCTCTGACATGAACTGATTGGCCTGCTCTTTAATCACCTCCCCTTGAGGGGAAGCAGCCTTACCAGGCCACAGAAGAAGACAATGCAGCCACAATGAGACCTAATTAACAAGGATCAGAAGGAAGGAAAAGAAGACCTCCTCTGTCAGTGGACTTGGGGAGGGGCATGCATGCAGAGGGTGGAGGAAGGGAGGGATTGGGACAAGAGGAGGGAGGGAACCACAGGGGGGATACAAAGTAAATAAAGTGTAATTAATTAAAAAAATTTTTAAGTTTTTCATAATTTCTTAAAGTTTAATGCAATGACTTCTTTAACTTTAGTATTTTCCTTTCTCAACAGTTTGCTAAAATCACTGGTATCTACAAGAGGCTAATTATTCCATTGACTTTTGCTTGTTTTATGTTCCTTACAGAGGAAAAAAAAATATTTGCAATCATCAGTGCACTAACAAAAATAGATAGGCTAGGGCTATAGCTATGATAGAGCATTTGCCTAGCAAATCTGAGACCATAGGGTCAATCCCCTGTACTGCCAAGATGAATGGATTTACAACATATGTGTTGTAAATGAAATATTGAAACAGTAACACAAATCATCATCATCACCATCATCATCATCATCTGAGGATACTCCATGAGTTTGAAAAAGGGTGGCTATAAAAGGCTCTTAAAGTCAGAATGTGGAATTGTTATCAGGCAAAATTTTCCTCTGTTTCTCCTAACTCATGTTTCTCTCTTTCAATTTTCTGCAATAATGTTTGAAGGGATTTACTATGAGTTAGTTAACACAAAAGAGTCCATTATAATTTCCTTTCTCTTGCTGTGATAAAACACTCTGACCCAAAACAACTTAGGAAAGGAAAGCTTTTATTTCACCTTATAGTTCCAGGTCACAGTCTATCACTGAAAGAATCCAGGAGAGAAATTTAAAGCAGAAACTCAAAAGCAGGTCTGTTTGTTATTATATGCAGCACTGCATCTGACAGTTTACTCACAGCCAAGAAAATACAACAGAAACCATGGAAGAAGAATGATGCTGCTGACTCACTCACTAGCTTAGGTGAAACATGCTTTCTTATACTTCCCAGGACCACTTGCCTAGGAATGGTGCCACTAAGAGTGGACTGGGTCATCCTGCATCAATCAATATCAAGACACTTAATTTTAGGCATGTCCACAGAACAATCTGATCTAGGCTTTTTTTTTTTTTTTCAATCAAAAGATGATCAAATCCTCATTCAGAAAAGCAAACAGGATAGACATCAGAAGAGGGAGAAAACAGGGAACAGGACAGAAGTCTACCACAGAGGGCCTCTGAAAAAGACTACCCAGCAGGGTATCAAAGTAGATGCTGAGACTCATAGCCAAACTTTGGGCAAAGTGCAGGGAATCTTATTAAAGAAGGGAGAGATAGAAAGACCTGGAGGGAACAAGAGCTCCACAAGGAGAGCAACAAAACCAAAAAATCTGGACCCAGGAGTCTTTTCTGAGACTGATACTTCAACCAAGGACCATGCATGGAGATAACTTAGAACCCCTGCACAGATGTAGCCCATGGCAGCTCAGTGCCCAAGTGGGTTCCCTAGTAAGGGGAACAGGGGCTGCCTCTGACATGAACTCAGTCAGCTTTTTGATCACCTCTGCCTGAGCAGGGAGAAGCCTTACCAGGCCACAGAGGAAAACAATGCAGCCAGTCCTGGTGCGACCTGACAGGCTAGGGTCAGATGGAAGGGGAGGAGAACCCTCCCTATCAATGGACTGGGGAAGAGGCATGGGAGGAGAAAAGGGAGGGAGGGTGGGATTGGGAGGGGACAAAGGAGGGGACTACATCTGGGATACATAGTAAATAAATTATAATAAATAAAAATACATGAATTAAATATAAAAAAATGTTTCCTCTCAGAAAACTCTAGGCTGGTTGGCAAAGCTAACTTGGACAGAGTCAACAAAAACAATAACAATTAATAATAGAGATAAACAATGATGGTGATGATCATTATGATACACAGCACTCAAGATGGCAATATCCAAGCAATTTTATTTCAGAATGGAAATGTGGTTTGCTTACTATGAAGAAAATATCAAATACCACAAAATATCATTTTATTGAGTTATAGAGCTCAAAAATTAAACTTATGCTTTATTAAAGCATATTATAGAATATAAAATAGACTGAAAATCTAAAAACAGGGATAAGAAAGAAAAATCAGCAGAAAAAAATTTCAAACATTTGTGACAAATAGTTTGCCTTTAAAGAAAATCCATTATCTTCTTCAAGAGGTTCAGTAAATTTAGAATTGAGCAAAATCAGAGCAATCTGAAAATAGACTTGGACGAGTCAAATAGGAAAGTCAAACATAAAGATAATCATGACAACAGGAAGAGAAAATAACACCACACACATGGAATTCTTGTACATATAACAACTAACTAACCCCATAAAAAGCAATCTAGGCCCAAAGGGAATTGACATAACATTTCCAAAGTATTGTATAAGAGAATACTGATTAATGAAGAACTCGATGTTGAGAACAGCAGAATGCAGAGTTTGGGGAAATAGGTGTTTTCTAGATATGCATCAGTGAACCCATGACCATCAGACCTACCCTGGGAGAGATTCCAGGATAAAGGGGGAGGGGACACAGGACAGCAGCTTCAACCACAGGATGGTGCAAAATAAATTACATAAGGTGACTGCATGGGTTTATGAAAAGCTGAAAACACTTTTTATAACTCCCCTCTTCTGTTGATTATAGAAGACACTTGTTTCTTCACTCCATCACAAAATGGCATTGGTCGTGTGTGATATATGGCATACATAAATAACTTATATAACCCACATGGAAGGGACCTTGAAAAGGAGATGGATCTAATGAGGAATGGAGGGATACATTTTGTGTATTACTGATGTAGATATTTAATTGGATTTAAATTATTCCAATTTAGGATATTGCTTATGAGCCACTGTAATGTTTCAATAGGAAAAAAGTATTAATTTTAAATACCTAAATTTTATCTATGAGACCTTCCTGATAGAAGGAAAGAATCAACTCCCACATGTCATCCTTCGAACCCCACACATATGCCATGTTCTGCGTGTACAAGTGTGTAGAGTCACACAATGCACACATACAAAAACTAAATGTAAAATAAAGATTCTATTTGTGAAGTCAGATGTTGTGAGTCGTTTCTATTATTCCATCACTTGGGAGGCTGCAGGAAGTGATTTGGAATGAGTTTGAGGAGTACATAGTGAGTTGTTCGGTAGCCAGCAATACTTAAAGCAATCCCATTCCCCTTTACAGAATTTTTATAAGTATTAACAACTCCAAAAGCAGTGACTAAATAGAAACCAAAAGAAGAAAAATAACTAAAAGGAAAATAGAAAATATCACTTTGGAAGGAAAAAATTATGACATGAGACAGAAAACAAATCTCAACAGTATAAGGTGTTTCCATTAAAGAAACACATTAAACACTTAAACCAGTGTTGATAAATACATAATTATTTTGTATTAAAGGTGCACAAAGTATGTCTTCGGACAACAGTGGAATTACTTTAGAAAATGAAAATGTGTGGGGGCACAAGCCTTTAATCACAGCACTCAGGAGGCAGAAGCAGGAGGATGTCTGAGGCCAGCCTGGTCTACTGAGTGAGTTCCAGGACAACCAGGGCTACACAGAGAATTTATGTAATTTATGTTTTGGAAAAATGAAAGAAGAAAGAAAGAAAGAAAGAAAGAAAGAAAGAAAGAAAGAAAGAAAGAAAGAAAGAAAGAGAAAGAAAGAAAGAAAAGGAGGAGGAGAAGAAGGAAGGAAGGAAGGAAGGAAGGAAGGAAGGAAGGAAGGAAGGAAGGAAGGAAGGAAGGAAGGAAGGAAGGAAGGAAGGAAGGAAGGAAGGAAGGGGAAAGGAAAAAGAAAAGGAAAGGAAAGGAGAGGAAAAGAAAAAAGAAAAGAAAAGGAAAGAAAATAAAAGAAAAAAAAGAAAAGAAGAGAAGGGAATTGGAAAGTTCCGTGATGATGTGGATATCAACACTCACCAATGTAGCCATCATGTGAAGGAACATATATCATAGCATTGTCAAATGCTTTCTGATGTTTGTGCATATAGAGCTGGCTTCCTCCCAGCTTTGTTTGCAGTGGGCAGCAGAGGACAAATGCAGACCTACACAAAATTCTAAGAATAATTGGCTGAGCCCTCCAATCTAATCGGGGCATCTAAAGCAACTCTCCTCCTGCTGCTTATTAAAGCACGGGGACCATTACAGTCATGGAGGCAGAGAGAGTGCAAGAGCCAGAGAAGAAGAAGAAGGATGCAGTGAAATACTATTTTCTGGATTTGACATGGCTGCTACGCTCATCTACTCACAGTAGCTATGGTTACCTACAAGATCAGGAGTGTCCTCAGAACCCACTACAAACTGAGAAGCTATTGCCAGCTGCTCATTTTAAAAGGAGAGAATCACTCCTGTTCAAAACGTGTGGCCACTGGTAAGTTTCCCATAACCGAGTAGTGTTACATGCATAGTCAAATAGGCCATGTTAAGTGGTCTTAGTGGGTAATAAAGTACAGAACATGAATCTGGAAGGTCATGTTAGTAGGACATGTAGGAGTTGGGGAGAGGACAAGTGGATATGAACAATTTTTTTTTTTACTATACACACAGATGAAATTGCCAATAATAAAGACAAAGAGAAAGAAAATATTGAAAAGAATAAAAATTAAAAGCAAAGCACTAAAATTATCAGGGCGTAAGTAAAGAAAGATGCAGTTGGGGAAATATCTGCCTGTGAGTTCATCTACATATATATATGCAAACAAGGATATAGAGAGTCTAGACAAAATTTCATATACTTCTGGATGATTCATATATGACAAAGGTGAAAAAACTATTCAGTGGCAAAGAATAATCATTTCAAATAATCCTGTGTGGCTCACATGCACAATAATGACTTTATTTTTCATTCCTCACATACAAGGGTGAACTCAAATAAATAAAATATAAGACTAAAATGATAGTACTTCTAAACAAAAAAGTAGAAATTAATCTAAATTAACAATGAAGTAATTAAGAAAAATGATAAATATATTTAAATTCATAATTGGTTATTTTTAATATTAAATATTTTTAATTTTAATATTAAATATTTAATATTAAATATTTTTAATATTTAAATTCATAATTGGCTATTTTTAGATACAGTCTTATGAAGCATGGGCTTGCCTTAAATATGTAGCTAAGGATGACCTGGAACCTCCACTCCTCTTGCCTCCTCCTGAGTGCCAGGATTACACCATCTGGCTTACGTGATGCTGAAGCTTAAACCCAGGGCCTCACTCATATCAGGCATCTAATCTACCAGGTAAGCTACATCCCCAATTCTCCAAACAAAATCTTTCTATGGAAAAAGATAACATCCACAATGTAAAACAAAAAGCAATTAATTTTTAGGAAAAAATACAGAAATAGGAGCCAGAGACATATCACAGTGTTTAAGAGCACTGGCTGCTCTTTCTGAGGGACCAGGGTTGGATTCCCAGCAATGACACCTCGCCACAATGCCTGTTTCAGGGTATCTGTACTCTTCTCTTCTGACCTTGGTGAACACTGCACATGTATGGTGCATAGGCATACATGAAAGAAAAGCACATACACAATTTTTTAAATTAAACTATAGACATTATCAAGTAAGCCTGAATTTTTAGTACATAGAAAACTCATACAATTTAACCATGAAAATACAAACAAACCAGTTGAAAATAGGTAACTAATTGGAACAGAGAGATCTGCAAAGAAGGTGTAGATACAGATAATAAGCATAGAAGATCTGTGAAGTCTTTAGTAAATTATGAAATTGAAATCTTTTAATAAATTACAGAAATTGAAGTCTTTTAATTTGTCCATACTCAAGGGAATCCAAAGTTTTAAGTAGGGGTCTCTAGAAATGTGAAATTCCTAAATTGGACCTATCTGCATTGCCCATGTGGCACGCTGGGGTTGGCTACTTAAGGCTATTTAAGCTGTGGGCTGGCTTTCCCCAGGGTCAGAAGATTGTTCAAGGTTCCTGAATAAACTGCACTGAGAAGAAAAAAAAAATTGTAACTCCTTCCCAAATTCAAACCATAAAAAATAAATTGCACTTCATGTAAAAAAAAAAAAAAAAAGTCCATGTCATTCTGCATAGCAGGATAACATCTTGCATCATACTTCTCCACCCCATGAGAGATGTCACTCACCCTCTTCTCAGTGTATCCGTATTAGATGTGCTATCCCAATATTATTCACTTACTAGATATCTCGGTTATAAGACTGACCATTCCAATATCTTGAAGCTTGGCATTGAGGTCTGAAGGAGAAGTGTTCTTCATAGATTCCTGTATTTGCACTCCTGGGCTCCAGTTAGTGTGCTGTTTGGGAGGACTATGGATATTGGAGTCTTGTAGGGGGAAATGGGTCACCAGTGGCAGGTTTTCTTGTTTTGTTTTGTTTTGATTTGATTTGATTTTTCTTGTTAGTTACATTTTGTTAACTCTGTGTCCCAGCTGTATCCCGCTCCCTCATTCCTTCCCCAACCCCACACTCCCTCCCTGGTCTCCTCCCAGACCCTTTCCAAGTCCACTGATAGGGGGGGACCTCCTCCCCTTTCATCTGACCCTATTTTATCAGGTATCTTCAGGGCTGGCTGCAAAGTCCTCCTCTGTGGCCTAACAGGACCGCTCCTCCCCTGCGGGGGTGGGGAGGTCAAAGAGCCTACCCTTGAGATCCTGTTAGAAATAGTCCTTGTTCCCCTTACTTTGGGAAACTCCTTGGTTACTGAGCTACCGCGGGCCACATCCCAGCAGAGGTTCTAGGTTATATCCACAGATGGTCCTTGGTGGAGAATCAGTCTCAGGAAAGACCCTGTGCCCAGATATATTTGGTCCTTGTAGAGCTCCTATCGGGCATATAGAGGAGCCCCTTTTCTGTTCTCCTTCTACTTTATATAAGTATAAAATGTGACTAGCCTGCTCCTTGTTCCTGTTGCCTTGCTTTCCTGGAATCATAAGCCAAAATAAACCTTTGCTTACTTAAGCCACAATAGCAAGGTAACTAAAGCATTTGGGTTTAAGTAACCCTAATTTCATCTAATAAAGGACTCAGTACTCAGCAGCAGTAAAGCTGAACACTGAATATGCCCAAAGGTAGCTATAAAATAACTGGCGGTTTTCAGTTCAGTAAGGAAAAGACTCACATGTTGAGGTTGCTGAGAACTAAGGGAAGAAACAACTTTCTACCCATGAAGCTAGGATGTAGGAATGTGAGCTAATGTACTGCCATGCCCTACACTGCAGAAGTCAAGGGCAGAGCAGAGCAAACGTGGACATGTGTGAGCAGAAGGCGTGAATTAAAGTGAATCCCACTGCTTAAAAGCATGGTAACTCTGTAGTCCAGACCAGTCCAGCACCCGCAAAGTGGCCCAGTCTGAGTGCTGGATGAAGGATAACTGACATGAGTAGCCACACATAGTTGAATGTCAATTTAAACTAGATCATTCCTTTTAGATTACACGGGGAATGGGAAAGAGACATGGAGTGAAACTGAACAGTAAAGGATACTGCAGAGTGTTGGTAGAGGGACAGTATGCATATGTGTGTGTGACAGAGAGTGAGAGACAGAGACCAGAGGCAGAGAAACAAACACAAACACAGAGAAAATGAAAGACAAAGGCAGAGAGACTTCCAGAATGAGACCCAGAGACACAGAGAGAGAAAGAGCTCACACAAATCCCAAAGTTATTTGCAAAGAAATGTGGTAGAGACTGAGACATTTAAATTATGATAAAAATAAAATTCTGGTCAAATTAAAGCAACCGAGTTCAATGAGATCAATAAAACCACACAATTCTTTATCTATTAAATGGAGGGGGGGGTCATATTTTCCTGATTAGATTGTGGTAAAACACATAGTTCAATTACTAGATACCTACAAGTGGATCTCTCTTTATCTCTCTATCTATCAATCTATCTACCTATCATCTATCTATCTATTGATCATATTGATTATCTATTGTTATGTATTGATGTGTGTATATGTATATATATATATATATATATATATATATATATATATGTACACACACACACATACGAACATAAACCCTTAATTCAAACACCTTCCCTAATGTTTTGGTAAGTATTTGTGGCAACCTATTAGTATTTGTTTAAATAATAAAACAAATAAATTTGTTAAAAATAAAACAAGACAATGAATAAACAGTTTGTTGACTTCTGTAGAGATGGCTGAGTGCTACGAGTGCCACTTGCTCTTCCAGAGGACACAGGTTCAATTCTCACTACCCATGTTGTGACCAGCAACTATCTATTACTCTAATTTCAGGGATTCTAATTCCTTGGTAATGCATGCACACAGTGCAGAGGTATCCATCAAAGCAGATGCTGAGCCTCATGGCCAACTTTTGAGGAGACTGCAGGGAATCTTATGAAAGAAGTGGGAGTTAGTAAGACCTGGAGGGGACAGGAGCTCCACAAGGAGAGCAACAGATCCAAAAATTTTGGGCACACACGTCTTCCCTGAGACTGATAGTCCAACCAAGTAGCATGCATGGAGATAACCCAGAACCACTGCATAGATGTAGCCCATGGCAGTTCATTCTCCTAGTGGGTTCCATAGTAATGGGAAGAGGGACTGTCTCTGACATGAACTGATTGCCCTGCTCTTTGATCACCTCCCCCTGAGCGGGGAGCAGCCTTACCAGGCCACAGAGGAAGACAATGCAGCCACTCATGATGAGACCTAACAGAGCAGGATCAGAAGGAAGGAAAAGAAACCCTCCCCTATCAGTGGACTTGGGGAGGACATGTGTGGAGAAGGAGGAGGAAGGGAGGGATTGGGAGGGGAGGAGGGAGGGAACTACAGGGGGGATACAAAGTAAATAAAGTGTAATTAATAAGTGAAATAAAATAAAAAATTAAACAAAAACATTAAGCCTTAGAAAACAATTTCCTTATGTTTTAAATTTTCAGGAGTGGGGATTGTGATACTTTTACCTCAGTGATTTTGAAACATAGAATTCGTAAGCCAGGCATATTCAGCCTTCATTCATGTACTTGTACATTTAAAAGAAAAAAAGCCATTAATATACAATAAAAATAAAATACTGAAGAACATTTCTTTTGTATTTTATAGATCTTTAGAAATGATTTTGAAAGAGATTCGGGTATGTTAGAAGTAGCACTGGAACAAGAAGTCAAAGCCTTTTCCCTTTCTTCTCAAGACGACTCTAGAGGCCTTTTCCTAAGCCTCAGTTTCTTGATAAACAGCAGTGGGAGCTGATAAAGCTTTGCGACAGTATGATGGACTGCTATTATCAATCTGTGCTTTCCATAAACCAGAGCCTCCTTGAACTCCTGTGTCTCACAGGTACGTTCAATACTAACTTACTGTGCTTCCTCTGAGCTATCCAAACGCCTGCATTCTATGAGACATTCAACATTAACTCACTGTGCTTTCTCTGTGCTATTCAAATGCCTGCATTCTATTTGCACTTGTGCTAGGAGACTCCAAACTCCACCCTCCCCCATGCGAAGAGGTTTCTGCATCACAAAAATGAAGAATATGAAAGAGGCCAACAGAGAGGGAAAGGCTGCATCTCCCACTTCAGAACTCTTAATTGTCTCTAGAAAAATGTATTTTGTTTGCTTAAATCACCATAAATGAATATAAAATTTGATGTGCAGTAGCATACTGAAATTTAGCTTTTAATTTCATTTTGCTAAATTGTTTTTTTCTTGCCGAAAGGGGATCTCACTTGGTATCTCCAACTGACCTTGAACTTATTCTAATATTCTTGTATTAGTGTCCTGAGTCCTAGAATACAGGCGCAAGTGATCATCCTCATATATTATTACATTAGTAGGGAGATTACAAATATATACTCTACATAGAAGTATTTATAGGGTACAATGTGTTGTTTTGTTACTCATGAACACTGTGCAATGATTAAATCAAGACACTTAACATAATTTTCACCCAACTTATCTGTTAGTCTTGGTGGTAAGACATCTGAAATATATTCTCCATGATTCTGAAATTCACATTATCATTAACTGTGGCCACCCAACTGTGCAATAGATCTAAAAACTTGCTTTCCTGTCTAAAACTTTCTCTGATGAACACTCCTTAAAAGTTTTAATTAGCTCCACAACTGGGAGTCAGCCATATGTGAAATTATTCAGAAGAGAAATGGAAGTCTGAAGCAGCCGTCAGATGGTCAGAGGTGTATAACTCCACCATGAAACTTCTCCAAATAGACTGACTAGCTGTGGTCACAAAGCAGAACACAGACCTCTCAAGAGGTCAAAGTCAAAAGCAATGGCAGATTGTGACTCATGCTATCCTTGATCTCTTGCCTGATGCACACCTTTAGCCTCAAATGGACCAAAAGAACACTTACATAAAAGCAAGTGCCGACAGGACTACTGCACGTCTCGAGAAGGACATCAGGAACAAGTAGTTATAAACTTTCATTTAACTGTTCAACCACATCATGTCTTACAAAGAAAAATGACCTACATTCTAACATTTTATTTTGATCAGAAGAAGATGTTCAAATGTATTTTATTTGCTGGCTTTATTAGCAACAGTGGACACAATTAAGAATGTTTTCCTTTTTCTATTTATTTCATCTTCTTAAACATTTATTTATATTTTTATTAATTACAGTTGATTCACTTTGTATCCCCACTGTAGCCCCCTCCCTCATACCCTCCCAATCCCACTCTCCCTCCTTCATCTCCCATGCTCCTCCCCAAGTCCACAGAGGAAAACAATGCAAACAGTCCTAATGAGACTTGATGGGCTAGGGTCAGAGGGAAGGGAAGCAAAATATTTTTAAAGGTATTTATTATTGTTCTGTGTATGAGAGAGGGAGAAAGAGAGCTAACTGAGGTGATTGTACCATAGTATTTGTGTGGAGATCAGAAGATTGGGTCTTCTAGGTCTGTTTGCTCGGTTTCCAGGCTTGCAAGCTAGCCTCCTTACCAGCTGACTCATCTTACCAGCCCTTAATAATAACTGTTTTGTCCCTGTGAATGATACCTTAGTAGAATTTATATGCTAGGTTTTTTCTTTTTTAATTTTTTTATTAATTATTTATTACAGTTTATTCAATTTATATCCCAGCTTTAACCTGCTCCCTCTCTCCCCCCAATCCCTCCCTCCCTCAGCTCTTTCTATGCCACTCCCCTAGTCCACTGTAGGGGAGGTCCTCCTCCCCTTCTATCTGACCCTAACCTATCAGGTCTCATCAGGATTGGCTGCATTGCCTTCCTTTGTGGCCTGGCAAGGCTGCTCACCTTCAGGGGGAGGTGATCAAAGAGCCAGCCACTAAGTTCATGTCAGAGACAGACTCTGCTCCCCTTACTAGGGAGCCCACTTGGAGGCTGAGTCTATGGGCTACATCTGAGCAGCGATTCTAGGTTATCTCCATGAATGGTCGTTGGTTGGGATATCAGTCTCTGCAGTGTCCCCAGGGCCCAGTTTGTTTGTTTGTTTATTTGTTTGATTGATTGATTTTTGTCTCTGTTGGCCTCCTTTTAGAGCTCCTGTCCCCTTCAGGTCTTTTTATATCCCCCTTCTTTCATAAGATTTTGTACACTCTGCCTAAAGTTTGGCTTTGAGTCTCAGCCTCCAATTTTCATCAGTGGCCTTCTGTGGTAGGCTCCTGTCCTGTTCCCTGTCTTCTGCTTCTGATGTCTATTGCATTTGCCCTTCTGAATGAGGATTCAGCATTTTCCCTAGGGTTTTCCTTTTTGGAGAAATGGATACAGAAATTGTGATGTATTTACATAATGGAATACTGCTCAGCTATTAAAAACAAGGAAATTGTGAAATTTGCAGGCAAATGGTGGAAACTAGAAAAGATCATCCTGAGTGAGGTACCTCAGAAGCAGAAACACATGGTATATGCTCACTCATAGGTAGATATTAGAGTTATAATGTAGGCTAAACATACTCTAGATTATCTGTAAAGATACTGTGGGTGTAAGATTTGGAGCTATTTTAGCTTCATTCTCCTCTCAGGGAGACTTCTAT
The DNA here is from genome assembly GCF_030254825.1 of Meriones unguiculatus. Lineage (NCBI taxonomy): Eukaryota > Metazoa > Chordata > Mammalia > Rodentia > Muridae > Meriones > Meriones unguiculatus. The sequence continues at coordinate 70,020,439 of NC_083365.1, forward strand.
GGATAAATCAGACTAGACTATAACACAGTGTCCTTGAAACACATGGAGACTACTGGAGTATGTATTCATATTTTTAAATTAAATTTTAAAATTAGTGTGTGGCCAAGTGGACATGTAAAAGGAAGAATAAAATGTCCGTTACTGACTTTCCTACTTTTATTATTATCGTTCTGAAAATTGTATCATGATTCATTTTGTGCTCACAGTGGCACAGTGAGGGAAACAATAAAGAAAATCATGACCACTATGAAAGTTGACAAGCCCACAGTCTTAATGTAGACTGATGTTGTTTATACCCTCATTGCATTTGGCCCATGTTACTATTTTTGTAATAGTCAACAGACAGTGGAAACAAATCTGTCTAGCTACAATTTTTCATGCATTACATTCTCCAATATACATTGTATTACATATTTCCAGTATAGGAATCTATTTCTGATTCAGACTAATTTTAAAGAGTTTATTCAAACATGTATATTTAGTTATATTTGTATTGGAATTATACCTGCATGTGTGTATTTACTCATAAGTACTGGTGTTAGCAGAGGCCAGAGGCATTGGATGCCCTGAAGGTAGTGATACAGAGAGTTGTAAGCCACTGGATATGGGTACTGGGGAAAGGAAAGACCTGGGTCCTCTAGAAGAGCGGCAAGTGCTCTAAACCTCAGAACCTTCTTCCTAGCTCTCTGAACATAGATGATGAAGGGGTAAAACTTAGACATTCATATCTGTTGATTATTACTTTTCATAGCAGTGCCTCAGTCTTCTCTGTAAAACAATTCTCAATAATAAGGTACATGAATCTATATATATTTTTAACTTTTTAATTTCAGAAAGTAATTTGACAGAATAATGTATGGCTGTTGTTTGTTTGTTCATGGCCACTGTCAATGATCACATTATCAATAATAAAACTACCCCAGTGACACATAGGGATATTGTAATGAATGTCTCTCTGCACAATCTTTTGTCCGAATTAGTTCTGCCTGGACAAATACCATGTCCAAATGCTTAGGCTGGTTAAGAACTGTTTTGGAGCTGGATCATTTCTTTGCCATCCTCATATTTAAGGAGAACTAAGCTTTTCAAGACACTTCAGCCTCAGAAATTCACCTACCTCAAATCATAAAGAAGACTGTAAGGTAATCTTTTCATGAAAAGAATTTGTTTCATGAAAATTATGCTTTTAACAGCTATGCCCAATATTATTCTGACTTAGAGTCTCCAACCCATAATTATAGAACTTAAAATAACCAATAATCATATTTAGGATATGTTTTAAAATGAGGAATGGGAAATGGTAACAAATTATCTTAATTTAAAAAGGTCATCAGGGTCTAAATACCTGGCAGTGGTGTCATACATTTGCTATTTGTGGAGGGCCCAAGTTTTGTTCCTAGAACCCGCATCAGGCAGCTTACATCAAGCTATTCCTCCATATCCAGGGGATTTAATGCCATTTTCTGATTTCCATGGGCAATGAAGACTTATGGCACACACATAAACACATGAATAAAAGTAAATATATATATATATATTTTGGCATGATTTCTAAGCATCTAACTATATTGCCATACACTTGACAATTTTAATCAATAAAGTTTCTCAATTGATTTCCTATTATTTTATTATGAGTTTTTTAGTCATATTTACTATCATGATTAATTATGGCTATAAATAATGTACTTGTCAATGTGCAAAGGGACTATTTCTTAATTCTGATAAATAATTTTTAATACCATGACTTAGGAGAAATGTTAAATCAAAATATTAACCTAATCGGAACTTTAAAAATATAATTGTTCTTAACAATACTATCTTAGAGTTGGAAGGAAATGGAATTCTGAAATCATATCTTGATACTTTAATTTTTTAAAAATTCTTTTAAAATTTTATTTTATAAATTAAAGTTTATTTGATTTGTATCCCCCTGTACCTCCCTCCCTCCTCCCCTCCCAATCCCACCCTCCTCCCCCCTTTTCCACTCATGGCCCTCCTGAAGTCCACTGATAGGGGAGGTCCTCCTCTCCTTCCTTCTGATCCTAGTCTATCAGGTCTCATCAGGAGTGGCTGCATTGTTTTCCTCTGTGACCTAGTAAGGCTACTCCCCCCTCAGGAGAAGGTGATCAAAAAGCAGGCCAATCAGTTCATGTCAGAAACAGTCCCTGTTCCCATTACTATGGAACCCACTTGGACACTGAACTGCCATGGGCTACATCTGTGTAGGGGTCCTAGGTTATTTCCATGAATGGTCCTTGTTTGGAGTATCAGTCTGAGAACAGACTCCTGTGCATAGATTTTTTTGGTTGTGTTACTCTCCTTGTGGAGCTCCTGCCCTCTCCAGGTCTTTCTATGTCCCCCTTCTTTCATAAGATTCCCTGCATTCCAACCAAAGTTTTGCTATAAGTCTCAGCATCTGCTCTGAGACCCCACAGGATAGAGCCTTTCAGAGACCCTCTGTGGGAAGCTCCTGTCCTGTTCTGTTTTCTCCCTCTTCTGATGTCCATCCTCTTTGCCTTTCTGAATGGGGATTGAGCATCTTAGCCAGAGTCCTCTTTATTGATTAGTTTCTTTAGGTGTACAGATTTTAGTATGTTTATCCTATATTATACATCTAATATCCACTTAGAGACAGTATATACCCTGTGTGTCCTTCTACTTCTGGGATACCTCACTTAGGATGATCTTTTCCAGTTCCTACCATTTTTCTGCAAATTTCATAATCTCCTTGTTTTTTATTGCTGAGTAATATTCCATTCTCAAGTGACAACACATGCTGGAGAAGATGTGGAGAAAGGGGAACCCTTCTCCCCTGCTGGTAGGAATGTAAATTTGTACAACCACTGTGGAAATCAATCTGACACTTTCTCTAACAATTAGGAATAGTGCTTCCTCAAGATCCAGTTATACCACTCCTGGGCATATATACAAAAGATGCTCAAGTATACAACAAGGACATTTGCTCAACCATATTTGTAGCAGCTTTATTTGTAATAGCCAGAATATGGGGACAACCCAGATGTCCCTCAATTGAGGAATGAATACAGAACTTGCAATACTTTGATTTTTATCTCAATTTTTGTTTAACTAGCTGCAGCTGAACACCATCTTACCTTCTCCTTACCTCTACTCCTCTCCTCTCCATAGCATTCTGATGCATTGGTGACTCATAACTACTTAACTGAACTGTTTCATATATGAATTTAGGGAGCCTATGCATCATAGACGAATAGTAATCAGAATATTTGCTAAATGTGGCTCTATTAAAAGCTACAGCTAAAGGAAAGAAAAGTACAACTAGTCATCAATGGAATTGTAAAAGTATAAATGCATAAGCCTAGATAAGTTGCACTAATTAGCATATGGGGTATATAGTAATGAGATGAGATGGAATGCTATGCCCTAAAAATAAAAGAATTGAAATTATGGAATGATAAAGTAATATTTCTTTCTTTCTTTCTTGATTTGTCATGGGCACTAAAAAAGGCAATGAACAAATTCTAATGGAAACAAAAACAATTTGTCATCAAAATAAATATCTTATTCATCTGAACTACGGAGCATGACTAGCAGGAATCAGTCTGAGACACAAACTATTCCTACAAGGGGATCGAAACCTAACCTGAAAGGTTTGAGTGGACTATCACACTTTCCTTACTACAGGGAAAAGGAACAACGAAAATACATGTGATCTTTCATCCGTAAGAGAATGCTGTAGAAAACCAGCCACACTGATTTCAGTCTGGATATCATGATCATATGCTTACAATGCACAGCCCCCTCTTCCTTCTTACTGTCTTATCATCCTATGGAGGGCTTCTTTTCCACTATCATGCAATCTCTTGGTGGATCTTGTACCTTCTCTCGTGTCCCTGAGGAACACACAATGCTCCTTCACATAGAGAGAAAAATGCTAGAGGATGCCCTATGTTGCTTTCCACAATCTCTCACGATGTTTGACTTTATCTCACTAAAGGAGGTTCATACCCTTAGAGAGTAGGCAGTCTGTCTTATGTAAAGTACTTAAGTATTATGAAGTATTCTATCTACATCAATTATTCCTAGATAGATATGAATCGATTTATTACCATTAAAACAAAACATTTTTCTTAATTAATAACTCAATTTTAATTATATTTTTATTATTTTGTGGACATGTTTTTGAGTATACATTCATGTATGGGGGCCAGATATGGGGAGATCAAAAGACAACTTGCAGGAGTTAGTTCTCTCCTGTGACCATGTGTGTTCCAGAGATGTGCGTAACTCAGGTCATCAAGCTCTAGGCAGGTTGCCAAGCCACCTTATTGTTCCTAATGACACAATTATTTACATAAACACACACACACACACACACACACACACACCTTAATAATGATTGGTTGCTTAGTGGCTTTCTCTCCATGGTTGCTCAGCTTTTTTCTTCTTCCTAAAAATATTTATTTTATGTGTATAGGTGTTTTGTCTGCTTGCATTTATGTCCATAAACCAAGGGCATACCTAGTACATATTGAGGAAAGAAGGCATCTGATCCCCTCAAACTGGAGTTACAGACAATTGGGATCCATCATACGGATGATGGAAATAAAACCCAGTTTCTCTGGAAGAACACCTAGCACTCCTAACCATTGAGATTCCTTTCCTAGTACCACCCACAAAGGGCTGGGCCCTTCCATATCAGCCATCAATCAATAAAACACCTCACAGACCAGCCCACAGGCCAGTCTTATAGTGATAATCCTTCTCTTGACGGTCGCTCTTCCCCAGTGACTCTACAATGTGAACCAGCACAGAACCAACAATTATAAACATATTCATAGAAAGCAATGAGATTCAACTACAAATAAATGCTTTGCAGAGAAGAAAAGCCCAGGAATAACAGAGTTCACTGCTGGATTCTTACAAAGCTTTCATAGCTAACTCTGAAAAGAGTATCATAAAATTCAGAGATGGAACGTCACCAAACTCGTTCTGCAAAGACAAAATTACACAAGACCATATAAGACACACTTAAAATTTTTTTTTCAGATGTACGTAAACAATTCTCAATAAAACACTTGTAAAATGAATTCACAAATGCATTACATAGATGTATACATCCTGGTTAGGTCAGCTGTCATAGTCTAGGAAGTCTGAAAGGAAAGATTGAGGGACTGATTGCCTAGATCAAGCTGGCATGTGGGCGAGGCTGTGGGCACTGTCTTGATTACTAATTGCTAAGGGTAGTCCCAGGGCACTCGGAGAAGCACCTTCCCACAAGTAGGTGGTCATGTGCTGTATATGTGGAAGCTAGCTGAGCATAACCCCGTCTTCCAGCCAGCCAGCAGCAACTTCTATGGCTCCTGCATCATGTCTTTGGCTGTGAAATGAGTTCCTTGGTCAATGCTATGTGGAGTAACAAGCAGCTCTGCCTTCTGTTCTTCCTTGAGTTCTTCCTCCAACTTCCCTCATTGACGGACTGTGAGCTAGAGCTGTGAGGAGAATAAAGCCCTTCCTTCCTTAAGGTGCTTTAGTTTAAGATGTTTTGTCACAACAACAGGCAGAATTCAGAACAATTCACCATGACCAACACTTTTCCTCTTAAAGCATCAATATTAGTTCAGCACATACTCACGCATAAACAAGAGATGGAAATCACATCATCACCTCATGCAGACAAATCTTTGACAAAGCTCAACATTGTCTTCATGATAACATCCCCGACTAAATTAGGAATAGAGGGGATGAACTTCAACATAAAAAGGCCATATAAGAGACTACACCCAACCCTATGCCAAAGAGGAAACTGAAAGATTTCCTCGAAAATCAGAAAGAAAACAAAGCTATCTACTTTCTCGAGCCTCATGCAATATGATGCTCAAATGTCAGCTGTAGCAGAAACACCAGAGGAATAAAAGTGGAATAAGAAAGGAAAAAGTAAAAGCATCCTATCAAAACATGACATAACCCTGTATTTAAAAGGCCCTGGTGTATTTAAAAGGCAAATTCTTAAATCTGATGAACACTTTTAACATGGGAGGTTGCTCAGTTGGTGAAATGTTTGCCTTGCAGACATGAGGCCCTGGTTTTAGATCCCTAATATCTATGTAAAAAGCTGTGTGAGACAATACACACTTATAATCCCAGAGCTAGAAGGAAACTGTGATTCCTGGAGCTTGCTGACGAGCCAGGCTAGCAAACTGGTGAGCTCTGGGTTCAGTGAAGGGAATCCATCTTGAGAGGTAGGAAAAAATGAGGAAGAGGACATCTGATGTTAACCTCTAACATACACACACACACACACACACACACACACACACACACACACAGAGCACAGAGAGAGAGAGAGAGAGAGAGAGAGAGAGAGAGAAGCTTTTCACATTTGCTTAAAAGAAAAGTAGTAATTAACTTAATGAATGAGGTGGAAGACTGCTACAATATAACTTCAAAGTATAGAAGAAAGTAATTGAAAAGACACTAAATACCGACAAGGCTACTGTGATTACTACTAGTCAGGATTAAAACTGTAAAATGATGCGTTACATCCATTACAGATTTGGTATAGTCAGCATATAAACCCCAATAGATTCTTCAGAAGACTAGAAGAAAAAGCAAACCTAAAGTTTGTGTAAACACAAAAGAGGAACAAATGCATAGCAATCTTAAACAGCAAGAGCTATGCTAGAAGCATTGGGTACCCACTCTCAAATTATCATACAGAGCAACATCCAAATCAGTGTGGCACTGACAAAAATAAAAAATGGAATAGAGGACCCAGTAATAAACTCCGGAACCACTGACAGTTCTCCATGACTAAGATACCAAAAACAAATATTGCACAGGAAAAGACGGCTCTACAACAAATGTGCTGGGAAACTCGGCATAGTGTGAAACAAACTGCAACTACCTATCAGTGGAGAAAATGCAACAGGAGAGAAGAGCAAATTATAGCAATCTCATGATACCCCACTCTCAGTTTTCTACCTGAAATGCTGTACAGGTACTGGAACTGAGTTACAGATATGGAAGTACTGATAGAGACAGTGCTGATGGGTAAGGGGATGAAGAATATAGTCAATCATTCATTACTTACAAAAGTTGTATTTTCCAATAACAATGTGGTAGCATTTGTTTCTGTATTCAGTTTAATGACGTTTCCGTTGTCGGTTTTATATACCACGTCTGTATCTGCAACAACAAAGACATTGACAGTTGGCAAATGCATCAAGATGATTTCACATCTGTAAGGGAGAAAATGTGCATTGGAAACACACATCATTGTCAGTTTTCAATAACCCAGCAGATTTCTACATTTGGCTCACATTAATCCTCTGGAAATATCAGGGAACCTGCCCAACACAAGCTTCATTGTGCAATGAACGTAGGGTTAGTGAGAAGGCTACTCATTTTCATGGCTTAACAAATGGAAATTAATTAAAATATAGGCGGTGTGCCACCTAATTTGAGAGGAAGGAGAAAGAAAGAACACCCTCAGCCTCCAACTTAAGCCATTCTTCTTTTATCTACACCCTGATGTTTAACTTATAAGAGCTGCCGATTAACTGTAACATCCCAACGCTAAGTCATCCCATACAGAACTGCCTTCTTGTTGGCTTGGGCTCCTTTTCAGCCCTCTGTCTTCATGTGATTCCCAGTCAACTGCAACCTCTTTGGGTCAGAGAACACTTTCTCTGGTGTTTTACTAGTTTTGTACAAGCACAGATCAAAATCACTACGGCTGCTACCATTCTTTTCGACCTATCTTAACAACTTTAGAGGATGGTCTTTATTTGAAATGATTATTTTGTTTCAAAAAAGCTACAAGCTTATATATTTGTTGATTGATTTTTGTCAACTTGATACGGAGCTAAAAATAGTTGGGAAGAGGTGATTTCTGTTTTGGAAGAGCCTCCCTCAGATTGGCCTTTGGGCAGTCCTGGAATGGCACCACCTACAGCTGTCGGGGCTCCCCCTCCCACATCAATCATCCATCAAGAAAATGCCCCACAGGTTTCCTTAGATTCTGCAATTCTATGCCAATAACCGACTTCTGATAGCATTCACTTTCCCTGTCAACAGTGTATACATATGTAGAGCAAATGGCATTTATATTAAGACTAAGCATCTGGGTGTTTTCTATTTCTTTCTTCTCTTCTCATTCCCCCATTGCCTAAACTGTAAAAAGCAGGACAAGCTACACTTATCCCTCTTTTGGTCTTATTCACTGATCTGATCTCTGATTTTTCTGTTCTCAATGACCATCAACTTGATTAAATAAACTTAGTCTCATCTCACTCAATGTTTTTCGCCTTGATAGATCTACTCTGGACGCCTTGATTTTCATGAGCAAATCATCATGGACTAGCAAGAAGAACTAAATCGCATGTCCTCAAAAATCATACCTATACACACTTTTACTGCAGTGTTATCAAGCCGATACCTTTGCATACACTCCTCTTTCATCACAGAGAAAATATACAGAGATGAACATGGCTCTAAATCCTCGTAGGGACTCCTCTCTGACAGCAAACACACAGCAGTGCGGTGAATATGCAACCATGCTGAGGGCCTAAAGATAAAGCAGCTCTGACGGCGTGCTTTTACTACGAACAGTCCTAGGCCAATGGTTGAAAGGAGAGAATGCAATTCATGCCATATGGTCTCTCACAGACAGGGAACACCCTAGGTAAGGTATGAAGGATTTTTATTTTTTTTTTACTAAGGATAGAGGTGGGAATATGAGTCATTATTTCTATTAGAACCAAGGTAGAAGAAAATGAATCTTGAGAAGATAAGGACTACTTTTAACACTGATTATTTTAAACTCAATTTTGCTGGATAATTGGACTTGAGATTTGTGAATAATGTTAGCTCTTCATGCCATACCCACAATTTTTTTCCTCCTGGTCTTTATATTTCATTAGAGGAAAGGCTTTCAATTTTTAATCAATGTATAATTCTTACCTCAATATGGAACAAAGATCTCATGAAATAAAACAAAACCATTTAATATCTGTCTGTATTCATTGTTTTGCTGATTTGCTGTTTGACTTATAATCACCAGCGGATCCAGCCCCTCCTTTTATAACTTCTCTTGGCTAGATTAATAAGTAGCATAGTGGCAAAGCATTTCTAAACCACCTTATACCTTGTTTGATATTACACAGTGAACTATGAGTGACTCATATCTTAACATGGGAAGATTAGGCTAGGTGTGCTTCAAGCATCCTTAAAACACAGCTTTATACACACTCCTCTACAGTATCTTGATTAAATAATGTTTCCTTCTTTTCAGCTTCCTGAATTCTAAGAGTCAATTAACCTAAACACATATTCAACTCAATCAGTTCTCTAAAGGGAAAACATTTGTTAGGCTAGCTAGAGGTCTACCTGTACCACCCCGCCCCACCACCCATTCCACACCCTAAGAGCTTGCATTTGCAATCTTCAACACCCATAAATAAATACGGCTGTCACATAGGCCCGCTCCTTTTTGTTTGCTTGTTTGTTTTTTGTTCACCTAAAATTTGAGTAACAGAAAGAAATATGCAGCAGGAGCTGGAGAGATAACGCAGCTGTGAAAAGTACTTTTTTCTCTTTCAGAGGACCCAGGTTCAGTCACCACAACCGCATGACACTCCCAACTACCTGTAACTCTAGTCATAAAGGATCTACTTTCCATGGTCACTGCATGTAGTGCATAGACATATACACAGATAAAGCATCCATAAAAATAAAATGTCTTAAAAACAAATACATACTAGTATATCCTCGTTTATGATTGTTCAGGTAAATGCAATCCTGTAATTTGTATCTTCCACCTCAAGCTGGGAGCAGGCATTTCACAAAATTTTGTTCTCAATTTGGTACAAACATTATGATCCCAGACAAGCAGGCCTAGGAAATGACTCAGTAGTAAAACTGCATGAAATGTGCTTTAAGCAATCAGATTTTCACACTGAAACAACTTCCCTGGCTATGAAAACTCTAGTCCCTAAAAAGACTCATATCAGCCAGGGAGAGCTTACATTGCTTGTCACAATTACAGGGTCTAAAAGTCACTGAGGGATTTTCTTAGGTGAGGTTAATCAGAATTATGAGGACCCATCATTCCGTGTGTTTAAGATTACATAAAAAGTTAAAAGTTAACTGCACACAGGAATTCCTATTTCCTTTCTAACTGACCAGGTGTTGGGGAAGAGCTTCCGTCTCCACCACTACACCTTCTCTGCCATGATGGATATGAAATGCAAGTTGAAATAAACTTTTCCTCTTGTAAATTGCTCTTTTCAGGCTCTCTGATTCAGCAATGAGGATAGTAATGCAGAAAGCTGGCTTGAGAAATGGGACTATGGCCGTGATAAATTGATGCTATCATCTACAGGCCTTTGGAGTAGGTTTGCAGAAGGAAGGCATAAGAGATTTGAACTTTACACTAGAAAAGCCCTAGAATACTTTAAGCAGATCTTCTCAGGCCATCTGGTAGGAATTTGAAAGACCAGACTGCAAGAGAAATACAGTGGAGGCTTGGCTTATGGGAATTCCAAGGGGAACAAGGTCTTTATGAAGAAGTAGGCTAAAGGCCATTCTTGCACATATAGACAAAGAATCTGAATTAAAATCTGCCCATGCTCTGAGAACTTGTCTGAAGCTAAATTTCAAAGAAATGGACTAATTATTTGGCAGAGGAAATATTAAAATATCATCCCATTCAGCCTGTGGCATGGCTACTACTAACTGTTTTTATTAATATCTATAGTGGGATAGAAGAAAGAGAAATTTTAAAAAAGTAAAGTTTCCTAGGAATGAAGTCTGAGCAAACCCAAAGTTGCAGACAATAGGAATAGTATTGTGAGAGTAAGCATTTATCAGTTAAAATTTTCAACTTAGAAGAAAGTAAAGCTATTTGAAAGGAGAGTGCCTGAACCAAAATGTCACCTGCTCCAAAACAGCCACATAAGCAGACAGATGTCACTTTTGTCCAATGGGGCCTAGCCTACAAGGTCATCATGGCAGTAGAATATAGCAACACCATCAATGAGGTTCTGGTCTGATAGACATGAAATATATAAGTATGAGTGAATCATGGAGGTAAACACAAAAGGCTCTGAGGCCAGTCATGTATTTCAGATTCTCTGAATGGAGGCACTGGGCAGAGGGGATGGACTGTGGGGGCATCATATGAAGTCATGGAGAAAATTTCTAAGTTGAAATGTAGACACCAGGATGGCAGCAGTAGCATAAACATGGGAGGTCTACCATGGCATGATGTATTTATGACAGGAAGTTGGGAGCTTGCCCCAGAGAGGTGCTACGCATGATGGAGTCAGCAGAGCCAGACTGCAAAGGGGTTACCTAAACCCTTTGGAGCACACATAAGTCTGAAAGATCTGGAGTTTGTTCTGTTAGGTTTGCTTCTTGCCTTTGTCTGATTTTTTTTCTTGTTCTTTCTCCAGTCTGTCCCTTTGGAATGGGGATCTTTATTCTGTGTTATTGCATAATGAAACTTTGGAACTTGTTCTTGAATTTATAGCTCAGGTTTCAGATACTGTCTTAAGTCTCAGAAGAAACTTCTACTTTGAATGTTTACACAGTGTTAGACTATTAAAGTTGATGGTAATTTTTTAATGCATTTTGCATTATGGGATTGGTTATGAGCTTATGAACACAAAGCATAGCATATACTAGTTTAAAGGTGATATGTCTGAAGTCAAACAGACAGGGATGGAATCATGACTGTATGAATTATAAACTTAAATGGATCTGGAATGACCTTGAAGACAAAGCTCTGACCATATTTATTAGGGCTGCCCTGGGTGAGGTGAACTCATGGGCCAGACCAAATGAAATGGGAGAAACTATTGGATGTGAGAACTCAACCCTCTATGCTTCCGGACTGTTGACATAAGTTGACCAGCGGCCTCATTCCTGCCAGCTTGTCTTTCACAGCATGATGAGCTGCACACTCTAGCTGTGAACTGAACCAAACATTTCCTTCTTTAAGTTCATTTCTAACAGATATTTTGTCTTAGGAGAGTGGAAAATAACTAATATAGAACACAAATCACCTCTTTACAGATGCTCTGAATTTTTAAAATGTTAGTTTCATGGATATTAGCAAGTAATAAATCCTAGTCCATTAACGTGTTATCATGGTGATTTTATGGGAAGCTGACAGTTGAAAAACTCAGTCTATATGTTTATTAGCATACAGTCACCTCATTAGTTGATGCTAATTTTATTACTTACTAAAAATGCAAGTATGCATTTAGTTTGGGCAAGATAATTTGCTTGCTTAATATTGAATAATATTACATCTATATATAAACAATTCTTTAATAGATGAAATTTTTAAGGGCATAAAAGGAAATTGCAAGGTTTATTGAGATATTTGAATTCAACATTATCTTAACTTGAAATGATATATTTTTATACCTATAAAATAAGCTTTCTGTATCATTCTATATTGCTAAACAAAACAGACTCAATATACTGGGAAATTAAAACAGAAAATTGTAGAATGACATAATGGACTGTTTTCACAGAAAAAGTCAAACCATTTCACAAATGATTTATTAAATATTGAGTTAAGATTTTATTCCTTAATTAAGTATCTCAAGGATCAATCAAGAATCCAGAGCTGTTCATGATTGGAACACAGCAGGATGCCCATGTAACTAGTGGAAACCACTTTTTAACAGCAGTGTGTGTGAAATTTTTCTCACTATATACGGAGGCCTTCTGTTCCACAAGAAACAGGTTCATCTTTTTATCTACTTTAAATTTTGTTAAGTCCACATCCTTCTTTCCCCCCACACTTTTAAGAAGAAATTTTGTAATTTGTTAAAAAAACAAAACAAAAAACAGCTTTCCCCCTCCCCGATTCTAAATCAATACACTCTGGGTTCTTAAATATCTTTGATTTCTGCTATTTGTGAGCAACTACTCATACTTTTTTATATTGAAAATAGTTGTTTGTGTTAAGTATAATAAGTCTATTCTTCTAGGTCTTCTCTGCCCCCAACTTAGCTGCTCGCTCAATAGGCCCACACAAACTTCTCCTCTGCATAACGATTCCCATGTCACCGTGTCCATTGCCAGGTCTAGTCTCCATACCCCCTGCGGTATAGTTAAGCCCTTCTCCTCTATGACTGGCAGCTGGCAACATCACTGAGGCGTTGCAACTGCCACTTCCGACCTGTACTTCCCCACATTCGGTTGCCCTTGACTCAACCTCACAGAGTGAGACAAAGATAGTGGAAGGATTTCAGGCCCTTGTCTCATGCCTTTGAACCTCTGCCTTGATCGGGGATTCTTTCTTTAAACATTTCTACTGGTCCCAGAAGATACCTTCAACGCTCAGTTTGGGGCTTTAAGATTTTTCTAGGGAGGAGCAGTCCTGTTAGGACACAGAGGAGGACTTTGCAGCCAGTCCTGAAGATACCTGATAAAACAGGGTCAGATGAAAGGGGAGGAGGTCTTCCCCAATCAGTGGACTTGGAAAGGGGCAGGGAGGACATGAGGGAGGGAGGGTGGGTTTGGGAGGGAATGAGAGAGCTGGATACAGCTGAGATACAGTGTTAACAAAATGTAACTAATAATAAAAATAAAAATAAAATCTAGTTCTGCCACCTTCAAAAATAAAATAAAATAAATGGATTTTCCTACTGCCTTTCCTTTGAGTGACCATTTTATTGAAATCTTGCTAAGTGATTCTTGAGATTTACAAACAGCTGTATATTAAACTCAGTAGACTGAAAGCAAAAACATTGTTTAGCTACACCCTGTCTCAAATTTCATATGCAGATGTTGTGACCAGAATATGAAATGTCCTGTATGAACTCATGTGTTTGAACACCTCGTCTCCAGCCAATGGCACTGCTCAAGCAGCCTGAGGACTCTTTAGAACCTGAAGCCTTTTTGGAGGAAGTGGATCACTGGGAATGGGCCTTAAGCCCAGCTCTACTTCCCATTCCTTCACTGCCTCCTGACTGTGGTTTAATTCTCTCGGCAAGCCTCCTGTTGCTGTTGCCATGGTTCATTTCATGATGAACTCTATCCTCTGGGAACTGTAAGCCAGAACAACCCCTCCCTCCTTAAATTGCTTTGTTGGGTAATTTTCTTACACAGCAGGAAGAAAAATAGCTAATGGACCATACCTACCCTTATAATCACCCCACTACTCTGCCTCTTGGGCTCCTCTATTAATACTATGTTTGATAATGTGATACCTAACTTATCATCAATAAGACGATTTCTTAGCCTCCAGTGATCCCCAGTGCACATGCCATTCCTTGTAACTGCCTCCTTGTCATGAACCAAAGACTTACACTCCTTAAAAGTGAAGCATGACATTCAGCACAAATCCTCAAGTTGAGCCACCATTAACACAAGATAGTCTGCACTGTCTGTTTTTGGCAGCTCCCCACATCATATATGGCGTATACCTTTGGATTTGCTTACCATGCACACTCACACATGCCTAGGCCCTGCGTGGATATCTCGTCTACTTTAAAAGCATCCTTACATTCCAGCTTTTCAAGAGTCCTCACTTAGTAAATCCATAATATAACCTCTCATACTACACATTTAATGTTTGATCACAAAATCTTTTTCAACATTTTTACTATTTTATTTAGCTTTAATCCCTTTTGAGTTTTCAACAACTTCATAAATTTAAGAAGAAGCTGTTTTAAGATTACTTTGAACAAAGTTTATTTTGAAGAGGTCCACATAATATCAGAAGGATTATGTGGCTGGTTCTCCCCCGACCCCCGGTCATGGCTAATCTAGTCTGGAGACTCTGAAGGTTCTGGAATGTATGTGATGGCTTCAGCTGGTGCTGGGTGGTGGCTCTTATTGAGGATGCACTTGACTATGAAATAACTAGCCTCGTGCCAGCTTTTATGATGTGTTGCCAGGAAGGGGAGACTGCTCTCACTGAGCTCATGAGATTGGACGAGGGGGAGATGCTGCAGTCAGGTGCCTTGCCCAACACAGTTCTCAGGTTCAGTTCTCAGTCTCTCTGAACAGACTGGTCTATTGGTAGGGGTCACAGGGTTTTGCTCAGTACTGGGTTTTAAAGTGTAGGACTTGAACTTAATTATTTCTTTCTCCTCCAAGAAAGAGACATTTCTCTCCTGTCTTGCTTGCTTGGAGTTCAGGAATGGCTGATGTGGCCAACTCTTCTTGCATTCTTCAATATATTCTTTCTTTCTGTTTTTCCAGGAGTGGGTGTTATGATCTCCCATGTTAATGATTTATCACTTTTGATGGTACATTAACTTCAACTTGCTGTCTCTTTATGTCGAGACAATGAACAGAGACTCTCATCAACCATTTTACTTATTAGCTCAAAGAACTTTTTTTTCCCCAATTGTAGTTCCCAGGATGGAAAAAAAAAAATTACAAGTCTGGTTAGAATTTTGAGATCTTGTAGAGCTGGCATGTTGCAGATACTGAGTCACCTTTTCTTGTACTACATGTAGTTTCCTTTATATCTATTCACTGGTCATCTCTATGTCTAATCCAACAGTCTCCCTCTATCAGGGAAAGAAACAAAACAGCAATGACAACATAGCTTTGAAATGGGTAAACACAGCAGGCTACTAAATAAAAAGAGCTAAGAATGGCATCAGGCAGCACCTATATGGCCTGCAGCAAAGAGTTTCCTAATATACTATTATCTACTGTCCTATTTGGCTTGAACTGTCAAGTTGACAGAACTTAGAGACATCTGAGAAGGGAATCTTAATGGAGGAATTGTCTAGGTCAGAATGGCTTGTGAGTATGTCTGAGGAAACTGTCTTCATTGTTAATCTAGTTAGTATATCCCATCCTATGGATAGACCTATCAATTGATTTTCAAGACATCCCTTTCAGACATGTCCATAGACCAAACTTAAATTGCTAAATTGAAGCTTCTCCTCTCAGATGACCCTCGGCTGATACGAAGAGCATCCAGTGCCACCAAGGGGCAGTTTTTTACACTTGAAATATGTCTGTATATTCTAAAAGTATTTTGGTGGTGAGGGGGGAAAGATGGAATAACACAAATATTTAATTTCATGATGCAAATCCCTATAAAAAAAGATTAAGCCCGAAACACAAATGCATTTTATTGAAAAGATACCACAAGAAATGTCATCTTCATTGAAAAGTCTTAACTAGAAGCACTTAATATTAATTCATTAAGAAGCATGAATCTATGAATGGCCCTATCCATGATAAAGAACTTCTCCAGGATTAATAATGGACCTGTTAATAGCCACTCAAGGGGTTATCTGATTTGGGAGTAAAACATGAATAGCAACAATTTTCACATGATCACTTTATTCTTCTGATTACTTGATTAAAAAACAAAAAACAAAAACAAAACAGTGGATCAAAGACCTCAACATAAAACCAGACGCACTAAACCTGATATAAGAAAGAGCCTTGAACTCATTGGCACAAGAGACAACTTCCTGAACAGAACACCAACAGCACAGGCTCTAAAATCAACAAGCAATAAATGGGACCTCATGAAACTGTAAAGCCTCTGTAAAGCAAAGGACATTGTTGTCAGAACAAAACGACAGCCTACCGATTGGGAAAGGATCTTCACCAACCCTATATCTGACAGAGGGCTAATATCCAGAATATATAAAGAACTCAAGAAGCTAAAAAGCAACAAATCAAGTAATCCAATTTAAAAATGGGGTATAGAGCTAAACAGAGAATTCTCAATAGAGGAATATCGAATGGCAGAGAAACACTTAAAGAAATGCTCACTGTCCTTAGTCATCAGGAAAATGCAAATCAAAATGAACCTGAAATTTCACCTTACACCCATCAAAATGGCTAAGATCAAAAACTCAAGTAACAATACATGCTGGAGAGGTTATGGAGAAAGGCAAACCCTCCTCCATTGCTGGTGGGAATGTAAACTTGCACAATCACTTTGGAAATCAATCTGGCATTTTTTTCAAACAATTAGGAATAGTGTTTCCTCAATATCCAGCTATACCACTTCTAGGCATCTATGTAAAGTACGCTAAGCTACACAACAAGGACATTTGCTCAACCATGTTCCTAGCAGCTTTATTTATAATAGCCAGAATCTGGAAATGATCCAGATGTCCCACAATGGGGAAATGGATGCAGAAATTGGGCTACATTGACACAATGGCATACTGCTTAGCAATTAAAAACAAGGAAATCATGAAATTTGCAGGCAAATAATAGGAACTAGAAAAATCATCCTGAGTGAGGTATCCCAGAGGCAGAAAAACACATATTGTTTATACTCACTAATAAGTGGATATTGGACATATGATATAGGATAAACATACTAAAATCTGTACACCTAAAGAACCTAAGCAAGAAGGAGGACCCTGGGTAAGATACTCAATCCTCATTCAGTAAGGCAAATGGAACGGACAGTGGAAGAGGGTGAAAAAAGTGAACAGGAATGGAGCCCACAGAGGGCCTCTGAAAGACTCTACCCAGCAGTGTATTAAAGCAGATGCTGAGACTCATAGCCAAACTTTCAGCAAAGCGCAGGGAATCTTATGAAAGGATGGGAGATAGAAAGATCTGGAGAGGATAGGAGTTTTACAAGGAGAGCAACAGAACCAAAATATCTGGGCCCAGGGATCTTTTCTCAGACTGATATCCCAACCAAGGACCATAAATGGAGATACCCTAAAACCCCAGCACAGATGTAGCCCATGGCAGCTTAGTCTCCAAGTGGGTAGCCTAGTAAAT
This sequence comes from Meriones unguiculatus, assembly GCF_030254825.1. Classification (NCBI taxonomy): domain Eukaryota; kingdom Metazoa; phylum Chordata; class Mammalia; order Rodentia; family Muridae; genus Meriones; species Meriones unguiculatus. The sequence goes on from NC_083365.1 coordinate 70,038,166, forward strand.
TAGTAAATTACCCAGATAACCCCCTAGCAGGGGCTGTCTTTGACATGAATTCAGCGGCTGGCTCTTTGATCACCCCTTCAGGGGAGCAGCCTTACCAGGCCATAAAGGAAGAAAATGCAGACAGTGCTGATGAAACCTGATAGGCTAGGGTCAGATGGAAGGGGAGGAGGACTGCCCTTCTCAGTGGCATGGGTGAGGAGCATGGGAGGAGATAAGGGAAGGAAGATAGCATTGGGAGGGGAAAAGTGAAGGAGCTACAGCAGGGATACAAAAGGAATAAATTGTAATTATTTAAAAATAAATTACTTTAAAAAAACAAAACAAAACAAAACAAAATAACAACAACAAAAACAGGAGAAGAAAATCAACTACTCTAGAATTCCAAACATATTTTCCCCCACCCAGAAGGGCTGTTTATTTAAACAACAGCAGTAGCTTAAGCACAGCTTTAATGGCTCGCAGCTTTTTTTTTTTTTCTTTAGGCAACACCTGTGCCAAAAGCTTTCTTAATTTCAAACTCACACACTCAAAGGTCTCTGCCTAAGTGCGCAATCTGTTGTAATCAGAAGTTAAAAGGAAGACTTAAGCAGAGTCTTGCTTTTTCTTAGTTAAACATCTTACACCAGATGAACATTGTAGAAAATGAGAATCTGATGCACGGTTTTCAAAATAAAATTATCTCCAGTCAGTGTAGGCCTAGGTACAGATGAATTAAAAAACACTAGCCCCCTGCTGTCAGTGAAACTACTCACTGGTGCCACTTGGCCAAGCTTCTCCCACCACCTAAACTCCTAAATTTCCAGGAGCCAGGTTTGCCTAGGGGGCCTACCTGCTTACCAAGGCCTTACATCTAGTGAGTTTGAAACTCAGTTATGAGAGATGAGGACCTGCACATTTTCTGTTGAGAAAAACAGAAATGAGTGGCAGAGGGAAAGCTAAGGCCTAGCTGATATGAAAGATTGCACCCCCAATCAGTTATTCTAATCAGATTACACAGTCAAGAGGATAGGGGGTGTGGCTTGCTTGCTGTACAGTTTGTAAGGATTATTCTCTGCCTCAATCAGCATCCCACCCTGGCTTGGCTTTGCCAGGTTGTAAAATTAATTGTCTCACTTTCCCTAATCTGTGTCTCTGGTGTTATTATGGAGTGAGGGTCCACATTTCTTATGACATAAAAATTGCTTGTGGGACCAGGAAAAAATATTCTGATGCCAAAGGGCTTGAAGGAATAGGAAAAAGACCTGAGTTTAGATCCCTACCATTCATGTAAAAACATGGGTGTGGCTGTGCATGCCTATAACCCCTGTTCAGGGGAGGTGTGAGAAGACTGCTCTGTGGAGCTTGCTGGCCAGCAGCCTAACAGATAAGTGCACTCCAGTTTCTGTGAGAGATCCTTTCTAGAAAACGCATAAGGAAGAAGATGTCTGTGGGAGACACCTGACATTGACTTTGGCTTCCATGCATAAGGGGACAAGCGCCCACATACATACATGAACACATATACACATATACATAGGTACGTAAACACACATGCAAAATTGACTATATTTTTATGTTTTTTGTAAACTCCTGGAAGAGAACACCACCATGAGTTATATAGGACAGTTATTTTAAACTTACATCCAAACTAAACATGAGAGAATAAATACATTTGAAAGAAAACCTAGGCAAATGTACAAATCACCACTCCCTTCAGTTTTGTTTCAACCACTCTTTGCTTTTTCTCATCTCAAAAGACTAAACGAAGTGGACCCAATTTTCCAGTTGCACAGAACAGGCTGATGGCCATGAGTCCTATACAAAAGGAGAGTTTTCTAGTCCAACAAGATGGCTCAATAGGAAAAAGCGCTTGCAGCCAGGCCTAATGATCTTAATTTCATCTCTGGAATCCACAGTGTACAAGGAGAGAACCAACTCCCAGAAGTTGTCTGCTGACCTCTACAGGTTTTCACTTTAATTGTAGACTCATACAGACACACACACACACACACACACACACACACACACACACACACACGCAGACCAAAAACATAATAAAAACAAAAAGAAATTATGAATATTTGGATTTTTCAAATTTGGTATACCTCTCCAGTCTTGCATCCCAGCATCCCAGTGTGTGTGTGCTGTTTCTTTGTGGCAATCATAACATCTAGTGATTTTTGATACAATAAGGAAAAACAGGTTAAAATAAGGGAAAATGGGAGGGACAGAAAGCCCTCAATGTATCAGGCTGATAATAAAGAGAACTGGCTGTAAGCAAGATGGCAACCCACATTTGCAGTCAAAACCTATGTCTTGACTTCCTTTTGACCCACATTTCCTAATGAGCCCTTTGACACTTCTCTTTGGTCCTAATTGCACAGGCTAGTAAATCTGTAACATACAGTGTAACTCAGACATAATGATGTGGTCTCACTTCCTACAAAAACACTTCTCAGATGAGCATAGCTACAGAGCATTACACTTAATATGTTATTTACTTTGAACGACATAATTCCATTAAATTATGGCTGTTAAGATGTTGGAACACAGAGCTCTTTTGAGAAGCCCAGGCCTATCTTCTATGGCTGGTACTACTGTCATTTTCACTGAATGGCAGACTGATTGAGACATGGTCTCATGTATCAGTCTAGCTTACCACTCAGTATGTAGCTGAGGATGACATTGAACTGCTAATTGTGTGGCTTATAAATCCTTAGTGCTGGGACTACAGGGTGCCCCACCATGTCCATTTTATCTTATTCTGTGTATTACGCTCAGGCTTTGTGTACTTTGGAGTACTGTACTAGATGAGTTACGCCCCTAGCAGTACAAATGACTTCTGGGTTTGATGGAGAGACACTGACTCAACGATGATAACGTGGAGAAGTGATTAAAGAAGATTCCTGGCAACAACCTTGCTCTCTCTCTCTCTCTCTCTCTCTCTCTCTCTCTCTTTCTCTGTGTGTGTGTGTCTGTGTGTGTTTGTGCCTGTCTATCTCTGCCTGTCTCTCTGTCTCTTTCTCTCTCCCATCCCCAGGACAAAAACAGAAAAAAAAAAAAAAAAAACCAACCCTACACCTCCATTCATTATTTTAGAAAATAATTCTTTTGAAAAATAATTTGTTTGAAATTTATATATATATAAATTCATATATATATATATTCATGAACATTTGCCTACATGTCTCTATATGTATCATGTACATGCCAGGTGTTTGCGGAGTTCAGAGGAGATCTTCTGGAACTGGAGTTAGGCATGTTTGTGAATCGTAGTATGAGTGCCAGGACCCAAACCCAGGGCCTCTGAAAGAGCAGTAAGCATAGTCAGCCACTAGACTGTGTCTGCAGAACCTAAAAGAACTCTTTAGGCTGCTGATGGCCACTATTTAGGGCTGTGCTGCCCTTTGTTGCTGACAAACTCTTTAAAATTGTAACAAATATTCTTCACTACAAAATACTCACACCTTTCTGCACACACCTTTCTGGGCCATGGTCTCTTGGTCTTTTGTAAGTAGGAGGATCCTTCTATCTCGACCCCCATTCTTCCACAAGATTCCCTGCACTGCACCCACTGTCTGGCTGTGATTCTCAGCAGCAGTTTCTATGTGCTTTTTGAATGGAGCCTCTCCGAGAACAGCTATGCTAATCTCGTGTCTGCAAGTCTATCAGAATATCATTACTAGTGTCAGAGGTGGGCTCTCTCCCATGAGCTGGGTCTTCAGATTCATTGTTTCCATCTGTTTACTTAAAAGCTATCAATCCTCAATCTTAACCATCCCTTTCCTCTCAAATCTTTTAATTTTGGCATCAGTAATTAAATGACCTCGAATTTTGGGATGGTATTTCCTGAATCATAAATTAGATAATGCTTTGGTGAACTTAGAAATTAGAGTCATAATGAATTCTATATATTTAATCAGGTTCTCAGCCTTGGTTTTGATTAAAAAATTATATGCTCTATTGTTTAAATGTGTATTAGTAAAGCTGGAACTATCCCCAGCTTAGCTGTTTTGATATCAGCCATGATTACTTCATGGCTAATCTGTGAAGTTTACTTATTGTAAAGTAACTTGATACAGTCCCAGTAACAGTGGTATTTGCTGTTCAAAATCAGCCAACTTCCACCATGATGCAGTATAATTAATTGGTCTATCAAATAGTAACTTCACCTATCTATGGTGTGTGTGTATGTGTGTGTGTATGTGTGTGTATGTGTGAGAGAGAGAGAGAGAGAGAGAGAGAGAGAGAATGTAAGTTTTGTGTACTCACATGCATGTGAAGATGCAAGAGTAGAGACTGTAAGAGAACATCAGGTGTCCTGCTCTATCCCTTTCCATCTTCCTCCTTTGAGACAGCGTGCTTCACTGAACTCATCACACTGGCAGCCAGTAAGCCCAGTGACACTCTTGATTTGATCCTACACAACAGCTCTGGGATTACAGACACTGTAGCCATGCCCAGTTTCTTCCATGCTAAGGATTCAAATGCATACCTTCATGTATACCTTCAAGAGCACATGCTCTTGCCTGCTGTTCTACCTCTTTAGCCCCTCAAACACACTGTCTTGCCCTCTGAACATTTATAATATCAGCACACGTGAGATGACAAAAGAAAATGATGTATGGGATCAATGAAGTATTTTCCTCAAAGACATATATAATTACTGCAGAGAAAACTGTACAAGGCAAATATATTAAGGCAAAACAAATTAAAGTTTCAGTGTGTTTCCTTTAAAACACACATTTCTAGTCACAAAGGATATTAATGTCTTTTAATAATTTATTTCCTTGAAATTATGTGTTTGGGGCTTGAAGAGTAGTTCACTGGTAGAGCATGTGCTTTGCATGTGAAAGCCTCTGTGTGATTCCCACAAAGACAAAAGAGATTAAAATACAGATGAGGTACTTCACTGTGTTCTTAACTGTTCTCCATGGTCCATTTTAAAAGCTGAACATTATGTACCCACTTAGACACAGTTTAAAGAAGAAGATACAGAAATAGTAAGCTTGGAAGATTCCTTATTTAGTGATGCCATTACACTCTGGCTCCACAGTCACATCCCCAGAAGATCACAGGCATAAACACTGGCTTGCACAACTTTCCATTGCCTATCTCTCACCCATGACACTACCAACACACATGGACCAGGGACACTACATAAAAAGAATACATTGAAATATAGCATTGAATATAGAAGAGGAAAAGGTGGTGATACTTGAAAGACAAAAAATGTAAATGCTATAGTTGTGAACATAAGTATATAAAGTAGCTGTGAAGGTTTTGTTGGTTGACAAATTAATTCACAATTTTAAACAACAGATGCTGTGACTCTTCAAATGCATAATGGCATACATTTATCAATTTCTGCATATTTCAATTAAATCTCTAAAGAGCAGAATTGATCACTGCACTCCAATAAGTATGTAATTAAATCATAAGGTAAGTTGTAATTGAACAGAAAATTGATTTACTTGAATAAATTGGAGGAAATGCTGCACTGATTAAAAAAAAAACATTGAAAGAAGTGACAAGAATGATTAAAATTCAAATTCTCAACAGTAATTGGACCATAAGACTAAGAGCAGGAATATTTTTAAATGTTTATAGGTGAGTTACCAATTTGGAAAATGGTGAATAGGGCTTGGAATGGTATAAGGATCAATGGTTAAGAGCCCTGTTGCACAAGGATGATGACAGTTTGGGTCCTGACACCATGCATGCCTGTAGCTCCAGCACTAGGGGAAACAGAAACAGGAAGCTGTCCTAGGGTTGCTAGCTGTCCAAGAGGAGCTGGAAAATACTCTAGGTGCTGGGAGAGACCCTGCCTCCAAGGAACAATGTGAAGAATGACAGAGCAGGGCATAGATGCTCCTCTCTGGATTCCTCATGTGCACGTGCATGAACCTCCACACATGGATGCTCATGCACACATACATATGCCTCATGCATAAGTATACTCAAATAATAATAATAATAATAATAAAAGCTAAATTTAAGGTTAAGTGCAGAGAACATGAGACAGTAATTTTGGACAGTAATATTTATTTCTTTTTTTGGGGGGTGGTAAATTATTTCTTGAGCATACTTTTACTTTGTTCATTTTGAATTGTGTCAACGTTCACCAGAATAACTCAGTTATTAAAACAAACAAAAACCAAACAAACACCGAAACATTGATGATTTCACAGTAACATAGTAAATTTAGTTGTGCTCTGTCTTCTGTCTGCGATGTGATATAACTGCTATGAGGAAATGTTCTACTTTTACAAGGAAGTTGATCAGATACAAAGCATGGCTAAGTCAGTGCCCCCATGTTTCTTTTTTTTTTTTTTTGTAGGAAGTAAGAAAAAAGCAGACAACTGTTTTGTATCAGATGCTCCCAGATGGAAAGGCTTAACCCCCAAACAATTGTATTACAGATTAGTAAAATGCAGACATGTATGGATTGAAGAGGAGGATGAAATGAATCAAGAGGACCACCTTACTAAACTTTTTGTAAGTATCCACCCATTCACTTGATTCAAAGATGCTTCCAGAGCCTGCAGACGCTATCGCTTTTCATTTATTTTTCACTTTCAAACCATCTCTTTTGGGCAGGGGTATGAGCATTTGTTAGGAGGTGTACTCCCCTGGGCATGAGTGGAAGCTTGAGCTGGCCATTGCTGGATAGCTTCCTTAATTGCTGGGTTCTGGGTTCATTTCTGTCATTGTGATAAAAACATTGTGTCACAAAACAGCAGAGAAAAGAAAAGGGTTTGTTTGGTTCACAATTCCAAAGGTTACAGTCCACCATTTCATGGTAAACAAAGTAGGATTCTGGAAACAGTCAAACGACATCCATCTGGCCACAGCTGAATATGTGGCCAGTGTGTGCCAGTTCCTGGTTCACAGAAAAACTGTTTTCTGGATGCAAAAACCAACCAAACAAGAAGTTTTGTATAGGACATAGACAGTCTATCTACAGTATATATACTGTTGGTGATTATTATTTTCCTTAAGAAGCCTGTTGTTTGTTAAAGCAGTTCTAAATACCATAAATTACCATTCACTCATTTGGGAAAGTTCGGTAGAAATCATTATAAGTATGTGAGCATCTAGGTCAGTAGACAACAGAAGACCATGACAGCTTTTAGAAGTGAGTCTGGGTCCTGCCATCTGCCATATGTTTCCCTTGGAGAAAAGGATTTTTTCATGAAACCTCAGGACTTTGGGTGCAGACTGGAGGTGCTTGCCAGGAGAAATAGATGCTTTTGCCAGGAAGTACAGTCAGGAACTATTCTACTGAGGGGAGAGATAGGATCTGGCAGCTGATCAGTCTGAGATGGCAGAGAAGTCCAATTTGTAACATTAGAAGATCCATGAATCTCCAGTGAATCTTCAAATCTTCCATTGGGATAGAATCACCAGACTGGACAAGGACCAACTCATTTTACAGGAGAGCACTGCCAATAAGGATAACCTTTAAGCCTTCTATTTATAATCCATCACTTCCTGTGAAGATGCAAATCTGTTCAGTATAATTTTTCAAGTATTAAGAATCACATGTAATATTTACTTATGTGTGGAGAGCAGCAGCACATGATACAGTTGCCCAGTGTGGAAGGCAGAGGACAACTGGAGGGAATCAGTTCTCTCCTTGTCCTAGATCCCTGGGCTGAACTCAGGTCATCAGGCTTGGCAACAAACTTCTTACACACTGAGATACCTGGCCATCCCCAAAGTGCAGATTAAGCAAGCTCTAGTTGTTTTCCTTAAACTTCTGTCTTCACCCCTCATAGCAATGCATTCCATAATGTAAAGCTTCCTTGTCAAATGCCACAAGTGAGCTCACAATTGATACCATATATCCATATGTCTACATTTAATACTGGAAGAAACAGTATGTTTCTCCTGATTCAAGGTAAAATCTGAACCTTTGCAATTTAAGCTGTTAATTTTGGGGCTAATTACATCAAGTGTTTGTATTTTTTTTCCTCATTTGAAAACTGAAAAAAAAAAAAAAAAAAAAAAAAAAAAAAAAAAAGCACAAGCTCCAAATAACTTAAGGATCAAATGCTACTACAATGTACATTGAGCCTGCAGAATCTTGCTTTGAATAACCACCCAGTATGTGATCCTGGGGATGAAGAAATTGATTTCTTATGACTTCCCCAAGACTTGAAAAAGCAATATTCAGGCTATCTAACCCAAGCAGGGGACTTTCCAGAGAACTTTTAGCCCTTTTAGCTCCTTTGGAAGCAACAAGAGTAAAATTCTTGGGTTAGAACAAGTCCAGCAGTCCCTGCAACACTGGTAATTGAGTGGCGCAACACTGTTTCCTTCCATCCACACACCAGTGCCCTTTCTACAGAGCTCCAAGTGTGTGTGAGTGTGTGGCTACACATTTGTGCAGGTGCACGCAACACGCGTATGTGGATGGTGGGCAGCAAAAGTAACCCTCAAGCGTCATCCTTTTATTAACCGCCTTTTTTCTTTTGAGAGTCTCTCCCTTGCCTAGAACTCAGCAGCACGCCCCAAGTATCCACTTGTCTCCTCCCCCCCAGTTTTGAAATTGGAGATAAGCATCACCACAGCCAGCTTTTTCTCTATCGGTTCTGTAGATCTGAAGGATCCTCATCCATGTACAGCAGACATGGCCAAATGAGCTGCTTCCCAGGATACCTTTTAGTTTTTGACATATTTTTTATATGCTTTCTTCTTTTTCCACCAGCTCGTGTGTGTATGTATGTGTGTGTGATGTGTGTGCATGTGACATTCAGAAGATATTCTTTGGGAACCAGTTCTCTCCTTCCATGATTTGGGATCTAGGACTATACTCCAGTTAACTAAGCTTAATGTGAACCCCTTTACCCACCAACCTGCTCCTAGGTTTTAGTAAAATACATTATGAAGTTAAAGAATCACTGTTAAATCACAAGGCATAAGTGGGTGAATAATCCATTGTTATGATATAATGGATCAAAGTGGCCGCAGTTGACCTTCAGCAATCCGTCATGGGGGCATAAGAGAAACAGCACTTTCTATCACTAGGGTTGAATATGCTGCTGACAGTTCATCAGGCCAGTGCGAAGCATGGATGTGATTAGAGCTGTTGGGACATGTACACTCACCTCAGACTGCATCTTTCCTTCTGCTAAATGCTTGCTGACTTTTCCTAATTTTGCATTCTGCTTTCCCAGTCTTCTGCATCCCACTTAATTCTAGCCACCTGTCTGCACAGACGGAGACTTGCTCACTTGTGGGAGAGAGCCACAACTTGGACCTGACAGATCATCCCAGCTAAACTGTCACTGCTTTTTAACTACTCTGGGTGGAAAGCAGGTTAAAGAACCAGACAGAACAGATGTTACTCTCCAAGCATATTATTTTTGTTTCCCTCTTCTCATTGTGCTTTAGAAAACATGGTATGGTGCTTGTTCTCTCGAACATTATGTTTCTGCTTCAAAAAGACAAGCAAGCTCCTGCTTCTCTTCTGGAATCTGGCATTTGCTAGCCACATCATTAGTCAGGGAAGACGGTCAAGCTGTGTGTTCTACCTTGCTTCTCCTGTGTGCTAACTTCTCAGTGTTCTCCCTGGGACACAGTTGAGAGCCATGATAAAATACGGGGTAACTGTCTCTGTAGGCTCATTGTGATGTCGGATCTTTGCACAGGGGCTTTGTTCTAAGCCACCTGTCCTAACAGGACAAAGAAAAAACAAGCCAGTGCACACAGGATGCCTCAATCTCAACCAAATTATTGCTAAGTGATTTCCATGGACCTAGGAAATACAAGAAGAAAGAGTCACGTGGAAATCTACCTGTAAGAAAACAATGAGGGGGTACATTTGTTTGTGACTGGTGTTTGTGAATACCTACCTCAAGAAGGCAACTGCCTATTAATTTGTGTTTGTTTTGAGTTCTTAGCACAATACTGATGTTATTGGCTGGCAGAGTGCCTCAGGGAACCTCCTGTTTCTGCCTTCCCAAACTAGGATTACAATTGAGTTTCTCTTGCCTGGCTTTTTGTTTGTTTTCTGGGGATCTGAACTCAAAACCTCATGCTTGTATATCAAGTACCCATTGATTGAATTATCCTTTGACTATTGAAAAAATAATGCCATATAATTAAACCTTTCTGCTATTCTATGATTAAGAGAAAGGTATAAGCATTATTCTTTTTCTTTCTAAAATTTATTTCTATCAATTATTTATTTATTTAATGTTATTATTTATTATTTTATTAATTATTTATTTTTCATTAATTATAGTTTATTCACTTTGTATCCCAGCTATAGCCTCCTCCCTTGTATCCTCCCTCTTCTCCACCCATGCCCATCCCCCAGTCCACTGATAGGAGTGGTCCTCCTCCCCTTCCATCTGACCCTAGCCTATCAGGTCTCAACAGAACTGTCTGCATTGTCCTCCTCTGTGGCCAAGATCAGTGGAAATGGACTGAGGCACTTCTTGGGCCAATTAAGAGGAGGAGATCAGGCCATTCTACTGAGGCTTCCTGGCCTTATGTTTCATTAAGGAATATGTACATGCTCATTTAAAATAATTTTGTACATTTCAGGCCATCTTATTATTTGATAGTTTTTTTCCTTTTTTAAAAAAAATTATTAATTACCGTTTATTCACTTTGTAACCCCCCTGTAGCTCCCTTCCTCCTTAGTTTTATGAATATGTAGAATGAATTTGGGTAATTTTCACCCCTATTCTTTTTTTTCTCATCTCTTCCATTGAAACCTTTCTCCTCAATATATCCCACTTTTTTATGGTAAAAGATTAACATAAAAACTTTTTTTAAAAAAATCTGTGAAAGGAAGCAGACTTAACACTTCACTGTCATCACAACCCATCTCCTAACTAGCTTCATCTTGGAGAGTTGTCTTTATCAGGCCAGTCCAACATTTTGATTGTGAGCTGCCATGGGTGCTGGGAATTGAACCTGCATCCTCAGGAAGACTCACCAATGTCTTTGTTTTTTGTTTGTTGGGTTTTTTGTTTTGTTTTGTTTTGTTTTGTTTTTTTAACTGCAAGGTCATCTCTCTAGTTCCTTGGATAATATTTACATATTAGCACCTTAAATCTTTTAATACACAAAATGTCTTCTTGTGGTTTATTTGATTATTCTGTTAGTGTGTGTGTGTGTGTGTGTGTGTGTGTGTGTGTGTGTGTGTTTGGATAATTTTAGTTTTTACTTGCTTCTCAGGGGTATGATACGCACACATGCGTGCAGTACCTTCAGAGGTCAGAAGGCTAAGGCACAGGCAGCTTTGGCTGCCTGACATCCTGAGGAACTGAACTCTTGTCTTGAAGGAGCAGAAAACACTCTTAATTGCAAAGCCATCTCTTCAGCATCTTTTAATTAAGTTTTAACACATATTTGATGTTGTTCCCGTAGGTCAACATGATCATGTTTTTCCCAATGCCTTTGCCACTATATCTAATTAATAAAGTTGCTAATTTTATATATTATGTCACAGATCTTGTGTTTTCATCTAGGAGTTTGACAGCTTTCAGCCTAACACTCAGGTCACAGATTTTGCATTTATACACGGTGTTAGATGGGGTTCATTTTTTTTTCATATCATTTTTCAAACACTTTATTTTTAATGGAAAATTCTGTCAAGCAATTTAATTTTTAAAATATACACTAAGCACTTACTTGAGGTTATTACCATGAAGTGCATTTTTTCTCATTTATTAATTTTATTCATTTTACATCCTGTAGCCCCTTCCTTCCTCCCCTCCCAGTCCCACCCTTTCTTCCTCCCCCCTCTCCCTTTTCCTCTAAAAGAGGAGCTCCTTTTCCCACCCAGCCCATCTCATCAAGTTGCATCAAGATTGAATCTGTCTGCTTCCCCTGTGCCTTGGCATCCCTACCAAGGAGAAGTGACAAAAAGCTGACAAGTGAGTCCTTGTTCAATGCAGTCTCCACTTCCCTTACTAGAGGACCCACTTGAAGCCTAAGCTGCCCATCTCCTAAATATTTGTAGGGGGCCTAGGTCCAGTTTATGCCTGGTCCTTGGTTGATGCTTCAGTCTCAGCAAACCCCTCTGGGCCTTGGTTAAGTGGCTCTGTTGGTCATTCTGTGAAGCTTCTGTCATTTCTGGGTCCTTTTCTCTTTCCTCCCACTTTTCCGTAAGACTCCCTAGCATCTACCAATTTTTTTCTTTTTTAAAATTTATTCATTATTTGTAGCAAGCTGTGGCTATTAAGTTGCCCCGCCTAAAAGATGGCGCCTGCCAGATGTACTGACTGCTGATAAACAAGTCCATGTTTGGTCAAGGCGAGTGTGGCACTGGCCCATTGGCTGCCTGCTGCAGGTCTAATGAGTGAGCATGGTTGGCTGTGATTGGCTGATGTGGTTGCCTATATAATTGGGAAGTGCCCAGGGTACGGGGGAAGAAGCTTACAAAGGCCTGAATAAACTGCTTGAGGAAGAGCTGGTGGTTGTGTCTTTCTTGCTGGTCGAGACAGGCGCAACAATTATTATTATTATTTTTAACTCTGAAATTCATTTTTTTATTTTTTTTTATTAATTACAGTTTATTCATTTTGTATCCCCCCTGTACCTCCCTCCCTCTTCCCCTCCCAATTCCACCCTCCCTGTTCCCCACCTTTGTCCCTGTCCCAGTCCACTGAAAAGGGAAGTCCTCCTCCCATCCCTCTGATCCTAGTCTATCAGGTCTCATCAGGAGTGGCTGCATTGTCTTCTTCTGTGGCCTGGTTTTTTAATATCTTTATTACAATTTATTCACTTTGTATCCCAGCTGTAGCCCTCTTCCTTGTCCCCTTCCAGATCCACCCTCCCTCCCTCTTCTCCTCCCTTGTCCCTTCCCCAGTCCACTGATAGGGGAGGTCCTCCTCCCCTTCCATCTGACCCTAGTCTATCAGGTCCATCAGGACTGTCTGCATTGTTTTCCTCTGTGGTCTGGTAAGGCTGCTCCCCGCTGAGGGGGAGGTGATCAAAGAGCCAGCCACTGAGTTCATGTCAGAGACAGTCCTTGTTCCCTTTACTAGAGAACCCACTTGGATACTGAGCTGCCATGTGCACAGATTCTGGTTTCTGTTTAGATCATATACATCTTTTGCTTTTTTTTTTTTTTTTTCTTATCTCTACCATTTCTTGGAAAGACTCCCCTGATCTGTGGTGATCTTTTGTACTCTCCATCTTATCCCATTGGTTTCTGTGTCTCATTATCCCACTATCCCAATGACTGAAGCTTTATAACCTGATTTGTAAATACTTTAGAATTTATTCTTAGAAAATCTCATGGCTCTATACATCTTAACCATTTTCATCCAGCACTCCCTCCCTCCCATTCCTGGCTTTCTCCCAGTATATCCCTTCCCAGCTTCATATCTTTTTTTTTTTAATACTCCACTGGGTCCAATTAGCGCTGCCATATGCACATGGGTGTGTGTTATCCATGGTTCATAGGCAGTCTGACAGTGGCCACATCCACGTATCCACCTTGCTGTGAAATTCACTCCCTCCCCAGAAGCCCTGAGCTGCCAGTCACTCTTCAGCCAGGCGCTGGAATTTGGAATCCCATCACTGCTCTATACTGGAATTCTCACAGGCTTCGTATTCCTGCAGGTTTTTTATCGGGCATTTCTGTCACCCTGAGTCCATGTGTGCAGCAGCCATATCATGTTCTGAAGACAGCCATTCACATGCTTTCTGAGTTTTTTTTTTTTTTTTTTTTTATCTGTTTTGTAATAAACTACAAACAGTAAGGACAGTGAGGAGACAATCAAAAGAGCCATATAAAATGAGTAAGGAGAAGTATTCTTTTACTCTTGTCTTCCTTTTCAGGATTATTTTGACTCTTTGGATTTTCTTTAGATTCTATATACATTTTAGGGCAAGCATGTTCACATAAAAGTAAAATATCTATTCATTTATGCATTCCTTTGGAAGTAATTCCTATTTTAAAGCATTGTCTTCCAATACATAAAAGGGCAAGTTTTTCTTTGCTTACATTGTTTTTGCTTTCTCCCGGGGGTTTTGTACCTTTTAGTGCACAAGTTTTTTTTTTTGTTTTGTTTTGTTTTGTTTGTTTTTTTCTTGACTAAGTATTTCCATGTTTTGGTGGGCTGGAGAGGGGGATCAATGAGTAAGAATGTTAACAAGGCAAAGCATGAAAATATGAATCTGAAGGCCCAGCAACTACGTATGTGCAGGGCTGCATGTTTGTGTAAGCTTAGACTATAAGAGAAGAGACAGGTGCATTCTTGGGGTTTCCTGACCAATAGTCTCGCTGAAAAGTCATGCTTCTAGTTCAATGAGAAACCCTGTCTCAAAGGGATGTGGAACATAACGTCCTCCTCAGGCCCAAAGTGCACACAGAGGCGCACACTTCATACTCCTGTGCCTGCTCCCTGCATGCACCACACACATGAACAAAACATACGCCACCCACATGTAAAGAAAATGTATTTGCGTCTTTTGATTCTAGTATTACTGAAATAATATTATTTTCATTTTCCACTTGTTCACTCAAATAGTTAGAAATGCCAACTCTTTTGTGTGTAACTTTGTTTCCTCCAACTTTACTTATTTATAAAATCAGTTACAACAAAATTCTGTTCTATTTCCAGTGTTTTAAATGTTCACGTTCCTATCATTTGTGCACACAGACTGTTTTTACAGACTCTGATTGAACAACTTTAAATTTCTTTGCCAGTTCTGCTTTCCTTGGTTAGAGACTCACAAAGCCATGTTGAAGTAGTAAAAGTGAGCTTTCCAGCCTGACTCTCATATAAGAGAAGCTGTCAGTCTTTTTCCACTGGATTAACTTTCCAAAGATTTTCACTGTTGTTGTCTTTAGTGCTAGGAACAGGATGTTGAACATCACACAAGCTTAGAAAATGTTCAGTCACCGAACTCCTTCACTAGGCCACAATTTGTTTTCAAACAGGATTTTACCAAGTTGGCCAGACTGATTCGGAACATGGGAGCCTCCTGAGTAACTGAGATGACAAGCTTGTGCCACTCAGACATGTTTGTGTGCCTGTGTGGCTGTGCATGTACACTTGATGCTATCAAGGCAAAATGACTGTCAATCTTCAATGACAATTTCCTTGAATTGAACGCCCAAAATGATAGCAAAGACCACCTCTGAGAATAAACATCTGCAAATGAGATTTCTAGAAACAGGTTATGTGGGCTCCAATATGGCTGGTGTATTTTGAAATACACAGTATGATGGCATTTCTAGGAAGCAGAGAGAGAGACAGGGGCTGGAGATCAGCTGGTAGAAGGATATTATTTTGGGAGTGTCTATGGAGGAATTATTTTTCTGTGGCCTCTTCCTGTGGTCTACTTCTGTCACTCCCTGACCATGTGATACAAGTTTCTCTGCTCCTTCACGGCTTCCTGGGCATGAGGGACTGACCTCTCTGAAACCAGGAGCCATCTCTTTTTATTGGAATTCTAGAGCAACAGAGAAGTCTCAGACTCCCTCAATGTGCCAGGGAAGAAGACAGGGAGTAGTGGAAAGCAGAGATGTCAGTCTAGGTTCAGCCACCAGCACACAAACATCAGTGCAAGATGACTTGTAAGAACCACTGGAGGGACTTTCAGTAATATGTGGAGTAACACCACAACCATCATCACTTCAGTTGTCTGAAACCTCCATCAGAGATCAGAGTACATATCCCTGAAATTTGGAATGACTATGCGATGAACATCAGAAGAGGGAGAAAACAGGAAACAGGACAGGAGCCTACCACAAAAGGCCTCTGGAAGACTCTACCTAGCAGTATATCAAAGCAGAAGCCAAGACTCGTAACTAAACTTTGGGGAGAGTGCAGAGAATCTTAGGAAAGAAGTGGGAGATAGTAAGACCTGGAGAGCACAGGAGCTCTACAAGGAGAACAACAGAACCAAATAACTGGGCCTAGGGTCTTTTCTGAGACTGATACTTCAGCCAAGGACCATTCATGGAGATAACCTAGAACCCCTGCTCAGATATAGCCCATGGCAGCTCAGTATCCAAGTGGGTTCCATAGTAAGGGGAACAGGGACCTTCTCTGACATGAATTCAGTGGATGGCTCTTTGATCACCTCCACCTGAGGGGGCTTCAGCTTTGCCAGGCCACAGAGGAAGACAATGCAGCCAGTCCTGATGAGACCTAATAGGCTAGGGTCAGATGGAAGGGGAGGAGGACCTCCCCTATCAGTGGACTTGGGGCGGGGCATGGGAGGAGATGAGGGAGGGAGAGAGGGATTGGGAAGGAATGAGGGAGGGGGGGACACAGCTGGGATATAAAGTGAATAAACTGTAATTAATATAAACATAAAAATTTAATTAAGTAAAAAATCAAAAACATATATATCATGGTCTACATACACACAAGTATATGTCCAGCATGATTTCTTGCTGCAGACAAGCTTCTCAGGCTGGCTATGGTTTGAGGGGAATAAGCTGTTACACACTCGGCTTACGTGGCTGGATACAGACCACAGTTCTTCATTTAAATCATCTTTCTGAAATAGCAAGCTCTCCATCGCTTCCAGAATTCCAAAAGGGTTTCCCAGACATACAATAAATGCAATTTTCTTCTGAGTGGAGAGGGATTCCTGGTATTTCCTATTCTTCTATCATGCTAAAACCCTTTGCCTGGCTATAAAGACTTAAGTGGTTTCACCGCTCATTTTTAAAAACTACAGATAGTTTTTCAATGAGAAAGAATTGAAGTGGTGGTGTCTGTCTCATAGCCAACGATACTGTCATTAATGCTTTTATTATATCAACTCCCAAGTTTACTCCATAGTTGTAGGCTTTGTTATACTGAATTTATATAAAATAATAAACATAATTCAGATTGCTAAACACAATTTTATGTTGTGATTATTGGCTGAGTATACTCTTGTGTGTAACATGCATAGGGATAATTCTGCATTCCTTAATTTATTAATTGATTACCTGTCTCTGCAGTAGCAAGAGTAGCAGAAGACATGCCAGAAAATACTTTTATAATTAATGAATATTTTATAGAAATTGAATATAACCAAAAATTTTACAAGTAGAGTTTTATGAGACTTATATTTCCTTAGAAGAGTGTTTTTAAATTGGTTGTAAATTTAAAGGGTGATAAATGATCAGATTAATATTTTCTGAGAGAGGCAAGTCTATTTTTCGTGCAGGATTAGTAAAGTTAAGGTAGGAAATTGGTCTGCAGCATCAGCAAGTATTCTTAAACACTGAATGAAACATCTCTCCAGACCCTTGTTTGTTTTGTTAGAGCTATAATTCTTGGACATCTTTCCAAAGTATAATTTATATTCAAGGAGTTTGTTAAATTCTTGGAAGACAATCCATATTTATTGACTACAATTTTACAAAACAAGTCAGTTTCTAATGTGCAGAATCACTCTGTTGAAGGTTGTGGTCAGACAACATGACTGGTTCTCATGACCTCAGAAGCTCTGGCTCAAATAGCACAAGTTCTTGCAACTTCTGCTGTCTTCTCAGCCTGTATAAGTTGAATAATTTCAGTAGAATGACTATGAGATGGGAGGGCTCTTGCTCACGCTGGGCCCCTTATTTTCTCATATCCATTCTCTCTGTTTAGATTTCAAAGAAATTTTGTATTAAGTTTTAAAATTTGAGGAAAGAAAAACCTTCACTGTACTTTAATTTTAAAAATATATCTAACTGCCCTCTGACAACTTAGAAGAATTCTCCTTTTGTATTACATACACTCTGTGGATAATAGAATAATATATATATTTTTTCCTTTTTTTAAAAAAAATTTTCATCAATTACACTTTATTCATTCTGCATCCCCCCATAAGCCCCTCCCTCCTCCCCTCCCAATCCCACCCTCCCTCCTCCCTCTGCATGCATGCCACTCCCCAAGTCCACCGATAGGGGAGGTTCTCCTCTCCTTTCTGATCTTAGTCCATTAGTTCACATCAAAAGTGGCTGCATTATCCTCTACTATGGCCTGGTAAGGCTGCTCCCCCCCCAGAGGGAGGTGATCAAAGAGCAGGCCAATCAGATTATGTCAGAGGCAGTCCTTCTTCCCATTACTATGTAACCCACTTGGACTCTGAACTGCCCTGGGCTACATCTGTGCAGGGGTTCTGGGTTATCTCCATGAATAGTCCTTGGTTGGAGTATGAGTCTCTGGGAAGTTCCCTGTGTTCAAATTTTCTGGTTCTGTTGCTCTCTTTGTGGAGACCCTGTTATATAGGCATTTCCCTTGTAGGCTGATCCACCTGAGGTCACAAATTGTAGAAATTGCTAGATAACGGTAAGAGTTGACATTTCCATGTTCAAACACACAGTATTAACACAAAGCAGCATAAATTCCAACTATTCTTTACAAAATTTTCAGCCCCCAATACACAAACAGCACATCAGAAGTCAACCAGCCATTCCCGGTTTAAACTGAGCTAGCAGCTCTTCAGTATGATGTTCTCTTTCTTCACCAAGAGTTTATTTGTTATCATGTGCTTTATTTTAGATTATGTGTATGTGTGTGCCGGTGTGGGAGTGTGCACAAGTGAGTGCAGGTGTCCATCGGGCCAGTAGAGGGCATCGGAGGCTCTGGATCTGGAGTTACAGGCTACTGTAAGCTGCCACATTGTGGGTGCTGAGAACTGAACTTGGTCCTCTGCAAGAACATTGTTCTCTACGAACCACTGACCATCTCTTAAGCATTCCCTCATCAACAGTTTTGTTAGAGAAGTCAAAAACTGTCCAGCCCATGAGCATTTCTAGAAAATGTACATAGAAACCCAGATGCACACACGTGCACAAGCAAACACTTGTGGTATTTTGCATGGGAAATGAAATATAACATGAAAATAGGTTGAAAATAGGTGTTCATATTTCACTAAAACAATATCCTGAGCTGGGGGTACCCCTTTAGTCCAAGCATTCGGGGAGGCAGAGGCACTCAGATACCTGTGTGTTCGAGGCCAGCCTTGTCTACAAAGCAAGTCTAGGATAGCCAAGAGAAACCAACAGAGAGAAACCCTGTCTTGAAAACAAAACAAAACAGAACAGAACAGTATCTTATTCCAGTATTCTATAATTAATCTACACTGGTAAACTCTAAACAAGCAACATGAAAGTAAAGTTAGAGGAGTGCCAGTGTTACATAAAACTCCAGCCTTTACTACTGCATATACTCCATGGCAGTCAGCCAGAGAGTCTTTGAGAGACAGAAAACTCATCCTGGAGCCATTGGTGTTTATTCCTGCCCATTCTCAGAAATTGGCTGATATTGATAATTGTTATAAAAAAGTTTGCCCCAGGAGCCTTGCAGGCTGCCAAGACTGTAATTGGTCTGCAGTGTAAGGCTGCAACACAGCCCACATCTGGTCCTGAGCTGAGGAGCCCTTCTTCTCTGACTAGCAGCAAGGGAGGCTTCTTCTATTCAGGGAAAACAGATGGAACAATTTGACTATAATGGAGTTCATCTGAAGGAACTGTCCCAGCTTGTCCCAATTGAAGGCAAGTTGGCTCAGTTTTCAAATAAACAATCAACACCTGCATGAGTTCAGCTTATGAACCCTGGCTTGAATAAATCCAGTGAGTGTCTTTCCAGGTATCTTTTCTGCATGAGGTATGAAGGCACTTGGCCCAAACATGGCATTGAACTGCTAACTACGGTCTCGCATTTCTATCAAATATTTATTAACAAAAGATATATTTCTGTAATACCTGGGGACAATCTGAGAACACTTCTAGACCTTGTTTTAAGTTATATTAAAATGTGGTCTTGGTGAATGTGATATCACAGAAATTTACATAAATTCTTTTTGTTTTATTCCGTTTTTTCACATTTTTATTTTTAGATGGAGGGGGAAAGCCTTGATATATATATATAAATCTTTCTGGCTTATAATCTATGATCTCTACCTCCAATGTCCCAGAGCTGGGACAACAAGCATGTTTTTACCACCACAACTCTCCACTATAGATTATTATTCATTAGAAATTCGACCAGCCTCTGCAAGAACTATGAGCAAATTCCTGGTGTCTTCTGACTTCCTAGAACTTGCTCAGGAGTACAAACAGGTGCTTTTTGTAAATCTGCTCAAGAACATTGAATCTCTCAAAGTTGAATCAACTTGATGCTGCTGAAAAATCTGTATCCACAAATCGTTTTGCTCTGAAAGGATGACAACTTTCCACAAGCATACTTCACCTAACTCTTAAAGTTTATTCTTGTATATCAGTTATTAGTCTAGCTGATATGGATCAAAACATGAGTTAAATTTTCTGCAAAGTAAACAGATGAACAAGTCCAACATTTAATAGGAGAGGTAGACAAATAAGAATAATTTTTGAAAATAGGTGAGTGCTGTAATTAAGAGTAAAAGCAGCCTTTATAAGCGTTATATGCTAACCTTGATGAAGATACAGTCTCTGAAAATATATCCTTGATTTTCAGTTTCAGAATGTAGCTCAGTTGTTTGCCTAACATACATGATATCCTGGGGTTTAATTCCCATTACATCTTCTTAAAACACAGTTAATCTTTTAAAACATAATATCAAGTTAATAAGTCCTTATTCTGCATTTTTTACATTGGTTTTGTTCTTAAATGTGCAAAATTTGTTAAATTCTATTAATACAATTAATTTCAATGATTTCATTTTTGTGATGTATATATTTGAAAATTGAATGGTACTTTTAGTTCAATGATTTTAGTTGGAAAATGTTAGAGATTCTAAATTATTTTTTCTGTATATAAAATTTATTTTATTTTATCATTTATCAATTGAGAGACTTGAGACAAATTATAGTTTATGGCTTCAGAGTCCACATGTATAAAGGACGGTTCTGACAATTAAAAAAAAAATGTTTACTGAATAAAGTCATTACAAACATGATTGAAATCATGTGAAAAACTCTTAGGAAACACATATCATTACTACTTTATGTATATAAATAATATATGTGTTGCATTTTATAAATATATAAATTAGAAGTAATATATAAAAAATAATGTCACATGCAATTAATATATGTTAGTCATATAAGGTAGTGAGTACAAAGTGGGCAGGAAAGGAGATGTAAGAGGAAGCTTCCTGAGCATCCAAGAATGGAAATGCTTCCAGGAAGATTAACAGTATAAGAAAAATTATCAAAACTTACTGACTTCATGGGTTATACCAAGAAATGAAACTGGTTTTCATGGCCGGCCTAAGATGACAAGCAGTGGTAGAAAGAAATATCAGAACATTGGGTCCTTTGGAATAAAGAGGTAAAATTAGGCAGTTCCTTTCAATTTCTTTCTGTTTCTTCATTTTTTTTAATTCTCTTTCTGAGATAGGAGCTTAAATGCACTATGTAGGCAACAGTGGCCTTGAACTCTTGATCATCTTGCCTTCAACCCCACAGAGTTGGGATTAAAGGTTTGCATCACTGCATCTGGCTTCTCTGTGCTGAGATTCAATCCATGGCCTTGCCCATGCTGGAGGAATATTCTACCAACTCAACTACATTCCCAGCCCTAAATAAAGTTAACTGCACTGTTATAGAAGAGTAAACAGACATTGACAGAGAGAATAAATTAATTGAGTCTAAGTCATGGTGTGTAGGAGATTGCTCAGGCATGAACATAGAATTTCAGAGGAGCAAAAGATTTTACCCTGTCCTGTTAACCTGACTCCCAAGACGAGTACTTTGATGAATGCACCTGTTTCTGCTCCTACAGAATGAATCAAAGAAGCTAAGAGCCTTCAGATTTTGTATCCATATAGAATCAACTTCCATAAGCTATGTTCCATGAAAACACATTTTAAAATGTGTTTTAGTATGGAGCATAGTAACTCTGCCCCCCCCAACCAGTGTTCAGATTCTACTATATTCATGAAGAGGCATAAATACTCAGAAACCATTGATAACCACTCTGTAAATCTTTCCCGGATATGGGAGAAAGCATCTACTCACTAGATTGAACACCAAATGACAGAACAAAATAAACATTACATCCAAGAACAAATGAGTTAGCAGAGATTATTTAAAGTGGTATGGCTGAAGGGATACTTAAATGAGTGTGTGTGACCACCAAACAGTCACACTATTGCAAATTCTCTCCAGGGCAAGGATGAGGACATTCCTAGCTGCACAGACGGAGTGTAACCTGCCATCCTCTCCTGAGACCATATGTATGGTATATAATTGCATGAAGCTGGAGAAAACATATAGGAGAATGTGGCTAGAATCTCAGATGGGGGTCAAATGGCCTTTTCCAGCCCTCCATCTCATCAGATCCCAGATTCTGAGGGTCTCTTGTGGGTGATTTAGCTATTCTGATTAAAATTCTAACGGTTATTATACTCAAAGGACAACATATCAAAGTAATTTAAGCATAAAATAGAATCAATGAGAGATGCCAATGGGTGTGGAAGGAAAGCTGGCAAAGTTTACTGAAGAACTTCCTCTGTTTCAGAACTCTTCTATCGTGAGGACAAGAAGTAATAAAGGGAATGTCAGAAGGAAATGTGGTGAAGATATGAAAGATGGTGTTATACAAATGAAAGACAGGTGTGGGAGAGTTGTCTCAGTAGTTAAATGAGCTTGTTGCTCTTGCAGAAGACCCCAGTTTGGTTTCTATCACCCACATCAGATGGTTTACAATCATCTGTACCTCCAGCTCCAGGAGATCCAATGACTTCCGGCCTCTGTACCCATCTACACTTATGTGCACATATCGCCTCCACACATATATACATAACAAAAATATTTAAAGTAAAATACAGACACACTTTTATGTATTTTAAATTTATGAGAGAGGAGCCTCTCCCGATAAAAAAAAAAAATAAAAAAATAAAACAATAATAGAAAAAACTTCAGCTCTGGTGAGTATCTGTGTCCACTTCTCCTCTAGTGAAACCATTCTGCCTTGTCCACATTGTTTCAAAGACTGAAGACATTCCAGCAGGTCCACCCTGCTGTGATTTCAGTGTAAAGTGTACCCTGATAGGCACGTTGTCTCCAGATGGTGGAAGTTTGGGGAAGGTGCCTTATTCTGCTGGGACATCTCACCAGCCAGAGTGTTCTGATAGCACACTGCAGTAAATACATAACTACCTAGAGTGATGTCATCCATATGAAATTTGCACTCTGCCATCAGCATAAAGGTTGACATATGGATTGGATACTGTCCTTATTTCTGTGACAAAAGATACCTTGATAAAGAAGTCAAACTTAATTAAAAAAAAAAAAAAAACAAGTCTTGTCAGACTAAAGTATATTCAGATATGAAATGAGCAAGAATTTATAAAAAATATATGTTACACTAAGCCACTTCTTATGGTGTTTTATCCCCTATCCACTTATGAGTATTGTTTTATTGACTGCTTGTGATGATTACCATTGGTTGTAAACTTGACAGGATCCAGAATCATCTGACAGACAAGATTCTGGGCATGCCTGTGAGGAATTATCTAGATTAGGTTGCCCACTGTTGATGCATGAGAGTGATTATGTATATTAGGTTAATTGGGATAGAGAGACATAGTATAAATATGGGTATCACTATTCAAATGGGTTTGAGTATTGGACTTAATAAAAAGAAGAAATCTAAGCAAGGACCAGCATTTAACTCTCATCCCTTCCTCCCTGATTCTTGACTACAAACAAAAAGTAACCATCTATCTCATGTTCTTGACATCAGACCTTTCCTACCATGATAAAATGTACCCTTGAACTGTGTGACAAAAAAAGCTTTCCTTCCTGTCTTAGGTTGCTTTTGTCAGGTACTCAATAACTGCAAATATGAAAAGATACTAACATACCATATATTAAATTACACATCCAAGTGAGGCTGTTTTGAAAGAGGTGAGATAGAAAATTTTTTAAAGACCACACACTACAGGGAAAAATCAGGAAGTTGTGGCACTGATATTTGGATAGCAGACTATAAAATGCTCCTGTAAATCATGATGGAATGTGTCAGACAGGGTCCCACATTTAGTCACAAAGCCATTCAAACCACGTCTCATCTGGGCAGTTTTCTTCTCCTAGTCTGAATTTCAATTACAGATAATGGAGCCTAAACCTCTCATATGTGCCCGGGGTGTGAAGTCTATTCATGCTTTCCAACACTTCAGCTCTCCACTTGTTCATGTGCTGTGTTTGGATGTGCAGATTTATCTCTGTGCCATGAAGCCCTGGTCCATGATGAAAATGGACAATCATAGAATAGAGACAGGATGATGAATGATCCTCCCGGTACTAAAAGGATGTATTGGCTCCTGTTCTTGGCAGTCCTTCTATTCACATGCATGCTCGGAAATGCATTCTTTAGTCTTTCAAAGTTCAAGCAACTGAAATCCACAACAGCAAAGAGAAAAGCAAGGGACAGTCTCTTAAGATTAAACAGATGTCTAAATTCAAGTCTTCAGTTGGACCTTCTGTAGATAAACATTGTCATTGAGTTTGGGAGATGGTTCAGTGGGTAAAACACTCTCCATATAAGCCTCAGGACCTGAGTCAGAGCCTCAGAGTTAATGAAAATCCAGGCACTGTTTCACATGTCTGTTATTAAAGTGACCCTATGACAATATGGGTGGCAGAGACAGGAGAATTCTGGGAAGCTTGAGAACTGGGTAGCTTAGAGCAAACAACAAAGAGTTCCTGTCTCAAATAGGATAAAAGGTGAAGACTAGCAAACAATGTTGTCCTGTAACTCCTATAGGCATACTGTGGTATACAAATATCTGCACACACAACACACAAACAGAGAGAGAGAGATTTGTTCAATCTAAATAACTTAAATGACTGAATTTATATCTTGAAAACATTGAAGACCAAAGGCATATGAGGTTACAAAGATTCTATTCAGTTAGAGTTCCTCACCTTGAGACATGTTTTTTAAAACCTTGCTTCAGTGAATTTAAAATGCACCAAGGAACACAGACCTTAAGTGTTACCCACATTTTAAAGAAACCAGTCTTTTAAATAGAAGCCGGGGAAGGTAATCTTTTCTTCAAAAGTAATTTCAATGTGCAATTGTAGAACTTCTGAAAGGGTATTGATTCTTTAAACAGAGATAAAATTAAAGTAAAATAGGTTTTAGTTGTAATGGTAAGGAGCCAATACTATCTAAATAGCAGACCTTTAAAATTGACCAGAGGCTAAAACCGCACTGTACAGAATGACAACTAGCAAGTGTTCTCACATAGCTCTGTCCCTTAGTTTCATACATTCCCATCCATCACTGAATAAGCTACATGGCCCTAAGTTTAGCTCCGGAACGTTACAATGTCCTCACCTTGGTTTTCCAAAGCAGAGTCTCAATTTGTCTGGACTGGATTTGAACTCCTTATTAACCCAGGAGGTTCTAAAACTCCCTGCCTCAGTTCTCCCAATGTGGGGTTTACAGGTGTGTGTGCAATCGATATTATGACTGTTTTGTGTTACACTCATGCGTGCCTGTGGGCATGCCTTACCAATGGCACAATCTGGCCCTCAGGTGATGGCGTGCACAAGTTGGTTGGTTTGTTCTGTCTAGGACGTGGGTCTAAGAGATGGAATTCAGGCTCTCAGGCTTAACCACAGTCACTGTACCCTCTTAGAGCCATATGACTGGCTCCTAAGACATTTTTAATTTGAACGCTTCTTCGCAATTTCCTCATTCCATTTTAAGTAATTTTTATAAACTTTAACTTTTTATAACTTTTTATAACTCTCATTTTTATACTAATTCCTTGATTATACTTATTTCTTCAAGTTGTTTTAACATGGCTAGTGTTAATTTTCAACCTGACTGAATCTGGAATCATGTCATAGGCAAGTCTCCAGGCACACCTGTAAGGGATTATTTATCTCCCGAGTATGTCTGTGAAGGATTATCTTTATTGCATTTGTTGAAATGGGAATGCACCAACCTCAGGCTGTCATTCTGGGCTGTACAACAGAGAAGGGGAGTGAGCAGTGGCCTGCATTCATTTCCCTTTTCTGACTGTGGACATAATGTGGCCAGCTACATCAGGCTCCAGTTACCTTGACTTCCCTATCATAACAAAATACGACTTGAACTGTGATCTAAAATCATCGCTTCTTTTCTCAGATTTATTTTCTCATTGCATTTTGTCACAGTAACTGAAAAGTAACTAAGGCTCACATATTAAGCAAAAGTTGAATCAGATCTTTGTGAGATGCTGACCTAGGTGTCTTATATATCTGTGAGTCACTCTTGATCACTAAGCTAAAAATTGTGCTTCACAAGGTCTTATCTTTGTACAGAACATTCTACATAATAAATCCTCCCACAGACATGAAAACTCGTACTTCATGAGTCATTTTTAACTGTTTGCAAAATTAATGCAAACATTGTATCCTTAATTTCACCATAATAAACTCTAGTATTCTATGGACTCCAAGAAGACACTGTGTCTACTTTTCTGGGACTTTCTTATTTTATCTTAGGTCCCTGGTGTTTGGAGGTAGCTATGTGTATGTATGTATGCACATGTGTGCACAAATGTTTCTTTTTCCTCCATGGCCGCCAAAGGTACTTATATTTCTGTTTTTCTTCTTTTTCTCTCCCATAAGTTTTCTCTGTTCTTTCTAAACCTATTGTAGAATTTTTTTGGTTCCTTTTAACCTCAGTAAAGACAATGGTTCTTTTCCTCTTCTAAGAACAAGAGTTTTGTCTCTTTGCTGCTGTTAAGGAACCTTACTATGAGCAAAAAATACTTCTCAGCTAAAAGTTAAAATCAAATTAAGTGTGTTACAACTGTATATAAGTGTATCATATATGGTATAAAGAAAAGCAAAACAGGTACAAACAAAACAGTTATTGTTTCTGCCATGGGACAGGCAGATTGCCTACCTAATCTCTTGAAGATCACAGCTCTTGTAGGATGAAAAAAATAATAATAATCATTTTATATATGAGTAAGCAGTCTCAGAAAAATAGTCTGACTGGTCACCTGTCCCATATTTACTCAGAGAAAGTATAGGCTCTAAGCATAAAATTATATGTCTGATAACATCTAGCCTTCAGTGCTATATCATTGTGTTTTAGACTCATAGGAAGTCAATTTTTAAACAATGAACATTTTGTTCTATTTTCCCAAATGAAATATAACATTTTTCTGTCATCTCTTGTGGTTAATTATGTTATATAATTTACCAGCGCTTGGGTCAGAAGGCTGAGTTTATTACAAGATGTTTTTTCCACAAAGGAATTTGGATATAAATCTCTAGTAGCTGAAATAACATATTATTATTGATGAATCAGATGACAATAGGATTTCAGTTGTGCTGGAGAGGGTATAACTATACCTAGAAATTTCCTATTGCTAGTGCATACAACTACCAAACTGGATCTCAAATTGTGATATTAGGGCAAATAGAGGCACATGGCTGTGATCTCAGCACTCAGTTTTTGACAGAAAACTCATTGTAAAAAAATATAGTCACAACTAAGTGATACCTATTCAAAGAGTTTTACAGATTCTAAAATTAGTATTTATAATTATTTACTACCACAAGAGATTTTTATGGATAAAGCAGTTAAAGGTTCAGTGGTTAATGCACTTGCCTTGTAAGCCTGGGTACTGTAATTTGGAGCCCAAACCTGAGCTTAAGAGGTGCTATGGCTTCTCCATCATAGAGCAATCCATCTAATCCCAGCTTCTTTGTGTGGCCATATATTTATCTGTTCTTCATTTCCTCATTGGCCCTGTCAGGCCAGACCCTGGAGCTCCGGTAGGCTTTGCAGCCCTCCTATTAGCCCTGTGCATGAGTGGCAGAAACAGGGATTTGCCTAAACACCTAGCTAGGAAGATAAGCCCAATCCATGACAAAAGGTTGAAGAGTGATGTAGGAAGATTCGTGACACCAGGCTCAAGCCTCTATACCCAACATGAGCAGACATGCACACACACACACACACACATGTTCCCCTATGCATGCACACATTCATCCACACACACAAAAAGGGGACAAATAAGCATAACAACTTCTTCTAGAATTCTCTTTTAAGTGTTCAAATACCAAATTACCATGAAAATAAATTTAGTTTGGAAACTGTAGACCTGTTCTAATGAACACTTCAAAACACATGGACTCCCACCAAGTGACAGGTAGACTGGTTATTGTACATTTTCCCACATCACTTCCATTTCTTCAAGCTTTGAACTTCCATTTCCCTTACGTTAGCAAGGGTATTCAGCTATTGTTGAATATTGACATTTGTTCCTATGTCTGTACTTAATGTTTTGATGTTGTATAATTTATTTTTATTGCCTTTTCCCTTTAGAGTAGAAAAATAGATATCCCTTTTCTAACATGTTTGGATATATATATTTTTGGATATATATTTTTGGATATATATTTTTACTCCAAAATTCACTTTGCATATTAGGATAACTATATACTTTCAGTTTTAGTTTTATTATTTTTTTTCAGTTTAATGTGTGTTTGTGTGTTGTGTTATCTCTCTCTCTCTCTCTCTCTCTCTCTCTCTCTCTCTCTCTGTGTGTGTGTGTGTGTGTGTGAATGCTTGTTCATTCTATGGCCTGTGTGTGGTAGTCACAGGAGAACATTCAGTAGTTGTTTCTTCTTCTAGTATGTCACCCAAAGGTAGAATTAATATAAGCAGTATTGTATAGCAAGTGCCTCTTACCAATAAGCCATCTCACCAACCTACTATTGTTCTTTAGATATGATCTTATGTAACCAAGGATGATGTTTAACTTGGGATCATTTTCTTTTCTCTTCCCAAGTCCTGGGGTTGCAGGTGCACATCATCAGACCTAGATCGTGCAGTGCTGGGAATTGAACACATTTGAAGGCATAATCAAGAGTGCTATTTTCGGGCTACAATAGTAAACTAATGACTTTATGAGTCCGTATTTCTTTGCTCTATCCCCAATGGCATGCTTGTATATGTGTAGGGAAAACGTAATATCCATACTCAACAGTATCTTCTCATTCTGTTATTGTTGTATGAATCTCTTCTACTCTAAAATGGAACCAAAAGATGGTTCCTCGACAGTCTGTACTGGTGAGTTGTTTTTAAAAACACAAAATGTGACCTAGACAGGTTCATTTAACATTATTTAATTGAACCAGGGTAGAGGCGGTAGCTGTGGAAGATGACCTTTATACCGATGAAGTACAACTTTTATTAACTGGCAATGATCTGTCTAAAGCACATTTATAGTTGCCGAGGATTCCAGCACCTTCTTGACCTCCAGAAGTTCTTTTTCTTTCTTTTTCTTGTTTTTATTGATTTTTGTTTTTATTAATTACAGTTTATTCATTTTGTATCCCACCTGTAGCTCCCTCCCTCTTCCCCCTCTTAACCCCACCTTTCCTTCCTGCCCTCTCCTCATGCCCCTCCCCCAGTCCACTGATAGGGGAGGTCCTCCTCTCCTTCCTTCTGATCCTAGCCTATCAGGTCTCATCAGGAGTGGCTGAATTGTCTTCCTCTGTGGCTTGGTAAGGCTGCTCCCTCCAGAAGTTCTTACATAGAGTTTTCTACCTTATAATGTAAACAATGGGATGCCTGTCAAGCAATGTACAAACCCATACAATATACCAAAAGAATGTTTAAAAAAAAGAAAATAATTTATCCACAACACATAGCAATCAAAATACTCAACATATATGGGGTGAGGGTTATTACAGGATTCAAGGGGAAAAGACAAAGTCACATATACAGCAGGACCATCAAAATAACACCTGATTTCTCCATGAAACCCCTAAAACAAAGGTCCTGTAAGGATGTTCTACAAACTCTGAGAGACTACAGTTTTGTATCCCACCTGTAGCTCCCTCCCTCTTCCCCCTCTTAACCCCACCTTTCCTTCCTGCCCTCTCCTCATGCCCCTCCCCCAGTCCACTGATAGGGGAGGTCCTCATCTCCTTCCTTCTGATCCTAGCCTATCAGGTCTCATCAGGAGTGGCTGAATTGTCTTCCTCTGTGGCTTGGTAAGGCTGCTCCCTCCAGAAGTTCTTACATAGAGTTTTCTACCTTATAATGTTCCCCTCTGTGGACCCCTCTGAAAGTTTCCACTTGCATGCTGGAATAGGTACATCAGTTTTCTGAATGATTTTCAAGGTTCTCAAGGAAGTAGGGGTGAGGATGGAAGGGAGAGTGGTCTCAGGGAGGAGTTCAGATGCTGGTTGCTCAGTGACAATCCTTTTTAATGCAGCTGTCCAGAGTCAGATAATCCTCATTTCAAACCTGGCTTTCCAGCTAGGTAATGAGACACATTTTCAAGATCAGATGGTAGAATGTGTTTTATAAATAGTCTGTCAGCATAATTAATGAGCAAACTATCTGATGGAACAATGGTCTTGTATGTGTGTGTTTGTGGGTATGTGTGGATACGGGTGTGTGCATGCACGCATGTGTGTTTGCATCCATGTAGAGGCCAGAAGACAACTTCGGTGTCATTACTCCAGCACTGCAGTCTGTTGTTTGAAACAAAGTCTGTCACTGCCCTGGAGCTTGACAAATAGTCTAGGCTGGGTGTCCATGGAGACCCGGGTTTTCCCTATCTCTACTTCCCTATCCTTGGGACTACAAATGAGCATCACCTTGTCTGTCTCTTTTTCTTCTTCTCTTAAGTTCTCTGGGGAAAGAAACATGCCCTTGTGCTTGTGCTACAAGTACGCTTTAAACTGAGTGGTCTCTGTAGCTCGAATTATGTTATTCTCTGATCTGAAGGCCCAGCTCTGGGCCCAACTCCCCTCATGCACAGCAATAGGTATATAATAGCACATGAAGCGTTTCACAGGAACCTTGACTACAGTTGGGTAATTAATGTAGTCCAGTAACTGAAGAATTGACTTACCAAAGATGGAAGGTGTGATCCTGGGAGAAGTCGGTAACAGACCCAAACTAAGAGACACGTGAGCGAGCAGAGATAAAGGCCAGTCAGTACATGAGACAGACAAGTGATTCCACTTTGGAGGCTGATTAGAAACTTGGGCAGAAGGATCATCAGAAGGAACAGGGTCCCAGGGATATAAGAGTTAAACAACAAAGAATAAAAGAAAAAAGGGCAGGATCTCATAGGCTCATTACTATTGCTTATTGCTATGTCATGGATATTCTGTTAGCCCATTAAGTTTAGAGATCACCCCCTTTCCAGATTCATGTTAGAGTTCATGAGGATATGGATTGCAGGTAGACAGAGCACCTAAGGAGGTAGGTGGGTTTGCAGTATTTATAGTTTAACACGCTAGATCATAAGGAAATGGACCAAAATAAAGAACTTTCCCCCAATCAGTTAAAGTAAAGAATAATTTACGTTTTCTCTAGGTTAGAGAGGAAGTATAAGCAGTGTACATAAGGATATTTATAGATCAAGTGTATGTCTGTTAGGACCATATGTATAAATAAAAGGAATGTTCACTGTTTCATGATCTTTTACATAAAGTTGCTTCCGTTTCTAAATTAAAAAATAAAATAAAATAAAACCCTCAGGGACCAATTCTTTCTTTCTCTCTTTTGGATGCACTGGGGTTTTGTTGTTTTGTTTTCATGTAATACAAAATATTTATTTTCATGTGTATATGCTTGTGGTTTTGTGTGTTCATGTATACCACACATGTACAGCAGCCAATAGAAGCCAGAAGGGGCTATCAGATGGCCTGGAACTAGAATTGCAAGAAGTTGTGAGCCACCATGTGAGGGCTGGGAATTAACCACAGATTCTCCACATGAGAAACAAATATTCTTACCACTGAGGCATCTCTCCAGCCCGTGTACACGGCTCTTAAAATTCTAGCCTTGAAAACTCTGAGGTATGAAAATCCTATCAGCTTGAAACACACCAAACAGGAAAAACTACTGATCATTTTCAAAGGATAAGCTAGGTTATCTGCAGAAAACTCAGACATCAATTAAGCCTGAGGAGAAGTTAAGAAAGGAGACAGAGCAAGAGGACTCTGGATGGCATATGGAAAGCTTGGTCAATTATTCTCCATAGAAAAACTAATGACTTTTTACTATTTTGGAAGGATGAAGGGATGCCCCTGCACTTAAGAACACTTGATGTTCTTTTGAAGGATCCAACTTTGATGTCTTAACACTTATTTGCATGGCTTATTTCCACCTGTACCCCCAGCTCTAGGCTATCTGATACCTTTTTTTAGCTGCCAAAGGCATTGGGCACATATGGCATACATTCACACAAACATACACATAAACATAGACACAAATACAATTGTTTATTTATTATATTTATTAATTATTTATATTTATTATAAATAAATTGTTTATATTTATTATAAAAACATAAAGTACAAAAAAAATAAAACAATTGTGTTTTGGAATCCAAATTACTAAATGTGAATAGATTATGCTGATTTTCATGGAAAATTAGACATTTCATATTATAAAAGGCTTTGAGTACAGTATTTTCTGATGTTAATAAAATCATGTATTTGGTTTGTGTGGTTCAAAGGCAGAGAAGAGCATAAATAGGGAGAATAAGAGAGATGAGACTGATATGGGACTCAGTGGGTAAAGGGCTTACTAACTAAGCTTGAAGACCTGAACATGGCTTTCCAACACACACACACACACACACACACACCTAGTCTACCTGAATAAACAAGTTCCAAGTTGAGGCAGAGATAATCTGAAGAATGACTCAGTTGAGGGAGAAACCCAGTCTCTATCTCCAGCCTGCATTCACAGATGTATTACCATGTGTCATCTACATGAGCACACATAGAAAGGGAGAGACAGAGAAAAAGAGAGATAGAGATAAAGAGGAGAGAGACAGAGAAAGACAGAGAGGGACAAAGAGGACCAGGGGAAGGGAAAGGGAGGAAGCAAGGGAGAGAAAGGGGGAAAGAGAGAGAAAGAGAGATTTGATTCTATATCCAGAAAACAACATTAAGGGAAAAATGGTGTACAAAAATCGGTAAATATTTAATAATACTACTTTTACACTTTCACACTTTCAGGTTTAAAGTAGTAAGACCCGACATCATCTATAATATGAACGATAAATACAAACCACTATTTTGTTGATGTTCTTCCATTCTTCACTGATAGTATTTGCCAAATATAGTCTGTATTTACCATGTGCAATATAATATTTTGGGATACATATATAGTAAAATTGTTATAATAAATTAGGTAATTAATGTCAACTCATACCGTTATTATTTGTGTTTTGTGTGCGGTAAGAATATTTGAGATCTAGTCTGAGAAAATGTTAAATATGCTATGTGACAATGCAGAACATCTCTTTCAACCCAAGATCATCAGGAGGTTTTGAGTTTTACTGAAAATGGGGGATAAAAATGAATTTGCCTTCCTTTAAAGTGCACTGGGCTTTGGAGATGAGAAGTTAAGAAAGTATACTTTTTAATTATTATAATTCAGCATTTTTTCTCTTTCTGTGAATTCCACAGAATTGGTTAAATAACAAATTGCAAACACATGACAATTGAATTTAATTCACCTTCTCCACAATCTATCTGCAGATCACAGGGTGCGACCATTCCCCCATAATGCTGAGCTTTAACCTGATATACACATACCCACTAACTCATTATGAAAGAGATTTCCGCTCTTGTGTCATAACCACACAAATAACGTGGCTTTGGCAGAAGTGGGTCAGCCACACATCCTCATCAGATTCACTTGATGGCACTGCAATCCCACAGCAGATACATCAGCTTTTCTCAATCTGCATCTCCTGGTTACATGTCAAATATAGAGTCACCTAAGAAAAGGTAACCTCACTGAGAAATTGTTTCTTTCAGATCTCTCCACGAGGATTATCTTGATTAATGTTTGCTGTAGGGAGGGATCAGCCCATTCTGGAGGGAGCCACCTTTGGCAGGTTTTCCTGAACTGTAAAGAAAGCAAGCTGAGCAAGCCATGCAGAGGAAGCCAGTAAACAGCATTCCTCCATGACCTTTGCTTGAGTTCCTATCTCCAGATTCCCCCTTTGGCTTCCTTCAATAATGGACTATGATGGAAAGTCCAAGCCAACATAAACCCTTTCTGTTCAGCTGCTTTGGGTCATGTTGTTTATCATGGGAACAGAAAGCAAACTCTGGCACACGTGATCAAAACATCTGACCCTCCATAGTCCCTTCTTTTGCTGTTTCCCAAAACATATGAGAAAGACTAAGAATCAGGTGCTAGGAACATCTTTTTATAGCAACTACCCAATCCCCATGATACAAGGTCCTTACAGAATTGTACAGGCAAGTGGCCGAAAGACTAGAAAATTAAAGAATTTCACAGGCCAGAATATATTTATAAATGCTAATGTATAAAATCAAAGTTAGTGAGGTCTTCTTTGGCCTGTCTATATGTCTGTGTGGTGTGTTGATTCATGTAAACATGTGTGTGGCTAGCATGTACACATGTATATGAAGACTGAAACTGAATCCACCTTATCGG
The DNA here is from genome assembly GCF_030254825.1 of Meriones unguiculatus. Classification (NCBI taxonomy): domain Eukaryota; kingdom Metazoa; phylum Chordata; class Mammalia; order Rodentia; family Muridae; genus Meriones; species Meriones unguiculatus. The sequence continues at coordinate 70,072,509 of NC_083365.1, forward strand.
GGTGTCTCAGTTGACTCTAGGACTAACCAGTTCAGCCAGTAGGGTTGTGCTGTTTGCTTGTTTGAATATAGGTAGGCTGTGTGTAGGTGCTCTAGTAGGTGCTGAAGTCTGAATTCCAATCTCATACCGAGCAGCAAATGCTTTACTGGCACAGCCATCTGCTGAGCACGTCCTCAGGCCTTTTAAGTGTTTCTATGCGCCTACAGGAAAAGCTCCATCTAAATAAGAGTTGTAAAACACCAAGCCAAGAACCACTGCTTCTCTTAACGTGGGAATGTCACCTTGGGAGATATTACTTGAGTTGGAATAGATAAACCTCCTGAAACTTCATTATGCCTTCTGCACTCACGCACCCAGAGAGAATAACTAATGGCGAGAGAAAGGAACGTTTTATATTTGCAGGTTGTTATGAAAAATGTAATCCATTCATACAATGGAGAGCATGATTACTTATGTGGACACCAAGTAGAGTTAATGGGCCTCTGAAATCTATACTATCAGTCACTAAGAAAGGCCTATAAAGCTAAAAATTGAAGTCCCATTGCCACTCAACATTCAAGTGAAAATGATGGTTACTAATTCTTAAAAGGAATATTACTACGTTTATTGCTATTGCTGCAGAGAAAGAAGGAAATTAAATGCAGCTTTGATCCTTGAGGACAAATTTCTTAGTCTACTTTCTCTAGCTCCAGCACCCTGCATAATTCTGTGAACAAGCTGCATATCTCTCGAGAAACACTGTGAGAATAATTCTATTAGATGATGGTCTGACTCGGTAGACTCTTCCAACTTGTTCTCCAGGCTCTACTCACAGGACTGAAATTAAGTCTCTGAGGTGAAAAGAGATGGCAGCTATTCAATTACTGGCAGTTAGACATACTTTATTTAAAAATAAATATTATACTTAAAATTGTATGTGATCACCATTTATTCATTTTTTTTCTTGTTTTGTTTTGTGGGACCATCTCTCCTGCCCTGCAAGAGTGGCCTTGAACTTGCCATGTATCTGAACATGACCTGGACTCCTGACCTCCTTCTACCTCCACAGTGCAAGTCCTGGAGTTAGAGGTATTTACCACTTCACCTGGCCATATATATTCTCCTTTTCTTTCTCAAAATAAAAGTTATAATAGAGTTAGAGAGGAATTCATGATCTAACTTTTCTGACATTGTTTTCTTTCAATTAAAAAGATCAATCACTTATAGGAACTGCTAGTGAGCATGCCTGGAGAAGTAGATAAAATACCATTTCATGTTTCAGAAAGCTAATAACAAGAAGGCATATGTGTCCAGGCACACAAGTCCCCCCACAAATATCAGTTATAGTCATGATGCTAAAACCAAAATATTTATTGTTTGTACAAATATAGTATAGGGCTAAAGTGATTGATCTAATGTGCACAATGAATATTTAATAGTAAACAAAAGCATTTGCTTTAAAAATCAATCAAGCCACATTTATAAAATAAATACTTATCCCAAACATAGAAAAACTGAAAGTCATATGTCCATCCAAGTTACTAATTGAGTTTTCTGCACGTCTAAACAAAGGCCAAGCTCCTCTCAGGGTGCTTGACAACTGCCTCCAGCACACAGGAAGCATGCTGCTAGACTGCCTCCGCTTTTGCTCCTAAAATATAGGTAAAAGGGAAAAGCTTCTCTCATTAGGTTAATAATCCCTGTGGTTGGAGGAAAGCCCAGAAAAATATAAACCAAGGATATTATATTACTATCGGATGATAGTTAGTAAGTTATTGTTAATTATCAGCTTGACAGAATCTACAATCAGCTGAGATATTAGCCTCTAGGCATGCCTATGGGGTATTATCTTGATAAGTGATATGTAATAGCCAGAATCTGGAAACAACACAGATGTCCCTCAACTGAGGAAGAAAATACAGAAATTGTGATACATTTACACAATGAAATACTACTCAGCAATTAAAAGCAAGGAAATCATGAAATTTGCAGGCACATGGTGGGAACTAAAAAAGAACTTCCTGAGTGAAGTAACCCAGAAGCAAAAATACACACATGGTATATACTCACTTAAAGTGGAAATTAGACATATAGGATAATAATACTAAAATCTGTTTACCTAAAGAAGCTAAGCAAGAAGGAGGACCCTGGGTAAGATGATAAATCCTCACTCAGAAAGGCAGACAGTGTGGACATCAAAAGAGAGAGAAAACAGAGAGAAGGACAGGAGCCTACCACAGAGTGCCTCTGACATAATCTGATTGGCCTGTTCTTTGATCAACTTCCCCTAAGGGGAGAGCAGCCTTACCAGGCCACAGAAGATGAAAATGCAGCCAGTCCTGATGTGATCTGATAGACTAAGATCAGAAGGAAGGAGAGGAGGACCTCCCCTATCAGTGGACTTGGGGAGGGGGGGCATGAGTGAAGAAGGGGGAGAGAGGATGGGACCAGGAGGGGAGGAGGGAGGGCCTTATGGGGGGATACAAAGTGAATAAACTGTAATTAATAAAAATAAATAAATTTAATTATAAAAAAAATTAAGAAAAGAAAGACTTGACCCAGCAGGGTATCAAAAAAAGGTGCTGAGACTCATAGCCAAACTTTGGGTAGAGTGCAGGGAATCCTATGAAAGAAGAAGGAGACAGAAAGACCTGGAGGGAAAAGGAGCTCCACAAAGAGAGCAGCAGAACCAAAAAATCAGAAGGAAGAAAAGGAAGATCTCCCCTATCAGCAGACTTGGGGAGGGGCATGCTTGGAGAAGGGAGAGGGAAGGTGGGATAAGGAGGGAAGGAGAGAGGGGTTTGTGAGAGGATACAAAGTGAATAAAGTGTAATTAATAAAAATTAAAATTAAAAAAAGAAAAAGAGAAAAATATTCTGGGCCCAGGGGTCTTTTCTGAGACTGACACTCCAACCAAGGAGCATGTATGGAGATAACCTAGAACCCCTGCACAGATGTAGCCCATGGCAGCTCAGTGTCCAAGTGGGTTCCCTACTGAGGGGAGCAGGTGCCTTCTCTGACATGAACTCAGTGGCTGGCTCTTTGATCACATCCCCCTGAGGGGGGGAGCAACCTTACCAGGCAAGAGAGGAAGACAATGCAGCCTGATGAGACCTGAAAGGCTAGGGTCAGATGGAAGGGGAGGAGGACCTCTCCTATCAGTGGACTGGGGGAGGGGCATGGGAGAAGAGGGAGGGAGGGCAGGATTGGGAGGGAACAAGGAAGGGGGCTACAGCTGAGATACAAAGTGAATAAATTATAATTAATAAAAAATAAATAAATTTTAAAAAGAACCCTTACTAAATATGTGATAGAGTTAAGATAAAATTAAGATGTTTTATCATTATCAATATGTGGATAAAATAAGTATAATTTTAAATTAGAGTTATTTAATTATTTTAAGTTTAAAATTTCTGTAAAATGAGATAGTATTGTGTCTAAAATAAAATAATTTTTTACTTACTAATACATGCAATTTAAAGCTTAAAATTTTTTTTTCTTTCATACGACATTTCAGGTGAAAGGAATCATCTGCTTCTTTTGCTCAGCAAAAATTTTTGGTGGTATCTACATTATAGAGACTATACTAGTGGTTTATTCCTCTTGTTGGCAATATGTAATAGGCACACACACATACATGCACATATTCATATACCCACACACACATTTATGTCAGTTATATACATTTTATCCATTCACCAAATGATAGAATTTGGTATTACCCACACACTTTTGGTCATGTAAATAATTAAACATTGTTATGATGATAGCTGCACTATGAGGGTTTTTTGTCCCTATACCTGTATATTTCATTTTACTTAGGCATTTACCTAGAAGTAGAATTAAGGGATCAATTGGTTAAAGTGTATGTAATTTATGGGAACATGCCAGTTTTTTATATTGACATTGTAATGACCTTTAATGGTGGTCTTTGCTATAGGATCTAATATCACCAATGAGACACACCTCTGGGAATATTTGTGAGGGAGTTTGTAGATTCGGTTAACTGTGATGGGAAGACCTGTCATGAATGTACTTGGGCTGGGGTCCAAGACTGTATGAGAAGGAGAAAGTAAGCTGTGCAGCACTCATCCCTCTGCTTCCTCAGCAGATGCAGCACTCAGCGGGCTCACACTCTGGCCCCAGGCTCTCCTCTTCAAGTGTGATCCAAAGCAAACCCTTGTTTTCCCCTAAAGAGGCTTTCCCAGGTATTTTGTTACTGCAATCAAAAAAAGAAACTAATTGCAGAGGGTTCAGTATTTTATATACCCAGAATCAATAAATATGACTTCTAATCTCATCACTTCTTGGCTACTTATTGTCTACTTGTTTCTACTTCTTCTTGGAAATATGTAAAGGTATCTCAATGTATGTTTAACTTGAATCATGTTACAAAATACAAATATGGACTTATAATTTAAGCATGATATTCTTTTTGGCAAAATAGTGCTAAACTCTCCTGCCCATTTTGAAAATTGGACTGCTTGACTTCTGCACCACTTAAGTGGCCCCAGTTCTGACTGAGTGTCTGACATAAATAACTGAGCGGAAAATTTGTTTGTATCCCAGCTTCCCAGGTTCAGTCCACTGTCAAGGGACCCCAATGAACTTGGGAAAAGAATATTATCTTAGTTATTTTTCACTTTCAGTTTGACCATGAGAGCCACAGGAGAAGAAATCCTGCATGGAAGAATTGCCTAAATCGGGTTGGACTATGTGTATGGCTGTGGGCGATTGCAAACATGAGAGAGCTCAACTGAGTGTGGACAGTGTCCTTCCTTGGGAAAAGTCCTGAGATGTGTAGAAATGCTAATTAAGCATGGGTCTTAGCAGGCAGAAAAGATGCCAACAAGCAGCATTCCTCCATGGTTTCTGCTCTAAGCTCCTGCATTAGTACCTGCCCAGACTTCCCTCAGTGTAGAACTGTGACATGAAAACATAAGCCTCATAAATCCCTTCCTCCACTAAGCTGCTTTTGGTCAGAAGGTTTTATCACTGTAACAGAAATCAAATAAGAACAAGCATCATAGTGATGGTAGTTATGATGGACAGCTGTTAAATTCATGGCTAGCCATTAAACAAAGTGTAAGAAAGAAACAGGCTAGGAAGAATACATCAGCAAGGCCATGACCTGGTGACTCACTCCTCCACCTCATATTTCCACGACCTTCCAGTCCAGCAACACCTTCTATTCAGAATATGAGCCTGGGTGTGGGGGGAAGCATTTCAAATTTGATATAAACCAGTAACTGAAAAATATATGTGGCGTTTTTAATGCACTCTATGGATAGCCCTAAATAGAATCTCAGGTTTACATATGGTTCTTTCTTTTTCATGTTCCAGGCAGTCTTAAAGAAAGTTTGCCAGTTTTTTACTTTAATAAGTCATGGTATTCATGGTAAATTTAAAACCTTTTATCTCTAAGCCAGTGTAAAAGGTTCCTGATGTTTCCCCTGAGTTTTTATAGTGGTAGCTCTAAGGCCTAGGTTACACAGGATATTTTAAATTACTGTTTTTAAGTTATAAAATTTATTATTAAAAATTTGAAAGTAAGTAAAAGCATCACACACCACAATTAACCAAATCTAAAGTGTATACAATTCAGTATTTTGTCCTTGTCCTAAAAATCTGCCAGAGGCTAAATTTAAGAATTTTAGATTAATTGCATTCGCAGACTGAGTCATGTGATTATTAGTTATCACATTTAGGGATGAATGAAATGGGGTAAACTGGACAAAAAAATAATAGAAAATGCACAGTTTAATGATAAAAGGAGCACCAAGAGTAAAGGGAGTGGTGACCTCAGGGGAGGACTCTAAGCAGCTAAGATTTGAACTTCCAAAAAGAATTAAAGGAAAGCTTTGGCTAAGGCAACCATTAACAATATGACGCTAATGCAAATGAAACAGAATGAGGAGGTTAAGTTTCAGCTCCATCAAGCAGCAGAACTTGGCAGCCTTGGCCACTTGGTTCTGGCTTTAGAGATAAGAATCAATAAGAAAGGGGTAGTAGATTCTCCTGTGGCTTCTGTCAGGAATGTCCCTGAATGGCCCTATGGAGAGGCCATTGTGTGAGGTTGTAAAGGTGAAGACTGGGTTATGTTGGAGACTCCAGATGTGGGATGCCTGCTAAAGAGAGTTACACCCTGGATGTGGATCAAGCCCACAAGAGAGAAGTGTGTTGCCTTGAACCAAGATGAAAGAAGTTGGAGATCTGAAGACCACATTGACATCAGACATGGAGACACAGAATGAGAAGTTTGTCCTGCTGGGTTTTGATCTTGCTTTGGTCCAGTATTTTCTCACTATGCTCCCTTTCCTCCTTTTTAGAATGGCAATGCATATTCTGTGCCATCTTATGGTGGAATTATATGATCTGCTTTTTCATTTTGATTTTACAGGAGGTTACCATTAACAGATTGTCATGAGTCTCAGAAGAGAGTTTTAACTTTGGACTTTTAAACAGTGTTGAGACTGAAAGATTATGAGATCTTTTGAAATTGAACTAAATGCATTTTGTATTATATGTTTGCAATCCTATGGAGGACAGGGAGGGCAAAATGGCCCCCATATATTCGAATGCATAGTTATCAGGAGGTGGTACTATCTGTGGATTAGGAAGTCTGGCTTTTTTAGAGTGGTTACAGTGGGTGTGGCATTGTTGGAGAAAGTGTGTCGTGAATTTCCTTCATAGTGGTGGCGTCTCTTCACAACAATAAAACATTGGCTATGACAATGGGTCATTTAAAATTTTTGAGATTATAATATAATTAAATTATTTAAATTTCTTCTTGCCTTTTGTTCACTCTAAACCTTTCCATAAAGCTCTATTTTCTTTTTTTCAAAGTCTCTTCTTTCATTAATTATTGTTACATATATATATATATATATATGCAAACCTATTAAACATTCAGAATCTATAAACACAAGCTGCTCAGTCCATATAACAAGTGTGTGTTTTCAGGGTTAACCACCTGGTATTAGACAACCAACTGGTAGGTTCTTAGCTAGGGAAGCCTCTTTATCAGTCTCTCAGCATTCCTCAATTGATTGTAGTTCTCTATGTAGGGCGAGGTCGTTATCTCATTTCCCCACACACATTAGCATGTCTGTTGGTAACATCCCTGGTCAGACCATGTTAGGCAGCAATGTTGCTGAGACTGTATAGGAGAAGCTTCTGACATTTCTGGGAGACACATCTCACAACAAACTCCCTGTCTAATTATTCTTTTAAAATATGATAAAGAGATCCAAATCTACATTTTTGCAAGTGATTACACAAGTGCTTGCCTTATAAAAACTTACTGAAATACCTTTACCTTCCTGAATTGTCTTATTAGTTTGTTTATTAAAGCTAATATATACTATATATATACACCTATAATTACATTTTACTGATTGATATGTCTCATTTACAAACATTTTGATGCCTGACTTTGCACTAATATGTAATATGAGTTAAGCTAATTTTTCTAATTGGTTTCTTCTATTTAAAAATTATGTTGGCTACTTTATGCCTTTGGATATTCACATAAGTTTTAAGTCAAGTCTTCAATATCTGTCTCCCAAAAGGAAATTTATCTAAATTTTGATTAAAAGTGTGCTAATCCTATAGGTAAAATATGATAGAATTGAAATTTTAACAATAAGGAGTGTTAAAATTAATTAATATGGGATAGTTCTCCATTTTTGTAAAAAGCTTTCAATTTGTCATACCAATCCATTATAGCTTTGACTCCAGATTTTGTAATTCTTTAGCTAATTGTATCCTTAAACAACTTACTATTTTTCATAACTTAATTTTCAGGTCATTTCCTACTGAAAAGCAGAGGGTGATTCATTTTTAGCTGATTTTATATCCGTGACATTGGCAGATTTATTTAGAAAATCAAATAATTTCACTCTGCATTCTTTTGTATTTTGGCATAAAGAATCTTATCAGTTAGAAATTATGATAATTTTCCATTTCCATTTCCATTTGCATGCTGTTAATTATTTTCCTTCTCTTTCCTGATGTGCTGGCTAGAAGCTCCAGTACAAGCTTAAATAAAAGAAGTAACGGTCTTCTTTAGTCAGTCCAGATTATGATGGAAGCTTATTCGCTCTTCACCAATGTGCAAGGCAATAGATGCATTGGAGTAAAATGTCTTATTTTGTGTCAGTAGTGTTGAGAGCTTTTATAATGGCAGATAGTGGTGAAAATCGTACATATGTAGTTTTGTATTTTAATAGCATGGATTTCATTATTTTTTGTGTGATATTGTGTGATACGCCAGGCCAGCACATATGTGTGTGCTTGCACATATCTGGCACTATTGCTTTCTAACTTATTCCTTTGAGAGATCTTGTCAAGACAGCCCAAGGCAAAGATCCTTCTTGATCTATATACAGAGGAATCACTAGTATCTATTTATATGAACTTTGTTTTGTGCTCATTATTATAGTTACATAGAGAACCTTGCCTACATAACAAACATACCTGATCCATTTGAAATGTAATATTTTTCTTTCAGATTACTGATGAATATTATATGAGTTTACAGTGATTATTATGTATAATATTTATTTATGGAGAAAGATACATATGAACATATGATCATAACAGAGGGGGGTGGAGTGTCTACATGGTGCATCAAAGAAGGTTCGTGAATTTAAAAAGAATAAACAAGACAGAAATGATAGAGAACTACAGAACACTCAAGATGATGGAGAAGTAAGCAAAGTGTTTACACATACATACACAAATACATACAGAGAGAAAGAGAGAGAGAGAGAAAGAGAAATTAAAACATAGTAACTTTGAGCAAAGAAGAAAGGAGCAGTTAACTGTTCTGTTTCTTGACCAAGTGATGAACGGACCAGCTGCTTCATGCTCTGGTCATCATGCCTTCCTTTCCAAGGCAGATTGTACACTCAATCTGTGAGAAAAAAATAAACCCTTTCTTTCTTTAGTTTTTTTTTTTTATTGGTATTTTTGTCTCATAACTGGGAAAGTAACTAATACAGAGTTGGATGACCACTGTCCCTATGGAACCAAATTATTAAAACTGAATTGGTACAGCATTGTCAAGTCATCATCAGAAGTTGCCATACACCTGTGTTGGAATTAAATCGAAAACTCTCCTTAGTCATGTGAAATGCCAACATTCAACTCTTTTAAGGTCAAGTATAATAATAGAATTCTCATAGGCAAGAAAATTTACAAATGATCTGTAATTTTTATGTAAATAATCCTAAAGATGGACCAGAAAAAAGAGAGAGAGAAAGTTAATCTTTATTGTTGGGCTCTGCTAGCAACAAACTAGACCTTCAAGATGTGGACATAAGCTCTACCAGCTTGGACTGGGCATACTAAAGAATGGGCACATCACCTGTGTTTTGTATGTGAAATGCCTTCCATAGACTCCTATGTTTGGGAACTTGATCCCCAGCAGGAGCTGCTGTGTGTGAAGATCATGAACTTCAGAAGGTAGGCTCTTCCTGGAGGCTTTAGGTCCCTGGGGGTGGTACCTGAAGGTTTATAGCCTGGCCCACGCTCCACATCTTGAAAGCACTTGCAATGTGACTAGCCAGGCGAGAAGACTCCTGCTGCCTTGCCTTTCATGCCATAAAACACTGTATCTCCTTGGACCTACGATCCCAAAACAAACCCTTTCTCTTTCAGTTGCCCCTGGCGGATATTTTATCACAACCAAAGGAGCAGTACTTAAGACCCACACCAAATTCAAACCTTCAGAAATGTAACAAAAATCTATGTCCCCTACAAATACACATATAGACATAAACTTTCTAACAGAGTTCATAGTTCATTAAAAACCTTATTTGAATTTTAGCTGCACAAAAAAATAAAATAATAAAATAAAATAAAATAAAATAAAATAAAATAAAATAAAATAAAATAAAACACGTATTCGTAATAGCCAGAACCTGGAAACAACCCAGATGTCCCTCAGTTGAGGAATGGATACAGAAATTGTGGTACTTTTACACAACGGAATACTACTCAGCAATTAAAAACAGGAAAATCATGAAATTTGCAGGCAAATGGTGGGGCTTAGAAACGATCATCCTGAGTGAGGTATCCTAAAAGCAGAAAGACACACATGGTATATACTCACTTACATAGTCCTATAAGATAGGGTAAGTATACTGAAATCTATCCACAGATAAACAAGAAAGAGGACTCAGGGTACGATGATCAATCCTCACTTAGAAAGACAAATGGGATGGACATTTTATGTAGGAACAAACAAGTAACAGGACAGGAGCCTACCACAGAGGGCCTCTGAAAGACTCTACCTAGCAGTGTATTAAAGCAGATATTAAGACTCATAACTAAACCTTTGGCAGAATGCAGGGAATCATTAAAAAGGGGGAGGAGGCAGTTAATATGACCTGGAGAGGACAGGAGCTCCACAAGGACCAAATATATCTGGGCACAGGGGTCTTTTATGAGACTGTTTCTCCAAACAAGGACCATGTATGGATGTAACCTAGAACCTCTGCTTAAATGTAGCCTTTGGTAGCTCAGTATCCAAGTGGGTACCCTAATAAGGGGAACAGGGATTGTTTCTGACATGTACTCAATGGAAGGCTCTTTGACCTTCTTCACCCCACCCCAGTCCCTGCGGGAGAATCTAGGCCACAGAGGAGGACTTTGCAGCCAGTCCTGGAGATGCCTGATAAACCAGTATCAGATGGGGAAGCAGTCCTCCCAAATCAGTGGACTTGGAAAGGGGCAGGGAGGAGATGAGGGAGAGAGGGTGGGATTGGGAGGGAAAGAGGCAGCAGGATACAGCAGGGATACAAAGTTAACAAACTGTAGCTAATATTAAAAAAATTAAAAATTTAAAAAACCAACCAACCAACCAACCAAACAAACAAACAAACAAAAAACCCACAAGTGTTTAGTTTGTATTACCTGTTAGCTTTTATTACTTTGGGTATATAACACTATGTTTTTCTTTATAAAGTAAAACGAAGCATTAAAATTAACTAGTTTGAAAAACAAATATTCCATTGGCTATGCACTAAATACTACCTGGGAGACATCATTGTCGTGGTCCTGACATCTAGGCAGTTAATAACCTTTTCTCAGTTGTCAGCATTTTCCAATGAGATACTTTTTAATTCAGTAATTTCTTTCAAATTTAACAGTATTCACTTAATTTTATGATAACTCTGCAAGCAATGTACCTTGTAAAGGAGTTAAAAGACAAGTGGTAGATGCTTTCAAAGAGGTAGACTTTTACATGTAAAACTTGGCAGATTGATGAAATGTTTGAGTGTGCTGAGTTCATACACTCATTGAAATTTTGGGGTTGCCTTTATATTTAAAAAGAACCTTCTTTGTGAGGAATTTCATAAAGAAAAAAAGTCCATACTTTAGCCAGATTTTTAATCACTTCCCTTGGAAGGATTGCCTTGCTAGCCTACAGGGAAAGAGGAAAAGCTCAGTCCTGAGGAAACTTGATGAGCTAGAGTAGATGGGAAAGGGAGCTCCCTTTCTCTGAGGAAAAGGATGGGGAGAGAGGGAGGATGGAAGGTTGGTACTAGGAGGGGAGGAAAGATGGAGCTATAGGGATGTAAAGGGAATTTAAAAAATGAAAATAAAAATGATTTTGTAAATTGCCAAATAAACGGGGACTTTAGGGCACTTTCATACATTCATATCATTATGTTTTATCTGGACTCTCCTCTTCTGTATCATCTCTTCCTTTCTCATGGTAGTATCTTGTCTTCTTTCTGATTTTATGTTAAATATATTTGTTACCTTTTCTTCCTCTCCTTCACCTTAGGATCTTTTTTCCCCTTTCATTGTCTTTTGTACCTCAATCACAACACAGACACACACACACACACACAAATAGAAACATGCACACATGCATTTGCATATGCCAACACACAAACGCATGCACACTGACACACACAAACACACACATACATGAGTGCTTGCATAGACACACACAAAATCTATATTGTGTATAAGAGAATAAGCACGCTATTTGTTTTTCTACATGTGTCTTATTATGGTTAGCATAATACCTATTTCTATCCATTTGCCTCCAAATTTTATGTCCTCAATTTGGTTTGCAAATGAGAAAATTCAATGTGTGTGTGTGTGTGTGTGTATACGTATGTATGTATGTATGTATGTGTGTGTGTCCTAAATAGGGGAACACATATTAGCAGACTTAGAGGCCACTGGGGACACTTCCCTCATGGCCTTTAAATCTCTTTCCCTGGAAAGGGAAGTGTCTCTTTAGGGCTTAAATTCCATATGAAGAAATGTATTGGGATTCTTTTTTTTTTTTTTTGAGGTCAGCCTCATAGAGAGCTGACACAAATTACACAATGGGTAGAACAGAGAAATAATCAATCTTTAAAAAAGATAATGCACTTTTATCCTCAGAAGTCCCTCCTGTCTTAAAGGTGTTGGAAGACTCTTATGCACTTTGAGGGATGGCTTGTTCATTTTCCCGAGTTCAAACTCACAAAAACACATAGCTTTTCTCATTTCAGGTTACAACTCTCTTCTTTCAGATGCTGGCTACAGCCTGTGAATAATTTTCCTGAGGCTTCGGGTCCTCTTACTCACTCTCTAAAGCTCTACCCTCCTCCCTTCTGCCAATCAGCTGCTTGCCAAACTTCATTGCAGAGCTTGCCAGCTTCCTTAGACCCTAAGTGAAAAATCATGGCTTTCTATTTTCTTATTTACCAACTTTCTTCAGGGACCTGCCAAGATTAATAGGTTGCCAGCTCTATTGTTTTATCAAACTTTAATAACATTGTCCATCAACCCACCGAGTTCATTTTTAAAAGCTTTTGGGATTAAGACCACCAAAAGGGAACACCAGTTTCCCCGGTGACATGTTTTCTTTATCTAGTCATCTGTGGAGGTACATTTACTTTGGTTCCATAATTACCTATTGTGAATAGTTCTGTAATAAACATTGATGTAAATTATCTCCAGGACATGCTGGTATAAAGTGCTTTGGGTAAATACTGAAGATTGATATAGCTGGTTCCTATGATAAATTTAATTTTAGTTTTTCAAAGAAGCTGCACACTGAATTACATGTGACTGCATATCCTGGTTGGTTTTGGTTAACTTGATACAAACTAAAATCTTTGGGAAGAGTTGTATAAGAAAGCAGGTTGAGCAAGCCATGAAAGCAAGCCAGTAGGCAGCATTTTTCCATGGCCTCTGAATCAGATTATGTCTCCAGCTTCCTGCCTTGAGTTCTTGTCCTGACATCCTCCCATGAGGAACCACAATGTGGAATGATAAGCTGAAATAAACACTTTTCTTCCCAAATTGCTTTTAGTTATGATGTTTTATCATTACAAAAGAAACTTGCAATATACAAGTTTAAGTTTCTACCATTCAAACATGCTTTTAAATTTTATGTTTTTAGCCTTTCATGTTTTTTTTTCAGCTTTAATGTTGGAATATTTGTTATATTGTCACAACAACAAAAAATCATCAACTATTTATCATACTATATTTTATTACATTTTACCTTGCTTGTTCCAACAACACAACTGTAAAGATGACAAAATCAAATAAGATAAAAAGTAAATTAAAAATAAATAATTACAAATAAAGCTGCTTTGAACATGTTTGAGCAAATGTCCTAGTTGTGTACTTGAGCATATTTTGAATATGTGCCTAGGAGTGGTATAGCTGGATCTTGAGGCAACGTTATTCTTGAATCTGGAAACAACCTAGATGTCCCTCAGCTGAGGAATGGATACAGCAATTGTGACACATTTATACAATGGAATACCACTCAGCAATTAAAAACAAGGAAATCATGAAATTTGCAGGCAAATGGTGGGAACTAGAAAAGATCATCCTGAGTGAGGTATCCCAAAAGCAGAAAGACACACACGGTATATACTCACTTATAAGTGGATATTAGACATATAATATAGGATAAACATACCAAAATCTGTTTACCTGAAGAAGCTAAGCAAGAAGGAGGACCCTGAGTAAGATGATCAATCCTCACTCAGAAAGGCAAGCAGGACAAACATAGAGGGAACAGGACAGGAGGCTACCACAGAGGGCCTCTGAAGGACTCTACCCAGCAGGGTATTGAAGCTGATGTGGAGACTCATAGCCAAACTTTGGGCAGAGTGTAGGGAATCTTATGAAGAAGAGGGAGATAGAAAGACCTGGAGGGGACAGGAGAGCAACAAAACCAAAATAATCTGGGCTCATGAGTCATTTCTGAGACTGATACTTCAAGCAAGGATCATGCATGGAGATGATAACCTAGATAACCTAGATAACCCTGCACAGATGTAGCCCATGGCAGTCCAGTCTACAAGTAGGTATACTAGTAATGGGAACAGGGACTGTCTCTGACATAAACTCAGTGGCTGGATCTTTGATCACCTTTTCCTGATGTGGGAGCAGCCTTATCAGACCACAGAGGAAGACTGCAGGCAGTCCTGATGAGATCTGATAGCCTACAGTCAGAGTGAAGGGAAGGAGGAACTCCCCTATCCATGGTTTTCAGCTGGAGATGGAGGAGGGAGGGTGGGATTGGGAGGGGATAGGAGAAAGGGCCACATCTGGTATACAAAGTAAATAAATTTTAATTAATAAAAAGTAAATAAATTTAAATTAAAAAAATTAAAGGTAACACAATTTTAGTTGCTATGATCCTCAGTGTTAGAACATTATTGAGAAAATAATTTTGTTGCATTGTATTGGTTTACAGCTTTGTTTCTTTTGTTTCTTTGTTTCAATCAAGGTTTTACATTTAAATTCAAAGGACTGAATGTCAAGAGTACTCTATTTCTTTTTGCTACTAATGAATAGATTTTGAGACTTGGAGAAAAATAATTCACTCCACTGTGTTTGGATTACAAAAGAATCACTCCAGCCTAAAAGACTTTAAATTGGATCATTTCTTTTGCCATATATATTTAGTATAATTTAATATAGTCTAATTTTCATCTAACTTCTGTGCCTGCTTCAATACTTAATGTCACGGGTGCTTTCTGAATGCTAGGATCTGATAAAGGATCTGTAGTTTACACACCCATGATGACAAGGGAATTATGTTATAATGTGTGTTAGTTTGTTAGGGAGCTTAATAGTAAGTACCAAAATGTCTTCTCCTCCCAAACGGCTATTCCTTTTATTTTAATCTTATTTTTTGGATTGTATAATTACAAAATTTCTTCCTTTCTTTTCCTTACTCCAAACCCTCATTCTCTCATTCTAAATCTTCTTACTTTCTTACAAATCCATGACCTTTTGTTATTGTTATTGCACTCATGTATGTATACACATGTGTCTATGTACATACATACATACCTAAATAGAATCATTTTTATTGGTATAATGTTACTTTTATGTTTGTTTTCAGTAGTTAATGTGGATGTGGATGTGCCTGTTTGACTTTATGTGGACCACATACGTACAGGTGCCCGCAGAAGCCAGAGGCCATCAGATCCTTTGGAATTAGAGTCATGGCTGTTGTGAGCTATTCAGTGTAGGTCCTAGAACTAAACTTGGGTCCTTTGTAGGAACAATAAGTTCTCTCTATTGCTAATGTAAGGTGTTGTTAGGAGATAGCATTGGGATACTTGACTTGGTGTTCAGAGCTGGATTCTACCTTTCAGAAATGAAAGAAACCAAATAGATCCAGAGAAAGGCAGGTGAAGCTTTTAATAGGACATGAGTGTAAGTGAGAAGGGAGAAACAGATAAAACCAAGAGCCAATCAGGATAGTAACTGTCAAAAGGAAGAAAATAAGGCAGAAAATACAGAATCATTGTTGACACTTCCAATCAAGATTCATGCAAATAAGAGATTCAAGCTTGCATTGTGCAGTTCTGGTTGTTTTGTGTCAAGCCCAGTTACAGTAAGCATATCACATTGGTTTCCTTAAGTAATAGCTGGCTTGTTTGAATTTGTACTAGAAGAATATACTTCTGTTGTATTTTTAATTCTAGGCTTGTTCAGGCTAACTAAAACCACATACACAAACACGGACACAAGGACACATGGACACACACATGGACACACAGACATACACAGAGACACTCACATACACACAGAGACACTTTGGGATCTCTTAAGAGCAAGTGATAATTCTTTTTACCTTTTATATGGTCCAGTTCATTACTGCCTCATTGGAACTACAAGTCTAATGCCCAGTGCACCGAAGGACTCAATGCTTGACTTGGCTGAATGTTCATGCACCTGTTAGATGCAGCTTGTGATGATTACTATTTGTTGTCAACCTGACAGAATCTAGGATCTCCTGGGAACTGGCATTGTAGGGTCTGTACTGTTGTGAGGAGACACTATGGCCATGGCACCTCTTACAAAGGACAGCATTTAACTGGGGGCTAGCTTACAGTTCAGAGATTTAGTTTATTATTGTCATGGCAGGAAACATGGCAGAGTGCAGGCAGCCATGTTGCTGGAGAGGGGCTGGGAGGTCTACATCTGGATTCTCAGGCAGAAGGAAGAAAGGAAGAGAGTGCAACTAGGCCTATATTGAGCTTCTGAAACCTGAAAGCCTACCCAAAAAATTCCTCCAACAAGGCGGCACTTCCCAACAGCGCCACTGCGTGTGAGCCTATGGGGTCATTTTCATCAAACCGTCACAGATGGGTCTAGAGAAGCCAGTAACCAATTTTCTGATTACTCTGTCTGACATGGAAAGATCCACCTTACAAGTAGGTAGGACCAATTCCAGAGTGGATTACTAAAATGGAGAAATATAACCGATTAGGGTAAGAATGTATTCATTTTTTTCCTTTCTTGAATATAAATGCCAAGGGAACATTCGAGCTCTTGCTGACTTCACTTCACTACCATGATGAACTGTAACTTAACTATGAGCCAGAATGAAGTGACTCCTTCTCTCTTAAGTTGCTTTGGTCATCTACTTTACCGGAGTAACAGGTAAAGAAACTAAGAAGTAACTGTAGCACCATGTTGATTCTACCAGGAAAACAGAGTTAATTCCTATCTTATGCCACGTACTGAAAAGCTGCAACCAATATCAAAGCAAGGCTGTAGAGGAGGCTCAAGGGCCAGGTGGTATTTCAGTAGTAGAGCACAGTCCCAAAGTGGGCAAAAGAGGCACAGTTGATCTCATGAGCAGCTGATGTCGTTAATATAAACAAGTAGCTCTTCTCCCTCCTGTTGGGCCCCTTGGCATATTTTTCTCTTACAGTTCTCAGCAATGGAAATAAACATCAATATTCTTACTATTTATTACAATTTTCAACATTAAAATGAGTGGTTTTTCCTCAAAGGCTCTGGCCCAATGAATATTGTTCAAATGTTTCCCAAAGCACACTGGCTGACTTACTTATAAAATAACTTTCATTTTGCCATTTTGGTATTTAAAATAATTACATGGACTATAAACTATTCCTTTCTTCATTCCTGGTTGCCTGGCTGACTTCCTTCCTTCCTTTGAGACTTCCTTCCTTCCTTCCTTTTACTTAGTAGCATTGTCTAGCCTGGAACTTGCTATGTAAACTAGGCTGAGTTTTAACATATATTAACCCTTATGCCTCAGCCTCCCAAATAATGTTACTCTTACCAAAGTAAAGGATAATTCATTTTGGTCTTATCCCAAATGACACTTCATGATACAGACACTAAGAGTATTTTCCATGCTTTCAGAAGACTAGAATTCCATTCCCAGTAAACAAAGTCATGTTTGCATGATTACACACATGCACACACACACACACACTCACACACAAATAAGAAGACAAATCTTTAAAAATAATTCAATTTTCTTAAAAATTTATCACTTACACCGTGCTAATATACGTATGCACTCACAAGTGTGCATGAATATATATATGAATGTAGATAGATCAATCTATCAATAGATAGATAGGTGACAGACAGATAGATAGATAGATACATAGATAGATAGATAGATAGATAGATTGAAACAATATAATTCATTCACAGTCTATGAAAATTCCTTCAAGATATTTACTAAGGATTCAATCATTTATTTAGTCAACAAATATTTATTGAACAATTAAACACTTTTTGGTTGGTTTGGGGTTTTATTTGGTTTTGTTATTGTTATGTTTGGGACAGATTCTTGTTATGTAGGCCAGGCGAGGCTTGAATTCACCATATTTCTTCCTCAGCCACTGTAGTGCTAGGATGGCAGCAGACAAAAACCACAATGTGAGCTTATAGAGTACTTTCTATTTTGTGAAAACTATCTTAGTCAGGAGAGAGACCAAACTAAAACTAGTATTGTACTGAAGAAATAGTATTTTTACTGAAGTGACAGATACTAAAAGTAAATAAATTATCAAGGAAAACTTCCAGAAGCAATGATTTCTACACAGGTAGCTGGCCACTACTTCAGAAAGCAAGGTCTATACATAAACCTCTGGGGCACTTCCATTTTTCAGACTGTGAATGAATTATATTGTTTCAATCTATCTATCTATCTATCTATCTATCTATGTATCTATCTATCTATCTGTCTGTCACCTATCTATCTATTGATAGATTGATCTATCTACATTCATATATATATTCATGCACACTTGTGAGTGCATACGTATATTAGCACGGTGTATGTACATGTGGGTGGGTGTGAGAAAGCCGGAGGAGAGCATGTGCATCTTGCTCTATCACTGTCCACCTTATATCTTGAGACATGGTCTTCACAGAACCTGAAGCTAGAGGAACTGAGCTCCAGCGATCCACCTGTCTTCACACAATTATCCTTCTAGGCGTGTAGTATCATAAGCAGGTTTTGTGTGTTTGTGGTTTTAGGGGATCTGAATTTATAGTCTCATGCTTGAGAAGCAAATACTTTTATCTTCTTAGCCATCTTTCTAGCCCAGGTGTCTTGCTTTGATATAATAATTTTTAAAAATAAATATTTGGGATCTACTGACTCATTGGACTCTATAACATATGCTTGTCTCACCCTGCAATAATAAGTAATATTTCTATTCAACAATTAAATCTATACTGTTTGTTTCTCAGGAAAGTATCTATAACTTTCCCTTTAGCAAATGATCTCGTTTATCATACGCAGATAAATTTTAAGAGTGCTTCACATTGGGTGGGAGTTTTTCCTTTTTTAATATCTACTTCTATATTTATTTATGTATGTGTGTGTACATGCATATATAAATAAATCGCATGTGTGTCCAGTGAACATGGAGGACAGAAGAAGCTATGATGTTCCTTCTAGGCAGATGGCTGTGAGCCTTCTTGACATGGTGTTTGGCACTGAATTTGGATCCTGTGCAAGTACTTCCTTCAGCTCCACATCTATCTCTTTTTTTCCCCTCAGATTTTAGATGATCTTCCTGTTCTCACACTGTCCTGATATTATAAGTTCCCTCACTCCAAAGCAGAGCTCACTGAAGCTTTTTCCTGTTACACATTATTTATTACTATTGTCATTGGCATCAACATGTTCATTACATTTTAGGATCAAATAGTATTGCTGTCACTCTGTTAACAAGTTTGTTATTGGTCAAATAAAATCTCTTGACACTTGGTGACACTTAGCAGCTCGCTGGTATCAGATAAATGTTAATGAGAAATGGATCTTGTTTGGGGCCAATATAACTAATATGTCTGATCATGAAGGGGACAGCTAATGTCTGTGAGGCAGGATAAGAAGATGGTGGAATTGGAGTGAAGATGAGTGTGTCTTGTGAGTAGGTCAGTGAGTGCGAGTGCTGAGTGCACAAGTCTGAGGGCCTGCACTCAAATCCCCACACTAGCATGACAAGTAAACCATAGCTGAATGTGTGCAAACCCAGCGTCGTGGGAAGGAGAGAAAGGAGAAAGAGAGGGGCTGGCCTGTGTGAGTGTAGCTGGAAACAAAAGGAGCTTTCAATTCTGGGAGAGACTCTGCCTCAAAGTAGTAAGTTAGAAAGTGATTAAGGAAGCTTCCCAATACCTTTGACCTCTCTGAACAAATTCAGGTGCATGTGCACAGGCACAAACATACACACAAGTAGACACACCCTGCAATTCCACATTTACACAAACATATGCATGTAGAGCAGTGGAAACAATGAAGGGGACTGGAGAAGGCAGGAGAATGCCTCTACCCCAAAATCATGTTTAAGTATTTTATTTGTGGAGTAAAAAGTTTGTATCAATAATAACACTTATTTGAAAGGTATTGCTTTGTATTTTTTTATTATTATCATTTATTATACTTTATTCACTTTGTATCCAGGCTCTGTCCCCCTCCCTTACCCCCTCCCAATCTCACCTTCCTTCCTTCTTCTCCCTGTATGCCCATTCCCTAGACCACTAATAGGGGAGGTCCTCCTCCCTTTCTATTTGACCCTAGCCCATCAGGTCTCATCAGGACTGGATGTATTGTCTTTCTCTGGTATTGTTTGTTTGGTTGGTTGTTTGTTTTGAGAGAGAGTGATGCTTCCAACAAGAGAGCCAAAACACTTACTAAACCATTCTTAAATTAAAAACATACTTCACGTTTGAGTTTCATCTCACCGCATTCCTTCCTCACCTGTAAACCTGTTTCATTTCTAAGAAAGAATATCTCACAAATATCAATCAAAATATGCCTTGATCTCCTTGTGACCTACAGATACTAAAAATTCTTTTGAACTTGCTCTTTGGGGGAGGGAGCCTTGTTTTAACACTTCTTATCATCAAAAGGATAGACTTTGAAGGACTAGGACCCTGACTCTCCCTACTGGTAGGCAAACAGGGGAAATGCCTCTCCAGATTAACGGACTCTTTCCTTCAATAATTAAGATAGAACCCTCTGAGAAAACAGAATAAATTTTAAATAATAGCTTCTAAGAAAGCCATCACCTTTTATGAGGAAAGGCAGCACCCTGGAGCAGGAAGTGTGGTAGCTGCTTCTCCTCATGTGCAGATGTTCCTTTGTAGTTAAACCCCTCAGACTGCAGTTGGCTTGCTCCCACTAAACCAGAAATGAAGGCACTATGGCAGTCACCCACATGCATGTGCACTAAGAAAGGATATGCATCCTTAGGAGACCTGACATTGCATCAGACTACTTCCATTGTGGTTTACCTCCCTCCTGCAGAGACCTTGAGAGAAGACACCCTAAGCTCCAGTCAACTATACTTTGGGGCAGAAAAAGACACTTTCCCTCCTGAATATGTTACTTCCCTCATATATACTTCTAAAACACCATTAAAACCCTGAAAGCAGAATCTACTATGCTGATCTATTCCTCGGGATGCCCCACTCCAGTATCTTTTAGGAGTGTTTGCTTTGCTTCTGTTGCTTTGCTGTATAGACATCTGCTCAAACTGTCTGTTTCTTGACTACACTCATTCTTTCAGAAAGAAAGGAATGAGGGGCCGCTCAACCCCTGCCATATCAGCAAGCACTACAGTCCTTCTATTAATAAATGCCAACTTTGCTTCTGCGTGAAACATTTCCCTATGTCCTGAGTCAAGATCTCAGTTTTTTTCTGAGTAAGGGTGATTTCAGACCTTCGCAGAGTGGAACAGTGAACACCATGACAGTACTAAGTGCATCTCTTGCTGTGAAGGACAGAAAAAAAAGAATACACTCTGGTTTAAAAATGATTCTCTGAGGTATTATACTTCAAATATCAAGCTGACAGAGTCTGGGTATAGCACTTGCTGGGACTTGATGTCTGCCTAGCCCAAACCTCGAGATCGAGTTCTTAGCTGAAGGTGAGACCCTGTGTCAAAGAAATAACATAAGGAGTGATAGCAAGAACAGCCAGCAATGGCCTCTGTGTACATATATATGTGTTTTTTGCACATTCACATAAATGTGTGCCTAGATTACACATACATACACCCCAATATATATGTTCACAAACACGGAGAGATAAAGAGAGACAGAGACAGAGAGCGTGTTGGGGGAAGACAGATGAAAATTAAGGGACCTTTGAAGAGAAAGGAATGACTAAACCTAGGACCAAACTTAAGTCTCTAGCAGGTTGAGAGTCAAGAATCTTGGCATGAGAATAAAAAGCACTTCAAAGATTACCTGCACAGGGGTAATATTCCTTTTTATAACCCATGTATTCCTCTGTGTATAGGCATACATATATATGTCATATGGTATGTATGAGAACAGAAAGTCATGCATGGAATAACATTGCATGTCTTCCTTCTGTTAAGCTGCCTATTGTCAGTTTCTTTCATTAAATTCCATATGGAACCTGCACAAAGCAGACTGGAGTCTCCTTTCACCCTACACTATTCATGAGTGACAGGGTACATATGGCCACACAGCTTAAGCGATGCACGGTTGCTATAACTGTAGTAACCTCTGCTTTTAGCTGCCATTGATTCCATAGTCTCACTTGTTATTCCTGTGGTCCCATGTGAGGGTGAGTCAGGGAAGAAACACAGGGCTCTTCTAGGGATGAGAGAAGAGAAGGAGTCTCCACTCTGAGTCTGACTAAAACACTCACAGGTTAGAACAGTCAACGTTCACCAAAAGGTCTGCCAGCACAGTTACCATTCCCTTCATGTACAGACTCACTGTGCTAAAGTAAAGGCGACTGTTGTAAGGTTTTGGGTTCTTCATCAAAAAGCAAGTGTCTGAAAGTGTGTGCGTTTATTTCTGGGTCTTTGATTAGGTAGTATGGATCCACCAGTATATTTCTATGCCAGTACCTTGCAGTTTTTATTACTATTACTCTGTATTAGAGCTTGAAATCAGGGATAGAGATACCTCCAGAAGTTCTTTTATTGTATAATTTTATTTTCACTATTCTAGATTTTTTTGTTTGTCCATATGAAATTTAAGATTGTTCTTTCAAGGTCTGTAAATAATTTTGTTAGAGTTTTGATGGGAATTGCATTGAATCTGTAGACGGCTTTTGGAAGGATGGCCATTTTTACCATGTTAATTGTGGTATTTCCATGGGCATGGGAGATCTTTCCTTCTTCTGATATCTTCTCCATTTTTTTTTTTTCAGAGACTTGAGGGTCTTGTCATACAGGTCTTTGGCTTGCTTGGTTAGAGCTGTATATACCAAGATACATTATATTATTTGTGGCTATTGTGAAAGTTGCTATATCCCTAATTTCTTCCTCAGGCCATTTGTTGTTTTTATGCAAGAGGGCTACTGATTTCTTTGAATCAATCTACCTCCAACCACTTTGCTGTAGGTGTTTTTCAGCTGAAGGAGTTCTCTGGTAGAATTTGTGGGGTCTCACATGTAAACTATCATATCACCTGTGAATAGCTATACTTTGATTTCTTCATTTCTAATTTGTATCCCTTGATCTCCTTTAGTTGTCTTATTGCTCTGTCTAGAACTTTAAGTATTATATTGAAAATATATGGAGAGAAAAATATATGGGCAGCCTTGTTTAATTCTTATTTCAGTGGAATTGCTTTAAATTTCTCTCTATTTAATTTGATGTTGGCTATAGGCTTGCTGTATATTGTCTTCATTGTGTTTAAGTATGTGCCTTGTACTCCTGATCTTTCCAAAACTTTTAACGTAAAGTTATGTTGGATTGTGTCAGGTCTTCCCCCCCCCCCTTTCAGATTGTTTATTTGGTGGAATACATTAGTGGATTTTCCTGTACTGAACCACAACTGCATGCCTGGGTTGAAGCCTACTTGTTTGTGACAGATAGTGTTTTTGGATTCAGTTTGCAAGTATTTTATTGAGCATTTTTTGCATCAATATTCATAAGGGAAATTGGTCTGAAATTCTTTTTCTTTGCCGGGTCTTTGTGTGGCTTAGATATCAGGGTGACTGTGATCTCATAGAGTGGGTTTGACAATGTTGTTTCTATTTTTATTCTGTGGAATAGTTTAAAGAGCATTGTTATTAGCTCTTCTTTGAAAGCCTGGTAGAATTCTTGCCCTGGGTTTTGTTGTTGTTGTTGTTGTTTTGCTTTGTTTTTGAATGGGAGACTTTTGATGACTGCTTCTGTTTCCTTAGGAATTATAGGACTATTTAACTTTCCTCAAACTCTGCTTCATCTTTATCCCTATACGTCTTGTAGGCAAGGCCAGTTGGGGTGGAGGATGTTATGGGTGTGTTGGTGATATCTTGATAAGTTAGAATAGCCACTACGTTTAAGGTCAACACGTGGGTGATCTTCAAGTCAAACCTATCAGTTTTTACATCTGTCTATGAACCTGAAAATAGTCTCTCAATAAGTTTTATCTACATGAGAGTTCAAAGAGGGAGGAGACGGTGGGGATGGGGGTGTGCTTCAGCCGGGATACAAAGTGAATAAATTGTAATAAATAATACACGAATACATGAGAATTCATGTAAACAAAAATAATCTCTGTCAACTCTCATTTAAATGAATGCCTTTAGAAAAAAAAAAAAGCTTTTCATGAAATTACAGTTTATAATTGTGTGTGTGTGTGTGTGTGTGTGTGTGTGTGTGTGTGTGAATATCCACACCAAGGTTGTGGAGGACAGTCTCACCCTGAGTGTCTTCCTCTGTCACTTCCTGCCTTAGGTTTAGACAGATTCTCACACAGAACCAGAAGCTCACGGCTTTGTCCAGAAGGCATGCCCTACGAATTTTATGGACCTCTCTATCTCTGATGCTGTTTCCACTTTCTCCCTGTGCTGTGGTACAGATGCACATAGCCACAGCTGTCTTACCTGTGTGTGCCAGGGAACCAAACTCCATCCTGAAACTTTCACAGCAAGCACCTTCCTCATTGAGCTATCTCCCCTGCTTAAGTTCTACTTTCTTATACTATGTGGAAGTACTTAGATAGCTCCATATGTGAATGCACCGCTGATCTCCTTTTCAGAAACCATTTCTTTCTTTCTTTCTTTCTTTCTTTCTTTCTTTCTTTCTTTCTTAGGTGTGTGTAAAGGTGTTGATGGTTCACACGATGCAAGCAGAGGTCAGAGGGCAACACAAGGTTTTGAGTCTCTTTCTCAGCTGTGTGGGCTTTGGGGACCAAACTCAAGTTGTTAACTCTCAGTCATCTTGTTGGCGCTTTTCAGAGTTTTTTTTTTTTGTTTTGTTTTGTTTTGTTTTCTAGATGATGGACACATTCATCCAAGGCAAATACTTTTCCTTATGGGCATCATCTAATAGTAAGAAAAATGTATTAATTAAAAGAACTAATTGGTCCACAAAGCAGAGCGAACCCCTGCCTTTCGGATAGGAAGTTCCTCCTAGGCACATGCTTGCCCTCATGCCCCCTGGTAGTGTTGAATTCTGTGAGGAGCCTTCCTACCTATGAAGTTGGTTATGGTGTTTTAAAATCTCACCAGCAATGCAAAACCAAAGTTTTAATTTCTCACGTCCTTGTAAAAATTTGTTATTAGTCAATTGATTTGGGTAGTAGCCATCCTTAGGGGTGCGAAGAGGTGTCTCATCGTGGCTTTGGTTAGTATTTTCCTAAGAAACATCACTCATGCATGTCCTCATTCTAACTAGGTTTCAGTGCTTTTGTTTAGCTTAATATTCTATAAACACAGTTTCTAGCACCTACATTGGGCCATTCACACAGGCCATAGCTCCAGCCCCAGATGTGCTGGTGTCTGTTGGTAACTGCACCACATGTTCAGACATGCCACTTCCCTAAAACACACACACACACACACACACACACACACACAATTATAAAATAAAAAGTTTGTAGTCCTAACCACTAAGCCATCTCTCTAGCTCTCACTAAGATCAGTATTTAATAGTCCTATCAAGAGTCCAAAAGGGCCTCACAAAAGTATTCAGAAGTGGCTGACTGAATATATCCAATATTTGGGCTTCAGTGAATGTACGTGAGAATCCATCCATTATCTGACAGCAGGCCTCTGTCAGTAGAAACTTACACTTGAACACCAAATTCAACATCTTAACCTTTAAAGAATGCCATGTAAGACTTTTATGTAGAATTTCTGTAAGTTATATTCAAGGTTAGGAACATTCAGAAGAAAAATCATCAGTTTGCATTTTGCCTGTCTCCAGATTAAAAACAATAAGATCCAATCAAAGAAACGTTGAGAGATGAATTTGTAGAAAAAAATTTAAGCCAGGTAATTTCAACTGCTTCCATTTCTATCAGCTCACTCATGCTGAAGAGTGGAGCACTCCGTTTAAGTTTTATATCTCAATGTGTAGAGGTGGCTTTTCCTACTGGGGTTCCAGGTTCCTTTCACCATTCTACACAGAACAGATGCCTGTATTTTGCTTTGCAATAGGATTCTGACTAATGCCTCTGAAAAGCCTTTTTCCCTTTTGACTTCATGTATCTACAATGACAAGAATTGTTTCAGAAAGCAAAAGCAATATTTCTATTTTCAATAACATCTGTCTAAATTGCTTTGTTCCAAATGGTTTTGATTTAGAAAAGTCAAAATTTATGTGCTGAATGAAAGGAATCTCAGAATCTCATTTCTTTTCACATGTTACCTCCTACTCCTAGCCAGTCTGTGCCAATACTGCCTCTGCTAAGACTATAGCGCAGTGGCGCCTTTCTTAAGTGTTTTTCCATCTGTCTTTGTCTATATAGTCTGAAAGTTCATCATTTTGTGAATTCGGCTGGTTCTGGCATATTCAGTTTGACATTACTGTTTTGTTCATGGTCCAAAGAAATTTTTTTGACATTTGTTGTATTGTTAATCAAATCATTTAAGAATAATAAAAAGTCAGTTCTCACATTATAAAAATTCTAGGACATTTAACATGACCATAAAAGCTAAAATTATATTCAGTAATCAATGAGAAAACCCTGAATTGCTTCAGGGCCTGTCAAAAATATCTTCTACTTTTTTGATATTATACTTAGTGTGTGTGTGTGTGTGTGTGTGTGTGTGTGTGTGTGTGTGTGTGTGTAGTGGATGTGTGTACTATGAAGTTGTCAAAATAACTGTGTAAATATTTTTAAGAAACCATTTTTTCAATGGAAAAATGGAGAAATAAAAATATAAAACCAATACTTATTTGATATAACTTAAAACAGTTTTAAAGATTTAAACAGTTTTGAGATTTAAAGATTGAGATTTTCTTTTTCTTTTTATAAGAAACCTATCAAGTACATTTTGAACAGAACTCGCCAATCTTAATTTCAAGTAAAATTGAAGGATTTACAGTGTCACTTCTCTTTCTTTAGTTGTCACACATATTTCTAATCACAATGATTCCAACATTTGGTATTTTATGCATTATTTGTCACAAAACCTGACAATTGCCATAAAGTTAGGTGTTTTCATACATGGTACTCCCTTGAGGACACCTTCATATTCCTCCCAGTCCCCCATTCTAACCTCCATTTGTGTGTGAACTGAATGTGTGTGTGTTTGCCACACTCACTCACACAGGAAAGTCTGGGCTTACTCATTCACATAGCAGAGTGTGACTACCATTCTCACGGGAGAGCACTCACCCCAGGGTGACCTGAAGGGGAGTTAAGGTAGTTACACAGGATTTTACTGGGATTGACTCTGACAGAATCAATGTGTAAGTGGAGACACTGGAAAGAGCACCCATGTAAAGATAAAGTGACTTGCATGTCAGGGAGAAGTTCTCAGTAGGAACTAATGTGTGCTAGTTCTGTGAGAAACTAATCTCTGTGCTTTGCATCCCTGCTCCCCTAGGGCGTGCTGCCTGTGGTGAACAATGCAGCCCCTGAGCCCTCCTTCATTCACCTCCTTGCTTTGTGTCTGGGGACCTCTGTGTGGCTGCAAGACGACTATCCACAGGCAAGCTATTCCTTCTAAAACTCTATTCACACGCAATCTCAGTCATTTTGCTTGTCAGGAGTTTTAATCTCTTTTCTGAATTTACATCCTTATGGATGCATGTTTTCCTTCAAGTACAGGCATTGCACTCATTTTATTTGTTTGTTTGTATGTTTGTTTGTCGTGTATGTATGGATATGTGCATAGAAAAATGTGTGTTGTTGTCACTTCCAGGGGACAACTTGCTGGAGTCAGCTCCAACAGAATTCTGCTGCCAGACTTGAAGCTGGTTCCTTACATCTGAACCATCGCCCTGGCCAGTGATATGACATGCTTATGATCTTAAACAAAGATGCCACAGGCCTGTGAAGTGTTCTGTCTCTGAGAACTGCACACAGCTGCACATAGAGTGACCATCCGAACAAGGTGCTGAGACAAGCCAATGACTGAGAAGCTCTTCTTGTGTTTACATGTAGACTTTAGCACAAAGGGCCAGCACTAACACTGGCTGTTACAGAAATTTCTGAGAGCCAATTTGAGTGATGTTGCTAAGGAATGGAAGATACTTAGCTAAAGCATGACAACTGGACTCCTTTATTTCCAAACTGTGTAAAATGAGTGCAAATTGCATGTCGGCGTTCTACTTTGCTTTCTTCTGCTGTGGTAAAATATTATGACTAAAAGCAACTTAGGAAACAAAGTATTTATTTTGGCTTATAGTTGCCCATGGACAGGTCTCTAATGGTAGAGGAGGCGTGGAAGGAGGAACAGGGAAGGAAGCAAAGAGTTCACATTTCATCCACACATAGAGCAGAGGGAGACAACAGGAAGTAGTTCAATGTCATACATCTTTAAAGTTGATCCAGTGATGTACCCTTTTCAGCAAGGTCCTACCTCCTAAAGATTCCACAATCTCCAAAGCGTCACCAACAGCTGGGGATGTAAAAATGTTCATGTTCAAACACATGATCCTGTAGGGATGTTTCTCATTCACGCCGCCACTGTGGGTTTGTGTTTTTGTGTGTCTGTTCAAACTAGCATATATATCCAGCCATCTTTCTCGCTTGGAACAGAAAACTGAAAGTCTTTTGCCTGAACCTCATGC